>NC_064616.1:418878891-419503891 GCF_023898315.1 Schistocerca nitens
AACATTTCTAGACAGTATTCCAACTGCTGACGAAAGTGCTGGAAAAACTAACAACAGTGCCAAATGGGGGAATATCTCAAAAATGTGCAAGCAGATGATGATTCGTGATGTGAACAATAATCGGGCATAGTATATAGTAAGTAACATCAACATGCTTTGTAGGAAGCAAACCAGATTGTAAAGATGTTTCATTACAGACATGATGTTTTATTTCAATGAAACAAAACACATTTGGTGACAAAAACTCTCATTTTGTTGTAGTTTCAAAGACAGATTTAAAATACCTTCAATAATTTCAGAAATAATCTCAGAAAGGTGTAGGTCTCTTGGAAGAAACATTAAGGTGGGGATGAGTTGTATAAACCAACACTGTAGTGAGCACCAATAAAATGTTTCTTGTACTAACCTCAGGTGACAAAAGTCATAGGATACCTCCTAATACTGTGTTGGGCCTTCTTTTGCCTAGTGTAGTGCAGCAACTCAATGTGGAACAAACTCAACATATCGTTGGAAGTACCTGCAGAAATATTGAGCCATATTGCCTATACAGCTGTCTATAACTGTGAAAGTGTTGCAGTTGCAAGATTTTGTGCACGAAATGATGTCTCAATTATATCCCATAAATGTTCTATGGAATTCATGCCTGGCGATCTGGGTGACGAAATCATTCACTTGAATTTCTCAGTATGTTCTTCAAACCAATCACGAATTATTGTGGCCCAGTGACATAGCACATTGTCATCCGTAGAAATTCCATCATTGTTTGGGATGATGAAGGCCATGAATGGCTGCAAATGGTCTCCAAGTAGCCAAACATAACCATTTCCATTGGTTCAGTTGGACCCAGTCCATTCCATGTAAACGCAGCCCACACTATTATGGAGCCACCACCAGCTTGCACAGTGCCTTGGAGACAACTTGGATTAATGTCTTTGTGGGGTCTGCACCACACTCGAATTCTACCAACTAAAATTGGGATTTATCTGACCAGGCTATGGTTTTCCAGTCATCTAGGGTCCAACCGATATGGTTATCAGCTCAAGAGAGGAGCTGCAGGTGATGTCGTGCTGTTAGCAAAGGCACTTGCATCTGTTGTCTGCTGCCCTAGCCCATTAATGCTGGATTTTACCGCATTGTCATAACAAATATGTTCATTGTATGTCCCACATCAGTTTCTGTGGTTATTTCAGGCAGTGTTAGAACTGACAACTTAGTGAAATACTGCTGCTCTTGGTCAAGTGAAGGCTGTCAGCCACTGTGTTGTCTGTGGTGAGAGGTAATGCCTGAACGTTGGTATTCTCAACACACTCTTGTCACTGTGGGTCTTGGAATATTGAATTCCCTAACGATTTCCGAAATGGAACATCCCATGCATCTAGCTCCAACTAACATTCCACATTCAAGCCAATTAATTTCCATTGTGTGGCCATAATAATGTCAGGAACCTTTTCACATGAATTGCCTGAGTACATATGACATTCTGCCAATGCACTGCCCTTTTATACCTTGGGTGCGATACTAGTGCTATCTGTATAATTGTGTTATGTCCATTATTTTACAGTTATTATGAATTACAGTACTTTACAAGTGCTCAAGAATGCCCTCTTCCTAGCATATTGAATCTCCATGATTCTCAGAGAAATGCCCAAGGTTCTGAATCAGATCTGGAATGTTGCCTTTTGGCAATCCGTTTTTTTACCCGTTTTCTTTAATTTTTCTTTCAAGTTATACATGAATACACAGCATACAAATAGCCACTGCTGCCACAGTTTTCTTCATAGCATATTCCATATTTTCTTTTTAAGATAAAAAGTGCGAAAATGTACTGCAGTAAATAAAATGCCTATAAAACACTGCTCTGTACAACATAGTTGTGGTCAGAAACAGTTGCATCTCCTGAAATTAATCACAATTAGCCTGTGACCTGTTGAGCATGCCCCACAGTCCTAGGTCCACACATGAATCATGAAAATCCACCAATTTGCCCCCACAACAAACACAGGCGATGCCTGCACGTTAGTGGGAAACAACAGGCCTCAGATCAGCATATCAGATCTGTCAGAGATACCTGAAGCTTGCCTGTTGGTCTGGCCTGTCACCCACCTAATGGACTTGATGAAGAAGGCTAAGAACTTCCTTCTGAAGAAAACATGGCACAGTCAGATGGAACTGGTCATTGGCTGCGTGTAAGAGGATGACACCCTGTTGGACCGATGAGCTGTGCTGAAGCGCGAAATAACATTGTATGACTGGATCACTAATCTGCTTAATGGTATGTAGCCAACCGGTTTGGAGGTACTGCAACAGAATCTTGAGACTGGGGCCCACAGCCATTGCCTGAGTTATCCATTGGTATTTGATAGGCAAACCATCAAGTGTTCCATTGTTCTGGACATCAATGTGAAAGCAAGAATCTGCTGTGGTGTCAAATGCTGAATCAGTGCTGACTGGGAGGTGAGAAAGAGCACACGACGCATTCAAGTGCCTAATCGTTGGCCTGTACACAGTTTCACAGTGGGAAATGGAGAGACACAGAAACTAATCCTGCGCTGTGGGACTAGCTTTGAAGGGCTGAAAAATGAGGTGAGAGGCTTGTGGTCCGTGACCAAGTAGAATTTCCTGCCATATAAGTATTGGTGGAATTTGGTCACCCCATATACTATAGCAAGAGTTTCCTTACACTGCACTTTGTTTGAGAGTTTAGATGCAAAGGCAGTTGGCCTGTTCAGTGATCCAACTCTGTGTGAGAGAAAAACGCTAATCCCATAAGAGACTGTGTCAGATGCCAGCATGACCAGCTTGGTGGGATCAAAATTTCGGTTTCTGAAATGTGACTTGACATTCCCTAATCCACTCAAACAGAACATTCTTTTGTTGAAGTTGATGCAGTGGAGCTGCAATCTGCATAGTGTTTGCAATGAATGAAATGTAATAAGTTAGTTGACCCAAGACAGCTTGGAGTTCAGTGATGTTCCAAGCAGCTGATAGATCCCTGATGGCAGTTAAGTGGGACTGCAAAGGGTGGATATCCTGACTGTTGATGACATATCCTAAATATTCAATCTCAGTCTGAAAGGAGGTGCAGTTGTCTTGGACACTTTAATCCAGCACTTGAGAGCGCTTGAAACAATTTCTTGAGATTGAGCCACAGATAGGCACAACAAAAAGACGTCACAAATAAAGCTTGCAGCCAGTAAGGCCTTCATCAAAAATAGATGACACACACACACACACACACACACACACACACACACACACACACACACACAACTCTCACACACCACACGACTGCAGTCTCAGGCAACTAAGACCACAGGCGGTTTTATTTCAGTTGCCTGAAATGGCAGTCGTGTGTGTGTGTGTGTGTGTGTGTGTGTGTGTGTGTGTGTGTGTGTGTGTGTGTGTTTATGAAGATCTTACTGGCCGAAAGCTTTATTGGTGACAGTTATTTTGTTGTGCCTATCTGTGACTCGGTCTCTTCACTCTTTGGTGAGTAGCAACTTTCCTTTTCATAATACTGTTAGATCCATTCTGGATTTTCCATTGTGTGATTTCCCGAGACTGTAAAGATGTTCATTTGGAGTACGATTCAAAACTACAGTCTCACACAAATAGCTCAAATGAGAAGAAACTGTAGCAGTCGACTGTGACAAGTAACATTAAAAAATTGCAGGTGCAGAGACACTGCGGAAGGGCAACCAGAGAAATGAATAACTCCTTGTTGTGACTGTTCATCTAAGGGAAGCTGCAAATAAGCACTGCAAAGATCAGTCTTGGAAGAGAATTGGCCTGCACCAAGTTTGTCCATTAGTTCCTCAGGCTGTGGTGAAGAAAAAGTGTCATAGTCTGTGGATTTACCGTTGCAGTGAAATCTGCACATAGGCGTAATTATTGTGAAGGTTTCTTTATCAACAATGGGGATGTCCACTGATGGGCTGCTACAGGAGAAATCATATCATTGTCCTGCCAAGATAATAGTTTCTGTGACACTTAATTTCTGATAGTGTGAGGGACGGGCTATGGTTGGCAAATCTATGGTTGTGCATTGTCTTTCATAGTAACATCAGCCTCAAAATTATTAGCTTTCCCTAGGCTACCTTGGAAAAGTCACTAAATTCAGCTCAAAGTTCAGCTACCCTGTATAAAAGCACAGAGGAGTTCACAGAACATTTTCTTGAATGTGCAGACCAAACAGATCTAAAGAGGCCCTACCAAAAATATTTTCACTTTCTCGTGATCACAAAACTGTGAATGAAACTGTCTTAGTATTGTAACAAAATGTGGCAGGTAGACTGTACAAATACCTAGTACAGGAATGTCATGTCCACCATAACTAGAAAGCTCATACAACTTACGTAGTTTGGGCTTGCCTAATAGTTCATATGAGGCACTGAGAGAACAAGTGTACTAACTCTGGGGAAGTCAATATGGAGGAAACAGGCCTAATAATAAGGGCTCACAAAGAATGTTTTTCGGTGATGCATTGCAGCCTTTCAACATGTATACTATGTAACTGTGGTTTTATTGAACAATATTCTGACATAGATACATTACAAACATTAATTATATAGTAGAATATTAGTAGTTTTGGTGTGGCTTAGTCCATTTTCACTCTGAGTAGTTGAACATTCTCAATGACAGGTCCGTTAGTATGCTGATTATTCATGCTGTTCATTGCACAAAGTCCATCATAGATTGCATGTGACAATATTATACATTATTATTATACATTGTACAGATTACATGTAACATTATACATTGGGTTCTATAATTTTAACAACTATGTTGCATTTCAAAATCATCCACATGCAATGTTTCTACAGCATTTGAAGACACTTTTAAATTTTTGTAGACATCATGATGAAGTGGTGGTACATATGGAAGCAAACTGAGCAGATCCTTCTTTTTTGCTCCTGTAATTACATGTCCATTAGGATAGAGCAGTTCGAGATTGTGCATTGGCACAGTACAGCAACTTTTGTTTCTATTCTGGCCTCCACACTGATCAGAGTACATAATTAGTTTTTCAGCCCTGACAAAATTGCATATGAAATACAGCGAACAAGAATCAATTTCTTGTGGCCCTCTCGACACAATGTATTCATTACACAGAAACATGTATGCATCATCATTGTGCATACTGTGGATGCCAAAGCAATATGTCCACAACTGACGTTTGTAATAGCAAACTCCAGTTGAGATGACTGGTGTAGGCAAAGTTTTCATCAAATCAAATGTTATCACTGTAAAGTTACCATCTGATTTGCTAAGCAAAGTATCACTCTGTAAACCTGCCCTTGCATACTCAGCTTTTTGCTGATGGAATTCACGTTGTGCAATTAACTCCCATCTCTCCTTATTATTGGCAGCTGTTATTTTTACCTGCAAAACATCGCATGTTTGACAAGAGTCAGGCACGGGTGGATGAAATGACAAATTGCAGTTTTCATAAAAAAATTTGCAGAAAATAAAATGAGATAAACTCATTGAACACTCGTTCCTGCCGTTCTTAATTGATGTTTTAGTGGCACTCATACCACACGAACACTCGCTGATTGTCCGCAATTGCTTTCGAGGTACAACATTACCCTTACGGTTGGCATACTCTTGACCTGGAGCTCTCAGTTCTTTCCTAGCATTACGAAGCCATTTATCTTTGTTTCTAAGGCACTTCTTTCCTCGGCTCTGTATCACGGCTTCATCGTTTGTCTTTGGTACATCCTCTGGGAAAGTTGTTGCTGCAGCCGTGCTCACTCTCACTTCTCCCGGCGCTTCCCCATCTGACGCAAACATCTCTGTAATAAAAATATCCGTCCCTCAACGTAATATTAACTGCATGACAGTAATTGGTCAACATGGGCATTGGTATCCACAGGCGAAGCAATTGCACAACACAACTCGGCGGGCGCTAAAACATTGTTGTACACATAACATTAAAAGTGATCATTACTCTCTTACACAACATAGCAATAAATAAAGTATTGTTTGTATTTCATTGTGTTTTCGTATGGAAAACAGCTTGCATTTTGTGAACAAAATCACTGTTCGTGATACCTCTGGAGTCTTTGAATATGGGCAAGTTAGTATACATTGGACAGTGCTATCCACAAACAAAAGAAAGGAACACAACAACTAAACTTGCAATTGCTCTTCCACACTTTTTGCAGGGGCCTCCATGCTGAACAACTGACATACACTTCCACTTGCTCACTGGCCCAATACGTTGTTCCACGCTGAATACACAAGTTCTTCGTTCGCTGGCATCACACACAGTGACAGTGGGTGGAGAGCACAGAGTGCAAATTGACTATGATGCATAGCCCACTCCTGCTCTCAACGGTATCTATCGGCAGTTGAGTGCAACAGCAATGTGTATATTGCTAAATGAGACAAATCTTCAGATAAATGAACAGGACATGGACTACTCAGTTTGTATATTTTGCTTATTTTTTCATAGTTTCACACAACTTCTTCCTGTTTTCTCGATTGATATGTGTTCAGTTTTTCAAGGCCTATCCACTGTGCCAACTTATAACTAAATCTGAGGGGGGTGCGATGGAGAGGTTCCCTTGTGAGACTTTGATTGGCCCAGTGCACAAACTACAGGCACAACTGGCGTACCATTTCTCTGTACTGCACAAGTAGAAGCAGAGTCAAAGTCTACCGCTGCATTATCATAAGAGCCCTGACGCTTCACTAGTTCCAAAACTTCTTTCGAGCTAGGCTCAGGATACTTCAGAATCTGTGTATGTGAGAATCTGACACATTGTGAGTAATGGTGTCCCTAATAATGGCATCTCTACAGTAATGTCCACACTCGCACTTGATTTGACAGTGATTTGTAAGTCACTGAAATCTGCTAGCCACTCCTTGTGTGTCTGATTGGGTTGCATAAAGCAGCTCTTCGTAATACTTATCGAGTGCAGCAATGAGACCATCGTAAGGAACACTTTCAGGGCGGGTAGTGGGGACCAGTTTGCAAGCGAATCGGTGAACGGAGACTCCAAATTTTGCAATAAAATAAGGTTGCCTTTTACTATCTTCAATGTAACGTGCCGTGAAGCATGAGTTGGATTGAGCTGAGCTGTGAATGGTTCTCCAACCATTCTTCATGTAGAATCAGATGCACAGAATGGCAGTATGGAAGCAGTTGCTGCTTGCTGTGACAGTGATACAGGTACAAGGGGCAGTGCTGCTGTGTTTGCTTGTGCTGCAAGCATTCTGGTCGTAGTTTCCATGAGCTGCTACGCCTGAAACAGAACAATCTTGAGTTATTGACAGTTCTTGTGGTGGACTGGCTGTGATCAAACACACAAAAATAACACCTAAACAAGAAGTATAGCACAACTGCTAAACAGTGCTGCAAGAAAGTGTGAATTAGTCGCTAGAAGGAACAGCCTCTGTCAAGCACGAGCTAATGTTTTGAAACACACACGTACTACAATACTTAAGAAATGTAGCATGCAAGCATGGCAGGTGAACACAGTCACCAGTTACTTGTTTGGTGAGAAGTAGAACCAGGTAGCAACCTTAGATAGTGTTTCCCATGTCGCCAGATGTGTGGTCATCCAGCTGGTGGATGCTAAGGAGTCTGTGGGTTCTGTGACAGAAAATCAAAAGAATGAGACCCACATGTATTGTTAAAAAAAAAAAATACTTAACTTGAATAACGGCAAGTCCAGAACACTGTCCAATGTGAGTTCTTGAGACAATACAAGTCGGATATCCACGATAGTTACAGAGGCTGAATGACAATGCTTAGACTGGACAGGCACACTAGATTAGGCTAAAATAGAATGAGTGACTGGTTGGTGCAATGTCCTTTAAGTCGGCTCCGTGGCAATGCTGACTGCGTGGACTGAGAAGTACGTGTATCATAGCCAGCTGCAGATTGGCAGTGTAGTCACATAGCTGTTGCCAAGTTCTAGTCATGGATTGGTGAGGCACGACATTGATAGGATGTGATTCTGCAGTTGATGAATATGGTTTTATGGGAGGTCCCACTGAAACAGATTGCAACTTGTTGCTATAATGTGAGCAGCTTTGTAGCTTGCTTGAACTGCCACCTCATTTGTTTTTCTTCAGTGTGATTCACCTGAAAATTTATAAACGCGTTACAGTAAATGTACTCATGATGCATGTTTATATAACTTATATACTGAGAATTCTGTTCTAAACTTATGTCTCCTAGTGTGTTGTTCTTAAGCTTGGCTACTAGCTTTCTTAGTACTTTGCCTTATACCTTGGCCCAGAATGCATTGTGTGAAGACTTGCATAATGATGCTGTATGTTGTACTTCTTAGCAGAATTAACTACATTGTGACATACAAGGCACTCCGCCCCCTTCCCTCCCTCCCCCCCTGTCAATAAATAGAAATGTATCTTGAAGTTGAGGTATAGGCTTTCTGTGATGGACCATAGCTGTTGTTGAACACAGATTGTTGCATTTGTTAAGACTTTATGCAACCCGGGGGCAGTGAGTTCAATTTCCCCCACATCTCAGGCTTCAGAGTCACTGCACTGAGTGCTCTGGAGCACTCCTGGTTCTTGGGGCACCTTTGGAACAGCCTCCTCTAGGTGAAATGAGATTAAATCTGTGAAGAGGACCATACCTCACTGTTCCTGGGATCTATTATGGCATGAAAGGCACATCCATGGCATTTGATAAGCCACATATGTCTCCTAAGTCATGCTTAAATAGTGAGTGCATTAGGGAGCTGAGTCTTTGTTGGTTGGATAGAGGTTTGATGAATGTGGGGGCTCTGAACTGGGGCTGTTCTTGTGGTGGTGGTACATTGTCACAGGAATCTTGGGCTATATCCTGGATTATATGGACAGTACAAACCTTAAAAAAAAGTTCAACCTCAAGAAGTGCTCTGTGCCAATGAGAGAGATGGGTGTTGAGGTAAAACACTAACTATAATGTATGGGGCATATGCCACACTCCAGTTGTATAAGGCTTACCTAGATAAGCAGAGCTTTTTGTGGCTGGACACTTCATTCCGTAGCTGCTGTGGTAAACACTCCCAGCAGTTCAAGTGGTCCGTTGGGTGGTAGTAATGCGCATACAACAAAGAGGCCTTGTGTGGCTGGTCCACACGAGACCTCTGTCAATACTAGAGAAACTGCTACCACTACCATATCCTGTCATAAATAACACATTCATTGTAATTAGATGTGTAGGAAATACATTTGATGAACAATCACCTTTATGCATTAATAAAGCATTGGAGGGACTCGCAGAGACACTAAAATCCATTAATAAACTGTGAAGTGGTTCATTACTGCTCAAGACAAAAAGTGCTGCCCAACTTAGCAATCAGCTAAACACTAAGTTGTTAGGAGAATACGTTATAAATACATAACCGAACACCACTCTGAAGTTTAGTAAAGGGATAGTCAGCTGCAGGGAATAACACGTCTCTTCACCTAGGAACTACAATGCAAATGGGAATTAAGGTGTTAGAGTAAATGATGAGTTTGAAAAGACGATGCCTTTATTCTCACATATATTGGATTGGTGCATAATTTCATAGTGTTTTTCCACGAGTTTAGTAAACACGACAGATACACATAACATAGACTTTGGTCATCAATAATATATTGTCCTTCACTATTTACATCAGTCTGCCAATGCTGGGGTAACTTTCATATTCTGTGATTGTAGAAATCATGTGACTTTGAGGCATAAAATCGTCGAATCATCTTCAGAGCATGTTTTCGCCCAGCAAGGAAGTTCCTTGAAGGTTGTTTGATAGAGAGCAGAGAAGGTGAAAATGTGACGGCAAAAGATCAGGTGAATAAGATGGTTGCAGGAAGACTTTCCAATCCAGTTCCTGTGTAGTGTTTTTTGTCAGTCTAACAAAATGCGGGCAGGCATTATCTGGAGTAGCATCACTTCATGTTGTCTTCCTGGTCATTGTTCTTGGACTGCATCTGCAAGACGTCTCATTTGTTGACAATAAATGTCAGCAGTTATGGTTACGCCTCAGGGAAGCAATTTGTGGTATAATATACTGTCGCTGTTACACCAGGTGCATAATGCTATCTTTTGTGAATGCATGCAGATCTTTGTATGGGTAGTTGTTGCTTTTTCTTGGCTCAACCATTCCTTTCTTTTCTTTGTTAGCACAAACACACATTTTTTGTCACCAGTAATACAGGGTAGGAATGGTCAGTGTTGTTCACAAGCCAATTGATGGTGAGCAAGCAGAGATGCACATAAGGTCATCGACTGATTTTTGTGATTTTGGTGTAGGGCATGCAGTATATATACACCTGATTTTTGAACTTTCGCCATTGCATGCAGATGTTGCACGATGGTGGAATGATCACATTTCATCACATTTGCCAGTTCTCAAGTACACTGACCTAGATCATTGTGGATTAATGTGTTTAAATGATCTTCACCAAATTGCGAAGGTCATCCTAAACTTGAAGAGTCATTAATTTCAAAACAAGAAAAATGTTTTCTTGCTGTGCTCTGTCCACTGACCTTATCCCCTTATACGGCAGAAATGTTTCTATCTGCCTCTACTGCTGTCACTCCTCTGTTGAACTCAAATGTAGGAATATGTTGGAAATGTTCTGATTTTTCCACTAGACACACCATTTTCTAACATCCACAGCTCCACTTACTATCTCCAAATGATAAAATGACAATATGTAAACTCAAATAGCAACAATGAACTACAAGTAAAAAATGACTGTCGATAAATAAACCTGTAGTGATTGGAATACCAACGTGTGAAACTAAAATGCTATGAACCTATGCACCAACCTAGTAATATGCTTAAATTACCTGAGTGCACTGCTGGAGCTTTCATCCGTGATTAGGTTAGGCCTTATATACCTAATCCCATGTGCTACTTTAAGTGCCAACATTTTGAGAACACAATTGTAAGATGCAAAGGACAGGCAACGAGTGTCAGATGTGGCAGTTGGCTGCCAACAAAAAGTTCTCCCCAACTGTGAATTACTCCCAACATCACCCAGTATGAAGCAGACAGTGCTGAGTCTACACAGAAGAGAGAAGGATGTGGAAAATCAAGCTCATCCAGGGGATCCCGTACTATGAGGTGAAAAAGGCACTTATGGCCATCCAGCCACCACTTCCATAAAGTCATCCCCTTCATAATAAAGACCATTTTTGGCACCTAGTCAGTGACACGAGTCAAGCACAACAACCTGCATGTGTAGATGTATACTGTGTGATTGACATTTCTGTGGGGTCAAGTGGTGTGGACGAGGCACCATCCCATAGCTATTATTGTTTGGGCTCCACTTCCTTAAAATAACTTTGTGATTGATGTTTCTGTGGGCTAAGTAGTAGGAACTGGGCACCAGCCTATTGCTGCTGCTGTTTTGGCTCCACAGACTGTTCTACAGACACCAGCAGCAGTACCTTGCAGTGCAAGCTCCAAAGGGAGGTAGGTGCGCCAGGTGGGCCGGCCACATGAATTACTTTTTTTTTTTTTTAGACTCACAACTGTTGGTTGCATGAGCATATGCTATTGTGTGTATGAGCTGGCTACTCTGCTCCCCACCACTGACATTGATTAATCACAAAGTTATTTTAATCAAAGTATAGCTGCAAACTTGCACCTCTGATTAGACCAGCATGTATGTGTACAACAGAAACATAATGTAGCTGAACCTGTCGTTGAGAAGAACAATGAACAATTGTGGCAGGCTGAGGGAAAAAAAAAATTCAATGAAACAGCTTCCCCAAAATTCAAGCAAGGGAATAAGAAAAACAGGCCAAAATGATCTGTTACAAAACTGACAGTGTTACTGTGTGATTGGTCTGATGACAACCAGTTATTCAATGTTACGGTCAGACGCCAGCTTTTGAACACTATAGCATTGTTGCAAAGAGGGGTCGTTGGGAATTCAGTTTCGCCAGTGATGAATCATATAACTTCTCCAGACAGTTCCTAAGTGATTTTTAATGTGGTTTTAGGTAATATCAACCCATCTTTGATAACTTGGAAGCAGCCACATAATATGATATCATGCACTGCTGTTGTGAAATAATATATTTTTTGACATTGAGAAGGCTCGTGATGCATTTTGGAGGCAATAGATTCTCGGGCAGCTCTACAAATCAGCCTTCTGATGTCCTCCCATCTTTATGTTGTCCTTCTCTCCCCCTGGTATTTTAAATGCCAATGTGGTGATGTCTCTCTGACCTCCTTGAACAAGAGAATGGTGTCTGCCAAGGAAGTGTTTTTAGTGTGACTGCCCTTGCTGTAACTATTAACAGTACAACAGTGACAGTAAGAAATCCTGTTCAGTGTTCATTGTTTGTGGATGACATCTCTTTCTTTTGCTCTTCCTCTTGCTGTGTATGAAAAGTCAATCAGTTGCAGCTGACAGAATACTGGAGGAATAGCTGGAGAGCAAAGATTTTCATTTTTCAACTGAATTCAGTTTGTGCCCATTAACCATTAATGTTTTGTTTTTAACTTTCCTGAACTGAGGATAAGGGACACTGTTCTTAATTTTAAAGAAATTGTGAGATGTTTTTATGTTGATTTAGAAGATCCTTCAGTTTGTGGATTTGAGTTGTCTTTTTGTATTCGTGCATCCACAGCTGTATTAAATTTCTTTTTTAAAAAAAAGTCAGTTTCATGTGTGAAGTTATCTTTTAGGGTTCCGTACCTCAGTTGATAAAAACGGAACTCTTATAGGGTCACTTTGTTGTCCATCTGTTAAGATCCTGTTTTCTCAAAACCAGATAGAGGTATCAAGTTGAAATTTGTCAACTACTAAGTTCTAACATCCACTGGGGAAAAAAATTTAAGCTTTTAGTCAGTGCAATCAAAAGATACAGTCATTTATATCATCTAGTTTGATACTTGGAAACTTGATCATCAAAACTTAAGATGAACTATCTGTGTACATAATTAGCGCCCACCCTATTCACAACATTTAGCAGAATGTGACCTCCACCTGTTCCCACTTTTAAAGGCATTCGTCGTTGGAAAACATTCTGAATCCAGTGAAAAAGACTTGTATGTATTTGTATTGAACACTGAATCACCATAGTATTCATCTGGGTGATTGTGGATGTTGCTTACATACCAACATAGTGATTGATCATTGTACCATCCTCTTGTGTGTGTCATATTAATGGATTTGAAGTTCACCCCTCATGCTTTATATGAATATGAATCTGTGGCTGTAGCGGGTGTAATTTTGAGATGATAGGTTTGTATTTTTTATGATGATTGACTTTAAAAAAAATCTCTACTGGTTTTTGTGAGTGTAATATTTTTCTGCAATAATATTGTTATACTGTGGCATGAAATGTTTTGAGAAAACACCACCACTGTCAGGGTGTATACGACCCGGTACAACCGGGAGATCCGGGAAAAACCCGGGAATTTTTTCATCTGGGAGAAAACCGGGAAAAACCCGGGATATTTTTAAAATTCCAGGAATTTTTCATTCTTTTAGTTTTCAGTTAAATTTTTGTAATTTTGGCTGGTAAGAACTGATACTCTAACAAAGGATATTATTGTATCCCAGTACTGCAGAATAGTACTTCAACAATAAACATAAACGAGAGAAAAAAAACGAAAATAACTTAAATTGCAAAGGAAATGCGCCGTATACAATGACACACGTGCTCATGCAAGCGTCTGCCAATTGAAAATGTGTCAAAGACTTTAGGAAGACTATGCAGTGCTTCTTAACAACAAATTTCCTCCAATAAGCGTGAAGTAGCAACTGTTTACATTCAATTTGTTTTAGCAGTTACTCGCGGGCGCATGCGTAGTTGAGTCACGTTTGAGTAGTAGTTTCTCCCGCTTCTGGCTACAGGAATGTGGCTGTTGGCTGTGCAAGCAGTCGCAGTAAGCAGTTAGATGCTACCGGGAAAAGGGGGCGCCAAATTCATATTCTTGAGGAAAAAAAAACTTGTTCCACAAAGCGCCTAGCACATCCAGCGCACGTTTGTCTATCGATTATTCATATGATTTGGAAATGCTTCCCTGTTGGTTTTTGAACACATTTTAAGTTTATTTCTGAATGAATCATAAGTCAACTTTTGAATGCATGCATAGTGTATGTGATGTCTCGGTCAGGAGAATCCTCGTCGCATCTAGAAATAAACTTTCCGCAGACAAAAGGGGACGGGGCTATATGAGCTGAGGGAGTAAAGCCGAACGGATGAATGCCAATCGCTGTCTGATTATGTGGTTGACTGGGTTTGCGAATGATCAGCATTGTTATAATTACTAGCGAAATCCATAGATTCGGACTACCAGAATGGAAATAAACGACTGACAGGAATAACAGGTAAGAAAGATTACCTATTATCTTCTTGGTGTATCCAAGGAAATGAAATTTTGACAGAAATTTTTGGCCAGATCGCTACACTAATAAGGACCAGTAGTACAGTCCCCGGCTAGCAGCCGCATAAGTTCTATTCTGGAATTAACGCAGAAAACGTGTTGTTCGAACATGTAACAACGCCTAACCGGAAAATAATCGCGGGATAACTAAACCTGTGATTCTGGCAGGGTTAGTGAAGTTAATCGGCGAACAGATTTTGACAGTGGCAGCAATAGCTAGAGAATTGGTGATGACAATGTTGTTTGTTAGAACGAGGAAGGAGAAGAAATGGGGACATCACACAAATTATGGAAGAATAAGAGTATTCCAAATTTATATAAAAATTTCGTAATACTACTTTTCGATCTCATGCTTGAGAAGCTGATGCATATGAATGAAAAGTGGAACTATTTCCTATCATAAAGCTTTATGTTTGTAGTAGGTTTAATAGGCATTTGATATTGGTACTTCGTGAATTATATTCTGTCGCGTTATGAAAATGGCCATTTGTGCCAAAACAGTCTCGTTTATTTGGTGTGTTACAAAATTGCTGCCATATTAGAAAGGCCTGTTTTGTTTTCTCTAGCAGACAGTGACAAAATAGACGTAATCAGATCGAGAAACCACACCAGTCTTGGGTATTATTTGTATTAGCAGCCTTTTCAGTATTAGATAAAGACATTTCGAGTTTTCATGTAGCAAAACGTGTGACGAACTTTGATGAGGTAATAGATTCTTTCCCAGAAAAGAAATCACGCCATGTAAAGCTGTAGTAAGATCAGAGAGAAAAATGCTAGGAGCTAAGGTTTGAAGAAATGTGTGATTTCTTGCTCATATCTTGTCAGTATTGGTTTTATATATCCTATATTTAATTTTATGTCACACAAAACAGCAAGTTATTAACTAATAGGCAATAAAGAGTTCAGATTTTCTGAAGAGTTCTTGTTCTTTCGATTACAAATAATCCCATCCGCTATTAATTGCGACCGGCTGGGAGCAAGAGAGGCACCACAGGAAATTTCAGTTTCCACTCTCCTGAATATGGTTTGGATGTGCGGTAGGAAAATGCTTTATGAGGAGGCGTGGCACTGCACTTTGGCATACTTAAGACCAAATAATATGTCTTACATTTCCTCGAATACATATGTTTTATGTTTCAGACTTTTCAGAAAGATGTGTGCTACAAGATGAACATATTTTGAAAATTCGATTTTTTTTTTAGTATTGACCCGGTTCGCAAATGTCGTAGATCCGGGGCTGATGCGCAGAGCAGTCTGAGTTATAGCGGATAGTCTCCACGTGACCCGTGTTTACATTTAGTGATTTTGCTGTTTCTCCTTCGTTTACTCTCACGTCAAATGAAAACAAAACGGGTATCTGTGGCTGGGAATTATCAAGTGAATTAAAACACGTTCACATGATTACGGAAGGCTGAAATATGTCATTAGTTTCAGATTTTATTTTGTTTCCACCTTTCTGACAGTCAACCATTAATTGCCTTGTGGAGCAATGAAGTTATTTTTGTCTGTTTGCTAAATAAATTTGACTTTTGTTACCCTTTTCCGCAGAGACAGTCAATTTATTTGAAACGAAGTGTTTAATTCCACAGTAATGGCTAGTTTCAACTGTTCGCTGCATTTCAAGTGCACGTTTTCATTTTCTAGCACATATGGCATTATGCCATAATAAAGAACCAAACATGATGTAATACAGTACTGGTGCTTCAAGAAAATTTACATCCCGAAAACCACACTGAAAAGCTTAATATCATTTCCAGGTCTACTTCATTGGGAATCTGGACATATGCATGTGCCCTTTAAGTATGCACTGTAAATGTGCGCATTTTAATATGGTTCGCGCAATTCCGATGCTCTTGCAGTATCCTCTGATGTCTTGTTTCTTTTATGACATAATGTATGATCTTTCAATGTTTTACACGTACGTACATACGGGCTTCCTATGTCATGATAGCTACCCAAGCGCGGTGTCGCCTGTTATCTGCGCTCTCTGGCAGCTGCTGAAACAAACCTATTTCTAACAGGTCGCGGGAAAATATTGCGAATAGTGGTTTGAAAAGCGCTACTTTCAAAGTAAGTATCCTTTTACGTAAGTTGAACTATGTGCAATAATATACCATGAATTAGGCCTAATTAAATCTCACAGCGTTTGACTCTCATTTAAAAATCAACGCTTTGATGACGAGCCATTTAGAAGAATTTCGAACCCTGAAGATCAGACATATATGTCATTATTAAAAATTTTACTGGTACATTTGTGTGTGATATCTTAAAGTGTAACACGCGCAATAAAGATCAACAGTATATGCAAAAGCATATTATATGTGAAAGCTTTGCTTTTCTTGTAGCAACACTATTTATATTAATTTGAACTATTAATTTTCCCTGTTTGTGTGTTCGTGCTACTTAACAGTGATGTTGCTGTTGGCTGACATCATCACGTGTCCTGTGCTCTGAATATATGCGTCATCGGCTGGCGAGAGCACGTGACGTGAGCTATGAACGGCTTACAAAAGCGCATCGAAATCTCGATTTCAATGATTCGGAAAGTAACATGTGTTGTTCGGCGGAATTCCAATGTATACTTTCGTAATATGAAAATATGCAGCGTCCATGTTGCTGCACATCAAAGATATTTTCCAAAATGTGTCTTTTTCCCTGAGTTTCGTTTTCTAAAGTGCCGGGAAATTGTACACCCGTGTATAAAACCATAACCATTTAAAGGATTGATAAGGGAAAATATACTGTCACCCAGGAGAAAGTGTATTTTTAACCGGGAAATCCGGGAATTTTTTTTCCTTGTCCATGTATACACCCTGACTGTATTTCACTCTGAACTTCCATTTGTACAGCATTTGAATTGAGTGAGAAACTACAGAGCATAAAAAACTGATCTGTGTGGAACAGGATTACAATCCTTATTTGGCCAATGGAAAATAGGTCTCCCACATTTGCACATCTGGTGACTGTCAGGATGGAGTCTTTATTAAGGAATGGCCTAATGCTTCTCCACTCCTTGTAGAACTGGATTGGTGCTCCATCTATAATGAATTTTTTGCTGTTTGAACATTAAACCCCAGTTATACTCTTCTTATGCAAGCCATCCTAATGTAGTGTATATAACAGTTTCTCATGCTTCAACAGTCATTGACATTTATTTGTCTGCTGTGTTCATTGGATACCATGATATAACTGGTAAAGAAATTGACTACACAAACCATTTTGTGGCTTCAAACTGGATGTATTTCATTTTGTTGTAAATTGGATTCATTCTCTCTCCATCATGTTGATAATAATTACTTTTGTTAATTTTTTCATATTGTTTAAAATAATGCAAGCAGTTTGTACAATTGTGTTTACACAACAGACTGTAAACAGTAAAACAAAAAATCTCTTATTGCAGCATGTGGAAGTTGAGCAGAAGAAATCGTCAGGAGGTAGAGGAGATTCACGTGGTGATCTGCTTGACCAAATAAGACAAGGCGTTGAGCTAAAATCTGTGAGTAAATGAGTATTTTCCAGTAAGATATAGCAAAAGACAATTTCTATTACAATTACAAAGTTAATCTTAAGTTTTGTTCTTTCATTTTATATTTCTGTGAACATTAAGCAAATAAGCAAAAGGAGTCTATGCATTTGAAGAAAGGCCAATAAGATTAGTTGTTAGAAGTTGTGAAGTGTTATCGTTGGAGAAGTGTTAGGTGATTATTGGTGGAAAAGAGTGTAGGTTGTTTCAAAGGAGGCATCAGTATCAGTCGACTACACCAATTAAAATTCTTTCTTTCCTTTTTTTTTGGTTGTAAATCAGAGATGTTTATTAGAATAATAATCCACTGATAACTGTGGGTTTTGAGGGGTGCTAATTGTAGTCTCTCTGGATAAAGAATGCCAGAGAGGCCCAGTTGAGGTGGTGCAGTATGCAATATACAGGACTCGGATTTGGCAGAATGGAAACTCAAATCCCTATTTGGCCATCCAGATTTTGTATTTCCATCGTTTCCTGAAATATCATATGACAATTATAGATAAGTTTATATTTAAAAGGACATAATCTATTTTCTTCAATATCTTCCCCAAATTCGAGCTTGTACTCTTGCTCTAATGACCTCTTTCGTAATTGGAGGTTACATCGTAATATTCCTTTTTTCCATCCAGGGATGAAGATATTGAGGACAGATTGTTGTTAAAAAAAGTTTTATAAAAATTTAATGAATTAGACTGAGGAAAGTCAACTACTTTTCTCTAGCATACTGATGATTTGATGCATACGTACACCTGACAACTCAGAATTAACTTTTAGCTCGCACTGGGCTACTGCTATTTTTCCAGTTTAAGCATGCACTCTCACAAAGATACAACCATAGTGACTGCCAAACACATCACACTGTGGGCAATGTGACACTGATAGATTATGAGTGATTGCACAGATTAACAAGTCTGGGATGTTAACAAAGCTGTTATGGCTAATACCATAAAGTCCCATGGGGAGCTGTCACCATTAGTATTTTTATTCTTCTTGAGCTAATGCATACCAGTTGTGATGTATTTCCAGTATGTGGTTGTGTTATGCAGTTATACAGTTATTTCACAGTAAGGAAATTGTGGCTGCAAGGTGAAATGACCACTGTTTGGAAACAGCTACTTGGCAACTGTCATCACACTTCAGGCTACTGCTCTAAGATGGAACGACGTTGGGGCACAACTGGCAAAAGCTGCATCATCTTTGTGATTCCCTTGATATCCCCCGGAAACAACATTGTCATTGTATCATTCAGCGTGTAACAGGTGATTGATCTGTCTACACTTCAGTGTGAATGAGGGATAATGATGGGTTTATGTATCTCCGGGCAGAGGGCGGAAATGGGAACTGGTCACATGGCTGCCCCATACCTCTAGCCACAGGTGTAAGGTGCTACCCAGTGTTGATAAAACATCCAAGCCAGCTTGGGATGCCTCACCTGTTGGGCCAGTTGCCAGTTTTATTATACAACCTTTAAATATGTGTTATTTATTTTGTAAGCAAAATTTAATGGAATTCTTTTAGTACTTATTTGATGGGCTCACACTTTTTATTATTGTGAGTCAGTTGGCACTTTCACACCATACAGAAAATGTTTAAGGTATTAGGAATGCAGTGATCTGTAATGCTGTTATAATTTCATGTTAAGACTGTTGACACCTAAGTGTAATTCATGGTATGTGGAATAGTGCAAAGACATGACAGAATAGAATATTGATGATATATAAAACACTAATCTTCTTCTCTGATGCGGTATATTTTTGTAGATTTACTACTGATGATGATCATATGCAAATTTGGTGGTTCTAAGAAGCAAACCACTTTCTGAATAAAAAACCTATCCTATTTTCTGGAATTTACAGTGTGATATTCATCTAGTATGGCTTCAAGTCTCCATTGGTCTTGGAGCTCTGACAGTAAGGGAAATATCACAAACATTTTGAAATTCCCTTATTTTACCTCTTAGTGTCCAGTATCTACAGTATACTGATCATCAGTACACAGAATGTTTCTATAGAACACTCATATTGTATCTCAAGCGAAGTCTTACTAGAACAGTTCTTCAAAGATCCAAGAACCAGCTGGGATATCATCTAGGGAAGTAGAGAGGTGCCTGATGTGTGTGTCATTGTATTGGTAGTACCCACAGTGCCGATCAGTCTCTTCATACCATGGAGCATGTGATGTTTCCAGAATTAATATAATGATATCCACAAGATCTGATCAAATTTCTTAGAGATTGCTCACACATATATACCAGTCGACAGCTGTTGTCCTGGTTTGTAGACCGACCGAGGTGGCGCAGTGGTTAGACACTGGACTCGCATTCGGGAGGACGACGGTTCAATCCTGCGTCCGGCCATCCTGATTTAGGTTTTCCGTGATTTCCCTAAATCGCTCCAGGCAAATGCCGGGATGGTTCCTTTGAAAGGGCACGGCCGACTTCCTTCCCCATCCTTCCCTAATCCGATGAGACCGATGACCTCGCTGTCTGGTCTCCTTCCCCAAACAACCCAACCCCAACCCTGGTTTGTAGAGCAGGGTGAAATTGAGATCCTTAACCTGCAGACGAATCCAACTTAAAACCTAAGGTTAATGTGTATTCTAAGATGAAGCAGACCATGAGATGAGACTGACCATGTGATCATTGACATAGCAGACTCATGCTTGGGAAAGAGCAGCACTTAAAGGCCTGGGAAGCTAGAGTGGCCATTGAAAAGTCAGTTTATTACACTTAAAAGAGGGTTTTATTTCTATGAAATATCACAGAGAAACATGGCCTTACATCAGTGAAAACTTTTTTTACATGGAAATGAATGTCTTGTTTTCACAACAACACTTTTTTTGTCTTTCATTTCATAAGTGGAGATTGGCTTTGAAGATACCGGTACTACAATTAAAATGTTTTGCCATGTGGTTTTTACTGAAAATTAATGTTTTACATTTGTCTTAGTATGAATATTTCGAAGCAATTTGGAAAACAGAGTCTTACATCACATTCATCACAATATTGCCTGATATCTTTCGTTGCCACTTTCCCAGATCTTGTCTTGTGTCACTCTGGCAAGACCTTACCTCTCTTATGATGAAATTTTGACATTTCTTTGGCTGGAACCAATTTCAGAAAATGTCTTCCACCAAGCCCTTTTACAGGTGAACTATTTTGATTCAAAAGTTGATACAACCAGTCCTCCTTTGTTCACAAATGGCACTGCAAAGTCAATAATGATTTAAACAAAATGTTTCTAGTTACCCTCAGGTTATTATATAAAATCTATGAATTTACAGTCACTACCATGAAAATGTGAAAAAACTTTCTTCCGCCACTTTGCTTCCACTCGGAAGAGGTATAGCCCAATAGGTTATTGCTGTGGCCTGTGACAGTCTCTTTTTTTGTTATAATAAAAAATATAATCAGGTCTCATCTATATCACTCCTAATTTTGTTCTGACAGTTACACTGGATGCAGTCATTTTTTGATTTGTCATCAGCTTTCTTGTGTATTGATAGACAATATGTACATTTACAGAAAAAAATGTGATGGAACAATAAGCTTTTCGTCACTGCTTTAAAAATTTGTTGATCAAGCACTGAACCACTATTGTTCAATAAAAGCTTTCACTCTTCATCATGTAAGGCCATCGTGAAAATATATGTGAAGCATGTAACAGACAACAGTTGAGGCTGTTTGCACTGCATGTGACCTTGTGAGGTGTAGCGCACAGCAGCAAAGTGAACGTGAACATCACAGAGCAAGTAACACACCTTATTGTCTGTGTTTTTTTCCTGCCAATATGAGAGACATTATAGTATAAGCATCATAGAGTACCATTATATAGATGACAGATACAAGAAAAACATTGGAATAAATTTTAAAGCTGAGAAATGTGTCGTATGTCTTACATCACTTATCTTTTTGGAGTAAGTCTGTGCGACATAGGAGCAATGTTGTTCATCTCAAAGGTGTTGAGTGTTGATTATGATACATTTAGGTAGTCTGGTGTCATCGCTTTGGGATCAGCTACATGGCATATGTGACTACACCACTAGCCACAGTCCAAACTAGCACTTTCAAGAATTCCTGCGCACACACACACACACACACACACACACACACACACACACACACACACACAGTTTTGTCTATTTGTAAGCCTTTAATTGCTTGTAATCCCCATACAGTAGAGTCTCGATCATCTGACCTAAACCGACCGCGGCCAGTTCGGATAAACGGGAAGATCGTATAACACAGAAAATAATACAAAAAAACATAAAAATTAAATTTAAGTAGTCCAAATGAGTTAAACATTTAATACAATACAAATCAAATTAGACTGAATAGATATTTTCTGTGTGAAGAAGTTAGTAATTGTCTTTTGTTTGCCTGCTGTTTGCCGTTTTTTTTGCCGCTAAATCACGTAGTCTCTTAAGAAGTAAAACCTTGGTAGACAATGTTTCATCCAGTTGCTTTACATATTTTAAAGCAGTTTCTAAGGCTTTGTGTCCTTGGTTGTGAGAAATCTTGGGCGCACTTTCCTCCACTACATCCACTTATTCATCTTCTTCTTTTTCGTTTACCATGTTGACTATTTCTTCATCTGTCACTCCAAATTCTTCATCTTGGACAATCCATTCATTTACGTCATCTTCTGTGGCATCAGCACATCCTGGAACTTTTTGTAACAATGAAAGCAGGGTAGTATTTTCTGGTTCGGTGTGCTGCTGTAGATTTTCATCATCTGGAGAATTTTCTTGATTTTCCTGTAGCAAAATTTTCCGGGATTTTGCAATTGTGTTTGCTCCAACACTCTCCCAAGATTGGGCCACATCATAAGCTACGTCTTTCAAATTAATACAGTGCAACTGCTCTAGCATGTCTTCTCCCTTGTCCATAACATTAAAGAGGAAAGCAAGTTTCTGCGGTAGTTTCTCTTCAGTGTCTCTAAGGTCCGTTGGTCCATAGGCTGACATAAGGATGTGACATTTGGGGGCAAAAACATGGCCTTTATATCTTGATCTTGAAGTTCATCTTCATTAGGATGACAGGTGGCATTGTCTAGAAGCAACAGTGCTTTGCGGGGCAAGTTGTTGGCTTTCAAAAACTTTTCAGTTTGTGGCACGAGCTCATCCAAGCATTTTTTTTTTTTTTTCTCCTTGATGTAATATTTCACCAGTAAAGCATTTTTAGATACATTTTTAAATGCTCTCGGGTTTTTTGGCTTACCTATCATAGACAGTTTCATTTTCAAATTTGCAGTGGGGTTACTGCATGCAAAAATTGTCACTCTTTCTTTACTACATTTGTAGCCTGGCACTGCCTTTTCGGCCTTTGACGCTAATATTTTTTCCGGTAACATTTTGTAATTGAGACCAGTCTCATCGCAGTTCAAAATTTGATCACCTGTTAAGTTTTCCTTGTCCAATACCTTGTGAAGTTTATTCCTAAACAATTGAACAGATTCAAAATTTGCTGAAAGCTTTTCACCACAGACATTAAGTTGCCAAATTCCGTATCTTTTCTTCCATCTATCGAGGCAGCCTACACTAGCTGTAAAATCAGGTTCACCTTCGTTTAGTTTGTTACAAAACTTTAAGGCTTTTTCCTGCAAAATAGGTCCTGACATGGGTATACCTTTATCTCTATGTTGAGTAAACCATAGGAACAAAGCTTCACTTACTTTTTCATAATCACATTTTTTCATGGTTTTCCAATCTTCCAAAACAGCAGAGGTTGCTCACTGAGAACACCACTTCTCAATTTCATTGCAGTTCCTTTTCCAATCTCCAACTGTTGTTATCCCGATGTTATAATCTTGCACCACTTTTAATAAAGTTTCACCATTGTCTATTCTTTTTAAAGCTTTAAGTTTTTCTTCCATTGAAATGACCACCTTTTTCCATTTTGAAGCCATCACCACAAATTTTTACAATAAACAAAGTGCAACACGTCCACTCCACTACAGATCTAAGTTAGCACTGAGGGGTGAGGAGTAGCAGATGGCGACAATGAACTGAGTATCAACAAACAACACATTAGTCACTGACTTGTCATTGGCTGGCGCACAGATAACACAGAAGGTCAGATAACCAAAGATTGGATAATCGAGACTCTACTGTACTTGTACAGTCTTCGATGTCCAGACATAAAATAGAAAGTTTTCACATATTCTTTGACTGTAGTTTGTGAATGTTAAGCATGTGCCAAGTCTTTTTGCAAGAGTGTTTATAGGAATTTAAAAGGGTAAAGCCACATATTGACGCAATAGATACCTCAAACTAGAAAGTATGATGTATTATCTCAATATCAGTTACCAATTTAGAAGTAAAATTTTAATAAAGCACACATTTTGCAGTCTCTACTTCTTGATTCACACACACATGCACACTATGACGTGAAAGGTACTCATTTACCCACCACTTGTCCTTTTGTCTTTGTTGCAAAATAATACCAATGTGGTGCAATTGTTTTTAACAAAGCAGACATTTTGAACTCTGTAATTAACTGTTCATGCTTTTGTCTACATGTGAGTGAAGGGTTGCATGCACATGACATGTTCTCAATATGTCTCTCTTTTTGTGTGTGAGGCAAGGACCAACACGTGACAACTGGGAGCAAGCTGCACAGATGCAAATCCACCTTTAGGAAAGTACAGAATGTTAAGAACTTTTGGCAGATATTTTTTGTACTGTCAGGGATGCAAATTATAACACAGAGACTATCCTGAAGAGAAAGTAACTTCTTGAACTACTTTGGAACAAGCATGTGATTTACTTGGAAAAGGTTACTGTATATATGTTAACAACCACGGTATTTGCCCGAATATAAGATGACCCTGATTATAAGACGGTCCCCTTTTCTTCAAGAGGCTTCTTGAGAAAAAAATATTTTCGACATATTCTGACTAATCAGAACTACAAACTGCTTTATTGACATGCAGTATCTGCCTAAAAAGCTAACATTATATGTGCTATAAATTTATGTTGTTTATTGATTGTCTACACTTTGATAATACAAGCAGAAATAAAATAAATGAAAATGAATGGCTTACATTAAATTGTGGCCCATTTTCTTTTCTACATTTTTCGCTTGCTAGCCCTGTTGTCTGTGGTGTCACTATTTTTGATCAAAATTCGTTGTCACAAATATTTGATTGTTTCAATTTTTGAGGCTGTGGTTACCGTGGGACCTGAGGAAATACAGTTAAACCCCACTTTTACACTTATCAAGGGCCTTAAAAAAATGGTGTAAAATGTGGGAAATAATGTTTTAAGCTGTAAAAGTTATGTATAGGATACACCCTTGCATTTTCGCACTTTGTGTGATATATGTACGTAACAGGCTTCAAAAGACTTGTCAGGAACTTGTTTATTATCTAATAAAGGTTTATTATCTAATAAAAACCGCTGATGTAACTGGAACTGATAACTTTCTGGAAAGTATGAACATTTGACTCAATTTCATACGTCATAATAGATGTTTTGAAAGCCTGCTGCTGTCATTCAATATTTAAATAATGAAATACTGCACTAGTTATGTATTTTTTCGCGCTTTGCAGCGTGTTTCAAGAATTTTTTCTCATTGTCAAGTGCAAATATTGTAGATAAGTATTTTGTGTTGCATTTGCATGTGGTGTTCTGCGTCTCTCCTGTTGTCGTTTTTTGAGGTTATAGGGTACTGTGCCTCCTCAGTTATGTAGAAACCCCCCCCCCCCCCCCCCACACACACACACACGCAAAAATCACTCACATTGTTTGTTAACATCACAAAAAATAAAAATAAATAAATAAATACATACATATGTAAATACTGCACTTGACAACGGGAATAAATTCTCGAAACACGTTTTGCTTGGTATGAAAAAATTACGTAACCGGCACTGTGTTTATACTAACAAGTAAAAATATTTGAGCAACGCAAAAGTAAATGACTGTGTTAACTAGCACTACAAGTGGCCAAACGCCAAAACACACTAAATATGATTCGACAAATGTGTCATGGTGATCACAACAGTTATGAAAAAGCATTTGCACAGTAGATACAATTTAGAAATGGTTGTGATCGGTCATAATATCTTTATTTGAATGAACCTAGTTACTTCCATCAGCCATGACACCATATAGAGCTTGGCAGCGGTGGGAGATACGACACAAAATGTTACAACTGTTACATGTTTACCGGTTCAAATCCACTGAGTATAGCATTCTGGTGTAAAGAAACTTAACCACGTAATATTTATAAACACTACTGGATGGCCAACATCATGCCAGTGTCATTTTCTTCTCCACGAACACTTTTTTTATAATGCGTAAATCAGGGGAAAATTATAAATATATCGACAGAAGGGTGCAAATTTACATTGTGGACATAGGAAATTTGACGGGAACAATAAGAAATGTCATAAACAGCGGGAAAATGTTAATTTTGGGAATGTAAAAGTGGGGTTATACTGTAGCTGTTATAATCCATATGCATATCAACTTTAGCTTTTATTCTGAATTGAGAATGTTATAATGTCTCTTGCTTACGAATGTATAATTTGCCCACCACTATCTCATTGGTTGTGTACAACCAGAAGCTTTCACATCCCTTTTCATTCCTGTCATACGTTTTGGTGAGTGTCAACAACAATGCACTATGAAACACATAAGTTACGCCACTGGCTCCTATCTAGACTATTACCATCTCCACAGAAATGAATACTGTTGTTGAGTAATTGTCCAGTTTTAAAGTAATTCAATTCCGAATACAAATGGATTCAGGTAAATTGCAGTCAAATGTGGTAGAAGTTCCTAAGAAGCCAAAGTGTGCAGTATAGATTTCCATGGTGGGCAACAGGATGTAATTTGCTCCCTGCTCACGTCAAAAAAAAAAAAAAAAAAAAAAAAAAAAAAAAAAGTTTCAAATGGCTCTGAACACTATGGGACTTAACAGCTATGGTCATCAGTCCCCTAGAACTTAGAACTACTTAAACCTAACTAACCTAAGGACATCACACACACCCATGCCCGAGGCAGGATTCGAACCTGCAACCGTAGCGGTCGTACGGTTCCTGACTAGCGCCTAGAACCGCTCGACCACCCCGGCTGGCTTGCTCACTACACCCCTCCTTGCAATTGTCAAGTTCTCAGCCAAGCAAATATCACTGTTTCCCCTCCAACTCTTCCATAATACTGTGCTTAAGCAACTGTGAAACACGGATTGCAATATCTTCTCAGGTACAAGTCATATATTACAACAGTAACTAATAAATAACTAAAAGATCGCAATCACGATTCAGTCCAATTCTTGAGCTTCCGCTCATCCCTTGATCTACTGACATCTGTTGGTACTATCCCCGTGATGGTCTTGCTGCTGTAATTTTTTCGCAACAATTATTATAGTTAGATTAATATGATTAATTTCATGTGTTAGGCATTTAATTCTGAATTGACTTTCCTCCTTTGTTTCATCTGAATGTCACTATCATGTTCTAAAGCTGATTAAAAGCTGGTAAAATTTTTACCTTGTATTCTATTATGTGAACAGCAACTGAATTTCTCAATTGCAACACGCTTAGTAAATCATTACAGTTTCTCATAGCCAAGTAAAATATTGATCTCTGCTCAGAATCAAGTAATGTTCTTTGAAGGACAATATTTCTGCTTTTTAATATTACCTTTACTTAAAAAGCAGGATTAATGTTTGTACACAGTATTCATACCTGTATGAGAACTTTTATTGCAAACCTGTTTGAGTACAACAAGAGTTTGTAAGGTGATAGAATTTAGTGCTATTTTCTTCTGCGTTTCACAAAATTGCCAGTTTTTAAGCAGAGCAATAGGTTGTTGTAGTGGCTAGTTCGTAATTTCTTGCATATCCTTCCTCTAGTGCCATGTGAGTCAAATGTCATGTGAGTGAGAAACTTCAGTACTGTGTCGAGCACTGAGACATACTGGGAAATA
Source organism: Schistocerca nitens (assembly GCF_023898315.1). Lineage (NCBI taxonomy): Eukaryota > Metazoa > Arthropoda > Insecta > Orthoptera > Acrididae > Schistocerca > Schistocerca nitens. Next base: position 418,906,711 of record NC_064616.1, read on the forward strand.
TTGAGCATCTTTGAATGTGAATATCATTTACCCAGCCTGCCCTTCCGAATTCTTTAGAATAAATCTGCACATGACCTCAACTGCCAGAACTTAATTTGTAAATGTAAGATGACCCCTATATAGTCTACTAAAACAATGTAAAAATGTTAACCTCAGCAGCAATAGTTTAATCTGCAAATACAAGATGGCCCTGTATTTTTTGAATGACAAATTAGGGAAAAAGCCTCATCGTGTAATCAGATAAATACAGCAATACAGAGTATATCAACAAACAACCTAGGAAAAATACAGGTACTTATGTTGTTGTAACAATGTGGAAGGAAGAAATGAAGAAAGAAGGAAAGATAGAAAGAAAGTAGGAAGTGCATTAATTTCATAAGAAATTGAAACCAGAAGATGAGACTGTATACTGTAGTAAACAACTAAACTAAACTCCACCTAAACAGACCACGAAGGCCTAACGGTACCAGCCAGCCACCATGTCATCCTCAGCCCACAGGTGTTAGTGGATGGGTTTATGGAGGGACATGTGATCAGCACACCACTCTCCCAACTGTGTGTCAATTTATGAGACTGATATACAATAGTGTACAGAAACAGATAGATACTGATGGCATGGAAGGGCAAAAGCTGTGTCATAGTCGTCTGCAGATTACATAATAATTCATTTGTAAAAGTAAGATGGGAGAATTGGGTCATGTAAAAGTAATGTGTTGTCATAAATTACATCAAGAATCCAGATGGTCTGTGTAGAAGTGATTCTCACTGAGTTATCAAATGTTCAGAACAGATTGAACAAACAGTCTCACAAGTTTGTTCACATTTTATTAGATATTTCAATTAATATTTTCTGTATTTAAAAAAAAAAAAAGTGACGAAAGTTGACATGAATGCATGATTAATTTCTGTAAACTGCTGGCTGAATCATATCATTTCGATGCCAAGTTCCACCACCAAACACCACTCATTTAAAGTTTAGGTGTTATGTGGTGGCTAACTGCTGGCACAAGGTGGCTCAGTGGTGCATTAATTGCATAATCATTTCCATCCATATGAATGTAGTAATGTATTAACTTGGATTTATTTATTCTAAAAGGTTCAAAATAACTTTTGTTATTCTGAATTGGCAATGCAAGTGAACTAGAAAGTATGGTAGGATTTTCCAGTTTTTTTGTAAGAAATCCATCCAACCTTTTCAAATGTATACAGTATGTCATTGATGCAGGACGTGACCGAGGATACTGCGCATTATTAGTTCCAGTATTTGATTTCCAGATGAAGTAAAGTTTTAAGTTTAAATATTTTCTAATATTACACCAGTGTAAATCCATTCTACCCATGGGCAATGGGTTTAACGCTATTTATCATACACATGAACACAGTAGATTTACTTTCAGTGAAATAATTTTTCACTTTAAAAAAATTACATCAGTTGAATTTCCTGAGACTTGTGAATTATAAAATGGAAGTTGCAGTATATTGGTTGATTCTTGCAAAGAAAAAGCTAGTAACTAGTCAGTGTAAATACACAAATAGTGCCATTACCGGCTTTGAACCAAAAGTTCATCTTCACATGGCTGTTCACATGCAGATTACATTAAAAGCACGAACATTTCTCAGCACCTGGTTTGGTAAGCTTAAGACTATTTTGTCGAAAATTCGCATTTTGAGTATGTACAAAGCACATGTTGATTCTTGCAAAGAAGAAAACAATATCTGCACTATTTGCGTAGTAACATTGGCTGGTTGCTGTTTACTACTTTGTAAGAATCAATTTATATTTTGTACACAGCAATGATCACAAAATGTCAGTTTTTGGCAAATTGCCTGGAAGTTGCAATTATTTGGAAGTATTATTTTGTCATTTTTCTACTACTGCTTGGTATTGTGATGGCTCCAACCATGTGTCCTTTCAGTCTGTTTAGCAGCTTCATTTCTGCTTTTCCTCTCTTCACTAATATTTATTCATCTACTGGTGCTCTTTTATATAAGCAGAACTCAGTCTTATTTTTCTAAACAGTAGTTTCTCTATTGTTATATTAAGTGATATAGGTCTGGAAACATGTCAGCTGAAAGTTCTTGGCCAAAATAGTTATATGCAGCCAATAGATAACACTCCTCAAGATACCAGTAGAGACAACAACCCTACTAACATAATGAAGAACAAGTGAAAATGTGCAGCACCAAATGCATTGTCAGTGCTCCGTACGTTTCGTTAACAGGGGCAAGGTGGGAGGCAAGAGCTTGGAATATCGGAATATATGTTTTCATGTGCTTTATGTTTGCATATTGAAGATCCAACATTTTCTCTAAAAAAGCTCCTATGAACATGTCCAGAAATGGATGGTCTGCGTGCAGTGACAACAAATCATTCCAGAACACAGTCCAGATCTGCAATGCATCCACATCACTACAGGCGTTCCGAGTGGCCTCTGTGGGATTGCAGATGATAAGGACAGTAGCAGTTGTGATGCAGGATACATGTAATTTTACTTTGGTTTATACCATGTTGGTGGGGCATGTGCCTGGAGCTTGTACTAGGGTTCATCTAAATATCCTGTAGAACCTGATCCTCCAAATCTGGTGTAAACACAGTCCGCCACCTCCGTGGATTTGTCCAAAAGTACCCATGATCTCACAAACTTACAAAAAGAGCTTGAAATGTTGTGTGGTGTGTGTGTGTGTGTGTGTGTGTGTGTGTGTGTGTGTGTGTACGTACGTACGTACTTGTTTTGGTATAGCCATGCTGCCTCTCGACCATTTACATTTGCTTGGCCATACACAAACACAATCTCGGCTTGTTCCTAACATCAATACCAGACCATTCTGCTACGTAGAGTATGCTGTATCGATCACAGAGCTACAACATGGAAGGAACACATGGCATGTGGACATAGCAACTGTCATTAATCAGTGCCATCTACCATGGCAACAATGCATTTCTGTACACATGATCATATTTTCTTCCACTTCCAGGCATGAATCCATCCCTGAAATTTCTCGGTTTTATTATATATATTCCTCTCCTCCCCCCCCCCCCCTCCCTCCCTCCATTTTTTTAAAGACAAGCTAACAGATGCCACAAGGGAGTGGAAGAGTTTCACAGTTTTTCACAGATTTTGTCAATATTTGAGGGAAACTGGGCAACTGCAATAGCACTTTGAAGAAGGAGAGTGGACAAGAACAGCAGCAAGATCTTGTAACTTTGAAGAAAAATTACTTGATTGGGTGACTGACCAATCATCAGTTGCCCAAGAATTGAATGTTGGCAGCAGTAATGTTAGGAATGGTTACTATGACAACAATCAAATAAAGTCAGTGAGTCTACATACTTTTCAACAAGGTAAATGATCCAATAGGAGCACCGTCTGAATCATATTTGAATTAATTCGGGATTAAAAACCCCATCCAGAAATCTTGTTTGAAGTTTTCATAAATCATTCAGCGTGAATTCCAGGGTGATTCCTTTAATGAGGCCGCCCCATCCTTTTCAAGCCATTATTATAGCCAAGTTTATGGTGACATTGATGTTGACAGGATTTTAAACTCTTGCTTTCTTTCCATCTCTACAGGCCGCCAACAGATTAAGCATATTTCTTTGCAAATTTGATATGTAATAGCTACAGTAGTCATCATGTAGATCCCATTGCTAGTGCTGTGGTGCACCAACAACAAGGAGTTGCAGTGAACATGTGGCTATGCATGGTGAACACTTACATAATAGTCACCTATTCCTCAGTGTATTTTTATTTATACACAGTGAAGACCAACTCTGGCAAAAACTATTCTTGCTAGTAGTCTTGTTCAAATAATGACATGGTGGTTAGAATAGATATATTAAAACTATAATATCTGTGTAGCACTTGTTGAGGATTAAAACCCTGGTTCCACAGTGGCTATAATTTTTTGACAAAATTTAACAATTTTCACATCCACTACAATCTTGTTTCAGCTTTTAACATTATCAAGTACTGCTTATAATGTGAGAAATATATGTGTAATTACACAGATATAAAAAATTGTTAATTGTAGTTTCACAACCATAAAAATATTTAGAGCACAAAATAAGTTTCATACAACAAAATTAAAGTTTACTGGCATATAGATATGTGTAAAAAACATTTCCGCACTGACCCAGTTTTCAAAAGAGTTCTGCATTCCTATGCATTAACCGACACCTTAAGATGAGAATATACTTAACAATACTTTGTTTCACTAGTTGAAAATTGAAAATGTTGACAAAAAATTACAACCTTGGTAGAACCACAGTTTTAATTAAATCTTAGTGGCTGTGGAACCCAACACAAAGAAAATGTTTTCCTGCATAGAAACTGTGGCTTAGCATTGGGGGGGGGGGGGGGGGGGGGCAAATGATATGTATGTAATTGCAGTCAAGGTAGGGTTGTTTCTGTTAGAGGCTGTCCTGCTAACAACTGTTTTGCTGTGTAACTTTTGTACTAAATAGTCCCATACAGGTTCCTTATCTTAATTTGCTTCTTGTATTTCTACACTGTCTCTAGAAGTTCGTCTCATTATCAGGGAAACATGTGGTATATTACAGAACACTGGCTAATACCAAGCACATACCACTTTTATATGCTTCTGAACTGTGTCTGCCGTAGATGCTCAGTTTGCAGTGCAGTGGTACAAAAGGTGATGCCTTTGACAGAGTCCACTAAGATGAATTAGGTAAGGAGATCCACAAGCATTGTTTTGACACCCATTAGGCAACAGGTGAAAGATGTTATCAGATGCCTGAGAACTTGAACCAAACTCAACCTTCTGTATGATATCATGCATGAGCTTCTGAACGTATCTCAAGCATCATAAATTGCTGGCATCTCTGGAGATGAGTGCCCCCCCCCCCTCCCCCACACAAACCAGTACAATTTTTGTGAATCCTAGCCCAAGAAGCACCATTCCTTGAACACCTGTCTTAGAAATTCTTCTTGTTCTTTCAGTTTGTGGGTTAACAAAATTTCCAGTGTAAATCCAGTAAAAAATAGCAAATTTTAGGTGTAAGACATTAGACAAGTTCAAAAGTTTACATGCATTTTGTGATTGATGTGTGTGATATTTTTTCTGTGTATAGAATGATTTTGTTAGACTTGTTGTAAACATTGTTATTAAACTTCCTAATCTCAAGGTCATGATTGAAAAAAGAGCTATAGCTTTCACAACATTTGACAAGTATAGTTGCATTCAGGCTTAATTTTATGAGTGGTCTGTTAGTCAGTTCTAGCAGTCTAACTTGATTATACTGGTGCTACAAATTGGTCACTGTGTTATATTTTCTCCAGGGTTGCCTGAAGAAGAGACTAACTCAGCCCCTCATTTGTAGTCAGTGACAGATTTGTCTCCTGGTAGCCATCCAATAGACATTATTTCAAGAGCCACAAGCCAGCTGCTTGAACTAACAATTGTAAACAACAGATGTGCATCTGACCATTCAGTTGTGAGCAGCCAGTGTTAAGTAGTGGTTGTGTGACTATTTTGTGTAAGCATTGTTGCAGTGGGGCAACATCTCTGTATAAAGAGTTCAAGATCTTCAACAGAATGTTTTGAAGAAGAGGAAAGTATGTACAAAGTTTGTACTGCAAGCCTTGACTCAGGGGGCTAGGGAGAAAAAAAAGAAAATATGTTTTGATCCCTGCCACGACTTGATTGAAATGCAAAATGTGGACAATTATTTTCTGGAAAAAGTTATCACATGTGACGAGAGTCGATGTTATCGGTAGGAACCTACCACAAAATGACAGAGTGCAGAAACATACATGGAGTGCAAGTGCTCGTTGATGACATAACTGACATTAAGCCAATGTTTTGTGCAAGTTAAACAACTTCTCAAAGAGGTTCTTTTCTGACTGTTCCCCATGATTGTATGGACATTCTATTTGTACCGATTAACATGATGTACCATGTACCACAAGGACTACTTTTACAAGTTAGTGTACAGATCTGGTTTATTTGGGAGGTATCCAATGTGATAAAGCTCCTCCAGTATGTTCTAAGACGTGTAATGACTGTGTAGTCAACTTGTAATATTCTGAGACTAGAGGGGGAAAAAAAGATGTAATGTTGGTTGATCACAGCCAGTCTGCAAGTACATAGTCATACCGGAAACAGGTCATATGTTTCTTCAAAAGTTCATACACACATACTGTAATATCCATTATTTGCCAGACTATCACAGCTCTTTCTGGTTGTTTATTGGTACGGTTGGAATATGCAAGTAGCAGACCAGTTGGCAGTCTCACATAACAATGGACTACAAATCAGATGAATGCTGGAATTGTTCCTATGTGTCTGTTTGTGACACACACATTATTTTGCATTCAGATAGTTTGCTATGCTTATGTATTAACACTTTCAGGTCACTGAACCCAGTATTTTCTGTCAGCCTTCTGTTGAACCTTGCAGCTGTACTGACAGTTCATTTATTCTCTGTATCTACACCACTATTGATGTATTGTTTTGTATTGTATTGTTTTGTATTGTATTGTATTGTATATTTCTTGGTCCTGTGAATCTCACATTGTACAGGGATACATAGTGATGTTGGACAAGTCAAATAATTGCAATAAATTCTGAACAGAAGCTGTTGCATAGCACAGTATATAGCGATATAAGCCTAAGATATGGGGAAAACAGTCCACAAATACACAAATAATGTTACACATACACAGTTCTTACTTTTGGCCTTGATTATAGATACACACATTTGTATATAACAGCCCACGCATACATAGAATACACAAATAAATTTATAGATACACATTTCTTATTTTGGCCTTAATTGTATAAACTATTTAATTTTTTTCACACATTTACATAGTAGGTAAAAATTCATCAGCACTGTAGCAGCAATTCTGTAGCAAGTAGTCACTCCCTGCTATTTTAATTTTATGCAAGCCAGTTATTATCTTAATTCTTTTAGGTAGTGTGTTGTAGAGTTTTTTGCTTCTTGCAGAGGTCCTTTCTGTTTCAGTTTGGTATATGCAAACTGCACATGTAAATCTTGGTTATTCCTGTTGTTGTATGAGTTGATGTTTTGATTTTTTGGAGCAATTTTGCTGTTGTCCTCTATGATTTTCCTTATAAACATTATTGTTTCTAAGATATATAGGTATGATAATGGAAGAATATGAAGCTTTTCAAATGAAAGTTTGCATGAAGGTTGATGTGCTGTGCCTGCCATGGCACTTTTAATTCTTTTTGTGCAATGAAACAGCCTTTGCCGGGTGTTGGATTTCCCCAGCAAATTAAACCCTATCTTAATTGTGACTCTGCTAGGGCATAGTACACATTTTTATGACTTGTATTGATGTGCATCCAGCAAGAAATTTAATACTATAACAAATGGTATTTAGTTTACTACTTAGGTGTTCTGTATGGTTCTGCCATCTTAGGTCATCTTGGAACCAAACTTCTAGAAATTTGGTGCTGTTTACAGTTTCAAGCCTTTTGCCTAACAGTTCTATTTTTGCAGTTGGGGCTGTTTATTCTGGTCTGTGTGTTTTTTTTCTGTGTGTTTATTAAGTTGTTCATTATGAACCATTCTGATATACGTGAAGTGATCTTTTTTATTTCATTTTGGAGCTCTTCTGGGATCTTGGATTTGATAAGAATATTTGTATCATCAGAATATTTAATGTACTTATAGTTAGGGCTGGGTGGTTCCAAGTCATTTACAAACAGCGAGAACAAGGTTGCTCCCAGTATGGAACCCTGTGGCACACAGTATTTTTCTGAAAGATAGGAAATTCAATTTTTGCCTTCTTTGTACAAGACTTCAACCATTTGTTGTCTATTTTGTAGGTATGACTTCACCCACTCATAGGCTGGGTCTCTGACACCAACATTTTCTAGCTTTCTAAGCAATAGACTGTGGTTAATGTTGTCTAATGCTTTTGAAAGTTCTAGGAATATTGCTGCTATGTGTTCGTTTTTGTATAATGTGTTCAAAGCTTCATTTAGGAAATCAGTAATACCTGTCTCGGTTGAGTTACATTTTCATAAACCATGCTGTGTGGTTGAGAAAAGTATATATTTTTTCAATGAAAACTATGAGTCTTTTGTAAAAGATTTTTTCAATTACTTTAGAAAAGAGTGATAGTAGAGATACTGACCTATAATTTGTTTCTTCTGATTTTTCACCTTTTTCGTGCAGTGGCATCACTTGAGCTATTTTTAGCTTTTCTGGGAAGATTCCCTCAGAAAGTGACCTGTTGCATATGCCAACCATGGGCCTAACTATTAAGTCTGGTATGTTGTAAACACCAAAGGAATATTTTGATTTTAGCTCCGCTATTGTCTTTAGCATTTCTCATTCGTCTGTTGGGTGTAGGAAGACTTATTACTAGGGCTAGTTCTAATCTGACTTACAGTGTTAGCATATTGAAAGTTTTGCTTCACCAGAATCTCAGCTGCCTTGGCAAAATATGGGTTGAAATTATTTGCTATCTGGTGGGGATCAAATATTACTAATGAGTTTTCTTTCAATTGTATGTTATGGTATTTTATCTGTTGTACGCCTGTTTCTTGTCTTACAATGTCCCATGTGGCCTTCATTTTATTTGGTGCATTTGCTATGTAGGAACTATTTGCCATTCTTTTTGCTTCATTTACAACTTTAGTTAAAACTTTTTGTAATTATTAAAATAGGAGGCAAATTCTGGAGATGTGGTGTGCTGTCTAGATATGTCATGAAGTAATATGTTTTTCTTTTCTGATATTTGTACCCCTGTTGTAATCCATTTTATTTTCAAATCCCTTTTTTGTGATTGCGGAAAGCAAAGTTCAAAATAATAGCTAAAACTACTTAAGAATTTGTGGAACTTACCATTTGTATTTTTACATTCATAGAGCTCTTCCCGAGTTTCTTTACTCAGTGAGTGAAGGAAATTTTATATGTTCTCGTCATTATACTTCGTAGATGTAGTTGTTAGCTATTTGGTCACACTGAGCTATTTTCCTAATCATATATTAATTTCTTGGGCTGTGTGGTCCCCAGAACCTGTATTGAAGGTCTGTGTTGAATATTTCAAGGGCAGATTCGTAAATATTTGATCAAGGATTGTGGCTGAGGTTTTTGTGATGTGTGTTAGTGTTTCTACAGTAACCTTTAAATTGAAAGTTGCTAAGAGATTCAGTAAAACAGTTTTTTGCTGGGACTCACTTGCAAAGTCAGTATTGAAATCCCCTCATGTAATTACTTTTTTTGTGCAGTCTTGTGTAAAATATTATCAAGGTTCTTTAAAATGATGTATATTCCAGTTGGTGCCCTTTATAGACAAATTATAGCTATTTTTAATTAGTGATTTCAATTTCACTTACTACCTCAGTATCTTTTTCTTTGGATAACTTTTCTAAGTGAGGTATACATTTAAAATTTATGTTATTTTTGACATAAATGCAACTACCGCCATATTTGTTCAGTTTCCTACAAAAAATAGTTACTCAGTGAAAAATTTGGAATGGATACCATATTAAGTCAATGTTCAGTAAAACATAATACGGAGGTGTTTTACATTTTATTTTCTAACAAAATATGAGGGTTGGAATTTAAATAGTGGCAACTATTTATTCACAACCTATACAAAAGAGTTACTTGTTTGCACCTGTTACTGTCCTTCAAAGTAGTCACCAGCGTTGTGCAGAACCCATTGCCAGCAATGTGGAAGGCGTAGTATACCATTAGCAGAGCCTGTTCTGTTGATTGTGCAAATGGAGCGGTATACTGCCTGTTGAATCTCTGGAACAGTTCTGAAGCAAATGCCACGAAGTGGTTCCTTCATCTTCAGAATAAAATCAAAGTCACAAGAACTTAAGTCCGGGGAGTATGGTGGATGGTACAGTACTTCCCAGTCCCATTGACTGAGCAGAGCAGCCACAGCTGTAAGCACCTGCTCATTGTCGTGCAAAATGATGGGTGAGTTGCTCAAAATGTGTCGCTGCTTCTTTCGCAAAGCTGGTCGCAGGTGATGCTCCAAATACGAACTGTAAAACTGTGCATTGATGATTTACCGTGGAGGAACGTAATGCGTTAGGATAACACCATCAGAGTCATACATGAGAATCACCATAACTTTCACCATACTGGGGCTCTGACGCACTTTCGACTTTTGTGGCTACCCATAATGAAGCCATTCGTTGGATAGGCGTTTCAATTTTGGCTCGTATGATGGGGCCCATCCAGTGTTATGATGTGGCATAAGAAAGCCTCTCCTTTACGCTCATAGCACTCCAAGTGCGTCTGAGCAACATCGTAATGCATCCATTTCTGTCAGTTCATGCGGAACCCATCTTGATGCAACTTTTCGCATGCCCAGTCATTCCATTAGGATCCAAAGCACAGTCGTATGCGCTAATCCAGTTTTGTGGGCGAGCTCACAAATCGTATGGTGTCGATCACTGTCCACTAACCCGGCAACAGCATGCAATTCTTTTTCAGAGACGCTAGGATGACCTGCCCGATGTATGTCTGCCACAGTTTGACGACCTACGTTGAAGGCTTTTACCCAATGTGCCACTGTTCTGTGTGGCAATGCCAATTCCCTGCATGCGTCTTGAAGACCTTGATGACACTGTCGTTCCGTACAACCTTTGGCAGAGTCAATCTTGAGTCAACTGCATTGTTCCTGTTTCAAAAACATAGTGACTTTGTTACATTAGACCCCTCGCTCACAAGTGACTGTGTTTCCCTCGATTGTGCGCACGCCGGTGATGTGGGACGGGTGAGTCCATTTGCTCGGAGGTAAGGTAGGTATGTCAACAACGTATGCTATCAGCGACAATAGTAGATTCCATTGCATAGTGTCTCCACAGCAGTGTTGCCATTATTTTAAGTTCTAACCTACTTATGAAATTTGTTTGTTTGTTGGATAGCGATTATACATTGTGATGAAATACCATCAGGTTTGGAGTTAAATATAAGATCTGAAACTTACTGCCCTTAGTACTTATATTTATATTGGAATTTCTGACTGGGGGTTATTTTCTATTTTCAATTGTGACTTTTGAAATTTTACCCCCCTTCACGTGGTATCAGTTTCCTTTGTTCTTATTGATTTTACAGATGTCTGTAATCATTTTACTATAATTCATTGAGCCTTGTCTGTTTAACTGCATACCATCCTTTCCCAGGCATTTGTCACTTAAAAATTAGTTAGGATCAAGAAATATTGTGCTGGATTTGGTGCACTGTTCCCTGATACCACTGTTTTTTTTTTATCATGTAAGAACCACTTACTGACCTTCTGTGCAGAATTCCACAGTCTTAAGTTTTGTGTAAAATGCTTTGGCTGAGCGAATAATGTTTCTGATCTCACTTTAAATATCTTCCTCGTTACTGCTTCATACTGAGTTCATCCCAGAATGAATAAAAACACCTATGAAATTGCTCTTTATAGTGTTTCCTTTTGTAGTTGTGGACTGTTATGCACGAGATTTTTAAAATGTTTGTTGAGCTGATGGGGTCGGGTACCAGGGCAGACATCGATTTCACAGTTTGGTGAAACTACATATTTTAGTATAAAATTGCCAATAAGAGGGAATTCATTTTTGTTTATCTGCTTTTGTGAATGAATTTCATGTTTCTTCCTTTTATTATGTGTCACTGTTTTCCAACTACAGTTACTTACAGGTTTTTACACTCTGCATCTTTTTCAGTCCTATTTTGCCCATGAGAATTTTTTCTGTTTGTTTTTGCACTGGGCGCAGTATTCATAGATTGCACATGAGAATTTTCAGTTTTTTTTTTGTGCGTGGCACTGGATTCCCACAAACACAGTGTGCTGATTCACGTAGTAACTTGGCCTTTGTTTCCTTAAGAGATTTAATTTCACTTCCGAATGATTCAGTATAATTTTGCAGCAATTTGAGCATTTTGTCCTTTGATTTGATTGTGCTATAGCAGCTTCCAAACATGAAAAAAAGCACATAATTGTGATAGTGCTTTTCAGCCCTCCAACTCCTTATGAGTGTCCTTTATTTGCATGTACATGCAGACAAATCAGCTGATAATGCCAAAACATTATTTCAGTTGACAGCAGGACTATGATGACAGGATGTAGTCAGAAATAAGTAATACTGTATACACTGACCAGCACAAAAGAATGCAACACTTCAGTTTTTTAAAAACTTCTGTTTAAATTTTTTATTTTAAATTACAGTCACTTTTATATCGCTAATCTACTATTTTATCATAAAATATTGTCATGTGGTCCAATCTAGGTGTCTAACAATGAAAAAAAGATAATTATGGATGAATTAAATCAGAGATGTGGAAGTAACACAAATGGATTCACATTTAAAACAAAGTTTAAGCAAGCTCATAACAGTAGTGTAGCTCTCATTTGGTTTTCTACATTTCATTCCACAGATATCTCTTAAAATCTTCAAACATATGTATTATTGCCTCTTGCACCTATCATGGCATCCAACATTTTCAGTCATACTCCTCATTACTGCTGCAGTGTCATATACCATTCTTTCAAGAGGGCCTACCATAGACCCTCTCAGTAGTGCTAACTGGACCTTCTCCCCAGCTGCTTTGATACATGCTCACTAGAATTCAGATAAGGGCTTTGGGCAGGCCAAGTTGTAGCATAAATCTCTTTTTCATCCAAGAACTGTTGTACTATTCTTGTAACATGTGGGTATGCATTGTCATGTATTTGTGTAAAACCATCACCATTAAATGGAATGAAAGGCACCATGTGCTTCAAAAGGGTCTCTTCCCCATGCCTATGTGCTTTAAGGTCCCCATGCTCCACAAAGATGAGATCCGTACAAGCAGTCGTAATGATTCCTGCCTACACCATCAGAGAACCACCCTGAAAAGGTGTCCTGGATGAGAATGTTCAAAGGAGAACTCCATACTCTCTCTTTACTGCCAGGTAATTGCAGGTCAAATTGAGACCCATCAGTGAGCAACACTTGCCCCAGTTGTTGTACTCTCCAGTCGCTATATTCCCTTGCAAAACAATCGAGTTGTGTGATGAGTCTGGTGAGTTCTGGGTCTGTAGCAGGTCTTCTGGATTGTGAAGATTGGCTTCTTCCTGTCTTGTTTAGACAGTTCTCTTACTAAAATTGACCTCTTTATCTTGGCGGAGTCAATTTCATGCTTCAATAGCAGTGGTGTGGCAGTGGCAGAGAACTTGAAATTCCAAGAAGTGGTCACCTCTTGCTATTACTATTACAACAGTGTTCACCGGCCATGGCCGCCTGGATTGCATCCCATCTTAGCAATTACATATTAAAACCACTACTAAAACTAAGAAAACAGACAAGAAGCATTACACAACAGTTGGTGTTACAAGCATTAGTTATAAACAACACTTTACATTTCTTAAATGTTTCCAGTTTGTGGTTTCACATGTGATGGTAACATGCTGACCAGTCTACAATTCCACTTGTAGAGGAAAATTTGTTTACAGAATATAGTGGCTGTTGCTTGGGCACATGCATCAGTCTAGCTCTGAACATCCTCTGTGGCAATGTTCGAACATCCAGTGGTAGGCAGTTGAATGTCATCATGGCTGCTGTGGAAAAACCGTCCCGTGTCTTACTTAGGCGGCAGCTTGGAAAATCAATGTCGGCTTTGTAATACACGAAACCGATCCAAGTATTACAACTTTGACTTTATTCATAAGCCTCTGAACAGTAACAGAAATAACCCTGTTGGGAATCCATGCAATATGATATTCAGAACAAATGGTGTGAATGGTAAAACTGGATGAACACAGAGAGCATCAGTCGGTACTAACAGACAGTGTGGCGGAGACTACGACTCTCTCACGCCTGTAGCAGGCGGCCTCCAATGGCCAGCCCATCCTGATACAGTTGGTGGCACACGCGCGTGCACGCGCACACACACACACACACACACACACACACACACACACACACACACACACACACACACACACACACACACGTGCGTGGCAACACCACACTCGGCACACTCATATGCAGTTGTAGCAAGATACAGCATACCTCTTCCCTCATGCGAAATGGGCACGCAGGCAATGGAGGAGACAGCAGCAGCCCGACGAGAGAGGCATCCAACAGCTCCAGAGTGGTGGCAGCCATGCGGACAGAGGGGGCGGAACAATGTGCCAGGCAGTCACCGGAGCATAGGGTCGGAATGTGCAGGGATGTGGGCACGCCAGATGGTGGTGGACCTGCGTGACACCTTATGACAGCACCGGAGAGTAGGATGCCATTGATATTTCTGTGTTGTCATAAGCAGACAGGTCCCAGTGCGGTAAAGTTGGGGCTGGACTCACTGATGACAGTGGCTGAGGCGGTGATAGAAGAGGGGTCAGTGGAGATGGCCTGACTGGTACAGCAGGCCATGGCATCGGACCCAAGTCCGGAGATGGACTGGAACCCGGTGACGGGAAGCTGGAACCCCAGGGTGCCACACACAGAGGAGGCAGCCAATGGGATGGGTTCACCTCCACAGCAATGATTACAGTCTTAAGGCAGAGGGCAATGGGGCAGGCTGTGGTGATGGGGCCACACCTGCAAACCAGTAGCTTCCAGTGACGAGCAGGGTACAACTGATCAAAGTGATGTGCCGCCAGCCCATCGGCTGTACAGATGTCACAAAGATGGCACCCCCAGCGGTGGACAACAGTGGCCAGTATCCACTTGGGCTGGTAACCAAACCTTCACGCCCACACCAGTGATCCCAATGTGAAATGGCCAGACGAACCCAACTGCGGCAGGTGTGGTGCAGGCTGCAGGAGATAGAGGGGCATGCGCGATTGCCAATCGAAAAGCAACTCGCCAGTCTCCACTCTCCCATAGGCATGAAGCGATAGGTGCTCAGAAAATGGAGTTGAGTATCATCCTGTAAAGAATCCACAACAAACTTTTTCATTTGGGTCTTGAATGTATGCATTAGTTGTTCTGCCTCGCCATTTGATTGAGAGTGGAATGATGGAGCCATAACATGGCTAATGGTGTGATAGGAGCAAAACAATTGAAAGATGTGAGGAGTGAACTGGGGCACATTATCAGGAGCTAAGGTACAAGGCAACCAGAAAGTAGAAAAAAAGCCTTTAAAAGTGTGTGAATTGTGACCTCAGCTGATGTCTAAATACACTTGAGAATGTAAGGAAACAGGGAAAGTGCATCCAGAACCAAGAGCCAATAGGAATTCAAGAAGGGACCAGCAAAGTCCACATGAATACATTCCCATGGCTGGCAGAGAGCAGGTCAGGGGGACAGGGATACAGGGATGCCCTGGAAGCTGTCTGTTGACGGGCAAACTGCTCACAAGCCACAACAAAACAGACAATTTCGCCATCAATCCATGGCCAAAAAACATGTCTCCTAGGTAACAGTTTAGTGTTCGAAGCTTCCCTATTGGCCCTGGTGGAGGATGTGTAGAACCGTGTGCCATAAGGCAGTGGGAATGATTACTCTTGGAGGGAAGTCTTCCATGGAAAACAATGTCAAAAACAGAGAGGTGATATCATAAGAAAAAACAGTTGCTCAGGGAGTCCGAAGCCTGACCCGGCAATTTATCTGGCCAGCCCTGTTGACAAACAGAACCACGTGGTGGAGAACCGTGTAGGCAGCATTGGCAGCTGCTATGCACGCGCTCATAATTGGGAAACCTTCGACCTTGGCCTGTGTTTAAATATCAAGCTGGAAGCAAAACATTTCTTCACAATCAAATTCGGAAATGTTGGACAAGGTGCCTGCATTGACACGTTTTGACATAGGTCGAAAATGGATTTCATAATTATAATGAGACAAGAACAGTGCCCAGTATTGTTGGCGATGTGCTGCCTTGTCAGCAAGTTAGTGTGAGGATTAAATGAGGAAACCAAGGGTTTATGGTCAGTAATAAGGTGAAACTTGGAGCCACATAAAAAAATGCGAAACTTCCAGAGAGCGTAGACTACAGCAAGAGCCTCTTTTTGCACCTGAAAGCAAGGCTGCTGCTGTGGAGTGAGAGATTTAGAGCCAAAAGCTACAGGCCATTCATAGCTGTTGGCATATCGGTGCACTAGGACCATGCTGTGGCTTTGCTGTGAGGCATCAGTCACCAAAACTGTGTGCTGGTCCAGAGAGAACATAGCTGAACAAGGGGCCAAGAGTAGTTTGGATTTCATTTTAAAATCACGTTAGCAATTTGGCTCCAGTGAAAAGATCCATTCTTGCGTAACAAGGTATGTGACGGGTAGGCCAATGTGGCTGCCCCTCGCAGGAATTTATGGTAGTAGGTTATCTGCCCTAGGAAAGCCTGAAGCTCCTTTATGAACGAGTGGTGAGACATAGACGTAACAGTGGAGATGTGGTCTGGCAGGGACGAACCCAATCCCACGAGACCTCAAATCCCAAATAAACAACAGAAGGTTGAAAAAACTGAGATTTCGTAAGGTTACACTGTAAGCCTGCAGACTGTAAGACAGAAAACAAAATGTGCAAATTTTTTAAGTGATCAGCTGTGGAGGAGCCCATGACAACAATATCATAGTCAGTTGCTCTAAAAATCCTTGAAAAATAGCGGTGGTGCTAGCCACTCCGAAAGGAGACCAAAGGAGTACTCAAATCCAAAATCGCTGAGACTGTTTGCTCACAGTAACATACAGATACACTTCAGACAGATCAATTTTAGAAAAGTACTCACCACCCAATATTTTTGCCAACAGTTCCTCCTCATGTGGTAGAGGATACATATCCATGATTGGCTGTGCGTTGACAGTTGTACTGAAGTTGCCACAGAGGTGAAGTTTCCCCAGTGGCTTCTGAACTAAAACCAGTGACGACGACCATTCACTAACCATAACAGGTTACACCACCCCTAGAGATTGAAGTCTGTCTAATTCTGCTTTCACTTGATCTTTCAGGGCAACAAAATAGAATAGGTGTGACAGAAATGTGGCTGAACTGTGGATGTGAGCAGAAAATTTGTAGCAAATACTATACCTTTCAAAAACAAAAAAGTCCAAAAACTCCTTACATAGTGTTTCTAATTGAGAATTCAATAACATCACTGCAGCACCTGTGTCGACCTGTAGCCAGAGTACTTGTCAAAAAACACTTAACTCGGTAAATAACTGGGACAGTCACAAGTATTGGAGTCACACTGTTTATGCCCATGTCCATATCCTGAGCAGTCTTTGCCAAATGACACACAGAGGCGACGGGGCTTTTCTTCTGGCAAGCATTACAGTTAGCCCAGCGCTTACGGCATGCTGACTTTCCTGCTTGACAAAACAAAAAGGACAAGATGGAAATAGAATGCTGATGGTGGTGCTATGGTGGTCGCGGCTGCTTGGGCCGGCCTTGATCCACTCAGCTCTGGGTCCATATGTTAACCATTGCTACTGCTGTTTCTCTTGCAAGCTATCTGTCATCATAGTGGGCACGTCTTGTGACACTACTGCCCCGTCATCCCATGCTTCAGTTTGGCACCTGCTGCCTCAGAAACTTCAAGAGATTGTGCTATTTGCAAAACAACTGCCAGTGGGGGGGTTCACAGAGTAAAGTCTTGTGTTGCACTTCGTTGTCCGGAGCTAAACAGATAATTGCAACACGCACAGGAGAGTCTGCATAACAGTGATTATGGGCATCAGTAATGATTTGGCACTTTCTGCTAAGCCCATGACGTTTAGCTGCCCAGGTCCTGTGTGACTAGTATGGTTTCTTGTGGCTTCGGTAGAATTCAACTCGCACCGCTATGACAGGCTTTCATTTGTGATCGTAGTTGGACTATAAAGTGTACATGTGATCACAAGTAAGAGCTGCTGGCTCTTGTAAAGGGGCAAACCCACACAGTAATGGATACTTTTTATTTAGACTCTAGAAGAGGGGCTCTGCACAAATTTGAGTCTGTCACATCGAAAGTGAAAAAATGCTGTGTGAGCCTTTTGTTGTAAGCTTCCCAATCATCGGCCAAATCATCATACAGAGGAAAAGTGGATGGATGGACCATTGGAATGGTACCCTGTGTGTTAATGGAAGCTGACAAAATGGTCACTGCCGAAGTAAGCTGTTCAATCAGGGTCAGTAACATGGTGTCCATAATGACTAATTTGATGAAACTGCACTTAAAGACTGCACACGTGGAAACCGTTCCAAACTAGTCACCAGTTGTGGAATAACCAAGTAATACACAAAATTGATCTAAATAACAAAAATATGGCTTTATTCGTAAGCCACTGAGTGATAGCAGAAATGAGCTAGTCAGGAATCAACACATTATGAGACATCTGGTGTGAACGGCACAACTGGATGAACACAGAAAGTGCCAGTCAGCACTGCCCCGTGCATATATATGCGCAAGCTAGCAGCAGATAGTTGATGAAGACTGGGCCATGTGCACACTTCCCACAGGTGCCTCCAGCAATCTGATACAATTTGCAGCCGATTCAACCACACATGCTCGACAACACCATGATTGGTTCACTGAAACTCACATGCACTAGTAGCAAGATACAGCAAAGAGAGTTGAAAACATACTGGCTAAATATTGTCATTATTCCCAACTGCTTGCAAATGGGTCTACAGTGGTCAAACTTCTTGCTGGAAGACATTATTCTTACAGCCTTCTTTTGTAGGCTCAATATGTTTACTTCCAGTAGAGTGTCCCCCACAGCAACAGTCCATATGTGAAGTGGCTGTGGAGCAGTGCCTAATATATTATGATTAAGTACTGACCTATTATCACACATTTGAGCTTCCTGAGGAGGTAAATTACTCTTTAGAGCTTAGAATACAGATGTGTAGTGACTTTGGTTCACATCAGCTTATTGTCAGTTGTCATTCCCAGGAGTCTGACACTATAAATATTTGCTGTGGGTCCACAGTCACCAAGGCTGCATAATATTTTCTGGCTTTTATCTTAATTTAATCCCATTTTGTTTGCTTTGAACCATGTTTTGGCTACTTCAAACAAAATATTAGCATCCATTAGTGCCTCACCTGAATTTCTACTCTTAGTCATTAATGTTGTATCATCTGCAAAGAACAGAATATGACCATCACATCTTAAGTCGTTGAAAAAATATTAAAAAGAACAGAGGGCCAAGTACAGAGCCCTGCAGTATGCAAAGTTGAAGCACCATTTCACGAAACATTGCTCCCTAGATACAAACAATCTGCCGTCTGTCTCTTAGGTAAGATTGCAGTGTCCCAAAAATGACACCCTTTATACCGTAAAATTTTAATTTTTCCAACAGTATCATATTAGAGATGCAATCAGATGCCTTGTGTAGACCACAAAGAATTAAAACCATGCAGTTCTTGTTATTACATCAAGCATTGCAGTAAATATAGAGTTTGCTCTTCTAAATCCATGATTGTTATCCAGGAAGAGATTGTCGTCTTTGAAATAATATAACAGTTGGTTCTTCACTATAGTTTCAATCATGTTTGCTACTATAGGTATCAAGCCTTTGGTTAATGACAGCAGTCAAAGGTTCAGCAATATCAGATACAGTATCCTTCAGAATAGCACATGACATACCATGTATATGTATGCCAACAGAGTATTTAAAACCTTTCACAATTTTCACTGTGTCCTCTGGAAGTACTTTATTCCGCCTGGTCAAGGTGCAACAATCACTAATGCTTATATTGCTTGTAATATCAATATCTGAATCTGGTACTTCGACTACATTATTCCCAATAGTTGCAGATGCTATTTTTCTTGGACCTGATCCTGATTTCGTTGCATAGCCTTCAGATTCCCTGTACCTTCTTACGCTTATGGACATATAGGAAGGTGTAGATCTGAACACTTTTGCAGCATGTTGTGATCATCTCCCACCAAAGCAACAGTTTTTACATTATCTTCAGGTTTAATGGCAAATTTATCCCAGAAAGTTGATTACCATAATCACGAAAAGATCCTACAGACATGAGTGTTTGAAGGTGGACCAATACATGTTACAATAATAAGTGCTACAAGAGCAGGGAACCGTTATTGTACGCAGAAAAAAAAATTGTTTAAACCACTATTGGTCAATACA
Organism: Schistocerca nitens; assembly: GCF_023898315.1. NCBI lineage: Eukaryota > Metazoa > Arthropoda > Insecta > Orthoptera > Acrididae > Schistocerca > Schistocerca nitens. The sequence goes on from NC_064616.1 coordinate 418,926,708, forward strand.
ATTATGTAGCCATTTTCATGTGGATAAATCCATGTACATATATGTTATATGTTACCCAAACAACTACCCACAGTATCTAATTGTATACAGTATCTTACAATCAGTAAACATGTAAGCCTGAGTCATAAAAGACTGGACTCGGTACATATCTTCACTCATGCTGATGAAAAAAACAGTTATTGCCAGAGCTGAAGTATAAAGACTTATGTGGGTATGACGAAATATCAGTTAAGGTCAAGATCATCTGTTCATTTTCATTTTACACTACTGATGTACTCTGTTCTTTGTGTCATGTTTTTCTGGAGTGGTTAGTTTTCAGACTGATGTATGTGTGGCTAATACCTTCCATCGGATAGACTGGTCACCTAGTGCAAGTCTTTTTAGTTGATGCCAGTTCGGCGACTTGACCAGACTGATAAAAGTAGTCATTAGTACACCCACTGTTTAAAATTGTAGAAACAAATAAGGCAGACAATTACAGCCAATTTCATTGGTACTAGTGTTTTTGGAGGTTTTTGAGATGTCTTCGTAAGAGACTAGTAGCACGACTCAGTACATGTAATTTGCCTTCATATTGGGAATTTGTCTTCAGAAGACTGACTTGACAGAAAATCCTAAGAAATTTTGGTCTTATGTCAAAGCAGTAGGTGGATCAAAACAAAATGTCCAGACACACTGTGACCAAAATGGTACTGAAACAGAGGATGACAGACTAAAGGCCGAAATACTAAATGTCTTTTTCCAAAGCTGTTTCACAGAGGAAGACTGCACTGTAGTTCCTTCTCTAGATTGTCGTACAGATGACAAAATGGTAGATATCGAAATAGACGACAGAGGGATAGAGAAACAATTAAAATCGCTCAAAAGAGGAAAGGCCGCTGGACCTGATGGGATACCAGTTCGATTTTACACAGAGTACGCGAAGTAACTTGCCCCCCTCCCCCCCCCCCCCCTTCTTGCAGCGGTGTACCGTAGGTCTCTAGAAGAGCGTAGCGTTCCAAAGGATTGGAAAAGGGCACAGGTCATCCCCGTTTTCAAGAAGGGACGTCGAACAGATGTGCAGAACTACAGACCTATATCTCTAACGTCGATCAGTTGTAGAATTTTGGAACACGTATTATGTTCAAGTATAATGACTTTTCTGGAGACTAGAAATCTACTCTGTAGGAATCAGCATGGGTTTCGAAAAAGATGGTCGTGTGAAACCCAGCTCGCGCTATTCGTCCACGAGACTCAGAGGGCGATAGACACGGGTTACCAGGTAGATGCAGTGTTTCTTGACTTCAACAAGGCGTTTGTCACAGTTCCCCACAGTTGTTTAATGAACAAAGTAAGAGCAATTGTGTGATTGGATTGAAGAGTTCCTAGATAACAGAACGCAGCACGTTATTCTCAATGGAGAGAAGTCTTCCGAAGTAAGAGTGATTTCAGGTGTGCCGCAGGGGAGTGTCATAGGGCCGTTGCTATTCACAATATACATAAATTACCTTGTGGATGACATCGGAAGTTCACTGAGGCTTTTTACAGATGATGCTGTGGTGTATCGAGAGGTTGTAACAATGGAAAATTGTACTGAAATGCAGGAGGATCTGCAGCAAATTGACTCATGGTGCAGGGAATAGCAATTGAATCTCAATGTAGACTAGTGTAATGTGCTGCGAATACATAGGAAGCTAGATCCCTTATCATTTAGCTACAAAATAGCAGATCAGCAACTGGAAGCAGTTAATTCCATAAATTATCTGGGAGTACGCATTAGGAGTGATTTAAAATAGAATGATCATATAAAGTTGATCGTCGGTAAAGCGGATCCCAGACTGAGATTCATTGGAAGAATCCTAAGGAAATGCAATCCGAAAACAAAGGAAGTAGGTTACAGTATGCTTGTTCGCCCAGTGCTTGAGTACTGCTCAACAGTGTGGAATCCGTACCAGATAGGGTTGATAGAAGAGATAGAGAAGATCCAACGGAGAGCAGCGCGCTTCGTTACAGGATCATTTAGTAATCGCGAAAGCGTTACGGAGATGATAGATAAACTCCAGTGGAAGACTGCAGGAGAGACACTCAGTAGCTCAGTACGGGCTTTTGTTAAAGTTTCGAGAACATACCTTCACTGAAGAGTCAAGCAGTATATTGCTCCCTCCTACGTATATCTCGCGAAGAGACCATGAGGATAAAATTGGAGAGATTAGAGCCCACACAGAAGCATACCGACAATCCTTCTTTCCACGAATAATACGAGACTGGAATAGAAGGGAGAACCGATAGAGGTACTCAGGGTACCCTCCGCCACACACTGTCAGGTGGCTTGCGGAGTATGGATGTAGATGTAGATGTAGAAGAGGTACATTAACAGAGATGGCAATTCATTCTTTTGCGTGTGAAGTAGTTGTGGGGCAAAATGATAACTCGAGTTTAATAGATATCATAACAACATTTGAGTGTGTGAACCAAGCAAGTTATACTTTATCGCAAAGTGAAACATTGCAGAATTAGTGGGAAAGCTCATCAGTGATACCTTTTGTATCTAGCAATTTGCAGTAGGGTTTAGGAACATATACTGTATTCGAAAATTATGAAGAACCTCGAAGAAAACGATTTATTGGCTCATAGTCAGCACGGATTCAGAAAATATTGTTCTTGCAAAACACAACTAGCTCTTTATACTCATGAAGTAATGAGTGCTATCGACAGGGGATGTCAAATTGATTCCATATTTTTAGATTTCCAGAAGGCTTTTGTCATCATTCCTCACAAGTGTCTTCTAACCAAACTGCATGCCTATGGAATATTGCCTCAGTTGTGCAACTGGATTTGTGATTTGCTGTCAGAAAGGTCACAGTTTGTAGTAATAAATGGAAAGTCATCGAGTAAAACAGAAGTAATATCTGGCATTCCCCAAGGAAGTGTTATAGGCCCTCAATTGTTCCTGATCTATATTAACGACATAGGAGACAATCTGAGTAGCCCTCTTAGATTGTTTGCAGATGATGCTGTCATTTACCGTCTTGTAAAGTCATCAGATGATCAAAACGAATTGCAAAATGATTTGGATAAGATATCTGTATGGTGCAAAAAGTGGCAGTTGACCTTAATAAAGAAAAGTGTGGAGTTATTCACATGAGTACTAATTTCAAAAAAACTGCTAAATTTCGATTATGCGATAAGTCTCACAAATCTGAAGGCTGTAAATTCAACTAAATACTTAGGGATTGCAATTACCAATAACCTAAATTGCAATGATTTCATAGATAATGTTGTCGGTAGAGCAAACCAAAGACTGCAGTTCATTGTCAGAGCACTCAGACGGTGCAATAAGTCTACTAAAGAGACTGCTTATACCATGCTTGTCCGCACTATTCTGGAATATTGCTGTGCGGTTTGGGATCCGCATCAGGTGGGAATGACAGAGGACATCGAAAAGGTACAAAGAAGGGCGCTCATTTTGTATTATCATGAAATAGCAGAGATAGTGCCGCAGACATGATACGTGAATTGGAGTGGCAGTCATTAAAACAAAGGCGTTTTTTGTTGCGATTGGGACCTTCTCGTGAAATTTCAATCACCAGTTTTCTCCTCTGATTGTAAAAACATTCTGGTAGCACCCACCTACATAGGGAGAAATGATCATCATAATAAAATAAAAGAAATCAGGGCTCGGTTTTCCCACGTGCTGTTAGAGAGTGGAACGGTAGAGAGACAGCTTGAAGGTGGTTCATTGAACCCTCTGCCAAAAACTTTATTGTGAATTGCTGAGTAATTGTGTAGATGTAGATGTATAGATGTGGCAAATTGGGATCAGAAAGTTATCAACTGTCACCAACAGGGAATAAACTTTTGTATCTGAATGGCTACTGTGAGATTTTAAGGGGGGGGGGGGGTTCCAAAGAGCTATGCTTTAAGCCCAATGTTTCTATTGATATATGTATCAGTGATTATACCCTAACTTATGTAGAAGATGCAAAGTTTTTTCCTCTTTGAAGATTACACAAATTATCATTGTCAAAGGCACAGAATATACTGTAAATGATTTAGCAAATAATAGTGAGTAACATTGGTTCACTGGCTGACAGAAAACATATTGTCACTTAAATTGGGAAAATGCACACCACATGTAAAAGTTTTGCCACTGAACGCTCATGAAAATTTTATTATCGTAAGATGTAGTCACTATAACAAAATATTTTAAGTTACAAGGACTGAATATAAATAAAATATTTATTTGGAAGTTTCATATTCAGAATGCTGTGTAAAAGCTGATTGATGCTATATATTATAAGAATAATCCCCACTGTCATTTACACTGAAAAAAAAAAGCCTTGTATACTTTTTATGTTGTCACTCTCTTATGTTCTACAGTATTTTAACCTGTAGCAACTCGGTGTATTCAAAAAAATATTCATAGCCCAGGAATGGGCCAATATAACAAACTGCAATGTTAGTTAAATGAACTTGATTGGAACCAAATGATGTCATCTTTTGCCTTGGTATTTTGGCTGACCACCAGCAGCCATCTTCAGCTGAAATTGGCAGCTGAACAGTACTACTACTCTTTGCTGTTTGAAGGATTTGGGAACATCTGCAGTCTGTGTTCCAAGAAAATGGGCTTTCCTCTCATTAGATTTGCACAACTTTAGTGAGGAATAAATGTGACCATTAACAACATTAATAGGATAAGGAGCTGTTTAAATCCTGCATATTCCTCCCATTTAGTGGCAATATTTTATCTTCATTATGCAGAATTTTAAAAACTGTTCTCCAGAAACACTATTAAATTTGTACTAAGATAAACTGCTGTGGTCTTACCAGTTTTGAGTGTAGAATTAACTATGTTCTTTAGGAGTGTTTTGCACATGCATTATACATTAGTCACTTGCTCAAGAGTTGCTTGAACTAAAGAGAGAAGTATAACAGTAGTTTTGTTATGAGTTCTAATAAATTGCTGCACTTCTAAAGTACCTCTCCACTGTCATTAGTGGAAGTAAATTCTCAAATTTGGCATGTTTTCATGTTTGCTGTGTCATTGCAACTGACTGCATTGTTTATCATAAAATTGGTTTGTCTATATTAAAGCAGCACGTGGCACAATTTTTTACATAATATTCTTTTTTACAGGTACAACCAAACCAACGTCCACAAGTTGAGGAGACACAGAATAGCTTAGCTGGTGCATTGGCACGAGCTTTAGCAGAAAGGGCTCGTGTAATTCATTCAGAAAGTAGTGGATCAAGTGGAGATGATGATGATGACGATGATGATGGGGATGATGAATGGGAAGACTGAAAAACCTGTTAACATCTGTTTCTTTATTCAAAAGTTGTTTTCTATTTATGAGCTTACAAGTGCTAAATTACAAACATGAATATCGTTGCTTAAAGCTCACCCTCCCACCACTTACACCAACTAATTGTTAATCATCGCAATGAACTGTTAAATATATTCTGAAGAGGAATTATGCTCAGAAATTGCTGATTCATGTAGTGGATCGTAAATTTGGAATGGTTGAGTACATAAGTTTTCTGCAGTCAGGTTCCTTGGGTTGTGCCTTAAGTTCACTCTGAACTGGAAATTCATTGGTTAATGCCCGTTTCTTTTCATGAAATGAGAAAAATTCCATTGTGCTTGTGTGTAAGTACTGAAACTGCTAGTTAGCTGTTACAAAGTAAAGTGGGAGAGTAACAGAACTGCAGTAGAAAAAGTACTAATGTTAGGCATCATATTGTTTTCCCTTTATGTTGTTCAGGAAAAGATTAGAGAAGAACATCCCTTTTTGTGTGTGGAAATTTTTGTTAGTCATGCATTGATGATATTTTAATGAGCATTGCAATGTTCAATGTGGAATGGGATGTGCTGTGCATTGCTGTGATTAAAAGACATGTCAAAAATGTTAGTTACTGTTGCTGTTTGTTTTCAGGGTTTACATGTATCTTCGCATTCTAAAAGTTTTAGTTTTAGTCTCACTAGTAACTTTAAATTTAAACATTCTAATTAAAAAAAAATTGAACCGGTAAAATGTATAGATATGGTGTCTAAAAGAAATTGTTTCCTACACTACAGAAATTTATTGAAATTAAGGAATTTCTTTACATTGGTTATGAGAGATATTACCACTAATGTTTATTTAAGTGCTTTTTTTGTGAAGTGTGAATGTATAATTCCTGAATTGCGGGTTTTGTCACATGGCAGTCATAAACACCAAATAAAATATAGTTATAGTGCAGAGCAACAGTATATCTCCTGTGTGTTAAATGCTATTTTTGAATGTGTTATATATCTCGTTATATATCTCATTGATTCATAAGTGTGTGTGTGTGTGTGTGTGTGTGTGTGTGTGTGTGAGGGGGGAGGGAGAGAGAGAGAGAGAGAGAGAGAGAGGAGGAGGAGGAGGAGGAGGAGGAGGAGAAGAAGAAGAAAAAAGAGTGAGTGAGTTTCTGAGTGGGAGGAAGGAGGAGCTGGAGATATATGATTGTCACTAATGGGCATTGATAATTATAAAAAAATTTGAGAATCCAATTAGTTAGAATTTTATTCACATTCAAAAAACTTGAGGGTGGTAGTTAACATTCATGAAACCCATAGAATACATTTTAATCTCTCTCTCTCTCTCTCTCTCTCTCTCTCTCTCTCTCTGTCTCTCTCATCCATCCATCTTATTCTTCTTGTACCTGTTGTGACAGTAGTATGTACATTGGTATTATCTTTTTTGTTTTCAATGTAAATATAGAGCCGAATTTGTCAATGTATGTAAGTAATAAATGTTTCCCATGTACCACATGTTTAAGTTCTTAAAACCAAGAAATCTAAGCAACAATATAATTTTTGTTCTGCTGATTAGATTAGAAATACTCTGTTTTTTACATTGATGGTCACCAGGATGTGGAACATGTGAGAAAAACAAGAATACAAAGTGCAGGTTTCTCTATCACTTAAAGTTTGTGTACAATCTATCACACATTTATCATGTGGGAAAAAGTGATTTAACTGTGGTTTCCCTTGATTTTGTCTGCAAACATTGTTTGTACTGTAAACTGTTGAATGTGATTAAGAAAATCGTTGCCTTTATGACAATTTAGACATAGCACACCGAGAAATACACTTCAGAATTTTTATTGTAATGAGGCAGTATGTTCAAAAGATTTAAGTGAAAAATTTGCATAAATACAAAACCAAGACTAGGAAAACTATGGTAACATTTTCAAGCTAAAGGCCTTGAGTGACGTTAGTTGACATTGAAATAAAATCCACTTACTTTCTTTCCAAGACTTCACGTTATATTTTAATGAGCTTAAAGATTTTTCTATTGCTTTCTGGCAGCATATCTAGTTTACAGTGTGTGAATGTATTTATTTTTTTGCTTCGTATATCAAATGGTTAGATTTCCTCCATCAGAACAGAATGTTAATGTGTTGGTAACACTAATTGTACATAATATTGTGAAACAGATGTCTGTGATAATATGTGTATTAAATGTGCATATATGTTGTTATATACTCTGTTTGGCACATGACCACTAATCATTTAATTTCTTTATTCCTTGCTGCTTTGGTTCATTTGTGCCCTTACATAAAGTTTATGTTAATACCCATATTGGAGGACTAAGGAAACTTCATCTGTTGATGCAGGTTGGGCTGAGGTATATATATGGAGATAATTTTGATTCTTGGCAGTTTCCAGCATAATGACTATTCTATGAGGTTTCAGGCTTGCAGCCAAATGACATTGACAAATTGCCATGATGTACATGATGTAAAAACTCACCTGAAGATGGCTGAATGGTTGTCAGCCAAAATATTGTCGCAAGATGTCGATGTCATCAAGTGTGAAACCTCATTTAATATGCAATTAATTATTTACAAAGGACTGAATATTTTAGTAAGTTAAATTTCATTATTTAACTTTGGTGTCACATATTGCTGTTTTATAAGTGATGTCAGATGTTCATATAACTCTGTTTCTTCCCTTGCATTTCACAGATTAATATTTCAGTTACAAAAATACTTTTAATCAGTCATAAGGCTGCTTCAAATCATGAAATCTGTTATTGAAGCAGGAAGTCATATGGTGTGATTCAAAAAGTAACCTTTTAGTAAAACAAAACACTTTAATTGGCAACACTTTAATTGGAAGATTACATAATGTAGCAATTAGTGGATTTTTTAAAACTCTGTGTTATTGAAATCTGAAATGTTTATTATTATTTGTGAATGGAATTTTATTTCCTGTCCTGTAAAGATGAAGCAGCAGTTCAGCTGTGAAAGTCATCATGTGTAAAGTAGAAATGATTAGTCAGAGTTGCAATAAGAGAAGACAAAGCCTGCTGTCATAGACTTTTAAATACTTTTCTAAGATCCTTGTGTTGATTGTTGTTAAAAGCAGTTAATTTGCTAATAAACACAGAACTCTTCAAACAGACACATTCTCTTATGCAAAGCAACCATGAAAGTTTTAACTACTGCCATGTTACAAAATAGTTAATTTTTAATAACTATTTTAAATCTTTGGTAAGTTTACAGAGAAGTATCATAAAAGACTGATTCCATTATTTATTACACTGTTTAAGACTTGTAGAACACTTAGAGCAACTAATGCCTAAATTACTTCATAGCTATATTGCATATCTCTCCTCAGCAACGAATGGGATCTACACCTCATATTTGATACTTAATCCAAGAATCTTCTACAATATGCACACGAGCTGGTTGTCTTTGTAATATTCTTTCGACCACCTCATGAGATGGTGGTGACGGAAAAATGCTTGCACCTAGCTATAAGTAAACTTGTTAATATTAAACAGTGATTACAGAATTGATCTATTTTCTAATAAGTAGTTTTACGTGGAATTTAAGTGGTCTTTTTCTGTATTTTATTTATTTATTATTATTATTATTATTATTATATTTTTCTCTGAAAACATGCAGTGCAGTTCGTATTTCATGTCAGATATGATCGCAGTACCTAATTACGTGTTTACACAAAACAGAAAATTTTATAATAAAATCATGACTACCTTTCTGAAGGAAATGATTACATAGTCCTTGCTACATATTGTCTGTAATCATGTAAGGAATTTTCAGTGGAATAAGAAAGATAACTAAATTAACCAGTGACAATTTTGTTGATACTTTTGTGGCAGCATATTGATAATCAACAAAGTGTGAAGTTGATGGGTTTGTAGAAAAGAAGACATTTTCTGAAAGTGAAGGATGATGTCAGTGACTTCCATTTCTCATTGTTTCAGTGATGATTCTAAAGAATTGTCCATGGCAAAAACAAAATTTCTTACATAAAATTAGTTTGCATCATAGTTTGTTTGTTGTGTGTGTTTGTGTGTGAAAAGGAGGGAGGGGGTGTTAAAAGTTGTCAGTTAGAAGACAAATTGGTGATCGGAAATGAGATACAAGAAATTAAATTTAAGTTTTGCAAACTGGTGTTGCTAATGTGTTTCTCTTTAATTTCCTGTTCTATGTTTTGTTTAATAATTGTATTCCATGTACTACATGTGACATGAGTTAGTGCAATAATCTGGAACATAAAAAGACAGTAAGTACAGTGGGACCTACCTAACCTTTATAAGCATCGACACTATTTTAAAATGGTGATCTATTCAGGTCTTTAAAAAGTTATAATTTTAATTTATAAAGCATATAAAGAATTGTGTACACAAGCTTATATTTTACAGAAAACACGCAAGCCATTATATTATTGTACTATTCTTGTGTTGATTTTTCTGTACAATGATAGGTCTTAAAATGAGCAATATTTGGTTGCGAGTTTGTAAGTTTCTCTGTGACTGATTGAGAATTGAAGCAGGTGCCCCTAATAAATTTCACGGAAGTCCACATTTATGTAAAAAAGTTAAACAAACAACATGTGATAATTTGTACAAATGAAGTAGTGTTATACACTTACAAGTACATCTAGACATGACTAAATTACTTCAAATACTTATGAGTGTATAAAAATTGGAAGTTAATATGCATTGATTTTGTATTATTATAAGTACTTTAATGATAATTTTTTTTCTTATTTAGAAGTTTTTCCAAATTACTTTTCGAAGTTTCATTTTATTTTTTGTGTGATTGCCTGATAATCTAAAATAATGATGTTAAATTTTTACTTGTTCAGTTTTACTGTGTGAAATGTTTACAGCTCTGTATACTCAATGTGAAGTAATTGTGTTTGAATTATTGGTTTGCTATACTTTGTTCATGATAAATTTCTTACTAATTTATTAATTATTTCTGTACTCTAAAATTTAATTATGAGAGCTAATTAAATTTTTGTTGTTAATTGTTTAAAACTGAAGTTGGTTACTGTTATTATAACATTATGGTTATGTACCATATCTAGCTGAGCAAGCCTTATAGTTAAGGAATATGATGCTCACTAAGCCGTATAGTTAAGGAAAGCGATGCAGCACTACCAATATATGCTGAGCTAGGCGGCACAGTGGTAAGAGACTGGTTTGACATTCATGAGAAGCAGAGTTTATAAACCCGTCCAACTATCCTGATATAGGTTTTCTGTGGTTGGCTTAGGCAGATAATGGAATTGTTCCTTTGCAAAGGGCATGGATGATGTCCTCCTCTGTGGCCCAAGCCAAGCTCGGGACATGTCTCTGAAGGTCCAACCATCAACAAGTCAATACGCTGATCTTCCTTTCCACATAATTCTCTTTTTGACATATCGGGTAGCATTTCATAGATGCACATATAGTATTTTGTTCTCAGAAATAAGTGATGTATCTCAATATACTTATGAGAATAGTTACCAACTCGTGTTGTTCTCAGTGGAAGTGAGTAACATTACTGTTTTTTTGCAGTAGTCCTATTTGTAAGAACTTCTGTGGTACTCCAGAAATGTAAACTGGACAATGAGAAAAAAATGGCTGCAAACTCATGTAGCTGGACAGTTGCCGATGCATCGATAAACATAAGAGTTAATAAAAATGTTCTGATTTTAGAAAGTTTTATGGTTCATTTTTGTTACTCAGAATGCAAGCTGTAGAGATTTCTCAAGATGTTGAAATTTAAGTAATAGTCTTCACTTTCTGAAATCAGAACTACTACAGTCTGTAATCCTCTGTATGAGCTGAAATTTATTTTCATTTTATGAGGTGTATTTGGGAATAAGTAATACATTTCTTGACTCCCCCCCCCCCCCCTTTTTTTATATAATGCTGTTTCACAGAATTATAATTGCGAACTTCTTGTAAGAGACAACAAATTTCTTGTAGCATTTGCCACTGAAGTTAAATATAAATCTGACGATTTCACACTTACTAAGTGAATCTGAAATGAAGTGCACTGTTTTTCTTTAGACCTTCTCCATCCAAATTGGTGAGGGTCTCAGACAGATAATCAGTACTCAGGAATTGGCTGACTGAGACTTTTGTAAGCTACCTATTTCATGGTTGAATTATATTTCCTTAGAATTCTTCCAGCGAATCACAGTGTGGCATCTGCTGTTCCTACAACTAGCTTCAAGTGGTTGTTTTCCCTTTAGGTCAGTTACAATGCACAATCCTAGATATTTTCAGTTGTGACTGTTTCCAGTGATGGATTTCCAGTTGTGTGATGACTGAACACAGGTGGACCTTTCTGCCTATTTATGCACAATACATACATTTGTTCAAGCTCATGGTTAGCATCCAGTTGCTACAGTGAGTGTAGAACTTCTGCAAGTCTTGCCTGCATTCTGCTACAATCTTCTGTCATTTTAACCCACTACATATAGCAGCATTATCTGTGAATACCTGTTCAGGTTATATGAATAGTAACTATCAACTACCCTACAGCATGTCTTTGGTTTGGGCCTGAAACTGCTTTCACAACTGACAATTTCTCCACTCACTCTATGGATGAAATATGGGTGAAAAACTGAGTGCCATCTGTTAAGGAGGACACTGGTGTGACCTGTTCTTGAGTACTGCTCGAGTGTTTGGGATCCGTATCAGGTTGGATTGAATTAAACAACTCAGAGGTGGGCTGCTAGATTTGTTACGAGTAGGTTCGAACAATGTGTAAGTGTTATTGAGATGCTTCGGCAAGTGGAACGGTAACGGAAATGCCTAGTAGTTGCACAGGGCACCCTCCAGTATGCACTGTATGATGGCTTGCAGCATGTCTGTGTAGAAGTTGGTGTAGAAGTCAAACTACAAAATTGGCCTGATATTCTGCAAGATTGTATTATGTTTACTAGTCAACAGTGCAGTAGCCAAAGAACATGGCATCAAACTATGACCACTATCTGCTGCTTTTGGGATGACATGGGCAAAAAGAATAAGCTGAATTTCACTAGGTCACTGTTTGTGGAACCAATGTTGATTCCTGCAGTGAAGATTTCTAATTTCCAAAAAGGTCTCACTTCTTGAGCATTAAAAATTTTAGTTTTCAAGGGGTGTTTGTTCAGATATGTGTAAAGGTGTATAATGTCTATTACATTGAATGTGCTGGCAATTGATAATGTCAGTTGTATAACCTAAATATGCATAAACAGTAAAAATATGCAATGCTATGTTAATGCATATACATGGAATCACCTGATTAAGAACGTCTAAGCAAATTTTCTAATGTGTAGTTGGAAGTAGTAGGTATTTAAAGCTGTCTGAGGTGACGGAGAATCCTAAATGTTTTGGTGACTCCTATCTCATTAACGTCAAATGTGTTTCAGGTTAAGCATTACCAGGATTTGTAGATGTTGAATGAAGCAACAAGTATACTGTTACCAGACACTGGTGTTTTTCCACAACATGCTTCAAAAGTTGAAACTTCCATCAGGTGGATTTGAGTGTATTAATATGGCATGTGTGTGTTTTATTAAGACTTTGGGGTAACATTTGGCACTGTCTCCAGTGGTCACAGGCTCCTTTCTCTATCATAGTACATCACATATACACTTTCACATTTTGTAAACAAAGATGGCACCAGATACAATTAGTGTCAGTTGTTCTCATAGTGTAGATGATAATACACAAGACTGCTCAGCCTTTGGCTCAGGTTTGATCCTTACTACCACCCTATGTCCAATACAAACGAAGAACTTGTTTGGCAACACTGTCCCTGGCAGGCTGTTTGAATTTTCATGCACAATGGACTGATTCAACTCCAGTTAACTAGGAAATGGTGCAACCTACCGTATTTCCTTAACAATTGTTACTCAGCACAACCTACTGTGCAATGCCCTTACAAGCTTTTTAAACTGCTTCCGACAAAACTACATATTCCTTCCCTCTTTCATCCTTCCTTCCTTTGTTTTTGTTCTGGTTTGTCACCTGAGCTTTTAATATTCAGGCAGGTGCTTCATTTTTTTTTCCACAGGTTTCTTTAATTTTCCTGTAGGCACCATCTGTTCTTCTTATAATGATGGATGGTTCTACAGCTTTGTATTTCTTATCTAACCATTCCATATTTGTGGTTTTGCACTTTTTGTAAAGTCTTGTTTTTCGTCGTGTCTATTCCCTTTTGCCTGCTTTATTTACCATATTTTTGTTTTTTCTTTTCATTGGTTATTTTCCATATCTCATATTTTACTGAAGCATTTGTACTGGGTGTTGTCTTTTTGCTTATTTTATGTTATTTATCTAAACTGGTTTGTCTCTCAAACATCATACCTATTCTTCTATTTTATTTCATTCCCCTGTTTCTGTCACTCATTGGTGTAATGTTCCCTTTGAAACTGTTAACAACCACTGGCACCTTTCAGTTTATCCACTTCTTCATAATTTCAGTACTTTTCTGCAACTTCTTCAGTTTTAATCTGCAATTCGTAATCAATAAATTTGGCCAGAGTAACAAATTTCATTAATCTTCATAAACTATATTCATTATAAAAAATAATCAAGCAATGTAATCTAGCTGGTTTTATAGACAAATGCCTACAGCTATTGCTGGATAGCTACTGGCTGCTGACTGATGACTGGCAGTTGACCCCAACCTACTCAGTCGCAATGGCATCTTCATAAATATTTCACCTCACACAAAATACGAAAGGAGCAATATTGTAAACAAATCTCTGTTTGCCATCTTATCAGTTTGGATGCTATAGTATTTCCAGTTGCCCTCCTTTCACCTCTGGCAATGATTTGTGAAAAATGCTTCAGATTCCATTTTAAAATGTAGGTCCTCTTAAACTGGCTAGGCACATTGTTTCAAATGTAGAAGGAAGACAAGGGCACTAGTAATGCATTGCAGTGTTCAAACCAACTGTCAGTTTAAGAACACCATTCTTCACAACAGAAAATTATTTCAGTGGCCGTTACTGTCAGCATGAAATAGTCTGGTATTTTACTTTTATTTGACTGTTGCTGCACAGCTGCTGAAAGCCAAACACTGAACAGTAAATTACTAGAGGAAATTTCTGCTGTGTTCTTTTGGGGAATAGGAACTCTTTTGAGTTCGTGTGTGTTGTTTACAGACAGCTGCATTGAGAGCTTAATTCTACAGCATCATGCCAGTGTAACACCATAATACATCAGTGAATGGAAAATCATGTAGGCATCATAGTAAAGCTGTTTGGAGACACATCACACACAAAGTTTTCACTGTTATTAGTTTTCCACAGATTCGTTATTTATAAATTAGGCTGTGAGATAATGCTACTTGTTACTGTAATGTAATGTAATGAAATTAAATGCTCTTTAAATGAATGTACATGCAGGCAGAAAACATTTGAAAAAGACTTTAGTCACCACATCCACCATTTTTGTCCGTATTTAGTGATATAAAAAAGTAATATCATTTTCTTTAGCTACAGAGTGTTGGTTTAACTTGTGACTGATGGCTAAATGTTTCAGCAATGTGCTGAAAATACTTCTCATTGCTCTCACTATGTGACCCACCCTTCCTTTTTGACCTTCCCCATCCAACCCCTCTTTCCTCACTGGGAAATATATATTTATAATATGAAGGCACAATTATTTCTCAACCAGAGAAAGACTTGCAGATCCTTTTATACTATAGCTAAATTAAGACCATTATATTACCATACTATATCTATTTATTTACATGTCAAGTTCCATAGGACCAAATTGAGGAGCAAATCTCAAAGGTCCTGGAACGTATCAGTACATGAAAGTACAACATAAAGGTAATAACAGATAAAAATAAATGTTTATGAATCCGAGAAAAGTCAGTCCACAAGTTTAAGTAAACACAATCAACAATACAACAAGAATCAGCTTAATTGTTAAAGAACTTCTCGACAAAATAAGAGGAGTGACCTATGAGGAATGTCTTCAGTTTCAATTTCAAAGCACATGGATTACTGCTAAGATTTTTGAATTCGAGTGGTAGCTTTTTGAAAATGGATGCAGCAGTATACTGCACAACTTTCTGCACAAGAATTAAGGAAGTCTGACACAAATGCAGGTTAGATTTCTGCCGAGTATTAACTGAGTGAAAGCTGCTTATTCTTGGGAATAGGCTAGTATTGTTAACAAGAAATGACAGTAAGGAATAAATATATTGAGAGGCCTGTGGCAGAATACCCAAACTAGTGAAGAGGGGTGGACAAGAGGTTCGTGAACTTGACACCACTTATTGCCCGAACCACCCGTGTCTGAGCCAAAAATATCGTTTTAGAACAGGAAGAGTTAACCCAAAATATAATACCATATGAAATAAGCAAAGCAAAATAAGCAAAGCAGACTAATTTTTGTGTCAAACAATCACTCACTTCATATACCGTTCGATTAGTAAAAATGGCAGTATTAAGTCTTTGAACGAGATCCTGAACTTGGGCTTTCCACTACAGCTTACTATCTATCTGAACACCAAGAAATTTGAACTATTCAGTTTCACTAACCATATGCCCATTCTATGAAATTAAAATGTCAGGTTTTGTTGAATGTTTCTCAAAATGCTCAGAATAATAAAACTGTTCTCCAGTGTGTGTAAAAAGTTTTGTGAACAATTCTCTTCCCCTGAATTGCAGTATACATTACAGGATTCATGTCTCAGTTTCAGTTAGCTGTGAGTGCTGTGCACCAGGTTTCTGGAGTCATGTCACATCACTGCCAGCACTCCACTGAGGGAGATTTGTAAGCAGCTGGTAGAAAACTACATTTATTAATTCCAAACTAATTTTTAATTTTAAGTGAAAATTAAAACAATATTGTAAGCTCATTAACCAATCTCATGATTACTTGGCAATAGTGTGTAAATATTTTTTCTGTGATAGTATGTTTGTAGGATACCTATATATACTAGAGGCGGTTTTATACCAGCCACTGAGGACAAATGGCAGCATTCTTGCTCTGATGGTGAGACTTTGGTCACATGCAGTCTACAAAGATTACTGGTGATTGCATCTGAGTAGACTTTGAATTTCATGTTGTGTATGTGGCATTTGGAGACCAATTAACTGGGCCAGCAGCTTTTGCTAACAAATATGAAGAAACATCTAACAGCATTCAGACAAGTATGGATTGATTGGCCCATAGCCGGCTGCAGTGGCCGAGCGATTCTAGGTGCTCAGTCCAGAACCGTGAGACTGCTACGGTCGCAGGTTCGAATCCTGCCTCGGGCATGGATGTGTGTGATGTCCTTAGGTTAGTTAGGTTTAAGTAGTTCTAAGTTCTAGGGGACTGATGACCATAGCTGTTAAGTCCCATAGTGCTCAGAGCCATTTTTGATTGGCCCATAGCAGTGTGCTGTAGGATGTGACACTGGGATGCTTAAGTGTTGGCAGACCATGGCATCTTTGTATGTTGTGTAACTGATTACAGGTGATCCAGGCAACAAGTTCCACCAGAATAGACTTGATCATTGAAGAAAGTTCAATAAACACAATGCAAATATGACCAATCAGAAGATCAGAGGAATAAACAGATTAAGACCTATCACCTCTCTGTCTTTTTACAATCTTTCTGATGACAGAATTCACATTTCATACCTTAATGGTTGTGAGTGTTCTACATTTTTGCTAATTGCACTGATGAACAAAATTGTTATTATTAAGAGTTTAAATAGTGTTCTTCACAGAGTTGTAGGTGATGAATTAGAAAATACTATCAGTTTTTGGCTATTGGACTCAGTTTTCTTGTGACACGGTACCGTTTATCAATCAAAATCTTTGAAAAAGCTGCATAGTGATTGTTCTCTTCTGGCTTTAATATTTTGCAGGCAATTGTTAAAGAATAATTGAAATTTGCACAAGGAATTACCACACAATCTTCCTCCAGGAAATGAAGGTCGTTCAACAGAACTGCAAATCAGTCATGCTTGAAAATGTAGAATCTTGTTGCACGTGTTGCCACTTTCATTTCAGATTTGAGAGTTCTGATATTGATGAATATTATTACTTGTTGTTCTAAGTTTGTGAAGTTTTTTTTTTTTTTTTTGACAGACTACATCTACATCTACATCTACATTTACATGATTACTCTGCAATTCACATTTAAGTGCTTTGCAGAGGGTTCATCGAACCACAATCATACTCTCTCTCTACCATTCCACTCCTGAACAGCGCGCGGGAAAAACGAACACCTAAACCTTTCTGTTCAAGCTCTGGTTTCTCTTATTTTCTTTTGATGATCATTCCTACCTATGTAGGTTGGGCTCAACAAAATATTTTCGCATTCGGAAGAGAAAGTTGGTGACTGAAATTTCGTAAATAGATCTCACTGCAACGAAAAACGTCTTTGCTTTAATGACTTCCATCCCAACTCGCGTATCATATCTGCCACACTCTCTCCCCTATTACATGATAATACAAAACGAGCTGCCCTTTTTTGCACCCTTTCGATGTCCTCCGTCAATCCCACCTGGTAAAGATCCCACACCGTGGAGCAATATTCTAACAGAGGACGAACGAGTGTAGTGTAAGCTGTCTCTTTAGTGGACTTGTTGCATCTTCTAAGTGTCCTGCCAATGAAACGCAACCTTTGGCTCGCCTTCCTCACAATATTATCTATGTGGTCTTTCCAACTGAAGTTGTTCGTAATTTTAACACCCAGGTACTTAGTTGAATTGACAGCCTTGAGAATTGTACTATTTATCGAGTAATCGAATTCCAATGAATTTCTTTTGGAACTCATGTGGATCACCTCACACTTTTCGTTATTTAGCGTCAACTGCCACCTGCCACACCATACAGCAATTTTTTCTAAATTGCTTTGCAACTGATGCTGGTCTTTGGATGACCTTACTAGACGGTAAATTACAGCATCATCTGCGAACAACCTAAGAGAACTGCTCAGATTGTCACCCAGGTCATTTATATAGATCAGGAACAGCAGAGGTCCCAGGACGCTTCCCTGTGGAACACCTTTTACTCGATGATTTGCTGTCTATTACTACGAACTGTGACCTTCCTGACAGGAAATTACGAATCCTGTTGCACAACTGAGACGATACCCCATAGGCCCACAGCTTGATTAGAAGTCACTTGTGAGGAACGGTGTCAAAAGCCTTCCGGAAATCTAGAAATACAGAATCAACTTGAGATCCCCCGTCAACAGCGGCCATTACTTCGTGCGAATAAAGAGCTAGCTGCGTTGCACAAGAACGATGTTTTCTGAAACCATGCTGATTACGTATCAATAGATCGTTCCCTTCGAGGTGATTCATAATGTTTGAATACAGTATATTCTCTAAAACCCTACTGCAAACTGACGTCAATGGTATAGGTCTGTAGTTCGATGTATTACTCCTACTACCCTTCTTAAACACTGGTGCGATCTGTCCAATTTTCCAATCTGTAGGTACAGATCTATCGGTGAGCGAGTGGTTGTATATGATTGCTAAGTAGGGAGCTATTGTATCAGCGTAATCTGAAAGGAACCCAATCGGTATACAATCTGGACCTGAAGACTTTCCCGTATCAAGCGATTTGATTTGCTTCGCAACCCCTAAGGTATCTACTTCTAAGAAACTCATGCTAGCAGCTGTTCATGCTTCAAATTCTGGAATATTCCATACGTCTTCCCTGGTGAAGGAATTTCGGAAAACTGCATTCAATAACTCCGCTTTAGCGGCACAGTCGCTGGTAACAGTACCATCGGCACTGCGCAGCGAAGGTATTGACTGCATTTTGCCGCTTGTGTACTTTACACATACCGAGCGAGGTGGCACAGTGGTTAGCACACTGGACTCGCATTCGGGAGGACGACGGTTCAATCCCGTCTCCGGCCATCCTGATTTAGGTTTTCCGTGATTTCCCTAAATCGTTTCAGGCAAATGCCGGGATGGTTCCTTTGAAAGGGCACAGCCGATTTCCTTCCCAATCCTTCCCTAACCCGAGCTTGCGCTCCATCTCTAATGACCTCGTTGTCGACGGGACGTTAAACACTAACAACCACCACCACCACTGTACTTTACATACGACCAGAATTTCTTCGGATTTTCTACCAAATTTCGAGACAATGTTTCGTTGTGGAACCTATTAAAGGCATCTCACATTGAGGTCCATGCCAAATTTCGCGCGTCTGTAAATTTTAGCCAATCTTCGGGATTTCGCGTTCTTCTGAACTTTGCATGCTTTTTCCGTTGCCTCTGCAACAGCGTTCAGACCTGTTTTGTGAACATGGGGGATCAGTTCCATCTCTTACCAGTTTATGAGGTATGAATCTCTCAATTGCTGTTGCTACTATATCTTTGAATTTGAGCCACATCTCGTCTACATTTGCATAGTCAGTTCGGAAGGAATGGAGATTGTCTCTTAGGAAGGCTTCTAGTGACACTTTATCTACTTTTTTAAATAAAATTATTTTGCGTTTGTTTCTGGTGGATTTGGAAGAAACGGTATTGAGCCTAGCTACAACGACCTTGTGATCACTAATCCCTGTATCAGTCATGATGCTCTCTATTAGCTCTGGCTTGTTTGTGGCTAAGAGGTCAAGTGTGTTTTCGCAACCATTTACAATTCGCGTGGGTTCGTGGACTAACTGCTCGAAATTTTTTTTGGAGAAAGCATTTAGGAAAATCTCGGAAGATGTTTTCTGCCTATCACCAGTTTTGAACAAGTATTTTTGTCAACATATCGAGGGAAGGTTGAAGTCCCCACCAACTATAACCGTATGAGTGGGGTATTTATTTGTTACGAGACTCAAATTTTCCCTGAACTGTTCAGCAACTATTATCATCTGAGTCTGGGGGTCGGTAGAAGGAGCCAATTATTAACTTAGTTCGGCTGTTAAGTATAACCTCCACCCATACCAATTCGCACGGAGTATCTACTTCGACTTCACTACAAGATAAACCACTACTGACAGACACAAACACTCCACCACCAATTCTGCCTAATCTATCTTTCCTGAACACCGTCTGAGACTTCGTAAAAATTTCTGCAGAACTTATTTCAGGCTTTAGCCAGCTTTCTGTACCTATAACGATTTCAGCTTCTGTGCTTTCTATTAGCGCTTGAAACTCAGGGACTTTCCCAGCACAACTACAACAATTTACAACTACAATTCCGACTGTTCCTTGATCCAAGCACGTCCTGTATTTGTCATGCACCCTTTGAGATTGCATACCACCCCGTACTTTCCCGAGGCCTTCTAACCTAAAAAACCGCCCAGTCCACGCCACACAGCCTCCGCTACCCGTGTAGCCACCAGCTGAGTGTAGTGAACTCCTGACTTATTCAGCAGAACCCAAAACCCCACCACCCTATGGCGCAAGTGAAGGAATCTGCAGCCAACATGGTCGCAAAACCGTCTGAGCCTCTGATTCAGACCCTCCACCCGGCTCTGCACCGAAGGTCCGCAGTTGGTTCTGTCAATGATGCTGCAGATGGTGAGCTCTGCCTTCATCTCGTAAGCAAGACCGGCAGCCTTCACCAAATCCGATAGCTGCAGGAATCCAGAGAGAATTTCCTCAGATCCAAAGCGACACACGTCATTAGTGCCCACATGTGCCACCACCTGCAGCTGGCTGCACCCTGTGCTCTCCATGGCATCCGGAAGGACCCTTTCCACATCAGGAATGACTCCACCCAGAATGCACACTGGATTTCTTCCCCTGCTTAGCTGCCATATCCCTAAGGGGCCCCATTACACGCCTAACGTTGGAGCTCCCAACTACCAATAAGCCCACCCTCTGCGATTTCCCAGACCTTGAAGGCTGAGAATCATCCTCTGAAACAGGGCAGGCAGCTGCATCTGGCTCAGCCAGAGACAGTACTAGTTAAAATGATCATGTCTGCATACGTACATATTCAACAGACCACTGTGAGGTACATAGCAGAGAGTACTTCACATGGTGCCAAACAGATTTTCTTTCGATTCCAGTTATGTACGGAGTGCGGGACAAATTACTGTTTGTATGTTTCTGTGCATGCTGTAATTAGTCTAATTTGGTCTTTATGCCATATGGGAGCAGTACATTAGGGGCTGAAGAAGATCTATAGATTCTTCACGTAATATTGGTTTTTGAAACTTTGTAAATTTTTGCAGAATAATTTACTTCTATTTTCAAGACTTTGCCATCAGATTTTTCAACATTTCTGTGATGAGTGAAACAAATCTCTGACAATTTGTGCCACCTTCTTTCTAAATGTCCAATGCCCTTGTTAGTCCTGTTTGGTGTGGGTCCCACACACTTTAGCAATATTCTGTGATTGGATGCACATGTAAGCAGTGAACAATCCCTTTTGAAGATTGACTGCATTTTGTTTCACTGTAGGATTACAGTGAATCAAAGTCTGCTGCCTCCTTTACCTTCAATTGAGCGTATGTGAACATCCACTTCATATCCCTACAAATTGTTACACACAGGTATTTGTTCAAGCTGACTTATTCTAATTGTCAGTAATCGATATTGAAGTTGTTTTGTTTTAAGATGTGCATAATTTGTTCAAGTTGACTCATTCTAATTGTCAGTAATCGATAATGTAGTATTTTTGTTTTGTGATGTGCATAATTTCACATTTCTATACATTTAAACCAAGTTACCAATCTTTGCACCACTTTGAAATCTTATCAAGATCTGGTTGATTATTGCAGCAGGTTTTTCAGACAGTACGGTACTTCATTATAAACAACTGTGTTATCTGTGAAAAGCCTGAGGTTGCAATTAATATTTTCTACCAGCTCATTAATGTACAAAATGAACAACAAAGCTCCCATCGCATTTCCCTAGGGGATGCATGACTCTTCACACAACATAACATCCTGTGTGCTATCGACAAAGAAATCCTCATAGGCCATTAAAATTAGCTTCGAAAAGGGGTTGCTTTCCAAAAATCAGTGTAATTCTGGAAACTGTTGTAATCACTCCAGTAGGCCTTTGATATGAATAATCTGATTTTGCTCCACGTTCTGAGTGTAGCTTCATATGTGATGAAAATAAAACCACCAAAATTTCGGACTTTTTCTGTCCCCACTCCCCCCACCCGCCCAAAAAAAAATTGCGCTGGAACTAAGCATTTAAGTGAAAAAACCAAGGTTTGCAAAAATGTAGAAAATTAAATTTTGTGTCTATTGAGTATCAAAATTTTGCTGTTTGCTTAAATTTTCCTATCGAAAATCTACATGAAAAGGTGTTAATTTTTCACACTTCTGAAAATGCACTTGTTTCATTGCTATAAAATGTGAAACATCTGAGAACTGACCAACTTGTTGCAAAATTTTATAGGAGAAAAGTACAGCATCAAATTGTGTTTTCAACAAGTCAAAGAAGTGACAAAAAAAACTTAACTGGTAAGTAAATATCACCATGATTCAAGCATATTTAAATCAAGTGGTTAATGACCTTCATCATCTTTCCACATTCCAGTCAGATAATTTTTCCAATATTCACTGTTTTATTTTTGCTGATATACATAATCCCTAACCTATACATTATCAATTGAGCTCAGCATTCCATCTCATGGGGGAGTCATGCTGCTCATATGGGATGACATTCATAGTCAACCCATATCCCTGACTACCTGACTTCAAGCTGTTGCAGTTTGCCTTTTCCTTCCTCACCTGACATTTTCCCTTTGTACCATTTATATCCCTCCGTCATTCCTCCAGCTTATTGGGCAGCTATCTCACCCATTTCTGCTACTCGATGACTTTAATGTGCACCATACCTTTTGGGTTTCTCCCAGAACATATCAGAGAGGTGCCCTCTTGGCTGACCTCCTTAATCAACTTCTCTTGCCTTCACACAGGAGCACCCACATTCCTTTCTGACTCCTTGCACACCTATTCCCATTTGGACCTATCCTTCTGCACTGCCCAGCTTGCCCATCGTCTTGAGTGGTCTGTCCTCTCTGACACCTAATCAAGCAACCATTTCCTGTGTGCTATCCATTTGCTGACTCCCACCCCACCTGTGTGCACACCCAAGGGCAGCTTACTAAGGGCGACTGGCGGCTTAATCCGCCCCTGGCGACCATCGACAAACACGATTTCACCAGTTGTGATGAGCAGGCGAATTATCTTACAAACATGATTGTTTCCACTGCAGAATGTTTCATTCCCCACATTTCCTCTGCACCATGCCATGTCCCAGTCCCTTGGTGGACTGAGGCATGCCGCAACGTAATTCACGCGCGGAGATATGCTCGCTGTGTTTTCAACAGTCATTCTACAATGATAAACTGCATTCTTATAAACAGATGTGTTCACAGTGTTGTCATATTATTCTGGATAGCAAAAAAGCTAGCTGGATTTCATTCACTAGTTCTTTTTACAGTTACACTCCCGTCGTGTGGGCCAATCTTGAACGACTCTCTGGGACCAAGATCCATTCCCCAATTTCCGTCCTGACCGTAGCAGATGATGTCATTGTGGACCCTATTGCTATCTCCAACCCCTTGGGCCACTATTTTGTGGAAACTTTGAGCTCTTCCCACTACCACCCTGTCCTCCTCCATCGGAAATGAGCGGAGGAGGCTCAGACAATATCCTTCTCTTCTCAGAATCATGAGTGCTACAATGCCACTTTTACTATGAGGGAGCTAGATTGTGCTCTCACTTCATCCCAATCCTCTGACCCAGGGCCAGATGATGTTCACGTTCAGATGTTGGAGCACCTTTCTGTTGCGGGCAAGCGCTTTCTGCCTAATACGTACAAACGCACATTTCCCAGATGCTAGTGTGAAGCCACTGTCGTACCCATACCAAAGCCTGGTAAGGACAAACACCTTCCTTCTAGCTACTGTCCCATCTCTCTCACCAGCTGTGTTTGCAAGGT
Organism: Schistocerca nitens; assembly: GCF_023898315.1. NCBI lineage: Eukaryota > Metazoa > Arthropoda > Insecta > Orthoptera > Acrididae > Schistocerca > Schistocerca nitens. Next base: position 418,950,833 of record NC_064616.1, read on the forward strand.
GATGGAACATATGCCCGGCTGGTATGGTGGCTCAAGTCTGGCAATTTACTAACTACTGCACAGTGTGGATTTCGAGTGCACCATTCTGCAGTTGACCATCTTGTCACTTTGTCCACCCATGTTGTGAATGGTTTTCTGCAGAAATCACAGACTGTGGTCATGTTTATCAATTTGGAGAAAACTTAACGACACCTGCTGCAGGACTGGTATCCTCCATACACTCTACACATGGGGCTTACGTGGCTGCCTGCTCAGTTTCCTTGAGGAGTTTATAACAGACTGACTTTTCAAGGTCTGTGTGAGTTCTGCCTTGTTGGACACCTTTATCCAGGAAAACAGTGTGCCTCAGGGTTCCGTCCCGAGCGTCGTCCTCTTTGCTATCACCATTAACCCCATTAAGGCCTGTCTGCCACCTGGCATCTCCAGCTCCCCTTTCGTTGATGATTTTGCCATCTATTGCAGTTCTCTGTCTCATTGAGTGGCGTCTTCGTTGATGTATCGATCGTCTTTACTTGTGGAGCATCGACAGTGGCTTTCATTTTTCCACTGACAAAACCATTTGTATGAATTTCTGACAGTGCAGTTGGTTTCTTCCACCATCTTTACATCGTGGGCCTGTTGCTCTTCCATTCGTTGAAACTACGAAACTCCTGGGGCTCATGCTCGATAGAAAACTCTTGGTCCTCCCACATGTTTTACCCGACAGCCCAATGTACGTGGTCACTCAGTGTCTTACATGTCCTCAATGGTACTTCCTGGGGAGCAGATCGGACCACCTTCCTCTGTTTCTACTGGTCCCTTGTCCATTCGAAACTAGTCTATGGGTGCTTTGTTTATGCATCTGAATGTCCATCCTCTTATGCTGTCTATCCACCATTGTGGCATCCATTTGGCCACTGGTGCCTTTTACACTAGCCCACTTGAGTGTCCTACTGCCCTGACTTTCTCCTCAGCAGGTATGCGTGCCATTTGTCTGCCTTGCATGGCCACCCATCCTATGCCTCCCTCTTCGATGACACCTTTGATTGCCAGTATGGGGCGCTTTTCTCTTCTCTGTTACCTTCCTCAGTTTGCTTTTGCTTTTGGCTCTTGCTCTGGCATCTTAACTTCTCACTCCCTGGAACTTTCTCAGTGGGCTTGAACCCTTCACCACCTTGGCTTCATGTGGCAGCCTCTGTTCACCTCAGCCTTCATTTGCCGCCTAAGGACACTACTCCAACCTCGTTCTATCCTTCAGTTTCGTGACCTTCGCATGGAACTTCGCGACAGTACCTTTGTGTACACTGATGGCTCTTGGACTGACCGTGGTGTCGGGTGTGCCTTCGTCATTGGCACTGATGTTTTTTAGTATTGGCTTGCAGCACACTGCTCAGTATTTACAGCAGAGCTCTCCACCCTTCATCAGGTCATGGAGTACATCTGGTGAAAGAGGATTTTCAATTGTGTCATCTGCTCAGACTCTCTCAGTGCTCTTCAAAGCCTCTGTGCACTATACACTACCCATCCCTTAGTGAAATGGGTCCTGGAAAACTATCACTTGCTCACTCTTGATGGAGCCACCGTGTTGTTTATGTGGGTTCGTGGTCATCTAGGTTTGACAGGAAACAAGGCTGCTGATGCTGCCACGGCTGCAGTCCTCGTACCTTCCCACTAGTTCTTATATTCCCTCGGATGATCTCTGCGTTGCTGTCTGTCAGGGGGTGGTGTCACTTTGGCATTGCCACTGGCCCTCCTTTCGTAGGAATAAGCTCCAGGTTATTAAGCCTCTCCCAGCATCTTGAACAACCACCTCTCGGCCCTCCTGCCATGAGGAGGTCATTTTAACTAGGTTGTGTATTGGGCACTGCCTTTTTAGCCATCATCATTTGTTCAGTGGTGCTACCCCATCACTTTGTACACATTGCACCCAGGCTTTAACTGTCTGCCATTTCCTGACAGAAGCCCATTTTTTAACCGTTTACGTTCCCGCTTGGGCTTGCCGTCTGTCGGCCGTTTTAGCAAACGATGCGCAGGCTGCAGACTATGTTTTACTTTTTATCTGTCGTAGCAATATGGCGAAGGCCATTTAAATTTTAGTTCTGGACCTCTGTTTCTTTATGGTGGATTTTATAGACCTTTCTCCACGTCTGTGTTTTTAGCTGTCTTCTCTTATGTTGATTTTTATTGATGTGTAGTCATTTTTCAACTCTGTTTTCATATCTATATTTTTGACATGGGTGTGTATGACCGTAGTTGTTTTTGCACCCTGAAACTAAAACTAAAACAAAACAAAACAAATATATATTATCAAGATAGTTTTGGAAACTATGGAATTATCAGAATAATGTTACATAGAAGACAAAAGCTTGGTTAATGGTCGGTATGAATGAAAAGAAATACCTTAGGTTTATTACTGTTTTATTAGGTGTAAAGAAACTTAATTCGATTAACAATAAACAGAGCTACATATGATTATACAAGATTGTGTTAAAGTAATGCAATTAAAAGAAGTATCTTCAGCTAGAGTAAAAGATTAATGTTTAGCTGCGCACAATCTGTTTTTCTTAATTTTACGGTATCACTTCTTTACTTGCTTGGAGTATGAAGGTAAAAACAACATTATCTCTAATTCTTTTACTTCTCCTATATTCATATCCCTGGAGGGATCTCTTTTTTACTTCTTCCAAAACATTATTATCTATGTCATAGTCATCAATGCCAATTATACAGCTGTCAGTTGGAACATTGGTGCAGGATTGGCCTTTGCATAATTTGCAGATGTTGATACACTGAATGCCATTTTTCTGCTGAAACAACCCTCGTGGCACCATTCGCTGCGTGTGGAGTAAATGGCTTTCAAGAGTTCTGCAGGTACTGCTTCTTCAGTAGTGGGAGCTAGCAATAGACCGAATTTTGAAGCCTTCCAGGCCCATTGCTATGGATCTAGTGCTTTTTTCTGACCTCGCACCTGCAAATATATTGTCAGATAAGTTTAAGGACATAAATGCTTATCCTGTTGAGAATGATCTTTCAGATCATGGTGCACAGCTCCATGACATGCACATGCACATGACATAGCTCCATGTAGTATATCAAATCAGACTTTCAAAGCAGTGCGTTCAATTAACTACATAAATATTGCAAACTTTAGGGAAAGCCTACAGCAGCTACACTGGGATGAAGTGTATAAGGAACCTGATGCAAACTTGAAATATAACTTATTTCATGATACATTTTTAAGGGTATTTGATAATTGTTTTCCTAAGAAAATAGTTAAACATAATTCAAAGAAAACATATAAAAAACCTTGGCTAACTAAAGGAATAAGAATATCTTGCAACCATAAAAGAGAACTGTATCTAACAGCAAGAGGGAGTACTGACCCCGAAATTGTTCAATATTATAAAAACTATTGTGCGGTACTAAGAAAAGTTATTAAAAAGTCCAGAAGCATGTGTATCATGTCTGAGGTCAGTAACTCTGATAATAAAATTAAAGGAATTTGGAATATTATTGAAAGGGAAACAGGGCAACCAAGAGCACAGGAAGACTTTAGTGCCATAAAACTGAATGACAAGTGTACTAAAAAACAATCAGAAATTGAAAATATTTTCAATAATCATTTTTTAAATGTTGTGGAGAAAATAGGATCTAGATCTTTACTAGAAGAGGCAAGGCTAGTAGTAGAAGAGGCCTTACCTGTGCAGTTTGAAACAACTGTAATTCCACCAACCCTCTCCCTCAGAAATCAGTAAAATAATAAACTCACTGAAAAGTAAAAGCTCTTACGGAATTGATGGCATTTCCAGCAAGGTACTTAAAGCTTGTTCCCCACAGATAAGTAGGATTCTCAGCCACATATGTAATAGCTCTTTGGAGCAGGGTGTTTTCCCCGATAGGCTGAAATATGCCATTGTAAAACCATTGTATAAAAAGGGGGATACATCGGGTGTCAACAACTACCGCCCAATCTCTCTTCTGACAGCTCTATCAAAAATTTTTGAGAAAGTAATGTATTCAAGAGTAGCCTCCCATATTTGTAAAAATAAAGTACTAACAAAATGTCAGTTTGGTCTTCAGAAAGGCTTTTCAACAGAAAATGCTATATACGCTTTCACTGATCAAATATTAAATGCTCTGAATAACCGGACATCACCCATTGGTATTTTTTTGTGATCTCTCAAAGGCCTTTGATTGTGTAAATTATGGAATTCTTTTAGATAAGCTAAATCATTATGGTTTGGGGGGGGGGGGGCAATGCACAAATGGTTTAATTCATACTTAACTGGAAGAATGCGGAAAGTTGAAATAAGTGGTTCATGTAATGTTAAAACAACAGCCGATTCCTCAAACTGGGGGGAGGGGGGGGGGCTATCAAGTACGGGGTCCCACAGGTCCTTTACTGTTCTTGATATACATTAATGACTTACCATTCCACATTGATGAAGATGCAAAGTTAGTTCTTTTTACTGATGATACAAGTATAGTAATAACATCCAAAAACCAAGAACTAAGTGATGTAATTGTAAATGATGTTTTTCACAAAATTATTAAGTGGTTCTCAGCAAATGGACTCTCTTTAAATTTTGATAAAACACAGTATATACAGTTCCGTACAGTAAGTGGCACAACTCCAGTAACAAATATAGACTTTGAACAGAAGTCTGTAGCTAAGGTAGAATTTTCAAAATTTTTAGGTGTGTCCATTGATGAGAGGTTAAACTGGAAGCAACACATTGATGGTCTGCTGAAACGTCTGAGTTCAGCTACATATGCTATTTGGGTTATTGCAAATTTTGGTGATAAGGATCTCAGTAAATTAGCTTACTATGCCTACTTTCATTCACTGCTTTCGTATGGCATCATATTCTGGGGTAATTCATCGTTGAGTAGAAAAGTATTCATTGCTCAAAAACGTGTAATCAGAATAATTGCTGGAGCCCACCCACGGTTGTCCTGCAGACATCTATTTAAAGATCTAGGGATCATCACAGTATATATATTCACTTATGAAATTTGTTGTTAATAATCCAACCCAGTTCAAAAGTAATCACTGTGTGCATAGCTATAACACCAGGAGAAAAGGATGATCTTCACTACGCAGGGTTAAATCTGACTTTGGCACAGAAAGGGGTAAATTATGCTGCCACAAAAGTCTTTGGTCACCTACCAAACAGCATCAAAAGCCTGACAGATAGCCAACTATCATTTAAAAATAAATTAAAAGAATTTCTAGATGACAACTCCTCCTACTCATTGGCTGAATTTTTAGATATAAATTAAGGGGGGGGGGGGGGGGGGGGAACCGCAACAACAACAACTTAAACATTAGTGTCATGCAATATTTTGTGTAATGTAATATCTTGTACAGACATCTTTTACCAACCTGACACTTTATACATCATTATGAGGTGTCGTATTCATGATCTATGGAACAAGTATTAATCTAATCTAATCAGGGAATGCTGTTGAGCTGCAGCTTCTGCAGGACGCAAGAGGTGAGGTTGAATGATATTTTTGACTTATATTTTTGAAAGATTTGATGACAAAGCTCATTTAATGGTTTGGTTTCATTTTTGTAGTACATAGCTGTTATGAATTTGTGACCAGTCTCATCAGGACTAGCACTGGGATTGCAGAATATCTCTGCTAGTTTCTGTAGGTGGTTTATTTTTCTCCAATGCCTTGAGGAGTTTCAGTTTTCCTTTGCCGAAAAACGCTCCTGAACAGAACATTGTATTTGGATACTTGAGACAACTTGAAATTTAGGAGGCTGTACTTTGCCTTCTCTCTCCTTGCCTGCCTTCAGTAGGAAAATTTTGGGGGACAGTGGGACTGAAGTGGTCAGAATCACAAGAAGGTCAACAACAACAACAACAACAACAACAACAACAACACAGAGTCCTTAGCAATGGCAACAGCAGTAGCTACAATTAAGACCATAGGTTTCCTCAAACAGCATACTTAGTAATAAAATGATCCCCTTCAAGTTGCGATGTCAGTAAAGAAATTAGGCACTGTTTATTTTGTTCATTTGAGAGCAACAAATCTTTTGCTACTGTGTAGTTACTGACATTGTTCACTAAACATAACAGATAACAGTTAGTGAAATTCTTTTGGATTTTTCATTTGAGGGCATTGCTGCAGCACATATGCGAGGTAGCATGAAGGATTAGTGTGACATTTATGTCTTTCCAATATGCTTGCAGTAAATATGGAAATGTGAACAATGGTAATGTTATTACCAAATGCATCCAAACAGTACTAATGTTCTCTTAATTCTTTTCTTGGCTGCTGATTGACAAAACACTGGTAGAGATTCATATGAGAATGAAAAATGTGCGTGGGGCACCATGTCTGTTGAAAACCATCTTTGTGAATGGTGTGATGAGAGTGCTGGTGCTTCACAATAACATGCACATCCCTATATCGCATACAGGGTGTTTCAAAAATGACCGGTATATTTGAAACGGCAATAAAAACTAAATGAGCAGCGATAGAAATACACCGTTTGTTGCAATATGCTTGGGACAACAGTACATTTTCAGGCAGACAAACTTTCGAAATTACAGTAGTTACAATTTTCAACAACAGATGGCGCTGCGGTCTGGGAAACTCTATAGTACGATATTTTCCAAATATCCACCATGCGTAGCAATAATATGGCGTAGTCTCTGAATGAAATTACCCAAAACCTTTGACAACGTGTCTGGCGGAATGGCTTCACATGCAGATGAGATGTACTGCTTCAGCTGTTCAATTGTTTCTGGTCTTTCAAGTGTCCCCACAGAAAGAAGTCACAGGGGTTCATGTCTGGTGAATAGGGAGGCCAATCCACGCCGCCTCCTGTATGTTTCGGATAGCCCAAAGCAATCACACGATCATTGAAATATTCATTCAGGAAATTAAAGACGTCGACCGTGCGATGTGGCCGGGCACCGTCTTGCATAAACCACGAGGTGTTCGCAGTGTCGTCTAAGGCAGGTTGTACCGCCACAAATTCACGAAGAATGTCCAGATAGCGTGATGCAGTAATCGTTTCGGATCTGAAAAATGGGCCAATGATTCCTTTGGAAGAAATGGCGGCCCAGACCAGTACTTTTTGAGGATGCAGGGACGATGGGACTGCAACATGGGGCTTTTCGGTTCCCCATATGCGCCAGTTCTGTTTATTGACGAAGCCGTCCAGGTAAAAATAAGCTTCGTCAGTAAACCAAATGCTGCCCACATGCATATCGCCGTCATCAATCCTGTGCACTATATCGTTAGCGAATGTCTCTCGTGCAGCAATGGTAGCGGCGCTGAGGGGTTGCCGCGTTTGAATTTTGTATGGATAGAGGTCTAAACTCTGGCGCATGAGACGATACGTGGACGTTGGCGTCATTTGGACCGCAGCTGCAACACGGCGAATGGAAACCCGAGGCCGCTGTTGGATCACCTGGTGTCTGTGGTTGCCGTACGCGGTCGCGCTACCTTTCCAGCACGTTCATCCGTCACGTTCCCAGTCCGTTGAAATTTTTCAAACAGATCCTTTATTGTATCGCTTTTCGGTCCTTTGGTTACATTAAACCTCCGTTGAAAACTTCGTCTTGTTGCAACAACACTGTGTTCTAGGCGGTGGAATTCCAACACCAGAAAAATCCTCTGTTCTAAGGAATAAACCATGTTGTCTACAGCACACTTGCACATTGTGAACAGCACACGCTTACAGCAGAAAGACGACATACAGAATGGCGCACCCACAGACTGCGTTGTCTTCTATATCTTTCACATCACTTGCAGCGCCATCTGTTGTTGAAAATTGTAACTACTGTAATTTCGAAAGTTTGTCCGCCTGAAAATGTACTGTTGTCCCAAGCATATTGCAACAAACGGTGTATTTCTATCACTGCTCATTTAGTTTTTATTGCCGTTTCAAATATACCGGTCATTTTTGAAACACCCTGTATGATGTAACATGAAAGTTACACCAACTCAACTGGGAGACACTTGAACACCTACCCTATCCCCATGCAATTATAATGCCTTCAGTCCATTACAAGAGGCTTTAAAAGGTCAAAAATTCCTGTTGGGTGGGGATGTGCAGCAGGCAGTTACAGAATTCTTCATGCAGCAGGAAATGGTGTTTTACCAAACGGGTATCATTGACGTGGTGCATAAGTGGGATGATTGCCTCAATGCTCATGGTTATTTTGTGTGATTGGCATACCAGTTCTGGACTGTACAGTCTTGAAAAGGAAACTTTTTGATCACCCCTTATAATTATGGAGGAAAATAGTTGTTCTGCCTCCCATGCCACTCTACACAACAAAAATACTCCTTGTACAACAAACTCTGCCTTTCTGAAGTCAGTTGGATCTTTAAAGGCATCAAACAACTTGTAAAACATGGTTTTTTGGGTTTTCCACAGACCTACATTGTCAAACATAGATAGAGGAGGTGTGGCCAGCTTGTATTCAAAATAGTGCTGATGCTCTTCAATGGACTTTCTGTGGAACATGATTTTATGAAAAATTGTTTCACCACTGGTAGGAGTGACCTTGTCATGTATTGTGATTTTAGATGACATATGCTACAGAGGTAGGACTAGATTTCTTCTTTGAAATTTCGACATTTGATGATCTAAAACGTGTTTCCTATAAGATTTTGCATCAAATTGGATAATTTTCAGGTGCTAGAAAAAGTCTGAATTTTAGGTAGTTTTCTTTTCATGATGACTTAATCTCCACTCATAAATTGGGGAAAACTCAAATTGTTCATATCAGAGGTCTACTTAAGTGATTAAAACAGTTTTGAGAATTCCACTTGGAAGGCAGAACTGTGATTTTCTTGGCAATCTAGTAACAATTTTTTTGTACCATATATAATTGTACTGTTGTTACTAAACACAGATTTAGTACCAAGCCAAATTCTGTTTGTAAGTCAAAACATACTACATCCCCCTGAATTCCTCAATCTGTGGCTTTTAGGATGTCATTTGAGAAAAATTCAAGTTGGGCTTAACATGATAGATGTTTCAATAAATAATGCTGGTTGGCATAGAGGAGGTCATTGTGTTCCAGGAACATCATTATATTTTAGTTCAAAATATGTAACAAGATTCCACAGTAGATAGATGTCAAAGAGATTGGACAATAGTTGTTTGGATCACTTATATATTTATCGTTATTCTGTTCTGATCTGATCTGATCTGATGTGATTTGATTTAATTTGATTAGTGCAGGTAGAAAAAAACCAACACGATATTAGCCTACTGATGTCCACACCAAAATTGAGTTTATTGTGCAGTTTTACTCCCTGTGATTGTAGTAAAGCCAAATGATACCTTTTAATAGTAATACAAGACCCTTTTCTAGTTCCTTATTGGACACAATTTCTTCATGACTTAATAATGTGAATATTCTTTTTTTCCCACCAATGTTTTGCATTGGAAGATCAGTTGTGGTGTGGTTTCATCCTCCTCACCACATTGTCTACACTTAGGGCTTCTTCCTGTGTACCCATCATGTGTAGGCATTTCCTGAAGTTCCCATGGACAGTTATAAGTCCTGTCATGAGTTTATCTGTCTCCTACTCACATGCAGGATTACACAACTTCTCTTGAAAAATGCCTTCAGCATCATTAGCTTGTCATATTTTTGTTTTTAGATCATGGTTCAATATTCTACATGCTGCTTCCTGATCCAGCTACATACTTTTGAGTTTACTGTTGCCTTCGTGATAGTTGGAACAGGTTACTGGCCAATAAACGGAGTTGTTGCACTTGCCTTGACCAGCCTCTCAACTTGTTCATTGCCACTAATTCCTGAGTGACCAGGGACCCACAGCATGTTTACCCTGCTACTTTCTTTTAGTCTCATAAGGTCTTCACAGCATTCTGCAACTGTCTTTGATCTCATTGCAGAGGCTGATACAGATTTCAAAGCTGCTTGTCAGTCTGAATAAATGTAGATGCTATGCTCCTTGTGGCACCCATGCAAAATCTACTCAGCCTACACTCTGATAGCAGGTATTTCCATTTTGAATACTGTTGACAGTTTCCCTGGAGAGATTGCTCTCTCTAGTCAAGGCTGTGCCCCTTATACCCCAGCCCCAGCATTATTGTCTGTTTTCAACCACCAATAGACCAGATTATGTCTCCTGAACCAAATTGTGATTCGTTCTTCTACTGCTCCCTTCTCCCAATTGCTGTGCTGAAAAAATTATTGAAACAGTTGCAAGTTATTGTACAGTCAGCAAGCATTTACCCATCCATTTCTATACTCACCACACTCACCTGTATTGGTGTGTGATTCTGGATATCATAAAGGTATTCAGCTATTTACAGTTTTTAACTTGTTTTTCTGTGCCACTGCCTCCATTGTAACCCAAAGGTGGAATGGGGGATGTGTAACATGGTACAATGTCATCATAGTGACTTTGATTACTAAAGTTAGCAAATCAGTCAAGAAGGCTAGGAGAGTATTTCTACTAGAAAGAGCAGATAGTCAGTTGTTAGCAGCCCACCTAGGAAATGAGCTGACATCATTTAGTTCCAGTACGATGGAGATAGAGAAATTATGGGCAAATTTTAAATGGATTGTAAATCGCACTCTGGAGAAGTACATGCCAAGTATGTGGATTAAAGACAGAAAATACCCACTGCGGTTTAACAACGAAATTCAGAAAATGCTGAGAAAGCAGAGGCTGTTGCACTCTTGGTTCAAAAGAGAATGTGCAAATGTCAAAAGGCAAAAGTTTATACAAATTCATGCACCTGTAAAAAGATTGATGCCCGAAGCTTACAGCAACTACCACTGTCTTACCTTAGTAGAAGATATTGCTGAGAAGTGAAGAAAGTTCTGGTCACAATTAAAATCACTATGTGGGACTAAGGCTTCTATCCAGTTACTTGTTGTCCAGTCTGGTGTGGCAGTAGAAGATAACAAAGGTAAAGCTGAAATTTTAAATTTTGTATTTAAAAAAATCTTTCACGCAGGGGAAGTGTACGAACGTACCACTGTTTGACGATCGTGCAGATTCGCATATGGAGGCACAGTAATAAGCATCCATGGTGTAGAGAAACAAGTGAAAGAGTTGAAAACAAATAAGTCACCAGGTCTGTACAGAATCCCAATGCGGCTCTTCAAAGAATACTCAATGGCCCCTTTCTTAGTTTTCATGTTTTGTGAGTCTCTCACCCAGCATAAAGCACAGGTGACTCCTGTGTATAAGATGGGTAAAAGTGCAGAACAACAAAATTACAGACTGACATCCTTAACATCAGTTTTCTGCACAGTTCTTGAACAGATTCTCAGTTCAAATATAAAAAATTTCCTTGATAAGGAAAAGCTTCTATCCACAAATCAACATGGTTTTAGAAAGCATCGCTCATACGAAACTCAGCTTGTCCTTTTCTCACATTGTGTCCTGTGAACTATGGGTGAAGGGCAACAAGTGGATTCCATATTTTCAGAATTTCATAAAGCATTTGACATAGTGCCACATTGCCGATTCTTAACGAAGGTGCAAGCATACAGAATAGGTTTGCCATATATGTTGAGTGGCTCAAAGACTTCTTAAGAACAAAGTGTGATAGGGCCACTGTTATTATCTGTATAGGTAAATTATCTGGTGGATAGTGTAAGCAGCAGTCTGCTGATGACGCTGTGGTGTATGCACAGGTGTCATCATTGACTGACTTAGGATGATACAAGATGGCTTAGACAAAATTTGTGGTTGGTGTGATGAATGGCAGCTAGCTCTGAATGTAGAAAAATGTAAGTTAATGCAGATGAGTTGGAAAATGTTTGACTGCAGTAATATTAGTGTTTAGCCTGACACAGTCATGTCGATTAAATATCCAGGCATAATGCTGCAAAGTGATATGAAATGGAATGAGCATGTAAGAATTGTAATAGGAAATGCAAATGGTTGACTTTAGTTTATTGGGAGAATTTTAGGAAAGTGTGGTTCATCTGCAAAGGAGCCACATGTAGGGCACTAGTGTGACCTAGTCTTGAGTACTGTTTGAGTGTTTGGGATCTGCATCAGGTCAGATTAAAGGAAGACACTGAAGCACTTCAGAGATGGGCTGCTAGGCTTTTTACTGGGAAGTTCAAACAACACACAAGTACTACAGAGCTGCTTTGAGAACTGAACTGGGAATCGCTGCAGGGAAGGCAACATTCTTGTTGAGGAGCACTAATGAAAAAATTTAGAGAACCAGCATTTGAGGCTGATTGCAGAACAGTTCTACTGCCGCCACTGTACATTTCATGTAAGGACCACAAGGATAAGATTAGAGAGATTATGGCTTGTATGGAGGCATACAGATAGTCATTTTTCCCTTGCTCTATTTGTGAGTGAAACAGAAAAGAAAATTACTAGTAGTGGTACAGGGTACCCTCCACCACACACCATATGGTGGCTTGCGTAGTTTGTATGTAGATGTAGATGGTCTCCATCCCTGCAGTAGGTGTGCTGCTAAGTCTACTGTTATGTCTAAGCAGGCCAATATCTGCACTTTGCCAGGCTCCATAGCAGCTACCTTCTATTCCACTTTACTTCACCATACTGTAGACCCATATATTTTCATAGGTCATTACAGTGGTTTGTATCCAGTACATACTCCTGGACTTAAGACCCCAACTTTTACCACTGGCCCTTCTGGTGCTCATAAGCATACATCTTGCCTTGGAATGTATGTTTTTTATGTTAAAGATCCATCATGGTTTTGCATCCAGGGTTGTCATTAGATACATCACTACCTCCTCTATTGGTAGAGTTTAGTCAAGAAGCTTGAGTTTCTAGTGCATGCACTGGATATGCTTTCTGATAAACAGTACTACAACAGTTTTCTTGGGATTAACTATCACATCCTGCATCCTGCAGCAGTTTTGTGCAATGTTCAGTGCACATTGTACCATTGTTGTAACAGTACTAGCAAATTTAATAAGTATTACTATGACCAAATCATATGTGCATTTTGCAAATTCCACTTTCTCACAGAATATCTTCCAGGATGATGTCTTCACTTGATCACAAGGTTGTATTTGACAAGGGCCTCCTAATATTTTGCCCATTGTTCTTTCTTTCTTGCAATGTTGAACAGTTTCTTATCTACTTTCTCTGCAATTCCAGATTATTGTTCCACCAAAATACATTCCAATGTTTTTTTTTTTTTATTCCAGTCTTTGATCACAATATCAATTCCTTAGATGATGACCAGTTTCAGTCCGTAATGACCATTCACAGATCTACAATATACTATCATGCAACCAGGGAAATGTACAGATAAAATACAGTAAAACGTGCCTTTTTTACACCATGTCCTAAAGTGATAAGTCCATAATGGCATCATCAAAACATATAAATATAATCAGCACAACATCATCACACAGATCTAAAATAAGGTGTAGAATAGGCCACATCATCCACACAGTCATTATTGCAACTGGTTACTGAAGTACAGTAGCTATCAGAAATCTGTTTGCCTACTATGGGCTTATATGTAGTTATAATTTACGCAAAAACATAATGTGATAAAAATACATTAGGTAAAATACATGTAGCAGACTTTTAAAATTGATAACTATCATACAAACCAATTGTGATACATTAAAAGATGAATACAGTTACCCATATAAAATTATTAAATGGGAATATATGAAGAGAACAGGTCCAACCCTTTTTTATGGTGAATTTATGGTCAACAATTAATATACATAATACATTGTCTGTAGCAACCTATAAATTTCCTATGAAAGATAAAATGTCTGTATGACAGTTTGTAGTAGATGTGACAAATTTTACATCGGTCCAACTGGCCGTTCTTTTAAAATTATATTCAGGGAGCATTTGCAGCCACACAACAAAACTGCATTGGGAATGCATTTGTCAGAAACCGGCCACACTGTAAGCAGGATTGAGAGTCGTATGCGTATTCTACACAGGGCAGAGAAGGGTCACACTCTCGACTTGTTGGAGGAGTTGGAGATTTACAAAGCCAAAAAGTATGAGCCCACTTGGGTACTCAATGGACAAAGTGATTTTGGGCCCAAAGCCTACTTTACTTTGTTTGCTAACATACTACAATAACCAAATAATGCCTCGCATATTTATACCTAGCCTTACTTGATGATTTATGTCGAGAACAGTAGACATTTGCCTTACTTCCATACATTAGTCGCTCTGATCCTGTAACCGATTATGTCCTACCTATTCATGCAATGTATAGCCAGACTATATAATTTTATTTATTGACTGTTAATATGTTGTTTAAACGTTTTCTGTGGGAGACACATCATGATGTATGTAAAACCCTCCAGTGGTTAAGTTCTTACTATCGGTGCGTGCCTACATAACATCCTGACGGCCGACCCAACAGAGGGCACTAATCATTGGTCTGTCTTTTTTCAGCTGTCATATAGACATTTTATCTTTCATAGGCAATTTATAGGTTGCTACAGACAATGTATTACGTATATTAATTGTTGACCATAAATTCACCATAAAAAAGGGTTGGACCTATTCTCTTCATATATTTCCATTTAATAATTTTATATGGGTAACTGTATTCATCTTTTAATGTATCACAATTGGTTTCTATGATAGTTATCAATTTTAAAAGTCTGCTACATGTATTTTACCTAATGTATTTTTATCACATTATGTTTTTTGCGTAAATTATAACTACATATAAGCCCACAGTAGGCAAACAGATTTCTGATAGCTACTGTACTTCAGTAGCCAGTTGCAATAATGACTGTGTGGATGATGAGGCCTATTCTACACCTTATTTTAGATCTGTGTGATGATGCTGTGCGAATTATATTTATATGTTTTGATGATGCCATTATGGCCTTATCACTTTAGGTCATGGTGTAAAAAAGGTGCGTTTTACTGTAGTTTATCTGTACTTTTCCCTGGTTGCATGATAGTATATTGTGATATGTATTGCTGTATTATGTTGAAAGACACACTGCTCACTAGCTGTATGGATTTGTATATTGTAGATCTGAGGATGGTCATGACAGACTGAAACAGGTCATTGTCTAAAGAATTGATATTGTGATCAAATACTTGAATAAAAAACATTTGACAGTATTGGATCACTGTTTGTATATGTGACTATGTCGCAGTTGGTGAAAGTACGTTCCTCTTGCACTTCTTGGTGATTGGGCAGTTTTCTAAATATCAGGTCATAATGGCAAATGTCATTGTGCCTGCGATTACCTTAAAATCTGCTGGGTTCCTTATCAAAATTCTGACCTAAGATAAGTGTAGGTTTAGGTCTTTCCTATATGAGTCCGCCAGCCGCTGTGGCAGAGCGGTTCTAGGCACTTCAGTCCGGATCCGCGCTGCTGCTATGGTCGCAGGTTTGAATCGTGCCTCGGTCGTGGATGTGTGTGATGTCCTTAGGTTAGTTAGGTTTAAGTAGTTCTAAGTCTAGGGGACTGATGACCTCAGATGTTAAGTCCCATAGTGCTTGGAGCCATTTGAACTATATGAGTCCCAATCTGCTTCCGTAGGATTCCTATAGGCCATTGTCTGTTTAGCACCTATTTTAACTTCAAACATAGTATACACATGGTCAGATAAGAATGACTCCAACACCACATACCATTGTCTGACATAACTACCCATTAGAATGGACCCAAAAGCTATGTCAGTTAGTTCTTCCTTTCTTCTATTCTGGAAGGTAGGTTCCCTAACCCTAGAGTCTTGAGTAGATATTCAGGTAAGTGCTCTCCTCTGTTGTTGTTGCTGTTTCCCCATACCAGGTTGTGGGCACTGGCATCATAGTGAACCAACAGTTTCCCATTCTGATGTGAGAAGCTGTCTAGGATTCTCCTCACTTCCTGCACACATGCATGTTCTGGAGTTCTTTACATTTCTGGCATGAAGCAACATCCCTCCAGTTCCTCTGAGGCCTGGATCACCCCCTTGATATTGACAGGGTTCCTGGATCAAGGACTTGTCCATATCCTGTCTTCCCAGAAAATGACTTAAGGCAATAGTTGCCCCTTTACGGTGTTGCAGGTTTATCTGAAATAGTTGTGGTTTCTAAATTGCCACTATCATCATTTCTGTCATTCATTATTCTGTTGGTAACCTGTGAGAACCCTAAGTACAATTTCAGGTTCCGTTGTCCCTCCTCTCCTAACATCAGCTGCAGGCTGCCTGTGACAAGTTAGTTGATGGCTAAGGTCTTTTATTTCTCATGTAGTTGCTGGTGTGACTGTGTGTCACCATGCTGCAAGTGCAAATTTTAGTATAACCAGGACTTTGATGAACCCACAGGTATACTCATATAAGTCAGATCTTCTTATATTTAAATATGATTCTTCTGTAACAGATCCTTTCGCTAACCAGGAGTAGACTCACGGACAATTTAGATGAATAATGTTGAATTAAGTTTGCAGGAAAAGTTTGCGATATTGTGAAACAAAGGAAGACTCCATACATATTGATGTTTCAGCAACACAATAATCTCTTGTTTCAGTGTCCTCTTTCACACACTTCTGTAATGAAAGTATTTAATGATACACCATTTCTTGAGAATGTAAGTATTTAAATAACTCACTTCAAATGATAACATTAACTGCACACATCATCATTACAGCTTAAATATCAATGTTCACATCAGTTGTGAAACACAGTCAAAGATAGCACTATTGTTGATAAGTGGAATAATACATGTTCAAATATCATTCCATTATTGGTTCTAACTGGCTTGCAAGGCACCAGCAATCAACCAAAAGTCACATTTAAGTTGTGCAAGCTCTTCAACAATGCCTGAGTGCCATTAATAATTCTATTCAGTTCACTCACTGTAACTCGCATGCACTGAATTCACAATCATATTAATATCATTCACTGATTTTCCTCTAACCATCAAATCACTATTAAGCTGGTTAGAAAAGCTCCTATAAAACTGATCAAAGTTTATAAAACTTCATTAGAGCTCAGTATGTATCGAATACTGAAATGCAAAATAATCAGTCTAAGTCTTCACAATATTAACTGTCAGAGACAGTTCTACACTTCCGATCCTATTCTGTGTGTAAGAACCCTTTTTGTCATTTAACTCTCAATTTAAGGTTATGATAACTTTCACTGAGTGGTAAGAATAGACATTTAAAGTTGCCTGGCTAATCTTCACAGGTAACTAGAGAGACCCAAAATTGAAGACTGCTTGGCTAATCTTCATGCAAGATTCAAAACTGAAGATTGCCATATTAACCAATTCTCACAACTGAACTATCTTAATGTGTCTTCTCACAACTTCTTATGTGCAATCAATCGCCAACATGTGCAGAAGTGATGTATCACAACTTTTTAATGTTAACAGTCGGACATCAGACAGAGAAGTGAATAAAACTTTACATTCATTGATTAGCAAGGTATTTTTAATAATTTAATTCAGTCCCAACAATGTCTTTCAGGTCTTCTGCCACCTGCTGGCCAATGGTTGGACCTCAGTAGTGCCTGGTACACTGGCTGTCATGTCATCAGAACAGCACTGGAACACCTAGCTGAACTTGACAGTGAGTCACAACACAAACACAAAACACACATTTTCAGTACATTAACTCATATAAAATCCATAATATAGAATTATAACATATGAGGATTGGAACTTAAATAGTGGCAACTATTTATTTACAACCAATACAAAAGAATTACATGTTTGCGTCTCTTACTGCCCTGCAAAGTAGTCACCAGCATTCTGTAGAGCCCATTGTTAGCAATGTGGAAGAGGTAGTATACCGTTAGCAGGGCCTGTTCTGCTGATGGTGCGAATGGAGCGGTCTACTGCCTGTTGAATCTCTGGAACAGTTCTGAAGCGAATGCCATGAAGTGGTTCCTTCATCTTCAAAATCAAATCAAAGTCACAAGGGCTAAAGTCTTGGGAGTATGGTGGATGGTACAGTACTTCCCAGTCCCATTGACTGAACAGAACAGCCACAGCTTGCACTGTATGCACCCACACATTGTTGTGAAAAATGGTGGGTGGGTTGTGCAGAAAGTGTCACTGCTTCTTTTGCAAAGCTGGTCACAGGTGATGCTCAAAAATGAACAGCAATACTATGCATTGACAGCTTGCCGTGGAGGAATGTAATGCGTAAGGATAACATCATCACAGTCGTACACGAGAAACACCATAACTTTCACCATACTGGGGCTCTGAAACACTTTCAACTTCTGCGGCTACCCATAATCATGCCATTCATTGGATTAGTGTTTCAGTTTTGGCTCATACAATGTGGCCCATGTCTCATCCAGTGTTACGATACGGCATACGAAAGCCTCTCCTTCGCTCTCATAGTGCTCCAGGTGCTTCTGAGCAGCGTCGTAATGCATCCATTTCTCCATTTCCATCAATTCATGCAGAACCCATTGTGATACAATTTTTCGTACACCCAGGCATTCCTTCAGGATGCAAAGCACAGTCGTATGCACTAATCGAGTTTCATGGACGAGCTCACAAATCTTATGGCGTTGATCACTGTCCAGCATGCACTTCTTTTTCAGAGATGCTAGGATGACCTGCCCGATGCATTTCTGCCACAGTTTGCTAACCTTTGTTGAAGGCTTTTACCCAATGTGCCACTGTTCTGTACGCAATGCCAATTCCCTGCATGCCTATTGAAGACCTTGATGACACTGTCGTTCCGTACAACCTTTGGTAGAGTCAACTCTGTTGTTCCTATTTCAAAAACATAGTGTCGTTGTTACATTAGACCCCTCACTCACAGGTGACTGTGTTTCCCTCGATTGCGTGCATGCCGGTGATGTAGGACGGGCGAGTCCATTTGCTCGGAGGTAAGGTAGGTATGTCAACAACGTGTGCTGTCAGCGACAATAGTAGATTCCATTGCACAGTGTCTCCACAGCAGTGTTGCCACTGTTTAAGTTCCAACCTACATATATTCCTACTTGCCTGGCATCGCTCAGTGGAATGTATTAGCATTTGTCATGATATGTGGTAAACACTGCAAGTCCTGTTCTAATACTGTCACCAGAGATTTTTCACTGAATTATAACACAAGCGTTTGGATGTCCAATATAACATTTTGGTTGATTATCCTCCAGTCAAAACCTTTGGGTTTTGCAACTGTACTTTCTCAAACAGCCATAGGAGGAGTATCCTTGAGAAGTTTCAGTACCCAAATTGATATCTTTGCAGTCTTGACCAGCAGCTTCACCCCCTCCCATAGAGGAATCTAGTCCACACAGACCCTCCTGAATTTAGGGCCTGGACATGTGTCCACCCCAATCTTTTTAAAGAGAGCCATCTGAACAAGCTCCACCTGCTGTGAGGTGATGATCAGCAGATATCCATGTTGGATAACTGCCATCCTAAAAACTGAGAATGCGGTACTGTAGGTCTGTTTCCCTGTTTTATGCCTCAGCGTTTTCTGGAACTGTTTATCCTGAGAAGTTGGATTACTAGGCCTTGAGTACAAAATTTTTTTTTTACTAAAAATTAAAAATCACGTCAGTGGTAACCGGTTTTTGATCATATCTAGATCATTATCAAACCATGTCTCTGGAATGCCTAAAATAACAGGTACTAGTATTATAGAATTTATCTACATGATAAAATTTGGATACATAATAATAATAATAATAATAATAAAACAGAAAGGATTTTATACCATTAGGAGGTGAGCGTATATTGTGACCAGAGCAATGACACGTGTTGGAACACATCAGGCAACTGTTAAATAGCAAAAAAATGCTACATGTTACAAAGCGGAATCTCCACCCTTTCCATGCTGCATGACCTCATCAGGAGCCAGTAGGGCTTAACATGATGATAATGTATATAAAAACTTAAAATATCAATCTAAATACAAATAAAATATGATATGAAAGATTACATAAATGTAAGTTCCAAAAGATAATTACAAACTTGCATGAAAAATCTGTTAACAGTGTTAGTTGTAAGAATGTTAAACTGTCATCTACACACATTGTGTGAAAGTTCAAACGGAGATGTGGAAGCAAAGATAAGTTTAGACACACCAGCTGTTGCCTTGGAGGTGATAGGGTGGAACTTCTCAGTGAGTAGTGTAAGTGGCAAAGAATATGGTGCATCAGAGACATAACATAAGAAGCATGCCATCAGTCACTGTGGAGATAGGGATCGGTGAATGGTGATCAGTACCATAGCTTTGGAAGTATAAAACCTAAAACTTCATGATAAATTGTGTAAGTGGTGAAGAAATATCTGACTGCATGTCATAATGGTCACACTCAAAACAACACAAAGATCGTACTCTGACAATTAGAAAAGCACTATATGTACTGTATAAATGTATGACTTAATGTCATGACAGTACAATGACATTACCATCTTTACAGCCTGATATCTGTCATACAAAAGTTTGAGCTACAAAGAATTGTATGTTATATAGTCAGAGGGGTGGGATGGAAAAACAAAGATAATTTAAAAATATTTTTCAGAACAAAAGAAAAGCAAAAGAGCAGATATGCATTACAGCAAATTGTTGAAAAGACTAAAGAAAGTTTCTCCCTAAAATCCAGTTGCTCATCGGTGTGGTAGGTGGCTGCTTTTAATGATGGATATACAGGGTGGGGCAAATAAAAGTGGCTCAGAGAACAGAGTTCCAGGGCACAAAGAAACATAGCAGAGGAAAGGTAACACAGTGCTAACCTGACCATAGCAGATGTTGAAAGTGACCACACTGATCTCTTTGCACGTTTGGGCCCTGATCAGCAAGCTGCTGCAGGTGGATCGAACCTGGACTGCTGGAAATGCTGCAGTCTTATCTGCAATGTTTTTTTGGAAATTATGAGGGTGGTTGTGATACACCTTAGACTTGAGTGCTCCCCACACTAAGTAATCACACACTGACAGATCAGGTGACCTGGGTGGCCGGCTAGGGCCATGACCGGACTGATCTCTGCTAACAACTCTGTCAGGTGTGAAGATTGTGTAAATGTGCTACAAGATTCAGCTGGCTGTGTGGGCAGTTGCTCCTCCCTATTGGGGTGTGGTTGTATGCATACATTCATGTCCAATCATATCCAGTTGTCTGGGCCACTTTTATTTAGACCACTCTGTAGATTTCAGTATCTTCCAAAGCATTTAATAAGTGCCCTTTGGAGATACTGTGTAGAAATTTTAAATCCTCTTGAATAAGCCCTTCTGAATGTTTATTATGTATTAAATACTGACCAAAGATTTAGTACAGGCTACATCAGTTGTATGCTCTTTGAAGTGAGTAAGAAAATTATGACATGGGTTCAGACACTTCTTGAATGCTCATACAATTTTATCATTGAGTTTTATGAGAAAACTACAAAGAACGAAACTCGTCTAGCTTGAAGGGGGAAACCAGATGGAACTATGGTTGGCCCACTAGATGGCGCTGCCATAGGTCAAATGGATATCAACTGCATTTTTAAAAATAGGAACCCCCATTTTTTATTACATATTCGTGTAGTTCATAAAGAAATATGAATGTTTTACTTGGACCACTTTTTTGGCTTTGTGATAGATGGAGCTGTAATAGTCACAAATGTATAAGTACATGGTATCACATAACATTCCACCAGTGCGGATGGTATTTGCTTCGTGATACATTACCTGCGTTAAAATGGACCATTTACCAACTGCGGAAAAGGTCAATATCGTGTTGATGTATGGCTATTGTGATCAAAATGCCCAGTGGGGGTGTGCTATGTATGCTGCTCGGTATCCTGGATGACATCATCCAAGTGACCAGACCATTTGCTGGATAGTTACATTATTTAAGGAAACAGGAAGCGTTCAGCCACATGTGAAACGTCAGCCATGACCTGCAACAAATGATGATGACCAAGTAGGTGTTTTAGCTGCTGTCATGGCTAATCCGCACATCAGTAGCAGACACATTGTGTGAGAATCAGGAATCTAAAAAATGTTGGTGTTGAGAATGCTACATCGACATTGATTGCACTCTACCATATTTCTAGGCACCAGGAATTGCATGGTTCTGCTACTGGGCGCAAGAGAAATTAAGGGATGATGACAGATTTTTTGAACGCGTTCTATTTAGCGATGAAGCATCATTCACCAACAGCGGTAATCTAAGCCAGCATAATATACACTATTGCGCAACGGAAAATCCATGGTGGCTGTGACAAATGGAACATCAGTGACCATGGCAGGTTAACGTATGGTGCGGCATTATGGGAGGAAGGATAATTGGCACCCATTTTATTGATGGCAATCTAAATGGTTCAATATATGCTGATTTCCTACATAATGTTCTACCGATGTTACTACAAGATGTTTCCTGCATGACAGAAAGGCGATGTACTTCCAACATGATGGATGTTCGGCACATAGCTCGCGTGCGGTTGAAGTGGTATTGAATAGCATATTTCATGACAGGTGGATTGGTCGTCGAAGCACCATACCATGGCCCGCACATTCACCGGATCTGATGTCCCCGGATTTCTTTCTGTGGGGAAATACATTTCACATAAATTTTCTCAGTGTGTTATGGTCTTAGGTGGAGATTTCAATTTACCAGATATAGACTGGGACACTCAGATATTTAGGATGGGTGGTAGGGGCAGAGCATCGAGTGACATTGTGCTGAGTGCACTATCCAAAAATTACCTCGAGCAATTAAACAGATAACCGACTTGTGGAGATAACATCTTGGACCTACTGATAACAAACAGACCCGAACTTTTCGACTCTGTAAGTGCAGAACAGGGAATCAGTGATCATAAGGCCGTTGCAGCATCCCTGAATATGGAAGTTAATAGGAATATAAAAAAAGGGAGGAAGGTTTATCTGTTTAGCAAGAGTAATAGAAGGCAGATTTCAGACTACCTAACAGATCAAAACGAAAATTTCTGTTACGACACTGACAGTGTTGAGTGTTTATGGAAAAAGTTTAAGGAAATCGTAAAATGCATTTTAGGCAGGTACATGCCGAGTAAAACTGTGAGGGATGGGAAAAACCCACCGTGGTTCAACAACAAAGTTAGGAAGCTACTGCGAAAGCAAAGAGAGCTTCACTCCAAGTTTAAATGCAGCCAAAACCTCTCAGACAAACAGAAGCTAAATGATGTCAAAGTTAGCATAAGGAGGGCTATGCATGAAGCGTTCAGTGATTTTTAAAGTAGAATTCTATGTACCAACTTGACAGAAAATCCTAGGAAGTTCTGGTCTTACGTTAAATCAGTAAGTGGCTCGAAACAGCATATCCAGACACTCTGGGATGATGATGGCATTGAAACAGAGGATGACACGCGTAAAGCTGAAATACTAAACACCTTTTTCCAAAGCTGTTTCACAGAGGAAGACCGCACTAAAGTTCCTTCTCTAATTCCTCGCACAAACGAAAAAATGGTTGACATCGAAATAAGTGTCCAAGGATTAGAAAAGCAACTGGAATCACTCAACAGAGGAAAGTCCACTGGACCTGATGGGATCTCAATTCGATTCTACACAGAGTACGCGAAAGAACTTGCCCCCTTCTAACAGCCATGTACCGCAAGTCTCTAGAGGAACGGAAGGTTCCAAATGATTGGAAAAGAGCACAGGTAGTCCCAGTCTTCAAGTAGGGTCGTCGAGCAGATGCCCAAAACTATAGACCTATATCTCTGATGTCGATCTGTTGTAGAATTTTAGAACATGTTTGTTGCTTGAGTATCATGTCATTTTTGGAAACCCAGAATCTACTCTGTAGGAATCAACATGGATTCCGGAAACAGCGATCATGTGAGACCGAACTAGCTTTATTTGTTCATGAGACCCAGAAAATATTAGATACAGGCTCCCAGGTAGATGCTATTTTCCTTGACTTCCGGAAGGCGTTCGATACAGTTCCGCACTGTCGCCTGATAAACAAAGTAAGAGCTTACAGATTATCAGACCAGCTGTGTGGCTGGATTGAAGAGTTTTTAGCAAACAGAACACAGCATGTTGTTATCAATGGAGAGATGTCTACAGACGTTAAAGTAACCTCTGGCGTGCCGCAGGGGAGTGTTATGGGACCATTGCTTTTCACAATATATATAAATGACCTAATAGATAGTGTCAGAAGTTCCATGCGGCTTTTCACGGATGATGCTGTAGTATACAGAGAAGTTGCAGCATTAGAAAATTGTAGCAAAATGCAGGAAGATCTGCAGCGGATAGGCACTTGGTGCAGGGAGTGGCAACTGACCCTTAACATAGACAAATGTAATGTATTGCGAATACATAGAAAGAAGGATCCTTTATTGTATGATTATATGATAGCGGAACAAACACTGGTAGCAGTTACTTCTGTAAAATATCTGGGAGTATGCGTGCAGAGCGATTTGAAGTGGAATGATCATATAAAATTAATTGTTGATAAGGCGGGTACCAGGTTGAGATTGATTGGGAGAGTCCTTAGAAAATGTAGTCCATCAACAAAGGAGGTGGCTTACAAAACACTTGTTCGACCTATACTTGAGTATTGCTCATCAGTGTGGGATCCGTACCAGATCGGGTTGACGGAGGGGATAGAGAAGATCCAAAGAAGAGCGGCGCGTTTCATCACAGGGTTATTTGGCAAGTGTGATAGCGTTACAGAGATGTTTAGCAAACTCAAGTGGCAGACTCTGCGAGAGAGGCGCTGTGCATCACGGTGTAGCTTGCTCGTCAGGTTTCGAGAGGGTGCGTTTCTGGATGAGGTATCGAATATATTGCTTCCCCCTACTTATACCTCCCGAGGAGATCACGAGTGTAAAATTAGAGAGATTCGAGTGCGCACGGAGGCTTTCAGACAGTCATTCTTCCCACGAACCATACGCGTCTGGAACAGAAAAGGGAGGTAATGACGGTGGCACGTAAAGTGCCCTCCGCCACACACCGTTGGGTGGTTTGCGGAGTATAAATGTAGATGTAGATGTAGAAAGTTGAAGGATATTTGCTATCGTGATCCACCAACAATGCCTGACAACATGCATCAGCACATTGTCAATTTGTGTGCGAACACTACGGAATGTGAACTAATCACTGTTGAGAGGAATTTCGTTACACATATTGCCAAATGCATTGAGGTTGACAGACATAATTTTGAGCATTTATTGCATTAATGTGGTATATACAGGTAATCATGCTGTAACAGCATGTGTTCTCAGAAATGATAAGTTCACAAAGGTACATGTATCACATTGGAGCAACCAAAATAAAATGTTCAAACATACCTACGTTCTGTATTTTAATTTAAAAAACCTACCTGTTACCAACTGTTCGTCTAAAATTGTGAGCCATATGTTTATGACTATTATAGCAGCATCTATCACAAAGCGAGAAAAGTGGTCCAACTAAAACATTCATATTTCTTTACGTACTACAGGAATATGTAATAAAAAATGGGGGTTTCTATTTTTAAAAAAATGCAGTTGATATCCGTTTGACCTATGGCAGCACCATCTAGTGGGCCAACCATAGCGCCATCTGGTTCCCCCTTCAAGCTAGACAAATTTAGTTATTTGTAGTTTTTTTATTTGACACTTGTTTCTTGAGATATTTGGCAAGGTCACGATCAAATTGTAAATAGCCTTTCGCTCCCTGCATTTTACCCCTGCCACCTTCAGAATTTGGAAGAGAGTATTCCAGTCAACATTGTCAAAAGCTTTCTCTAAATCGACAAATGCTAGAAACATAGGTTTGCCTTTCCTTAATCTATTTTGTAAGATAAGTCATAAGGTCAGTATTGTCTCATGTGTTCCAACATTTCTACTGAATCCAAACTGGTCTTCTCCGAGGTCAGCTTCTGCCAGTTTTTCCATTCATCTGCAAAGAATTCGTGTTAGTATTTTACAGCCGTGACTTATTAAACTGATAGTTTGGTCATTTTCACATCTGTCAACACCTGCTTTCTTTGGGATTGGAATTATTATATTCTTCTTGAAGTCTGAAGGTATTTCGCCTGTCTCATACATTTTGCTCACTAGATGGCAGAGTTTTGTTAGGCCTGGCTCTCCCAAGACTGTCAGTAGTTCTAATGGAATGTTGTCTACTCCCGGGGCCTTGTTTCAACTTAGGTCTTTCAGTGATCTGTCGAACTCTTCACACAGTATCATATTTCCCATTTCATCTTCATCTACATCCTCTTCCATTTCCATAATATTGTCCTCAAAACATCACCCTTGTATAGACT
The DNA here is from genome assembly GCF_023898315.1 of Schistocerca nitens. Taxonomy (NCBI): domain Eukaryota; kingdom Metazoa; phylum Arthropoda; class Insecta; order Orthoptera; family Acrididae; genus Schistocerca; species Schistocerca nitens. The sequence goes on from NC_064616.1 coordinate 418,976,965, forward strand.
CTCTATATACTCCTTCCACCTTTCTGCTTTCCCTTCTTTGCTTATTAGTGGGTTTCCATATGAGCTCTTGATATTCATACAAGTGGTTCTCTTTCCTCCAAAGGTCTCTTTAATTTTCCCGTAGGCAGTATCTATTTTACCCCTAGTGAGATAAGCCTCTACATCCTTACGTTTATCCTCTAGCCATCCTTGCTTAGCCATTTTGCACTTCCTGTCGATCTCATTTTTGAGACGTTTGTATTCCGTTTTGCCTGCTTCATTTACTGCATTTTTATATTTTATTTTCTCCTTTCTCCTTTCATCAATTAAATTCAATATTTCTTCTGTTACTCAAGGATTTCTAGTAGCCCTCGTCTTTTTACCTACTTGATCCTCTGCTGCCTTCACTATTTCATCTCTCAAAGCTACCCATTCTTCTATTCTTTTTCTACTGTATTTCTTTCCCTCATTCCTGTCAATTGTTCCCTTGTGCTCTCCCTGAAACTCTGTACCACCTCTGGTTTAGTCAGTTTGTCCAGGTCCCATCTCCTTAATTTTATTAAGTAGATAAATTGTATAATATTGGTACCTGTTACCCTCTAAGGAGAATTATGATTTGCATTCCAGAGACATGGTCTGATGACGATTTCCCATTGAAATTTGATTTTTAATTTTTAATAACTAATTGCTGTCAAGGCTGATTACTATTTCAAGTTATCTAATGCTGCTTTTTTCGATAATGTTTTCAAAAACTTTTCCTCTCCATTTCTTTTGTTCCCTGTATTAGAGGTAGAAGGGTCTGATTACCCTCTTGACTTTGAGTCTTTTTTTTTTGGCGGTCTTTAGTTTAAGACTTTTCAGGTCCCTCCATTTATGTTTATGAAGCCATTACTACCTACCTTTTGTTTTTGTTCTTTGAGAAATTTCCCCCTCTGAGCCCCAGACAAGGATTTGATCTTAACATATTCCAACTTCTCACTGTCAATTTCCATGTCTTGGACTGGTCTACTGCCCAATCGAGTTGCAGAAACAGCTTCCTTCTGTTCCATTCCCAATGCTTGGGCATTTGAAGTCCCATCAAGTCCCACAGTTTTTGCCTTGCTTTCTTTCGTGTTCTCTATTCCGGTCCCATGATAATTGCAAATTTATTTGTTTGACACCAGGGTACAAGGTCAATTACTGAAGGTGCTTTTCCAGTATCCCTGAGACCTCATTAATTGCATGTGTTCCCATGTTCCTTGCACCTTCAATACGGACTGCATCACACCTTGGGTTGGATAACTGGGGAATTGGGGAACGACTATGGGACTGAATATGGGAGAGGTGGGTCATTGTGGGACACTGTTCATCTGGCCCATCTGCTGAGGCCTCTCTGCCCACCCGGTCAGTACTTTGATAAGGCTGTGTCTCCTGGAGAAGAATTATTAGGGCAATAGAATGCAGACCTAAAGCACAATATGTGTTTATGCACAGAATACATCACATGCTTTATGAGGATGGCTTGATTAAGGAATCGTCCCAGCATTTGCATGAATGTAAACATAAATTAGGATGGCTGTACAGATTAAAACGTATCCTCTCAAATATGAGGATAGTTGTACAGTAGTGGATTTCTTTTCCTGTTTATGAGCAATATGTTACATTTATTTGCTTTCAGGGTCAACTGCCATAGCCTGTGCCATTAATCAATCCTCTGCAGATCATTCTGCAAATCTATACTGTCCTCTGGTGGTGTACTTTCTTATAGACAATGACATAATCTGCAGATAGTCTTAAAGAGCTACTGACACTTTCTAATAAATAATTTATATACATTGTAAACAGTAACAATCCTATCACATTTCCTTGGAGTACTCTGGAAATGACCTTTGCATCTATCAATTTTATTCCGTAAGAGCAACATGTTGAGTTCTATCAGCAAGGAAGTCTTGAATCAAGTCGCAAATCTGATCCAATTCTCAGTAGGCTCTTCCTGAAGTTGAGAAACGTGTGATCTTCCTGAGTGCCATTGCCTACAGTGCTATGGATCTCATGGAGGAACAGAGAGAGCTGAGTTTCACAAGATCTCTGTTTGTGGAGTTCATGTTGACTTTTATAGAGGAGATTTTCTTTCTTCAAAACTTCATAGTTCTTGAGCTAAAACATGTTACATGGTTTGACAACAGATTGATGTCAACAATATAGGCCTATAATTATGCACATCTGTTCCACGACCATTCTTGAAAGTGGGAATGACCTTCACTTTTTTCCAGTTGCTAGGTACTCTTTGCTGTTTCAGTGATTTATGATGAACTTTTGCTAGAAGGGGAGCAAGTTCTTCTGCATTATCTATGTAGAATCTTACAGGTATCTCACTTGGTCCTGATGCCTTTCCATTATTAAGCAACTGTAGTTGCTTTTCTATTCCATGATCAGTTATCTCAATACCTGCCATTTTGGTATTTGTACAATGACTGAAAGTAGAAACTGTGTTACAATCTTCCATAGTGGAAGAGTTTCAGAAGACTGAATTCAGTATTTTGGCAGTCTCCCTGTTATCTTCCATTTTGGTACAAGTATGATGACTGAGTGAGTGAATGGAGGGTTTTGAATTATTGAATGGGTTTTTACTGAAACTGATCCAAAAAGTTTTACTTTTAAAGTCACTGAACACTTCTCTCATTGCTCTCTGTATGCTCGTTTTTGCTTGTTTCACATATTTTATTTGTCAAATAAGTTTTGACTTATTTTGAATCTGCGACGAAGCTCTCTTTGTTTATATAGCAGTTTGTATATATAGCACACTGCTATTAAACCAGAGTGGGTCTTTCCCATTCTTTAAGACCTAGCTCAGAACGTACTTGTCTATGGTATATTGATCAATGCTTTTTAATTTTTTCCATTTGTGCTCCACATCTTCATCCCCAAATCTGAATATTTGATGCAGACTGCACAGATACTCTGCAGTTTGTATGTTATCATTCTTGCTAAGCAAAAAATATTTTCCTACCTTTCTTAACATTTCTTTTAATACACATACTCATAGTTCCTATCACAGTTAACTTTTAGTATAAAACACAGTTTTGTTCTTCATTGCTGCTGCACATACTAGGGACCCCTGATGGTGACTTCTGGACTGTGAAGATGCTAGTGTGCCCCTTGCACCAACTCCAATCTCTTCAGCAAGTTGAGTTCATGCTCATACATATTCAACTATGCTCCTCAGTCCACCTGAAAACTGAATCAGCATCCACCAGTTATGAATTAGACATTGAACTCGGGAGAATGACTAGACATTACTATCATGCACCTGACACATGATACCCTTGTGAAAGTAGTAAACTGCAACACCTGTGTTTCCTGCATGCCGAACATCCTTGCTGAACTGACTAGGGCAGTTCCCTTTCCCGAAGCCATCCATCTGATTGGCTATGGCTTATTCTACATTATTTTACATTTTAACATATTTAACTAATCAAAGCTTTACCACTTTCATGTTCTAAATAAAGCAACAATAATGTCCATTACATAATAAACATTAAATTCTTTTACATAAAACCAATACAATTTCCTTCTTAGCTTTGAATGTCACAGCCAGTAGCCTTGCACCAATGTGCTTTCTGATAAATAAATAAAGAACAAAAGTAAATATTATGCACTAAACTTTACAACAAATATTCTATTACCTAATGATTCAATAAGGTGTCATGCTGTCATCGTTCATTGTGTTTTGTGTGGAGGAAATGATGATCTGATGCTTAACTGAAAATACTGATAATTAAAATTTTACTATATCTTTCGAAAAAAAAGTTACAAAGTTGATATTTACAACATTTGTCATTTTAATGATGGGCTTATATATGAAATGTTGATCATTAAGATTGCCCAAAGTGTTCAGATTTTAGCATTCAGGTCTTTGTTACAAAACTTATCTTTGTTACAAAATTTCTCTTTAACAGTAAATCCTAAGCTATTATACATATGATCAATATTCAAGTTTCATTGGGATCACCATGAAAATTTATGAAGGACTGTAGATTAAAATTACTGTGGCTTCATTCCCTGAATTGCTAAAGAATTAAATAGTTGTCATAAATGTTTCCCTTTATGGCCGATCTTAGGCCTGTCATATTTTACACTACTACATCTCCCTGGCCACAAACAGCTTCTACTGGGTTTCCCTAGGCTGTAGGTTCTCATCTGTCTCACTTGCACACTACAGCACTTAGGCCTCATTCAGCACAATAGACACCTGTGAATTTCCTCATCTTGTGGTGAAGCTGCTCTCTTTGTGTCACACAGTCCTGGAAGACAGGATTTGTTTCACAATTCCTGAAGGCTGACTCTTTCAGCCATATACTTAAATGAGAGCAAACTGCTCATTAACTCACAAGGTTCGCAGAAGAGCTTCTGTGAAGTTTGGAAGGTAGGAGACGAGGTACTGGCAGAATTGAAGCTGTGATGATGGGTTGTGAGTCATGCTTGGTTTGCTCAGTTAGTAGAACACTTGCCTGTGAAAGACAAAGGTCCTGAGTTCCAGTCTCAGTCTGGCACACAGTTTTAATCTGCCAGGAAGTTCCATATCAGCCCACACTCCACTGAAGAGTGAAAATCTCATTCAATCATCGTTGTCAAGGGTCTGAAGTACTACATTTGTGAACTCTGTAATGGATGACATTGTACTTCTCCCACTTCAGAAACCAAACTGTGCTTAGTTAAGAAGCTTGTATGTATTGATGTAACTCACCAGTCTCTCTTTCATGATTGATTCTATTATTTTTTAGAATGAAGACAGTAGTGAAATGGGCTTGTTACCTTGTTGTGACCTGTACTTTTTTCCAGTCTCTAGGCACACTTTTTTGTCACATTTAAAACAGGAGCTCTGTTTCAAATTCTGTACAGAATATAACAGAGCTCCTACTGGACCCTGGAGCCTTGTTTAGTTTGGTGATTTTAGAAGTTTCTCAATGTTACTGACACTAATATCTAGATTGCTTATCTTTTCAGTGGTGTGAGAAGTAACCTTGGGCAGTACATTTGTATTTTCCTTAGTAAATGAACCCCTGAATACAGAGTTCAGTATTTCTACTTTTGCTCTGCTACCCTCAATTTTAGTTCCCATGCTGTCCATGAATGTCTGGGCACTGACTTTGGCGCCACTGTCAGACTTTACATATTGCCAGAATTTCTTTCAGTGTTGTGGGAGATATTTCAATGAGATTTTGCTACTGCAGTCACTAAATGCTTCATGCATTGCAATTTTGACATGCTGCGAATGAACTGCCTGGACAGAAGAATATGATGGACTCTTTTCATTTTGGCCCCAGTAATATGTGTCTGTACATTATGCTGAACATTAATTGTATCTGTTCAATACCTTTATGAAAGCTAGGGATAAAACTTCATATGGAATGTAGCATGTAGTTTATTCATCTCATAATGTACAGTTACAAATCAAAGGTTTTTGTACTGGAGACACATCAAATTACTTTAAAAAAAAAGGTTATAATAATTAACAGATTTAAACAGGCATTTCTGAAATTCTAGACATGAACAATTAATAAGAGCATATATAACACTTATGGTCATTTTGCAGCCTGCAATACAATTTATACAATATGTTAACAACTTACTATACAGTACATAAACTTTATTGTTTCTTTGCCTGTCTAGATGTATCAAGGGTCCCATAGCATTCCAACTGCACACGCCTCACACCATTACAGAGCCTCCACCAGCTTGAACAGTCCCCACTGACATGCAAGGTCCATCGACTTATGAGGTCGTCTCCATACACATACACGTCCATCTGCTCAATACAATTTGAAATGAGACTCGTCTGACCAGGCAGTATGTTTCCAGTCATCAACAGTTCAATGTTGGTGTTGATGGGCCCAGGTGAGCCATAAAGCTTTGTGTTGTGCAGACATTAAGGGTACATGAATGGGTCTTCGGCTCCGAAAGCTCATATCGATGATGTTTTGTTGGATGAATCACACATTGATACTTGTTGATGGCCCAGCATTGAAATCTGCATCCATCTGTGAAAGGGTTGCACTTCTGTCATGTTGAATGATTCTTTTCAGTCATCATTGGTCCCGTCCTTGTAGGATCTTTTTCCGGTTGCAGCGATGTCGGAGATTTTATGTTTTCTCGGATTCCAGATATTCACAGTACATTCAAGAAATGGTTGTATGGGAAAATCCCCACCTCATCACTACCTCGAAGATGCTGTGTCCCATCGCTCGTGTGGTGACTATAACACTACATTCAAACTCACTTAAATCTTGATAACTTGTCATTGTAGCAGCAGTAACCAATCTAACAAGTGCAGCAGGCACTTATATAAGCGTTGCCAAATGCAGCATCATATCCTGCCTGTTTACATATCTCTGTATTTGAATACACATGCCTGCATTAGTTTCTTTGGCACTTCAGTGTACGTGGTACTTAATAAAAATGCCAATCCTATGGTAACTCTCTACCACTACAAAAGTACAATAAAACCCTTAACCAAGTACCCAACTGTCAGTAGCACTTGGGTCATGACTAATCAGACAATGTATCTGTCCACTCTACTCTTCATTTTTAGTATCTCCCTGACGTTAGGGAAAAGTTAGTATATCCTCCTGTTTGTGCCTGAAGTGTCCCATTCATTTTGTCATGGTTTCAACATGTGATCTTGTATTAACTTTTTGTTTTAGCCTCAGTTCCAATTTTGCTTTGTACTTCCATTTGATTGCCTTTCTTTAATCAATAAAGGGTTCCCCTGTTTCTGATTTGTAATTCAATTTGACATGTTCCTAAAATTACTAACAATGCATCATTCAGGGTAGTGCAATAGGCATCCATTAATCTTAATAGCACTCCTTGATGAGCTTTTCCGACTAATGAGACTGGCTTCACAAGATGCAATTTATAAGCCCAAAAATTACACTATATACTACAACTGGTGCCAATATAGACTGGTGGTATGGTGTGGTATGTTTTCAAGGAAAGAGGAAGTTGCTTATAAAGGTATGCAATGGGTATTATTTTGTTGTACCTGTTTTGCTTGCCTCTTCCATATGATGTGCAAAAGATGCAGTGTTCATCCAGGAATATCCCTACATATCTTGTTACTGCACGTCTTCTAATTTTTATATAATTTAATTTTATTTTAGGAGTTCTTCGTAGGTTCCTCTTCAGCATGAGGTAAATAGTTTCATGATGTTCCAGTGACATTTTGGCCTAATGAGATCATCCTTAAATTTCATGGAGCACTGCATTACATTTATCTACTATAATTGTTCTGTAGTCACTGTTTACAATGAGCAGTGTGTCATCTGCAAATGCTACCAATCCATTTACATTAGCACTGTCCTGTAACTTCTGTAGTATGGGGTCCAATGCAACATTTCAAAACTCTGGGCCACACATTGATCCCTGGGGACAATCTTCTGTTATTGTCTTCATTATCTCCTTTCTCGGGCATATTAAAGATGCATGTATCACATGGAAATAGTCTCTCAGGCAAGTATACAGTGTTTCTGGGCACTCCAACACCCTAAAGTGACTGAAGAAAGACAGTCGCCATAGAATGTCGAAAATACCAGCAATATCAATCATTATAGCTAAAGTGTACATAGAATGAGTATCTGTTGCTATTGAGATCACCTTATTAATTGTATCTCCAGTTGAATTGCCTCTTCTAAAGCTGCACAAGTCAGGGCTCACCCCATGCAGTTGTCCATGATCTTTTAATCTCTTGCATAATAGTTTTTCAAATATCTTGCCAAGAACTTTCAGAATGCATTTTGGTCTGTGTGATTTGCGTATCATCAGATCCTTGTCTTGGCCTGTAGTAATAATCATCACTTCAGCACTCTCCCACAGTGGAGGGACACTTCCCTGCAAGAGAGATTCATTGTACAGTTCATGAAAGTAAATATCTAATTGGTTACATAAGGTTTGTATTATTTTGGCAGCAATCCCATCCAGTCTCAGAGATGTTTTCTTTTTCAGTCCTAAAATTATTTGCCTGATTTTTTCTTGTGCAAATGGTGCACAAGATTATTGTTTCTATAGCCATCCCATAACATTTTTCATAACCTAAGTTGATCTTCTGTCTTGTCTTCTTCTTCGTTGTCACGAACCAGTGTTCCCGTTAGTAGGGCAAATGACTGTTCTTCTGTTACTGCCCCATCATTTCTTTTGACTGTGAATAAGACTGTTGCTAATTGTATTTTTTCACAGATTGTTTTGTATGGTATTCCCCAGGGATTGGTTAGTTAGTCTTCACAAATTGTTTCCATCATCCCATTTTGTTTTCTATAACTCTTTCTCAAACCACTGTTTAATATACCTGTACCCATACCTGTACCTATGCAGCCTTCAGCTTCTTTCTTCTTTGGTCATGCTTCTCTGAAATATCTTTTTGGCTCTTTGTGTTTCCCATCTTACTTCTGCATTACCTCAGTCCAGATGGAAGTTACTCCTCTAGAAGACTCTCTCCTGATAGGTATCACAGCCTCCAGTGCCCTATGCATGAGGCACTGTTAGTGCTTTAATGTCTATACCATCATCCAGCAATGAACTTTCCAGACACTGAAAATGGGGTGTGTGCAGTAACTATTTTTTTGTGCTTTTGTAGGTGTGATTGGAGAAAATGTGGACTGGTGAATAAACTTTAGGCTTAAGTTTGATAGGTCAGATGAAGACATAGTGTGCCTGGTATGCAATCAGCTCCAATGACCTGCTCTACATGCTGTAGATCGGGTAACTATATTAGGCAGTGTCATGAATCTCAATGGCTTATGATCATGTCCAAACACTGAGGGTGATGTTTCAGTGTTATGATTAGCTATGCTTCTATTCTTCCAATTTTTTGTTTCTCCTATTTTTTCTCTTGTGTACTGGATAAAGACTTTACAATGACTGAGCCAGGACCACAGGTGCTACCACCAGGAAGTTGCACACTCATTATTAGAACAGATAGCTAAGTTAGGAGCAGATAATACTATACTATGTAGGCAGTTAAATACTGTTAGAGGGGACAGAGCCTCATCCAATCTAGCTGCTCACACACCAAGTTCAACTACTGTTCACCTAGTTTAACCTGTCAAGAGTTTTATAGATAGGGTATGGAAAAATAATGAAGCACGGATCATCAAATGCTGTATAGGAATGTTGGTTCAACCATGGTGATAGGGAAAAATTAAATGAAGATAGCAAGGCTGTGGAAATTTTTTAAAAAATGTGGTATTAACAACTCTAATATCTGGCATGAATCCAAGAGTATAAATCAGCTGTAGTGCCAAATGAAGTAAATGTGTTCTGTACTGAATGGTGTGAATAGCAAATGGATGGTAGTGATTTAGGTGGAGTGGTATCTGCCCCATTGGAAGTTGATGGGTGTGTATGCAGACAATGGAGCCTGTGGAGGTGTATTTCTGAATGAATGTGGCACATGCCAATGATTCTTGTGTCATGCTGTAGATCACAATTTTATTGTAGATACTATGAAGGATGCACTAGAGGTTATAGCTGATATTAATTACATTGCAAATGGCAAATGTTGTGGGTAAAGAGGTGGTAATGACACACTTGGTCATGATAGGTCCACCGGACTCCCTCAGGAAAACATGACAGTGTAGAAAGGATTCAACCTGTAATTAGTGTGGAAGTTGGGGAAGTGAGTGAGACTGCTTTAGTTGGATACTGGTAATGCATAAGTACAGTAACATGGGTGGATTTTATGGGAAAACATGAGGTAACTACCTCTGTTGCAAAGACAAATCCGAGGGATGTACCAAAACAGTGAGTGAAGAAACCACTGGACAGAGTTGGAAATTTTATCTAATATCTCATTATGTTATGATTCAATGTAGTAATGCCTATGAGTGAAAAATGAAGGAAGTTCAGTGACCTAATAGCAGGACAAAATGGACATACTGGTGTCAGAAAAGTGCTTTAGCATATGTAATAGTCAACATCACAAGGTCATGGCAATAGGTGTTTCAGCCTCTGGTACAGAATGGGGATGAAATGATGATGATTAGGACAACACAACACCCAGTCCCTGAGCAGAGAAAATTTCTGACCTAGCCGGGAATTGAGCCCAGGCCCTTAGAATTGACATTCTGTTGTGCTGACCACTTTTTTTTTCTTTTCATTTTGTTGGATATAGTTCGTTGTGTTTGGTCTAGGCGGCCGTCACAAGACATTCGTTCACGTTGATCATTGGTTCCTTGACTCAGTTTTTTTTTTATTACAGAGGGCATGCAGCCCTCTGACCGAACACGCTGAGCTACCGGGGGCATACATCTTAGTAAGTTAGTTGTTAGTGATTAAGTATACCACCCACTGGACACTGTAATTCAAACTGGATTAGCATAAGGGAAACCTGATTGGAACATTCATAAACATAAAAATGTAAGATGTATTGTCAAGTTATTTTTAGCACAATGCCAGACTATGATCAGGCAGACTACACCTTCCAAAGAGAAGAGACACGTTGTGCCACTGCTATGTAACTTTATGTTTATAACCCATCACCAAATAAGCAGACAGCTGTCACCATGGGCTAATACAAGGAGCTTTAGAGAGGCCAAGCAAATGGGTAGCCAGCAAGGTGTTCTTTCACAAGAATCTACAGGTGAGCTATGCTGACACAGCAAGAATCACTACCTGGATCTCACAGCAGGATGAATTACCCATGTCCAGCTTCAGCACCAATGGCAAGGCTCCTATATTGCTGACACAACAAAATGTGGCGGTAGTGGTGACCTGCATTACCACATGATCTACCTGGCACCACACTGCTACTGTGCCCTCCACGATGAAGAATAATGCTCTGTCAAAAGAGGGGTGGACTGAACCATCATAAATACTACATCTTTCACCTATGCAGTCAGTCACTGTCACAGTCAGCAGCCAGCTCTGAGAGGTACTTTATGACAGTCATCGACCTGATGTGGGTCATCCAGCCTGCTGTTATGAGATGTTGCCTCCACTAGATGCAGGACTATGGGCTGTGTCAAAGTCCATATGCCAAGGGGGAGATGGGCTGGTGCCTCCCAGCTGGGAGGCCACCTACTGACTTACTGCTGCCAACTTCAGGGTGCCTATCCAAAGGTCCATTGTTCACACCTGAACCTGACCAGATACCAAGATGCTGCTTGCCCTGTGTAGGTTTACCTCTGCAGGCCACTTTCAGTAGATCCTTCACTGGGGTCCCCACTTTGACTCTGCACTCAAGAGTTACTTGTGGTGAGCCGTGCGCCTGGAGCAACCATTGTGACTGCTTTCTGTGAGGCGCATCACTGCAATGTGTTGACCTCCTGCTTGGGGCCTGAAGTTGCACCCATGCGAATGCTGACAAAATGACTCCACACTTGCTCATCACATGAGGCTGTGATCTGGTCATGCTTTTGGAGGCCATGTGCTGAGTTCAGCATACATGCACATTCCAGGGCTGGTTTGCATCTCTGGACAGTGATTGCAGCAAGACAACATTACAGCTGCTGCACTTTACGTGCAGAATAACTAAACTAATGTCTGGAAGTAAGTGGAATGTTTCAACCAAAGGCTCCATCAATTATGTGAAAGTCTTGGCTGCAGAGTTTTGACCCTGTGTTATGAGATGGAGAATTGTAGGACTTACCTTGATAGGTCAGGAGTTATCTACACAAAGGAAGCAGCTGCTTGGGTAGCAGAATACATGAGGAGTGTACATGGTCTTTTTTTAGGCTAGGTGGTAGCTTGAGGTCCCCTGATAAACATGTGACGGTCATTACACATACAAAGTAAAGACATAAATTTGTTTTTGGAAGCAAAACACAGTTTTTTCCTTCTTGTATTACCCAGACAAGCTTCTCTGAAGCTTCAGAATCCTCAGTGCACTTTTATTCTCTTTCTACCAAACAACAGGAAGATGCTCTGTACTACATGTACACATATAAATTTGAGTTTTTAAGAAGTTCAACCTGTCATAACAAGGTATATATACAAAACTTTGTCTGGTTTTTCAAATTTGTAAATAGTTTCTTGAAAACTCTAATTTATGTGTGTACAAGCAGTAAAGAGCATTTTTCCTGTTGATTAATAAAAAGAAAATAAAAGCCCACTGATGTTAAAACTTCAATGTCTGGATAATAAAAGAAAAGAAAAATACTTTGTTTTGCTCCAGACAAACCTCTTCTAACAACAAATTTATTTGCAAGCAGACACAGACAGAAGAGCTTCAACTTCAAGATAATAAGACAAAGACACCTTAACTGTCAAAATTTTAACATTAATTTTTCAGAATATTCGTAACAAAGTTCCTGAGTTTACGGCCCTCCAGGAAGGTTGTCACACTAAAATTATGCTCAGAACCAAAAGCTGGCTCACACCTAAAATAGAAAGCTCTGAAATATTTAGCAAGAAGTGGAACATATATCAAAAAGACAGCTTAGATACCATAGGAGGATGAGTGTTCATTGCAGCTGACAAAAATATTGTATCTGTCAAAGTCAAAATTGAGTCTGAGTGTCAATTTATCTAGATGTGTGTAACACATTTAGGTGAACTCAGGTTCATTATCAAATGCTTTACTGGCCACCTGATCCTGGCATGACAGTTTTAGAATCAGAGTAGTGCAGAAATACACAGATCTGGCAATATTAATTGACATTAACTGCAACCTACTGAGTAAGGACTGGGACAGACAGATTCATTGCAGGTGATACAGACAGGCAGTCTTGTGAAGTAATTTTGAAGATATTATCTGAAAACTGATTGAGCAGCTAGTTCAACAGCTCACACACAATGGAAACATTTTAGATCTTATAATTTGGTGGTGTCAGTATGGAGATAGGGATTAGTGATCATGTAGTCATCATAGTGACAATGGTTACTACAGTTAATAAGTCCATCAAGAGGGCTAGGAGAATATTTTTGCTATAAAGAGCAGAATACAGTTGTTAGCATTCCACTTAGATATGATGGAATCATAGAAGATTCATTGGTAAAGATTAAACAGTTTGAAAATAGCACCCTGGAGAAGTATGTGTTGAATAAGTGGATTAAATATGTAAAAGACCCACCATGATTTAATAACAAAATTTGGAAACTGCTAAGGAAGCAGAGACTGTTGCACTCTTGGTTCAAAAAAGAATGCATAAATAATGACAGGGAAAAGTTAGTAGTAATTTGTGCATCTGTAAAAATATCAATGTGTGAAGGATATGATAGCTGTCACAATTGTATCTTAGCAAAATATCTTGCTGAGAACCAAAGAAAATTGCGTTCTTATGTAAAATTGCTAAGCAGGTGGGGGCTTCTATCCAGTAACTCATTGATCAGTCTGAGCTGGCAACAGAAGACAGTGAAAGGAGTTTTAAATTTCACATTTAAGAAATCATTCACACGGGAGGATCATACAAACATACCACTTGTTTGACCATCATATAGACTCCCATATGGAGGACATAATTATAGGCAACTCCAGCATAGAGAAGCAACTGACAGAGTTTAAAAAAAAATAAGTCACCAGGTCCAGATGGAAATGCAATTTGGTGTTACAGAGAGTACTCTATGGCATTGGCCTCTTACGTGTTGCAAATATCCTGCCCAGTGCAAAGTTCTAAGAAACCAGAAAAAAGCACAGGTGACTACTTTATATAAGAAGGGTAAAAGAATGGATCTGGACAATTACAGACGAATATCCTTAACATCAATTTACTGCATAATTCTTAAACATATTCTCAGTTCAAATATAACAAATTTCCTTGACATGGAATAGCTCCTGCCCACAAATTGACATGGATTTAGCAAACATCACCTGACTGAAACTCTGCTTGCCTGTTTGTCAAATGATATCTTGTGGACCATAGATGAAGGGTAACAAGCAGAGTCCACATGGTTAAATTGCTGTAAAGCTTTTCACATGGTGCCCCACTGCAGGCTATTAATGAAAATGCAAACATACAGAATAGGTTTTCAGATATGTAAGGGGTTCAAAAACTTCTTGAGTAATTTAACTCAGTACATTGTCCCCAGTGGTGAGTGTTCATCAGATGCAAGGGTATCATCAGGAGTGCCCAAGGGAAGTGTGATGAGACTGCTCTTATTCTATGCATGCATAAATCATCTGATGATGTGGTGAGCAACAATCTGTGCTGATGTCACTGTTGTGTATGGAAAGGTGATACTGTTGAGCAACTGTAGATGACTTAGACAAAATTTCTGGTAGGTGTGACAAATGGAAGGTTTTCTATGAATGAAGAAAAGTGTAAGTTAATACAGATGAGTAGGAAAAATAATCCCACAATATCTGACTACAGCATTAGTAGTGTAATTGTCACAGTGATTAAATATCTAGTCCTAATGTTGCAAAGTGACATGAAATGGAACAAGTGCATAATGACAGTAGTAGGAAAAGTGAATGATTGGCTTTGGTTTATTGGAAAATTCTAGGAAAGTGTGGTTCATCTGTAAAGAAAACCACATATACAGGGTGATTATAATTAAAGTTAAACTTTCAAAATGCTGTAGAAATAACAACACTGGTCAGAATACCATTAAATTGCAATGGAATATTGGTGGAGAAGGGGCAAACACATGGCAGAAGAAAAAAAAATAGTGTGAAATTTGATCAATAGATGGTGCTGTATGTAAATGAAAGCAAATGTGATGCACACAACCTTTTGAAGTTGTTATAAATATGCCGGGTACCTGGCTTTTCCTCCTTTTGCATCTGCGATGTTCGCCATGACAGCCTCAATGCAGGATCGTGCTCTGCTTGTAAAGCAGTATTACAAGAATGATGACTGTGTACACATTGCACTGCAGAAATTCAGTACACTGAAGGTTTGGAAAAAGGCATTGGTCCGATGATTGCCGTGAGTCTGGAGAAAATGATTTGGAATATTGAAAAGACGGGTTCTTTTGGTGTGTGGAACCTAGTAGAAGGAGGAAAAGAATTGATTCAATGTCAGTGGAAGCAGTGGCCACAGCAATGCAGGAGGAGGTGAGTGGTCATGTGCAAACATGTAGTGCATGGAGAATTACCCAAACATTGGACATACCAGTGAGCATGGTGTGTAAAATCCTACGAAACATTCTTCTTTGCTATCCATTCAAAATTTCCCGTGTGCACATGTTGCTTCCTATTGACCTGCCAGCAAGAGAGACCTTTGATTTAGAATTTCTTGCTCACATGGAAGTGGACAATGATTGGCTATGGAAGATTTTGTGGACAGACGAAGCCCACTTCCATCTGACAGGATATGTGAATACACAGAATTGTCAAATATGGGCAACAGAAAATCCAAGTACGATTCAACCATTACCACTTTATCCTGAAAAGGTCACTGTGTGGTGCGGGTTTACGGCATCATTTATCACAGGACCATATTTTTTCGAAGAGACAGGTGCTTCCAGTCCTGTTACCTGTACTGTCACTGGTAAGGGCTATGAGTGTCTTTTGTGCAACTACGTCATTAGAGTGCTCCAACAGTGTGGATGTGTGGATGGGATCATTTCTATGCAAGATGGCATATACAATTAATCTGCTGCTGAAGCGCCATTTTAGAAAGGCTAGAATTATCAGCCACCATTTCCCTACAGCCGAGCCATTCTGATCACCTGATCTTAGTCCGTGTGACATCTGGCTGTGAGGCTATCTGAAAGATGTTGTGTTCAGTGTTCTGATTGCAAACTTAATTGCACTGAAGGCATGCATTGCGCAACACATTCCGAATGTGACCTCGGAAACACTTTGATCAGTTGTGGAACATGCTGTTTCTTGATTTCAACTTAATGCAGAAAACGGTCGACAGCATACTGAACATGTTTTGTGCCAGTTTCATGGAGATTAATGATCTGACTTGATTTTGATTTATGCTTTATACTGTTTTTGGCCTCAGGACAATTACAAATCGATGTGAGTGATGCTTTTTATGTGGTTTTTGGCCTCAGGACAATTAAAAACCCATTTTTCCCATCCAATGTGATATGACCTTACCGTGTTTGATGGGCGTATGTAACTAACAATATCACACCTGTATGCCCATGCACACTGATTAGTACAGTTTGTTTGACGTTATGTTACGTTATGTGGTTTATTCATCTCATTACATACAATTTTCAAATCATTTGATTTGATGTACAGGAGACATGTCAAGGTTTACAAAAGAAACTTTTTCACTTTTTTAAGAGAAATACAAAAGTTTACATTATATTTTACATTTCTAAGTTACAGCGACACATGTACATAAAATAATAAATGTATTACAATCCCTGTGTTCAGATTGTGAAGCTGTCCTCAATGAATTCATCGACAGAATAATAACACTTTTCCACCAGGAGAGTAAAGAGCAATCTTTTCAGTGAACCAATCTCCATTTTAAATATATTACTACCTTTTATTTTATTGAAAATTTTTAACCCCATATACTCTGGCGTTTGGGCATAAAGTTTTAAACGATGTATTGGAAGTTTGACGTTATCTCTGTGGCGAGTGCTGTAGTTGTGGTCAAAAAGGAAATTGTCTAGTGTATGTTGATTTCTATATAGGAACACCGCCATCTCATATATGTAAAGTGAGGGGATAGATAGTACTTTTAAATTTTTTAACAGTGGTCGACAGGATTCCCGTTTTTTTTGCAACACACATGTTTCTAATTACTTTCTTTTGTAATACTAGGAGGCTAGTGACATTTGCTGAATTTCCCCAGAAGTTTATGCCATAACGAATAACTGACTCAAAGTAGCAGTGATAAGCTATCTTTCTGGTATCCATGTTTGTGGCACCTGACAAAATACACATTGCAAATGCTAAGTTGTTCAGTTTATTTGCTAAGTAATCTATGTGTACCTTCCAATTTTAATTTTTGTCAAGATTTAGGCCTAAGAACTTCACGTGGTTTGCTTCTGTGATATCCTGATCATTGCAAGTTATCTTTATTTCACACCTTTCTACTGATTTAGCTTCAAATTGCATCATTTTGGTTTTAGTTACATTCAGTTTTAGTCCATTTTGATAGAACCAAGATTCAAGTTTTTCTAAAGTATTTTTGGCTTTTTCTGGAATATTTTCAGATACCTCATTTTCAATTAGAACTGATGTATCATCAGCAAATAAGAGTGAATGAACATCAATAGCAAGTGGTAGGTCATTTACGTAAAAAAGAAACAGATAGGGACCCAATATCGAACCTTGTGGGACTCCTTGGGGAACTGTTTTCCAGTCTGATGAATAATTGGTTCCATTTGAAGTTAAAATTACTCTTTGTTTCCTACCTGACAGGTAAGAGCTAAACCATTTTAAAGCAGTGTCTCTGATTCATACATCTGTAACTTGTGGAGGAGTAATGCATGGTTCACTGAATCAAAAGCTTTAGTCAGATCACAGAATATACCTGTGACCTTTCTACCTTTATCTAACGTGGAGCATATTTTTTGGATAAACTCATTTATAGCATTTGCAGTGCTTTTACCCTGTTGGAATCCAAACTGGTTTTTAAAAATTATATCATTTACAGTCAGAAAGTTATCAATTTGTTTTGCTGCAATCTTTTCAAACACTTTAGAGAAGACCGGCAAGAGAGAGATAGGGCAGTAATTCCTCATATCTTCTGTTGATCCTTTCTTGAATGGAGGTTTGATCTCACCATATTTCAGTACCTCTGGAAAGCATCCCTGTTCATAAGATTGATTTATAATAGTTGACAGTGGTTGGGAAATAATATCGTACACATACTTGATTACAGATGTTGTTATTTCATCCCACCCATGTGAGGTTTTGTTTTTTAGAGACAATATTTCCTTTTCCACATCCCTTTGGGTTATTTTTTCAAATTGTTTAAAAGATGTGTTCTGGCTGTTTTCCAAATTTGTGATGCCCTGATAGAATGTCATATCTTCATCCGATCTTACTACGTTTACGAAGAATTCATTGAAACAACTTGACATCTGAACAGCGTTTACTATAATTTCATGTCTAATTTTCAAAATCTCATGAATTTTTACTTTGGCTCCTAGTTCAGACTGAACAACTGACCACACTGCTTTTGTCTTATTTCTGTGTTCTCGTATGAATTTATTATTTGCCATTTTTTTAGCTGCTGCTACAACTTTCCTAAATACAGCTTTATACTGTTTGACATAAATAACAAAATCTGGATTTCTGTTTGATTTTAACTCATTGTGGAGCTCTCTCTTTCTGGCACTAGAGATCTTTATTCCTGTTGTAATCCATTTGAGTTTACCATTAACTTTCTTTTGCTTATATCTACGAGGAAATGAATTCATTAAATACCTCTAAGAAACAATTTAAGAATTTGTCATAGTTTATCGAGCTTGAACTATTGTAGTCTACAGGCCAGCTTATTATACTTAATTTACTGCGGAATAAATCCATTTTACTTTTACTGAGATCCCTTTTTATACACACTTCTGGAGGCTTTAGGTTATTTGCTTTTGGGAGCTCAATGAACAGAGCTGAGTGATCTGAAATACCCAAGTCTAAGCAGTATTTGTGCTTATTTCCACTGTCAAATAAATGCACATCTTAGGCATTGTTGTGCAATTCATTTGTCATTTGTAGTTGACCACTATTAAATTATGATGCTTACAGCACCATCTATTGCTACATTTTGTAACTATTTATTCTTCATCTGCCACTTGCTTTCCTCCTTTCTCTGATAATATTCTGTTGCAATTTGACGTCATTCTGACCAGTGGTGTTATTTCTACAGCGGTTTGAAACTTTAATTATAATCACTCTGTAGAACACTAGTGTGACCCACTCTTGAGTACTGCTTGAGTGTTTGGGATCCCTACCAGGTCATATTAAAGGAAGACATTGAAGCAATTCAGAGGTGGGCTGCTAGATTTTGGTACTAATAGGTTCAACCAACACAGGAGTGTTCTAAAGATACGTCATGAACTCAAGTGGGAACCTCTGGAGGGAAGAAGGTGTTTTTTCATGGAACACTACTGGAAAATTTAGAGAACTGGCATTTGAAGTTGACCGCAGAATGGTTCAACTGCCACCAATGTGCATTTCACCTGTGTGTGTGTGTGTGTGTGTGTGTGTGGCATTTCATCTCTGTTGTGTGTGTGTGCGTGTGTTGTTGACAAAGGCCTTAATGG
The DNA here is from genome assembly GCF_023898315.1 of Schistocerca nitens. Classification (NCBI taxonomy): domain Eukaryota; kingdom Metazoa; phylum Arthropoda; class Insecta; order Orthoptera; family Acrididae; genus Schistocerca; species Schistocerca nitens. The sequence continues at coordinate 418,996,042 of NC_064616.1, forward strand.
TCAAAAGCTGTAATTGTGAGAGTGTTTTTGTTGTGTCTATCTGTGACTCAGCATCTCCGCTATACTGTGAGTAGCAACTTTCCCTCTCATAATACTGTTACATTCCATCATGGATTTTCCATCGTTTGATAGGAGAAATTAGGGCTGATACAGTGGCGTATGACAGTCATTTTTCCCTCAGTCTTTTTGTGAGTGGAAAAGGAATTGAAGTGACTAGTTGTAGTACAAGGTTCCATCCACCACACACCATTTGGTGGCTTGTGGAGTATGTATGTAGAAGCAGATACACATACCTGTTACATCATCTCACAGCACCATCAAATTCAGTAATGGGGTTCCTAAGCACACCAGTCATTGTCTTCCCCACTACATGACTGAATTCTTATCCATGCAATATATCATTAAATTTCGTTATTCACAATGTAATTTACAATGTACTAATGAAAATAATATATTTAGTTCATCCTGAAATATTTTATTTACTATTCATAATTCATTATACTTACAGACTGTTTGCACTTAAGTATTCAATACTGCTAAAAATTGTTTGTTCGAAGTCTGACCTAGCTTATCTGAAATATCTTCTTCACTTCATTCAAGCAATCATTTACTTCTTACTGAAACCTTAATATTTCAAAAGTTATGTACATTCAAAATTTTCCTGTTCCAGAATATTCTAGTCCATAAATGATATTCATTCCAAAACTGTCAGGGTTTTGCAACCCTTTTTTCTGAAAATGTATTCTTTTACTGAATGAACCTGTTAATTAGTTAATTATTCCAATCATAAAACTTAATATTCCTGAAAATTCATGACAATTTGTGGGTATCCCCATGTACATTAAAACTTCCATGATATAATGTAGTATCTGTTATTTTGTCATGTGGTAAATTCTACAGTTTTTAGTTAAACAAATTCACTTTGCTCCCTATAGCATGTTTATATCTTTTATTTTTTTCTTTGTTTTGTGCTAATATTTAAAAAAAGTAATAGTCTTATGTTTTGTCATTTTGTAATTTCTATACTGCAAGTGTCTATAAATAGTTGTCGCCTGCAAAAGCTGAGTTAGGTCATGTGTGATAGCCAAAAGGCCTGCAGGAGTCTAGGTCAGCAATATGTATGTAAATTTCGTAGTGAGTCAACAACGAGCATTCAACAAGTACAGGTAATTTACTGAAACATTGGAAACGTCTTGGAGTTGTTGTAGTGTACTGACCTGTATTACACTACTGGCCATTAAAATTGCTACACCACAAAGATAATGTGCTACAGACACGAAATTTAACTGACACCGAGAAGATGCTGTGATATGCAGATGATTAGCTTTTCAGAGCATTCACACAAGGTTGGCGCCGGTGGCGACACCTAGTTTCCAACTGATTTCTCATACACAAACAGCAGTTGACCAATGTTGCCTGGTGAAACATTGTTGTGATGCCTCGTGTAAGGAGAAGAAATCCGTACCATCATGTTTCTGACTTTGATAAAGGTTGGATTGTAGCATATCGCGATTACGGTTTATCGTATCGTGGCATTGCTGCTCACGTTGGTCGAGATCCAATGACTGATAGCAGAATATGGAATCGGTGGGTTCAGGAGGGTAGTACGGAATGCCGTGCTGGATCCCAATGGCCTTGTATCACTAGCAGTTGAGATGACAGGTATCTTATCTGCATGGCTGTAATGGATCGTGCAGCCACATCTCGATCCCTGAGTCAAGAGATGGGGACGTTTGCAAGACAACTACCATCTGCACGAACAGTTCGATGCTGTTTGCAGCAGCATGGACTATCCGCTTGGAGACCATGGCTGCGGTTACCCTTGATGCTGCATCACAGACAGGAGCGCCTGTGATGGCGTACTCAACGACGAACCTGGGTGCACGAATGGCAAAACGTCATTTTTTCGGATTAATCCAGGTTCTGTTCACAGCATCATGATGGTCGCATCTATGTTTGGCGACATCGCGGTGAACGCTCATTGGCGTATCACCCGGCGTGATGGTATGGGGTGCCATTGGTTACACGTCTCGGTCACCTCTTGCATTGATGGCACTTTGAACAGTGGACGTTACATTTCAGATGTGTTACGACCCGTGAATCTACCCTTCATTTGATCTCTGCGAAACCCTACATTTCAGCAGGATAATGCACAACCGCATATTGCAGGTCCTGTACAGGCCTTTCTGGATACAGAAAATGTTCAACTGCTGTCCTGGCCAGCACATTCTCCAGATCTCTCACCAATTGAAAACGTCTGGTCAATGGTGGCAGAGCAACTGGCTCGTCACAATACGCCAGTCACTACTCTTGATGAACTGTGGTATCATGTTGAAGCTCCATGGGCAGCTGTACCTGTACACACCATCCAAGCTCTGTTTGACTCAATGCCCAGGCGTATCAAGGCTGTTATTATAGCCAGAGGTGGTTGTTCTGGGTACTGATTTCTCAGGATCTATGCACCCAAACTGTGTGAAAATGTAATCACATGTCAGTTCTAGTATAATTTATTTGTCCAATGAATAACTGTTTGTCATCTGCATTTCTCCTTGGTGTAGCAATTTTAATGGCCAGTAGTGTAATATTATGTAAATGGACACATAAAAAATCTACTCACCAAGCAGCAGCAGGGGAACACACAAACAAAAGTATTTAACTTTTACAAGCTCTCAGAGCTAATGGCTCCTTCTTCTGGCAGAAGAGCTGAAGGGGACAGAAGAGGGGCGATGTAAAAGGACTGGAGAGGTTTAGGGAAAGGGGTACATTTTGGAAAAGTCACCCACAACCCCAGGTCAGGGGAGACTTAACAGATGGGATCAGAAGGAAAGACTGATTGTTGGGGACTGGAGCAGACAAGATTTGAAAACCTGCATGGTTAAAGGTGGCAGACAGGGTAATATTCAAGACAGAGATTACTACTAAAACATTGTGCGTGAGCTAGTGAGAGTGAAAAGCTAACTGCATTTTATGTAACAGGGCTGAGAGGGGGGAGGGCGAAAAATAGACAAGTCAGAAAATTGATGTAGAAAACTAAAATGGCATGAAGAAAGTTGTAGTTACTGTGAATAAATGCTGAGACAGAAGGAATTAACATAATTAAGGCCAGGTGAGCGGTGAGTAACAAGGACATATTGTAATGCTAGTTCCCACCTTTGGATTTCTGAAAAACTTGCGTTTGGGAAAGAATCCAAAGGGTGTATGTGGTGAAATAGGCACCAAGGTCATGACTGTCTTGTTGTACATCATGCTCTGCAACAGGATGTTGTGTGTTGCCTGTATACACCCTCTACCTATGCCCATTCATCCTAACTTATAACTGGATGGTAGTGATCTCTGTCTTGCATACTACCCTGTCTGCCACCTTTAAGCTCTCAGGTTTTCAAATCTCGTCTGCTGCCACCACCAACAATCAGTCTTTCATTCTTGTCCCATCTGGAAGTCTCCCCTCATCTGGGGTTCTGGCTGACTTTTCTAAACTGTACCCCTTTCTTTAAACCTCTCCAGTCCTTTTCCTTCACCCCTCTTCCTTCCCCTTAAAATCTTCTGCCAGAAAAAGGAGCCACCGGCTCCAAAAGCTTGTGAGAGTTAAATACTTTTGTGTTTGTGTTCCCCTGCCGCCACCTGGTGAGTAGATTTTTTGTCTCTCCATTTACATAATATTATCAATTATTGATTATTTTGATTCTTATATTAGCCCATGTGACCTGTGTTGAAATGTAGATACTCAAATGCTCTAAAAAAGCTGATAATGAAACTGAATTGTGTGCTAATAAATGTGAAGGGAAATGAAAAACAAATTCTGCAGTGTTGTTCATGTCATTTAATAACACTTTGAACTACATTAAATTTCCTACAAAACGTCCTTTTCATTTTTCCCCAGGAATAATAGTTTCCGCATTCCAGAGGATGGAAAAATTACGGATTATTAAAAATAGTGTGTTAATGGTATAAAATTAATGTCGATTGTCAAATGAGTTGAGTTAAGAACAAATATTATATGTATATACCACATCTATGTGCAGTACTGGAGAATTAAGGGATAAATTGAATTCTTGGTGATGTAACTGGGTGGAGGTGGAGGGGGTGGCTGTTGGAAGTGTGAAGGAAGGCAGGCCACTGGATTGTGATCATACACTTTTCTCCTTCATAGATCTGTAAACCGAAGAACAAGTAGGTGATTCTACACTGTATTTACCCCCACTACATCACAAGAAGCAACTCCAGGGTGTTTCACAAAAAACATGTCCCGGGGTGGGGGGGTTCTTTTTTATTTTCACAAGATATCTTAATGCTAAGTGGAATTCATATCTAAGTTACTAATAATTTTCAGGGAGGAAACATGTTTGGACAGAATCTATGTAAATCTCTGCACACGGTTCTACACCGTTAGATGGGGAATTGTTGCTCAGTCATCCTGTGTGGCAGTTGTCATGTTCTTTTGGGAAAGGTGACTTCCCCACCACAAGTATTCCTCACTTTTCAGGTTACTGATTGACTATACATCCCTGACATTTCCTGCCCAGTTCTTTAAAGTGAGTAGACAAAATAACTTTCCTGAGCTAGTGTTTATAAAGTTATTTTCAGTGTATTAAGTGAGTACTTATTTGCAATTACGTGGCCTTTAACGTAAAATTCGTTCCTGTAGACAATGACCAAGATGTGTTTAATTTGTAAGTGTGGTATTGCCAATTACCTTTGTAGTGTTAGAAGATAAGGGATTAGATTGGTAAATCTGGCACCTTGCTGCTGTCTATAATTTCTTTGGCAGCATGTTGTAAAGCCATGGAATCATGCTGTAGTAACTTGGAGGTGAATTACTATATAACCAGAAAGTTACGACTTATCTCTCACTATTAATTGTGTTACTTGTGGACTGCATAAATCTCTCTCATTCAGGAACTGCTGGGACTTGTAGAGTGGGCTATACTGAGTGCAGCCACTTGTAACACATACACAGGTAACCTTGCAGGGTCGGTGTTAATATCTCTGATGGGATGGGACTGATCATGTTCAAGTGTAATACAATAATCTATTATAAAGCATTGTTCAACTTCCGTTGAAATATCTGGATTTTCATAAGATCTATGTGGTCTACTTCTGTTGCAGAGGGAGCCAATATAGGCCCCTGGGCCTCTTCAGATGTTTGCAGAGTTGAGACTGGGATGATATATTTGATACCCCTCATGTGGTGAAAACTATTCCATCTATTTATAGTAGAGACAATGAAACTGCCATTGTCAAATAAATACTGGCAGCATGTTACACTTTGGACAGGCTCTTCAGCGTGGTAGAGAGTTGACTGCTCCAGCTCTTAAGCTTTTTACATATATTCAAGATGCTGTACCATGGGTAACACACTGTTTATTCAAGGCGGAAAATGTCTACACACATGGCAGCTGAATCAAATGCAATCACAGCTATAAGAATCAGAATTATTCAAACTGGTCTCCTTACGTCATGAACATATTGACGGCTCCAAGTATTTACACTGGAAGTCCAAAAATGGCCAAATTGAGTTACAATGTTCTCCGGAACTGTTATGTCACTGTTTTTCTCTTGTGAAAAAATTATTTCTCTAGTGCTGCAAGTTAAGCAATCTTCAGAATATCAAAGTCACCTAAGGAACTCATTCATTGATGAAAAGAATCACAAGTTATGTTATGATGTTTTCCTGAGAGAATTGTGGCACAGTTAAAAGCATAACAGTAGTTATGATGTTTGTACAGGGAAAGTTTACTGTTTACAAGTGTGCATTGTTTATCATCCTCACTATTCAGTTAAGAAGATCATCATCTAAGGTTGCTTATAGCCAATAACAGCTATGCTCATTGTAGACATGTCATCAGTATGACTATAACCAATGATTTCATGTAGAATAATAATTGATAAACAGCTGTGTGAATGGGTTCTGAGTTTTATATTTTTTATAATTGGTATCAGTAATTAAGTTCTTGATGAACTGTGCTCAAGTCAAACATTAAAAATAATGAGCATGAATTCTAAACCCAGTGAATGCAAATCTTCACAATGGAACATAATGCAACATGCTCCTCACCAGACACTGTTGGGACACAATGATGCTCAAGTAATGAAAAGAGGACCTGTAAAAGGAGTAGGAATCCATCCTCATGGATGGAGCTCACCATCTGCAGCATCGTTGACAGAACCGACTGTGGACCTTTGGTGCAGAGCCGGGTGGAGGGTCTGAATCAGAGGCTCAGACGGTTTTGCGACCATGTTGGCTGCAGATTCCTTGACTTACGCCATAGGGTGGTGGGGTTTCGGGTTCCGCTGAATAGGTCAGGAGTTCCCTACACTCAGCTGGTGGCTACACGGGTAGCTGAGGCTGTGTGGCGTGGACTGGACGGCTTTTTAGGTTTGAAGGCCTCGGGAAAGTACGGGGTGGGCTGCAATCTCAAAGGGTGCATGACAAATACAGGACGTGTTTGGATCAAGGAACAGTCGGAATTGTAGTTGTAAATTGTTGTAGTTGTGCTGGGAAAGTCCCTGAGCTTCAAGCGCTAATAGAAAGCACAGAAGCTGAAATCGTTATAGGCACAGAAAGCTGGCTAAAGCCTGAAATAGGTTCTGCAGAAATTTTTACAAAGTCTCAGACGGTGCTCAGGAAAGATAGATTACACAGAATTGGTGGTGGAGTGTTTGTGTCTGTCAGTAGTGGTTTATCTTGTAGTGAAGTCGAAGTAGATACTCAGTGTGAATTGGTATGGGAGGAGGTTATACTTAACAGCCGAACTAACAAGGGGAGGCCGCCAATTGTGAAATTCAGATTCAATTCATACTGCGCATAATAAAAGCTCATGGACAGAGGTGTAATGTGGCAAAGCACTAAGATGCACTTCTCAGCCGTTGTCGAGAAAATCCACAGTTAAAAGAAACCGTTGCGCTGAAATACTCTCTACGATTAATAGTTTTCTACAGCGTCGTGGCGCAGCGGTAAGCGCTCGGGTTCATAATCCGAAGGTCGCCGGATCGAATCTCTCGCGCCATGCAGTTCTTTTTTATTATTAGTTAAAGCTCTCCCGTCTGCACTGATTTTCGACGATGTTATAAGTTGCGCTAGGGACCGCATCTACCTTCTTTCGAAGTTAGCAGGCAACTACGCTGTTATGCGGTGGCTTGTTTTGGCCCATTCAACATCTGTTCTTCAAGTGTAACGAGTGAGTAACGGAGTTTATATTTCATACCTGCCACAGCAAATTTGTGTTCGTGAGGTCTCTATTCTAATTTGAACGTTTGACTTACGCTATACGTATTCGTTTCGGAATATCGTTTCTATGTCTTCCGTTAACTATACGTGGTTAACATTATGAAGACAATTAATAACATTTGTGAAATACAACTTTGTTTTCGGAAAACATAATGATGTTCGAATTCGCCAGTTTTTCCACGACAACCGACTTTCAACAACTTATTATATGCATAATTGTTGCAACTGATTGCCGGGAATATATATATATAAAAAAACAAAGATGATGTGACTTACCGAACGAAAGCGCTGGCAGGTCGATAGACACACAAACACACACACAAAATTCAAGCTTTCGCAACAAACTGTTGCCTCATCAGGAAAGAGGGAAGGAGAGGGAAAGACGAAAGGATGTGGGTTTTAGGGAGAGGGTAAGGAGTCATTCCAATCCCGGGAGCGGAAAGACTTACCTTAGGGGGAAAAAAGGAAGGGTATACACTCGCACACACACACATATCCATCCACACATATACAGGCACAAGCAGACATCTCACAAGCAGACATATTTGAAGACAAAGAGTTTGGGCCTGCGCCACGATGCTGTAGAAAATTTTTAATCGTAGAGAATATTTCACCGCAACGGTTTCTTTTAACTCGATTTTCTCGACAACGGCTGAAAAGTGCATCTTGATGCTTTGCCACATTACACCTCTGGCCATGAGCTTTTATTATACGCAGTATGAATCGAATCTGAATTTCACAATTGGCGGCTTCCCCTTGTAAGTTAATAATTGGCTCCTTCTACCGACCCCCAGACTCCGATGATATAGTTGCGGAACAGTTCAGAGAAAATTTGAGTCTCGTAACAAATAAATACCCCACTCATACGGTTATAGTTGGTGGGGACTTCAACCTTCCCTCGATATGTTGGCAAAAATACTTGTTCAAAACCAGTGGTAGGCAGAAAACTTCTTCCGAGATTGTCCTAAATGCTTTCTCCGAAAATTATTTCAAGCAGTTAGTCCACAAACCCACACGAATTGTAAATGGTTGCGAAAACGCACTTGACCTCTTAGCCACAAACAATCCAGAGCTGACAGAGAGCATCATGACTGATACAGGGATTAGTGATCACAAGGTCGTTGTAGGTAGGCTCAATACCGTTTCTTCCAAATCCACCAGAAACAAACGCAAAATAATTTTATTTAAAAAAGCGGATAAAGTGTCACTAGAAGCCTTCCTAAGAGACAATCTCTATTCCTTCCAAACTGACTATGCAAATGTAGACGAGATGTGGCTCAAATTCAAAGATATAGTAGCAAGAGCAATTGAGAGATTCATACCTCATAAATTGGTAAAAGATGAAACTGATCCCCCGTGGTACACAAAACAGGTCCGAACTCTGTTGCAGAGGCAACGGAAAAAGAATGCGAAGTTCAGAAGAACGCGAAATCCCGAAGGTTGGCTAAAATTTACAGACGCCTGAAATTTGGCACGGACTTCAATGCGAGATGCCTTTAATAGGTTCCACAATGAAACATTGTCTCGAAATTTGGTAGAAAAACTGAAGAAATTCTGGTCGTATGTAAAATACACAAGCGGCAAGACACATTCAATACCTTCGCTGCGCAGTGCCGATGGTACTGTTACCGATGACTGTGCCACTAAAGCGGAGTTATTGAATGCAGTTTTCCGAAATTCCTTCACCAGGGAAGATGGATGGAATATTCCAGAATTTGAAACACGAACAGCTGCTAGCATGAGTTTCTTAGAAGTAGATACCTTAGGGGTTGCGAAGCAACTCAAATCGCTTGATACGGGCAAGTCTTCAGGTCCAGATTGTATACCGGTTAGCTTCCTTTCACATTACGCTGATACAATAGCTCCCTACTTAGCACTCATATACAACCGCTCACTCACCAATAGATCTGTACCTACAGATTGGAAAATTGGGCAGGTCGCACCAGTGTTTAAGAAGGGTAGTAGGAGTAATCCATCTAACTACAGACCTATATAATTGACGTCGGTTTGCAGTAGGGTTTTGGAGCATATACTGTATACAAACGTTATGAATCACCTCGAAGGGAACGATCTATTGATACGTAATCAGCATGGTTTCAGAAAACATCGTTCTTGTGCAACGCAGCTAGCTCTTTATTCGCACGAAGTAATGGCCGCTATCGACAGGGGATCTCAAGTTGATTCCGTATTTCTAGATTTCCGGAAAGCTTTTGACACCGTTCCTCACAAGCAACTTCTAATCAAGCTGCGGGCCTATGGGGTATCGTCTCAGTTGTGCAACAGGATTCGTGATTTCCTGTCAGGAAGGTCGCAGTTCGTAGTAATAGACGGCAAATCATCGAGTAAAACTGAAGTGATATCAGGTGTTCCCCAGGGAAGCATCCTGGGACCTCTGCTGTTCCTGATCTATATAAATGACCTGGGTGACAATCTGAGCAGTTCTCTTAGGTTGTACGAAGATGGTGCTGTAATTTACCGTCTAGTAAGGTCATCCGAAGACCAGTATCAGTTGCAAAGCGATTTAGAAAAGATTGCTGTATGGTGTGGCAGTAGGCAGTTGACGCTAAATAACGAAAAGTGTGAGGTGATCCACATGAGTTCCAAAAGAAATCCGTTGGAATTCGATTACACGATAAATAGTACAATTCTCAAGGCTGTCAATTCAACTAAGTACCTTGGTGTTAAAATTACAAACAACTTCAGTTGGAAAGACCACATAGATAATATTGTGGAGAAGGCAAGCCAAAGGTTGCGTTTCATTGGCAGGACACTTAGAAGATGCAACAAGTCCACTAAAGAGACAGCTTACACTACACTCGTTTGTCCTCTGTTAGAATATTGCTGCGCGGTGTGGGATCCTTACCAGGTGGGATTGACGGAGGACATCGAAAGGGTGTATTATCATGTAATAGGGGACAGAGTGTGGCAGATATGATACACGAATTGGAATGGAAGTCATTACAGCAAAGACGTTTTTCGGCGCGGCGAAATCTGTTTACAAAATTTCAGTCACCAACTTTCTCTTCCGAATGCGAAAATATTTTGTTGAGCCCAACCTACATAGGTAGGAACGATCATCAAAATAAAATAAGAGAAATCAGAGCTCGAACAGAAAGGTTTAGGTGTTCGTTTTTTCTGCGCGCTGTTCGGGAGTGGAATGGTAGAGAGATAGTATGATTGTGGTTCGATGAACCCTCTGCCAAGAACTTAAGTGTGAATTGCAGAGTAGTCATGTAGATGTAGATGTAGATAGTAAATAGAGGAATCCCTCAAAAAGGGGTTTGCACACAAAGGCCAAAAGAGTACTGAAATACAAGCTAGATTAATGAAGCCTGGAAGTGATCCTAACTGAAATGTCATGATAACTTAACCCAAGAAAATGGGCAGGATATTTTTGAACAGTTTTGGCACATGGGATATCATAGCAAACAGTGAGTATTTATCTGTCATCATCTGAAAAATGTTAGCAGAAAACCGATCTGAAATGTGTCTGCCTATTGCAGATATTTGGGTGAGGACTGCAATCAAAAAACTGGGAGCCGATGGATTTTTGTCACCTGATATGAGAGAAAATCGTTTAAAAATGTAGGAATATAATGCAACCAGAAATAAAGGCATCAGTGCAAGAGCATATAAACAGCTTTCCTTGAGTAGAGTCACATTACACAAGGAAAAAGACAAACAGAAAATTCTTTGGTGCTGAACTGAGCATTGCAAAGATGTTCAGAATGAACCAGTATTGGATCTAGGAAAGTAAATGTGTTTCCTTGAGGCCTGCCACATTAAGGCAGTACACTGATATATTCAACCAAGATTATAATTTGTAATTCTTTCAGCCTTAAAAGAATAAGTGTAAGCAATGTGAACTTGACACTAGTTCTTCTTGGTGGGAGAAATCAAATCTGGCTGACAAATATGCCTCTCACATTACAAAGAAAGCTATTGTCAGGAAACTGAAAGGAAGAGAGAAAATCATTTCAGTGTCAACCAAGCCCATTGTCAATGCCTGTTTTGATCTGCAGAAAGTATCTGCTGCTCCTCAGTCTGACATGCCTCTTTATTACTACAAACAGAAATATTCCACATTCACTTTCACAGTATATGACAAGGAAAACAAAGGACAGTTCTGTGTTTGGCATGAGGCTGTTTTCTGTTGTGGTCCAAATGAAACAGCCAGCTGTATTTACCATTTCTTACAGATACAAGATGGTGAAGGTGGCAAAACATTCAAACTTTACTCATATAGTCGCGGAAGGCAACATAGGAGCAGATGCCTATTTTTTGGGTTTGTCATTGCGTCTCTTAATTATGCAGTATCAATCACACATTGATCTCTAGAACAGGGGCACTCTCAGCATGAAGGTGACTCAGTGCATGCTCTGACTGAAAGAAGAACCAATCTGTGTTCATTCCAGATCATGGGTCACATTAATTAGAATGAACAAGGCAACCAGCAAGCCATTCACAGTTAATGAAATGAGTTAGGACTTAATATAAGACTTCAATAAAGTGGTGCAGAAGTAACAGTGGACATAAGACACCAATAAAAATAAGATGATGTGGAGTAAAGAATAGGAAATTGCTGTCATAGAATAATGACCATACAAAGTGTACATCAACTATACATACCAGGAACAAGCAAAGTGTATATTTGTCCAGAAACAATCTAAGGGAAAGCAGCTATAATTCTGTTACATCCTTAAACAGGCATATCACAGATTCCTGCTTATCAGTGAACAAAAGTTGAAGGAACTCTTCTTCCTATGTGACAGCATGTGCTTATCATAAGTTTTTATCAAAGCCTGGTTTCAACACTACCCAGTACTCCAGAACATACTGAAAATGACTTATTAGGAATGAAGGATGAAGGATGGGATTTCCTGTGAAAAGTACACATAAACAGCATAATTCACAATTTTGTCAGTTTTTGTTATCATAAAGCTATTGTAGTGCAACTTTCAAGAGAAATATGCTGTAGATTTTTCTAGAGAAAAACATTGCAGGTCCAAAAAGTCCATTTTTGAAAACACATGGAGCACGTTAGTGCAGGATGTTTCAATCCTTTCATTTGTAACTGTTTATCTGTGAAGGTTCAATAAAATTGAAATAAATTTGGATTTATACTGTTTAATCAAACATTTTTTGCTTTATGTGCAAAACTGACAATTTGAAGTTAAGATGTTAATACCAGGAGCCATTGGTATGAGAATCTCAGCTGCTGTACACGATTTTGAGCATCATTCAAAAGCAAGTCAATGTCCCTTAATCTAATTTATTTCTTACTTTTAAAGAAATCATTTCACAAAACATTTGACTTTTTTTCCAAGTTGTGTCATAATTTTCTTTACCTTATCTACCCGTCTTATGCAACATTACATTTCAAAAGCTACTTTCTTGTACATTCAAAAACCAATGAACTTTCAGATTGTGTAACCATCTATTTTATCTGCATAAATGAATACTGGTGTAAAAAGATTGAATATGCTTTTGGTTATGGTGATGAACTTATCTGTAGTTCAATCCAGAGTTTAAGTTTGTTTGAAAGGTGACATTTTTTTGCAAGTTGGCATAGCTAACAAATGGGAAGTGAAATAAAAGTTGTGGTAACATATTGACCTTTTGCATAGCCTGATGTCTATGTTCATAACATATTTAATGCACTTTTTGCTATAAAAACTAAAACTGCAAGGTAAGTCAAGAATGCCAACACTGGATAACAGAAAAGTCCAGGCACTAATATTGAAGCATTTCCACAGCTTTTGGATAAATCGGTCTTATAGTTTGAAAGATTGTCTAATTACAGGATAATAAATTTTGGAGAGACATTTACTGATGTAAGACTAAACACACCCAAAAATTTTAATTTTTTTGTTATGCTAGGATATCACGATATGTATTCCATTAATGATAATTCAAGTAGACAATTTTCCTGTCTTATTAATGTAATTACCAGTGTTCAGAGAAATCTGTATGAAGTTGGGTTGTTCCATATGTATCTTTTTTTATCAGATCATAAAGGTCACTACAGTGTGATAGTCGACTAATTCGGTCCCCCCTCCCATCTATCCTCCCCCTTTTCTGCCCCCCCCCCCCAGATATCTAGGTTTTGGTGACAGGCTGAGTATCATATCTCAAGTGCTGGGTGTGATTGGAAGGTGATCATTTTGGTTGTGACAAGTGCAACAGAGCTCCATTGCTATAACTTTTACCCATAAAGGTATATGGTTAAAATTAAAAATTGTTGAGGCTTTCGTGGCCACTTGTTGACAAACTGCCTATTGGCTTCTGTCTCGGGTTCTTCGGCCGACGTTCATCTAATGATTTTTCTGACGTTTCGCCAGCACGAGTGGCTGGCATTGTCAAAGCTTCACCCTCCATTGCCGGTGGTGAACTGGAGCCGAGCTCGCGGGCGCAGGCTATATGTACCTGGCGCGCCAACGTCCGAGGGCTTCTCCGCGGTCATTTCCGGTGCGGTTCTCCTCTTGCTACCTGCGACGGTCGTTCGCTGCAGTACGGGAAGCCAGGATCCGTTGACCTTAAGGCTTTCCTCTTTCTTGTTCAAACTGTTCGCGTGTTTTTGTATTTCTACAGCTTCTCTGATCAAGCGCGTGTGATAGTGCTTCTCTACAGCCAGAACTTCCGTGTCGGCGAATTTTATTACATGGTCGGTCTCATTCAGTGCGTGCTCTGCCACGGCCGATTTCTCCACCTGCCCCAACCTGCAATGTCGCTTATGCTCTTTGATCCTGGTGTTAATGGATCGTCCAGTCATTCCGACATAAACTTTTCCGCATGTGCATGGTATGCGGTATATTCCCGACATTGCAAGTGGGTCTCTTTTCTCCTTCGCCGATCTAAGACACTCTTTGATCTTCCTTGTCGGTTTGAAAATCGTCTTTACGCCATGTTTGCACAATATATGGCCAATTCTGTCCGTCACTCTGGGAATGTATGGCAGAAAGGCCGTACCCGACAATTCTTTTTCCGGTTCCTTGCTTCGCCGAGGGTTGGGCTCTGTTACACTTCTGATATAATTTGTGGAGTAACCATTGCTCCTCAGGACAGTTTCCAGGTGTTGCATTTCTCGTTTGAGGTGTTGCGGCTCACATATTCGTCCTGCTCTCGTTATGAGCATACTAATCATGCCTCTTTTCTGGCTCGGGTGGTGGTTTGACAGTTTGTGCAGGTATCGGTCTGTGTGAGTCGGTTTTTGATACACGCTGTGTCCCAGATCTTCGCCGTCCCTTGTGACCAGAACATCTAGAAATGGCAGTTTCTTGTCCTTTTCTACTTCCATGGTAAATGTTATGTTGGCATGGAGGCTGTTCAAGTGTCTTAGGAAGTCACTGAGCTGTTCTTCACCATGGCTCCACACCACGAAAGTATCATCGACGTACCTGTACCACACCTTAGGTTTGCAAGTCGCCGAGTCCAGTGCCTGTGCTTCGAATTGTTCCATGAAGAAGTTGGCCACCACTGGACTGAGAGGACTACCCATGGCGGCGCCTTCCAGCTGTTCGTAGAAATCGCCATTCCACGTGAAATAGCTCGTGGTGAGACATGCATGGAAGAGCTTTCTGATGTCTAGCGGAAAAATGGAACCGATGTGCTCCAGAGCGTCACTGAGTGGCACTTTCGTAAATAACGAAACAACATCAAAGCTGACCAGGATGTCATGGAACAATTCGAAGCACAGGCACTGGACTCGGCGACTTGCAAACCTAAGGTGTGGTACAGGTACGTCGATGATACTTTCGTGGTGTGGAGCCATGGTGAAGAACAGCTCAGTGACTTCCTAAGACACTTGAACAGCCTCCATGCCAACATAACATTTACCATGGAAGTAGAAAAGGACAAGAAACTGCCATTTCTAGATGTTCTGGTCACAAGGGTCGGCGAAGATCTGGGACACAGCGTGTATCGAAAACCGACTCACATGGACCGATACCTGCACAAACTGTCAAACCACCGCCCGAGCCAGAAAAGAGGCATGATTAGTACGCTCGTAACGAGAGCAGGACGAATATGTGAGCCGCAACACCTCAAACGAGAAATGCAACACCTGGAAACTGTCCTGAGGAGCAATGGTTACTCCACAAATTATATCAGAAGTGTAACAGAGCCCAACCCTCGGCGAAGCAAGGAACCGGAAAAAGAATTGTCGGGTACGGCCTTTCTGCCATACATTCCCAGAGTGACGGACAGAATCGGCCGTATATTGCGCAAACATGGCGTAAAGACGATTTTCAAACCGACAAGGAAGATCAAAGAGTGTCTTAGATCGGCGAAGGAGAAAAGAGACCCACTTGCAATGTCGGGAATATACCGCATACCATGCACATGTGGAAAAGTTTATGTCAGAATGACTGGACGATCCATTAACACCAGGATCAAAGAGCATAAGCGACATTGCAGGTTGGGGCAGGTGGAGAAATCGGCCGTGGCAGAGCACGCACTGAATGAGACCGACCATGTAATAAAATTCGCCGACACGGAAGTTCTGGCTGTAGAGAAGCACTATCACACGCGCTTGATCAGAGAAGCTGTAGAAATACAAAAACACGCGAACAGTTTGAACAAGAAAGAGGAAAGCCTTAAGGTCAACGGATCCTGGCTTCCCATACTGCAGCGAACGACCGTCGCAGGTAGCAAGAGGAGAACCGCACCGGAAATGACCGCGGAGAAGCCCTCGGACGTTGGCGCGCCAGGTACATATAGCCTGCGCCCGCGAGCTCGGCTCCAGTTCACCACCGGCAATGGAGGGTGAAGCTTTGACAATGCCAGCCACTCGTGCTGGCGAAACGTCAGAAAAATCATTAGATGAACGTCGGCCGAAGAACCCGAGACAGAAGCCAATAGGCAGTTTGTAAAATTAAAAACTAAAATCCATACACCACATTGCAATGAAATGAAATATATTAGACTTCTGAATGACAAAAGCACTGAAAATTACAGGTCATGGTTAAGGATGAGAAAAGACAATCATATCCTTAAAAAATTTGATTTTGAGTGTGTATTTTCATTATTTATCACCACACACTCAGATACGTTAAAAATATTTTGCCCTGAGGAATTAAAAAAGAACTAAGGAAATTGCCAGGAGACAGTATCTCATACCTGTGCATAAGTGATTCATACTTGACAGGAAATGACCTAGAATTTTGGTCATAATTTCTCACGAAAAACCAAATAATTGTAATTCACAGAAAGTAAACTACATAAGGTTAAAAAGTAAACACAGGACAGAAATCAGATTAGGCAAATGCAAGGACTTCTGAATGACAAAATCACTGAAAATTACAGGTCATGGTTAAGGGTGAGAAAAGACAATCATTAGCTCTCAAAACAATGAAAGCTGCATGAAATGTTATCAACACCTGACTGGGCAGAAATAAGAATAGCAAAAATATTTCCACTGAAGTGGGTATCACTTCAGATGGTTTCAATATTTTCTTCATTAATGGTCGTGATTTGAATAACAGTGCTGAAAATGAAAATACTAAATTGGACAACATCAGAAGTCCAAAAATACTGAAACTTTCTGGAATATTTTGAACTCATGTTTCATGTTTTTATATATAAAGAGGTTAAAGTAAATTACCACAGAAATAGCAAAGCTAAGTCACTCAGAATTAGAGGACATTTATGGTCTCTCTAATTTTGTGATTAAAAAGTTATTGATGTAATAACACACCCACTATTTTCACTGATCATTGAATATTTATTAGTGTTTGTTACCCATCATCCATAAACATTATAGTTGTTACATCTATCCTCAAAAATGATGATAAGTCACATCCTAATAATTACCACCCAGTCTCTCAAGCGCCCACCCTTTCAAAAGTACTAGAGCACTGCATACAGCTCCAAATCTGTAAGCATCAATCAATAAGTAATGTTCTCAGTGACTCACTGTTTGGTTTCGGGTCTGGTTTCTCAACAGTGTAAACAGCTGAAGAAATTGTTTCATTTTTATGAAACTTACTTCTGTCGTGATTATCTATTAATGCAATGCTATTGTATCTCAGCAAGTCAGCCACACAATTCTGATAAAAAACTCTTATTAATCACCTCATACTTGAGTGATAGAAAACAAATACTACCGTTCAACAACAAAAGAATGAATGTTCTGGATGTCACATGGTATGTGCCACAAACTTCTGTCTTTGGACTTTTATTATTCATAATATATGTAACTGACTTGTCAAGTATTTTGTTGTGTAAATCTATGCTGTATGCAGATGCCACCACATTTGTTACAACAGGAGAAGACTTAACAGCATAAAAGCACCAAAAAAAAAAAAATATCGTATCAGAGCAGCCAGGATATCATTTAAAATAATGATTTGTATGTTAATCATGAAAAACCTGTGAATATTCTCTTCAGTTTATACAGGGTGTAAATGGTAACTGTTCACAATGTGCCACAGTAGTGTAGGGGAAGCTGATTTGAACAAATTGATATCAAACACTTGCAGTCTGTCAAGCCAGGATGGTGATCATAAGGCCGTTGCAGCATCCCTGAATATGGAAGTTAATAGGAATATAAAAAAAGGGAGGAAGGTTTATCTGTTTAGCAAGAGTAATAGAAGGCAGATTTCAGACTACCTAACAGATCAAAATGAAAATTTCTGTACTGACACTGACAACGTTGAGTGTTAATGGAAAAAGTCTGAGGCAATTGTAAAATGCGTTTTAGACAGGTACGTGCTGAGTAAAACTGTGAGGGACGGGAAAAACCCACCGTGGTTCAACAACAAAGTTAGGAAGCTACTGCGAAAGCAAAGAGAGCTTCACTCCAAGTTTAAATGCATTCTAAAGTAAAATTCTATGTACCGACTTAACAGAAAATCCCAGGAAGTTCTGGTCTTACGTTAAATCAGTAAGTGGCTCGAAACAGAATATCCAGACACTCCGGGATGATGATGGCATTGAAACGGAGGATGACACGCGTAAAGCTGAAATAGTAAACACCTTTTTCCAAAGCTGTTTCACAGAGGAAGACCGCACTGCAGTTCCTTCTCTAAATCCTCGCACAAACGAAAAAATGGCTGACATCAAAATAAGTGTCCAAGGAATAGAAAAGCAACTGGAATCACTCAACAGACGAAAGTCCACTGGACCTGACGGGATACCAATTCGTTTTTACACAGAGTACATGAAAGAATTTGCCCCCCTTCTAACAGCCGTGTACCGCAAGTCTCTAGAGGAATGGAAGGTTCCAAATAATTGGAAAAGAGCACAGGTAGTCCCAGTCTTCAAGAAGGGTCGTCGAGCAGATGCCCAAAACTATAGACCTATATTTCTGACGTCGATCTGTTGTAGAATTTTAGAACATGTTTTTTGCTTGAGTATCATGTCGTTTTTGGAAACCCAGAATGTACTCTGTAGGAATCATCATGGATTCCGGAAACAGCGATCGTGTGAGACCCAACTCGCTTTATTTGTTCATGAGGCTCAGAAAATATTAGATACAGGCTCCCAGGTAGATGCTATTTTCCTTGACTTCCGGAAGGTGTTCGATACAGTTCCGCACTGTCGCCTGATAAACAAAGTAAGAGCCTACGCAATATCAGACCAGCTGTGTGGCTGGATTGAAGAGTTTTTAGCAAACAGAACACAGCATGTTGTTATCAATGGAGAGATGTCTACAGACGTTAAAGTAACCTCTGGCGTGCCACAGGGGAGTGTTATGGGACCATTGCTTTTCACAATATATATAAATGACCTAATAGATAGTGTCAGAAGTTCCATGCGGCTTTTCGCTGATGATGCTGTAGTATACAGAGAAGTTGCAGCATTAGAAAATTGTAGCAAAATGCAGGAAGATCTGCAGCGGATAGGCACTTGGTGCAGGGAGTGGCAATTGACCCTTAACATAGACAAATGTAATGTATTGCGAATACATAGAAAGAAGGATCCTTTATTGTATGATTATATGATAGCGGAACAAACACTGGTAGCAGTTACTTCTGTAAAATATCTGGGAGTATGCGTGCGGAACGATTTGAAGTGGAATGATCATATAAAATTAATTGTTGGTAAGGCGGGTACCAGGTTGAGATTCATTGGGAGAGTCCTTAGAAAATGTAGTCCATCAACAAAGGAGGTGGTTTACAAAACACTCGTTCAACCTATACTTGAGTATTGCTCAACAGTGTGGGATCCATACCAGATCGGGTTGACGGAGGAGATAGAGAATATCCAAAGAAGAGTGGCGCATTTTGTCACAGGGTTATTTGGTAAGCGTGATAGCGTTACGGAGATGTTTAGCAAACTCAAGTGGCAGACTCTGTAAGAGAGGCGCTATGCATCGCGGTGTAGCTAGCTCGCCAGGTTTCAAGAGGATGCATTTCTGGATGAGGTATCGAATATATTGCTTCCCCCTACTTATACCTCCTGAGGAGATCATGAATGTAAAATTAGAGAAATTCGAGCGCGCACGGAGGCTTTCAGACAGTTGTTCTTCCCGCGAACCATACGTGACTGGAACAGAAAAGGGAGGTAATGACAGTGGCACGTAAAGTGCCCTCCGCCACACACCGTTGGGTGGCTTGCGGAGTATAAATGTAGATGTAGATGTAGAACAACTGAAAATTGGCCTACAAAAGCCACGTAAGCTACAGGAGCCCTGTGAGATTTTGAATATCCTCTCACTCTCTTATGCCATCAGTTATTTGATTAACATTTTTGATTTTAACTTTCTGGTGAGAGTATTGGAAGAAAAAAGACTTTTTATGTAAATTGTTGGTGGGGAGGGGGGGGGGGGAAGGAAAGAAAAGGAAAGAGAAGGAAATATTGATGTCAGGTGCATTGGGACTTCATGTGGAACCAGTGACACCAAGTGAAAATGTGTACTGGACTGGGATTTGAAGCCAGGATCTCCTGCTTGCTAGGCAGTTGTGTTAACCACTGCATCACCTGGGCACAGTGTTTGTCACAGCTGCGTGGACTATCTCAGCATGCCTCCTGGCCGATCCACATTCCCACCTAGTATCACCTATCTGCAGTCCCTGTCCATGCCCTCCATGCTCACCACTTCGAGATTCCTGCAAGAGGTCAAATGTAATTGTGTATCTGCACTGAAGGTGATGGATTCATTGCCCATTGAGGTGAATCAGACCAGACACCACACATTTATGTAATTGATTCACCTTGATGGGCAATGAATCCACCACCTTTGTTGCAGATACACAATTACATTTGATCTCCTATGGGAATCTCAGAATGGAGGACATGGGTGGGGACTGCAGACAGATGTTGCTAAGTAGGAAAAAGACTTTTTATGTAAATTGAAGGTGGAGGGGGGAGAAAGGAAAGAAAAGGAAAGAGAAGGAATTATTGATGTCAGGTGCATTGGGACTTCATGTGGAACCAGTGACACCAAGTGAAAATGTGTACTGGACTGGGATTTGAACCCAGGATCTCCTGCTTACTAGGCAGTTGTGTTAACCACTGCATCACCTGGGCACAGTGATTGTCACAACTGTGGGTTGACCAGGAAATATGCTGAGATAATCCATGCAGTTGTGATAAACACTGTGTCTGGGTGGCGCAGTGGTCGACACAACTGCCTAGTAAGCAGGAGATCCTAGATCTGAATATTGGCCTGGTGCACATTTTCACTCTGTGTTGCTGATCCTGCATAAATTCACAATGCAGCTGACATCAATAGTCCTTCCCTTTCCTTTCCTTTCTCACTCCCCCACCTTCAGTTTACAGAATATATATCACAGCGGCAGATTCTGTGTGGTGTCTGTTCTTTTGGACATGTCTGAAAGAACAGACACACACATTCATATAAAAAAAACTTCTGTATATACTATACAATAACTAATTACATTTAAAATTCAATCTAAATTTAACTCTTACAAGCACAGTAATATCACAGTTAGAAGTCTTAGACAAAAAAAATGATTTAATTGTTAATTTTATGCTGTTAAAATTCACACTATATTGAGGTAAAATTTACAGAAATGCCAGTTTTACATTTTATAAGAGCAACATTTGTGGATTACATCAGCCAAAATCTCATTCAAATGCACATGCACTGTAGCTTAGGTGGCTTTTATGGGCCAATCTGAAGCTGTTTCCCAGCTTGATAGACCATAACTGTCTCATATCAATTTGTTCCTCTTGATTAAACAAAGAAGTCTTAATAAGCAGAAAAAGGCAATCATATGAACTTGTAGAATCAAAATTGAAGAGTCATGTAGACCATGTTTAAAAAAAAAATTGAAAATACCAGCAGTTATATTGCTTTTTATTCCAAATTTTTTGGTACACACAAAGAAAAACCAACAGAAGAATAAACTGTGACAGTCTGTTTATCAAATGTACACATAAAACAGTAGATAGATATTCCAGCCACCAGACAAAAAGATCTCTACCAGTTATGCACAGTTGGGTTTATAATTACCAGTATCTAACAATACCAGTACGGGCATAACATGTGACATTAATATATTTAGACACACCACATGAAACTGGCTTACACCAGAGGCATTTTAATCAGTAGAAGAATTTAATATGTGCGCCATCTATGTAATGTATTGTTTGATGAACAAATTATATAGTGATCATAATTTCTTTATTTGTTCATCCAGCAATCATCTTGCAGTGATATAGGATTTGTCATCATAATACAGATAAAGTAAACAGCATCAATATACATAAAGTATTACTGAGTGGTTTTCTGCAAATGGTCTCACTCTCATTTTCAGAAAGACACAACGTATTCAATTCTGCACATTTTCAGATGCTATGCCAATAATAAGTATAGCAATGGTAAGGAACTAAACTAAGCTGGAAATTTCAAAAATTTCAGGTGTCCATATTATTGAGAAATTGATCTGCAAAAAAACATTAGAACTTCTAAAACAATTTAATTTAGCCCGTTTGCACTTCAAATCAATGCTTATCTTGGGGGAGGTGAGTGATGGAGCCTCATAGGGAGATAGCGGAAAGGTTGGGGAAGAAGGCCAGTTTTCACTCTGTCTGCTTACTGGGGGGTCTCATCCGAGGTGTGGAGTAGGCCCTGCCAGCAGCGATAAAGAGCACTGGGTGCACCCAACTGCAAATTGTTGCTCATGTCGGCACCAATGACTCCTGCCGTCTGGGTTCAGAGGTCATCCTCAGTTCATACAGGTGGTTGGCGGAGTTGGTGAAGGTGGAAAGCCTCGCTTGCAGGGTGAAAGCTGAGCTAACTATCTGTAGTATCGTTCCCAGAACTGATCGCTGTCCTCTGGTTTGGAGCTGAGTGGAAGGCTTAAACCAGAGGCTCAGATGATTCTGCGGAGATCTGAGGTGCAAATTTCTCAACCTTCACCATTGGGTGGAGAAATGTAGGGTCCTCCTGAATAGGTCAGGTGTGCACTACATGCAGGAAGCGGCTACAAGGGTAGCGGAGTACATGTGGAGTGCACATGTGGGTTTTTTAGGTTAGAGAATTCCTTCCCTAGGCCCAAAAAGACCCCACCTGAGAGGCGACAAGGTAGTAGTAGGCAAAACACAATGAGGAATAACAATATTAATGTGCTAATAGTAAACTGCAGGAGCATCTATAGAAAGGTCCCAGAACTGCTCTCATTAATAAACGGTCACAACGCCCACATAGTACTAGGGACAGATTGTTGGCTGAAATTCGTTGTAAACAGTAATGAAATTCTAAACTCAGATTGGAATGTATACCGCAAAGGCAGGCTGGACAGTGAAGGGGGAGGTGTGTTTATAGCGATCAAAAGTACAATAGTACTGAAGGAAATTGACGGAGATCCGAAATGTGAAATAATTTGGGTGAAGGTCACGGTTAAAGCAGGCTCAAACATGGTAATTGGATGTCTCTATAGGCCCCCTAGCTCAGCAGCTGTTGTGGCAGAGCACCTGAAGGAAAATTTGGAAAATATTTCGAGTAGATTTCCCAACGATGTTATAGTTCTAAGTGGAGATTTTAATTTGCCAGATATAGACTGGGAGACTGAAACGTTTTATTGGGTGGTAGGGACAAAGAATGCAGTGAAATTTTGAAGATTTTTCTGTTTAGCAGAAGTGACAAAAAGCAGATTTCAGAGTACTTGACGGCTCAACACAAAAGTTTTGTCTCAAGTACAGATAGTGTTGAGGATCAGTGGACAAAATTCAAAACCATCATACAGTATGCATTAGATGAGTATTTGCCAAGCAAGATTGTAAGAGATGGAAAAGAGCCACCGTGGTACAACAACCGAGTTGGAAAACTGCTGCGGAAGCAAAGGGAACTTCACAGCAAACATAAACATAGCCAAAGCCTTGCAGCCAAACAAAAATTACACAAAGTGAAATGTAGTGTGAGGAGAGCTATGCAAGAGTCTTTCAATGAATTCAAAAGTAAAGTTCAATGTACTGACTTGGCAGAAAATCCTAAGAAATTTTGGTCTTATGTCAAAGTGGTAGGTGGATCAAAACAAAATGTCCAGATACTCTGTGACCAAAATGGTACTGAAACAGAGGATGACAGACTAAAGGCCGAAATACTAAATGTCTTTTTCCAAAGTTGTTTCACAGAGGAAGACTGTACTGTACTTCCCTCTCTAGATTGTCGCACAGATGACAAAATGGTAGATATTGAAATAGACAACAGAGGGATAGAGAAACAATTAAAATCACTCAAAGGAGGAAAGGCCGCTGGACCTGATGGGATACCAGTTCGATTTTACACAGAGTACATGAAGGAACTTGCCCCCCTGCTTACAACGGTGTACCGTAGGTCTCTAGAAGAGCGTAGCGTTTCAAAGGATTGGAAAAGGGCACAGGTCATCCCCATTTTCAAGAAGGGACATTGAACAGATGTGCAGAACTATAGACCTATATCTCTAATGTCGATCAGTTGTAGGGTTTTGGAACACGTATTATGTTAGAGTATAATGGCTTTTCTGGAGACTAGAAATTTACTCTGTACGAATCAGCATGGGTTTAAAAAAAGATGATCGTGTGAAACCCAGCTCATGCTATTCATCCACGAGACTCAGAGGGCCATAGACATGGGTTCCCAGGTAGATGAATGTGACTGGATTGAAGTGTTCCTAGATAACAGAATGCAGCATGTCATTCTCAATGGAGAGAAGTCTTCCGAAGTAAGAGTGATTTCAGGTGTGCCACAGGGGAGTGTCGTAGGACCGTTGCTATTCATAATATATATAAATGACCTTGTGGATAACATTGGAAATTCACTGAGGCTGTGGTATACTGAGAGATTGCAACAATGGAAAATTGTACTGAAATGCAGGAGGATCTGTAGCGAATTGACGCATGGCGCAGGGAATGGCAATTGAATCTCAATGTAGACAAGTGTAATGTGCTGCAAATACATAGAAAGAAAGATCCCTTATCATTTAGATACAATATAGCAGGTCAGCAACTGGAAGCAGTTAATTCCATAAATTATCTGGGAGCGGGCATTAGGAGTAATTTAAAATGGAATGACCATATAAAATTAATCGTCGGTAAAGCAGATGCCAGACTGAGATTCATTGGAAGAATCCTGAGGAAATGCAATCTGAAAACAAAGGAAGTAGGTTACAGTACACTTATTAGCCCACTGCTTGAATACTGCTCACGGGTGTGGGATCCGTACCAGATAGGGTTGATAGAAGAGATAAAGAAGATCCAACTGAGAGCAGCGCACTTCGTTACAGGATCATTTAGTAATCGTGAAAGCATTACGGAGATGATAGATAAACTCCAGTGGAAGACTCTGCAAGAGAGACGCTCTGTAGTTCAGTATGGGCTTTTGTTGAAGTTTCGAGAACATACCTTCACCGAGGAGTCAAGCAGTATATTGCTCCCTCTTACGTATATCTCGTCAAGAGACCATGAGGATAGAATCAGAGAGATTAGAGCCCACACAGTGGCATACCGACAATCTTTCTTTCCACAAACAATACGAGACTGGAATAGAAGGGAGAACCGTTAGAGGTACTCAAAGTAACCTCCACCACGCATCGTTGGGTGGCTTGCGGAGTATGGATGTAGATGTAGATGTAGATGTAGAGAACAGAATCATTAAGTTTTCATATTTTGTGTATTTTGATTCAGTAATATCATATGGAATAATGTTTTGGAGTAACTAATCTTTAAGAAAGAAATCCTTTATAGCTCAAAAACATGCTGTAAGAGTAATATGTGGTGTTCACCCGTAATCATGTTGTAGACATCTGTTAAAGGAAATAACCATTCTCACTGCTGTTTCACATAATATTTATTTCCTCATGAAGTTTTTTTGTAAATAATCCACTGCAGTTCAAAAGGAACACTGATGTACATAATTACAATACCAGGAGAAAAAATGACATTCATTACACCACATTAAGGTTGTACTTGGCAGAAAAAGGAATGCACAATGCAGCCACAAAAATTTTTGATAACTTTTTCTGAATACTTAAACTCCATTCACAAGCCCTGGGGGACCTATTGGTACCGACTGATTGCCATGTCATCCTCTGCCAATGGCATCATTGGATGTGGTATGGAGGGACATGTGATCAGTACACTGTCTCCTGGCTGTTGTGAGTTTTCATGACCTGGAGCTGCTACTACTCAGTTAAGTAGCTCCTCAGTTGGCATCACAAGGCTGAATGCACCCTGTTCCAGTCCTCTCACCAAGGAAAATTCCCTGGCAACACTGGGATAACTGGGGCCCTCCACATATCAGTCAGCCACACTGACCTCTCAGCTATGGTGGTTAACTTTTGATCACTTACCCAATGATAAACATCTGATAGACAACAAATTTAAATTTGAAAACAATAATTCACATCTGTATGTACAAGAAAAAGTATAAAATTAGAAAAGAAGCTTGTAAACTGTCAGAATTTAGCCACATTCATACATTAATTTGTAATGTGAATGTAAAATGACTTGTTCAGTGTTGTTACTGTTAATTTTACAAATGATATGTGAAACATGAAACTAACTAACTAAGTAACTAACTACACACAGAATATAGAAGTAATGTTTTGTAAGGATAGGAAAGGTGGTCAGCTGTAGTCTTGCAGAAAAAATCATTCTCACATTTGCCTGAAATGATTTAGGAAATCACATAAGTCATATGTCAGGATGGCTGGAAAGAACACACTCCATCATCCTGAATATGGAAGTCAAGTGTTTTAACAACTGCGCTGCCTCATTTGGTTGGTACCTATTATACAACATTCTTTTTATCATACACAATTTTCACAAAATATCTTGCAACATAAAACATAGTTTTACACTGTACTACTACTGATGCCTGCTGGTAACTCCTGTAATACAAACATTGTATCTCACCATATCTTCTTCATAATGTATATAAACTATCAGAGAAAATAGAGTGAAGCCACAGAAGAAATGGTCAGATGTCAATGTAACAACATATGCATAAACACCATTGACAGGTTTGTAAACAATTGAAGTTGCTTTTATCTGTGATAGGTGAAATGGTCATCTGAGTGCATTAGTGTTGTTAATGTTTAGAGTTGGTACCAGGCCTGGCAGTGTATAGATACTGAGTAATCAATGTGAAGAACATGGGGATGCCAAATACTCATGTGGGACAGAGTTATTAGCACCCAGCAGTGTGGAAGGGACCTCATTGTAGGTCTGCATTTGGCTGGCTGGTTTAACCATGCAGTATCCAGATTTTTGCAGTCTTCAGATGTGACAATGGCCCAGTGTTGGAGGGCATGGAAATGTGAGGGCAGGTGTACTTGTTAAGATTCTGGTTGACCACATCTGTGCATCAAGAACATCATAACCCTTCACATATGTGTCTGCCATCTGAGTACAAGTGATGGACTTCCTGCAACATTCTGTGCCATCTTGCACCATTGGTCAGACACAAGCAGCAGCCGGACTAGGCAGTTGCTGTCCCGTTTGTAGGTTTACATTAACACCACAATACAGATGATGGCATTTGGAGTAGTGCCATGCCTGGGGAGCATGAAATTCTGATGAATGGCATTGCACAGTGTTCAGTGATGATTCACAGTTCTGCAGTACCGTGGATGACCATCGTTGGCAAGTATGGAGGCAACCTGGGAAGAGGTCCCATTCTTCCAATGTTTTGGTGAGACACTGCAGTGTTAATATTGGTGTCATAGTGTAGGGAACCATTAGGTACAACTTCAGGTCAAGGCTGGTAGTGACTGAGGTACTTCTGATGGCATAACGATACATTTATTTATTTATTTATTGACCTCTGAATCAATACTGTACATGACATGCACATGGTGATGCACAAACATACATTTTATGTTGGACATTATGATAATTTGCTGGCACGAAGTAATAGGCCAAAATTTTACACAAACATGAGCTTACATACATATTTTCTGAGAAGTTATGAACACACAAATTTATGAACACACAAATTACATACTCAAAAAACATATCTAAAAACAAAGATGATGTGACTTACTGAACGAAAGTGCTGGCAGGTCGATAGACACACAAACAAACACAAACACACACACAAAATTCAAGCTTTCGCAACAAACTGTTGCCTCATCAGGAAAGAGGGAAGGAGAGGGAAAGACAAAAGGATGTGGGTTTTAAGGGAGAGGGTAAGGAGTCATTCCAATCCCGGGAGTGGAAAGACTTACCTTAGGGGGAAAAAAGGACAGGTATACACTCGCACACACACACATATCCATCCACACATATACACACACAAGCAGACATCTCACAAGCAGACATATTTAAAGACAAAAAAGGTATTGCATTGCATTGCAATTTTTTGTCTTTAAATATGTCTGCTTGTGAGATGTCTGCTTGTGTGTGTATATGTGTGGATGGATATGTGTGTGTGTGCGAGTGTATACCCGTCCTTTTTTCCCCCTAAGGTAAGTCTTTCCGCTCCCGGGATTGGAATGACTCCTTACCCTCTCCCTTAAAACACACATCCTTTTGTCTTTCCCTCTCCTTCCCTCTTTCCTGATGAGGCAACAGTTTGTTGCGAAAGCTTGAATTTTGTGTGTGTGTTTGTGTTTGTTTGTGTGTCTATCGACCTGCCAGCGCTTTCATTCGGTAAGTCACATCATCTTTGTTTTTAGATATATTTTTCCCACGTGGAATGTTTCCCTCTATTATATTAAATTACATACTCAGTTACACATTTGTATTTTAGTGCTGTATTCCTCTAACACATATACACAACATTACCTGGTTGAATATTCTTTCTGCACTTAATTTGCTTAGTAGCAGATGATATAGACACAAGATTTTTGCACATACTTGCATTAATGTTTTACTCTTTACAAAATTCTTTGCTGCAAATTGTTTCATGTTTCTTTCCACCCATGTGGAGCAGAAATTCACTTGCACTGTAGAAACAGTGATCAAGTAGGAATGATTTTAATTTTTTATTAAATACAGTCAGGGACTTACTGTTTTTTATTTCTGATGGCAGGCTATTGTATATTTTAATGCCTTTGTTGAAGGGAGAGTTTTTAAAGGCAGAGGTGCACATTTATTTAACATGGAGTTTCATTTTCTGTCTAGTACCATAGTCATGGACATTTACATTTTTATTAAATTTTGTAATATTACTTTTTACAAATTTGCATAGTTCTAGTATATACAGGCTGCCATCATGGGCTCCTTCATCCTCATGTGTTACCTCTAATATGACAGTAATATTGTGCCATTTTCAACTGGAAAATGCTTATCTAGATGTGACGTGTATGTCTCTATGTACTGTCTGCATGATGTTCAGATACTTCCATAGCCAGTAAGACCCCAAGATTTATCCTGAATAGAACATGTGTGAAACCAGCTTGGACAACTCCAACACAGTGTCTGTATCCAGGATACCAAGGACTAGTTACAACAGTTACTGGCCAGCTTGCCTCAGAAGCAGATACAATGGTGTTATGACATTCTTCCCTACTGAATCAGTGCCTACATCCAGGCCAGAGGGTGTGCAATGCCGTACTGATAAGTGGGTTCATACTGCCAAGTTCCTCATAACTTTGACGATTTTGCTGTAATTGTATTAATACCACATACCGTCTTGACTAATGAAGTTTAATTTCGTTTCCTCCTTCCACTCTGGGTGCTTCACTTTTCTTTCAGGCAACGTGTGTATTTTAACATGTATGATGGTAAGCACACATAATGAGGTGGGTCTACTTTGCTGCAGCCTGTGACATAGTGATGTGACATGAGATGCAATACCTTAGCAAACAGAAAGAGAAGAGAAAACTGACAATATTTCCTTGTTTCTGTATTATTTTCCGGTGCATATGTTGTGCCAACAGACTGATCTCTAGTGTAGCTCAAGGTATGGATTAGGTTGAAAGATGACAATTTGATTGTGTACTGACAAAACCAGTAAATATGAATACAACATCTTAATTGTTGTGGCACACTTTCCTGCAGCGTAACCAAGGCCTAGGTTAGGTTGAAGGGTGATAGTTTGATTGAGTGTTGTTAAGTAGTACCAAAGGCTTCAGTTAATTTAATTTCTGTTCTAATGATGGAAAATACAATGTGTTCAAAATATGGAGCCACTGTGTGTATATCAAGCATAATAGTGAGCTAATTCTTATGAATGTATGGCCTTGTATTGTCCGTATCCAACTTTCTCCTCATCCTGGGCCACTGGTGTTGAGAGGCAATGAAAGTGGTCACTGGCAGAGGTATTGCAATAACAATAAGTTTTCCGATTCCACTGATAATGTAGACCACAGCACATGGTATATACACTATGTGATCAAAAGTCTCCATACACCTGACTGAAAATGACTTACAAGTTCGAGGCACCCTCCATTGGTAATTCTGGAATTCAATGTGGTGTCCCACCATTAGCCTTGATGACAGCTTCCACTCTTGCAGGCATACACCCAATCAGGCACTTTAAGATTTCTTGGGGAATGACAGCCAATTCTTCACAGAGTGCTGCACGGAGGAGAGGTATCGATGTTGGTCGGTGAGTCCTGGCACGAAGTCGATGTTCCAAAACATCCCAAAGGTGTTCTATAGGATTCAGGTCAGGACTCTGTGCAGGCCAGTCCATTACAGGGATATTATTGTCATGTAACCACTCCACCACAGGCTGTGCATTATGAACGGGTGCTCGATCATGTTAAAGGTGCAATTGCCATCTCCGAATTGCTCTTCAACAGTGGGAAGCAAGAAGGTGCTTAAAACATCAGTATAGGCCTGTGCTGTGATAGTTCAAAGCAAAACAACAAGGGTTGCAAGCCCCCTCCATGAAAAACATGACCACACCATAACACCACTGCCTGCAATTTTTACTGTTGGCACTACACACGCTGGCAGATTACGTTCACTGCGCATTCACCATACCCAAAAAATGCCATCAGATGGCCACATTGTGTAACATGATTTGTCACTCCGCACAACGTTGTTCTACTGTTCACCCATCCAATGTTTATGCTCCTTATACCAAGCAAGGCATTGTTTGGCATTTACTGCCATCATTTGTGGCTTATGAGCGGTCACTCAACTATGAAATCCAAGTTTTCTTACCTCCCACCTAACTGTCATAGTACTTGCAGTGGATCCTGATGCAGTTTGGATTTTCTGTGTGATAGTCTGGATAGATGTCTGCCTATTACACATTACGACCCCCTTAAACTGTCGACTGTCTCTGTCAGTCAACAGATGAGGTCGGCCTGTACACTTTTGTGCTGTACTTGTCCTTTCATTTTTCCATTTCACTACCACATAGGAAACAGTGGACCTAGGGCTGTTTAGGATTGTGGAAATCTCATGTACAGATGTATGACACAAGTGACACACAGTCACCTAACCACATTCGAAGTCCATGAGTTCCGTGCAGCACCCCATTTTGCTCTCTCAAGATGTCTAATGACTACTGAGGTCACTGATATGGAATACCTGGCAGTAGGTGGCAGCAGAATGTACCTAATATGAAAAACGTATGTTTCTGGGGGTGTCCGGATACTTTTGATCACATGAATTTATTGAGTAAATCTAATTATGATTAAGTTGATATAAGGGGTTAGTTAAAAGTAAATAGTCTGTCATTAGCCCAATAATTTACAATTATGTTCATTGACTTCAGATTATTACCTTACAATCCAGTCTATAACTACACTACAGGTCAGTCTGTCACCACATTTGAGATTTATCACACTCAAACCTTGTTTCTTAAAACTTTTTAATTGCGCATAGCTGATGCTACATGCATCACTATATTGAGTATTGATAGTTCTTCCAACAATTTAGAAAGCTTTGGCCAATAAGTGAGTGACATCAGTTGCATCAAATATAAGTTACAGATGAAGATCACTGGTGTTAGTTACAGATTCAAATGCCTTCCTTATGTCATCACAAATGTTAGGTAATGAGCACACTTTCAATCTCAGATAACCTAATGGTGGTGAGCATCACCTGGTTGGATTTACTGGCAAATGTTGAATCTTGACTAGTTACTGGTGTGTGACATTAGAGTGTATCTTCTTAAATTTTTAGGTTCACCAATCTGCATCTTGGAGTGAGTTTATTGATGAAATTGTCACAAAGTTTGCATAACTTGTTTGTTTATAATCTTCTGTGTCATATATAAAAATTTTCTTGGTCAATTATAAGCTTCATGATGGTGGATTGTATAGAAACATGTGGTGTTAATGCGAGATGAAACAAAGTGAATAATCATATAAATATTCTTCAACTACTGTAACCATTAATATTCTTATTCATAATGTGAAAGAATGTATGAATGGAGAATGTGAACCATTATTACTTTGAAAATCATTGAGGGAAAACCAGGGGAATATCAGCACCTTAATTGATAATTCATTTCATGTTGGAATCTGTCACTTATTTGGAAAAATTCATGGCACCCTCTATGACCCAGGAAGTTTAGAAGCGTAATTGTACCAGAAAAATTGAAAGACAATGGATACCTTCAGAGCTATATAAATATTTTCTGAAACCTGCAACCTGTACTGGCAGGGAGTGGATGGCCACTACAGCTGTTGGTAGAACTGAGTCAGGTTGCTGCTAATACACTACTCTTGGTAGGGTTACAGTGGAACTGTGCATGTATATCTGGTACTCAACCAACATAACATCAAAACATCAGTGTTATTACATTCATTCATTATTCAATAAACTTCTGCAGTTGTAATACATGGGAAGTCAATACCCCCAGGATGTAGGTTGTAGGTGGCCTGTGAAGGGGTGTGACCATTAGCAGCATCACATGGCCAGCAGACTGATGAGGCAGCAAACACACAAATATGTTGGCTGCAGCAGCAGGCAGCAAGCAGTTTGCCCACACTGCAGACTCAGGGGTGCCTAGCAGCACTGGATGAGGTGTGCTGAGGCACACCGAATATGCAGTGGTCACAGAGTGGACAAGATGACTCACTGCAGCATTAGTGTTCACCCACATGAGCAGAGGCAGGTACAATGAGTTTGCCCATGCAAACAGTGGCAGCTGAGTGGCTGATCAGCCCTGGGCTCAAACGGTTAACCTCCAGGGTAGGGGCTGGCAGCAGCTGGAGTAAGCCCCTGGTGGCCTGCCATTTGGAAGGCATAATGTCCGTGGTGTCAGACTTGGCACAGACAGCAGGGCTGTCAGCAGAGTATGCAGGTGGTGACTTTTTGATGTAGATTTATAGGCTCGTTGGTCTTCACAGATCCTTCCTCCGTGATGGTGGCTGGCAGATTGGGATACCTTTGACTAAAGCTTATAAGTATTTGTATGGACTTGGCTTCTCATTATTTTGTTTCAGCACTGGTTTGTGTGCAAGAAGCCACAACAAACCATGGTTCAGATGTGAAGTAGCTAGGTCACCCAGGCTGCAGTGGCTCTGCCTTTCTGCTGTGTCAGTACCATTATGGCTCTGGTGCCTCAGATTAGTTGCAGCATGTGGTAATTGAGCCAGTGCCTTGGAGCCAGGACTTGCCATATCAGCAGCTAGCTGATATTGTAATTGAATCTGGCCAACTCTGATCTGATTCACTGCCATGGCCTCTTGCATTAGCTGTGGCAGTGGCATTTAATTAGTCATGCCAAAAAATAGTAGTTGTACTACTTACCTGCCTCTTCAGTAGATCTGGCCTCCAGATCTCAGCTCACAATAATTTTGCAGAGCCTTGACATACATCCTACAAATTGATAATTCCCTTACATTAGTCAGGTTAAACCACAAAGTTCATTTATTGCATACTTAACCTAAATGGGACTCCCATGATAGCCCACTAGCTTTTCTTCTGTTCACACATGACCATTCCTCTATTGAATTACCACATACAAACTAGCAAAGCAGTATTATCAGACTATTTACTTTTAACTAACCCCTTATATCACCTTAATCATAATTAGATTTACTCAATAAATTCATCCTGCTTATCAGGCAGTGTGTATCTACTTTTTGCTTTACTGTTCCTGTTTGCTATGGGTAACCAAATCCATCTCTTGTAGATAGTTTTGCTTGATGTACCTTACCTTTCATAGAGAAATGTTATGCAGTTGATCCACCAGACAAAAATTTAAAAATAATACTTGGAAATTCTTTCCCATTGCTTGCATACATCTCTTGGAACTTTATCTATGCAACAAAATTTTCTCCTACCACACCCCGAAAACTATGGTCACACATAAACCGCGTACAGTACTACCACACACAATATGATGACAGGTAGATTCATTTATTTCACTCACTGTAATTCTAATTATGGACTGAATCCTTCTTGCAATGCTACATTTCCTTGTGGCTTGCAGTATTACATCAAGCAATTTGAGGCAAAGTGATTTAGTATGCAGTTTAATTCCTTGGTCCTTCATAACTGATGAACCTTGTGACAGTTCTTCACTTGTGACAGTGTCCCCTAGCTGGAAGAATCTTCCCCCAAGCTCCACCACGTGTCACCAGAGGTCAACGTTTGTGTGATGCTCCCTCTTACCTTCAGTACAGATTACATTTCATGTGTCATCACTTTTGTGAACTTTCCAATCCTCAGGCACTCACTCCTGAAAGAATTTATCCTTGTCAACCCAATAAGAAGTCTTAAAACCACTTTTTCTCCTTTCCCTCATATCCACTTCCTGCTTCTGAGGGGGCAGTGCCACTAAAGGTGGCAATGAACCTGCATCCTTCAGAAATAAATGCATCTGTACCACTTCATTACTCACAACATCTGCAACACTATTAACATTATCAATGGCTTTCTATCTATCCTCTGCAGTATCTACAAAAAATTACTGTTCCTCTCTGTATGACACAAAAATCATCGGCACATCTAATTCCCTGTACATCTGGCCCAGGCTCCATAACCTTTTGACAACACTTATCATCACAAAATGGAGTCGGTACTGTTGCACCTAAATCAATATCACCCATGTTGCTGCTTACACACTTCATTACAGCACACATTTGCTTCTTCTATCACTATAGATTATTCAGAAACAGCATTTTCACAAGTTCTTGGAAATGATAATTCTGCATTACTCTTCTTAACTTCTACAACATTAGTACTTCTGTCTCCTTACTTTCTGATTCCATCCAGGTGCTACCTGTTTCCCTTCTTTCAAGTGCTTGCAAAAGCCTCATATTCCTTATTACCAGAGAAAGTTACTGGTGCTTGTTTTTAGTGAACCACACATCAAACTCTTTCTGCCTCTGCTGCACATGCTCTGGAGTAACCCAACCATGCACAACTATGTTCTTTGTTCCAACATTTATTTCATCTGACTGGTCTGCTCCCATAGCCATTAGTAAGATAGCAGGGTTCTTTCTAGATTTCAAGGGGCACTTATGTCAAGATAACATGATTTAAAGGGACCAATATTGTGATTCAAAGGGAGACACTTCCAGTCATAAATAGTAGGTTATCAGTGGGCATTCAAGCCCAGGATTGCTAATAACTGGTTTTTTATCTCAAGGTCACTGATAAGATAAGAGGGTATCAGGTTACACTTCCAGTGTCAGGTTATACACTGAGGTGACGTATTCATGGTCACTCCCCATTCCCCTCCCCATTGGGAACCAGTGGGAATTGAACAAGATCATACAAGGAAACTCCAACTCCCCCCCTCCTCCTCCACTACCCCACCCCACACTGCTTGTGGCCTCCTCTCCCCCTCCTCCTACCTTCCTGGACCAATGAGACTGAAGCTCTCTCTTCCTATTTTCATCTTTTATAAATGGCGTACTTGAGTGGTGATGTTCATTCTGGAGCTGTGCAGCATAGGGAGAGGTTCACACTGTGTCTATTTGTTAATAACAAATTATGTTAAGCCACATCACTCAAGGTCTATTTGTTAAGAACAATTTAATGTGAAAAAACTTTTTATGACCAATATCACATGAATTTATGTTTATTATTGATGAATGGTTTTGACAGTTGAAACAGTCATCTTCCAAATGTCACAAAATTTTTGGTTTTAATTTGCTTTCCATTATGAGTTTATCACTTGTACCATGTCATCATTATGGTGGAGAACATAAAGTGCATTATACATAGGTCTATAAAAATTAAAACCATATACAGGTAAAAAGCATGCTGTGCAAATGGGCATGTTCACACATGTAGCACTCTATTGAGACTTGTTTGGTCTTACAATGTATGATGTTTTTACTATATGTTTTGCATTGTAAGAACTTCGGTTAACTTCCAGGGAATTAATTTCATCATTCATTGCGTCTTTCTATATTTCTGTCTGGTCACATGTAACTGCAACATTGTATGTTTCTGGTTCAACAACATCTAAAATGGATACATGATTCTCATATCTTGCTGGCAGTCTTAATGGTCTACAATTTCTTGATATTTCATATCAGACTGAATGGCTTCATCAGCCACTGATTCCTGTTCAGTGATATCATCAGAAGGTGTATCATTGTCTCTCTCTTCACAGACTTATGTAGGATCCTGCATCATATGAATATTCTAAGGACTCAGGTACAAAAATGTGTCCTTGATGTTGATATTTCACATGTGCTTAAACACTTCTCTTGTAAAAGTAACACTTTTGTGGAGTCTTACTTGTTGCCAGTCTGGAAACCACATAATCTTTTGTGTTTTAGCTGTAACAAACAAAATACCCTTTTCTATCTTTCTTTCACATTCTTGTCTCTTTTCTTTAGGAACATGGACATAAATTTCTTCACCAAAAGTTGTAAGAATTTTTAAGCTTTGTGTCTTTTCTTGCCACAGCTTACATGGCACAACTCCCCTTTCTTTACTTATTCAAGTCCAGTGGAATATGAATACTGTATAATTTGCAGCTTCTGCCCAAATTTCTGTTGCCAGTCTACTTGCATGCATATGAGTCCTGGCTAACTTGACAACAGTTCTGTTTTCCCTTTCAATGGTTCAAATGGCTCTGAGCACTATGGGACTTAGCATCTGAGGTCATCAGTCGCCTAGAACTTAGAACTACTTAAACCTAACTAACCTAAGGACATCACACACATCCATGCCTGAGGCAAGATTCGAACCTGCAACCATAGCAATTGCGCGGTTCCAGACTGAAGTGCCTAGAACCGCTCGGCCACATCAGCTGGCCCCTTTCAATAACTCCATTTTGTTGTGAACTGTATGGTACTGTTTTCTGATAGAAAATGCAATGCTGGTTAGTCAAATTGTTATTCTCTTGATTACAAAACTTTAATCCATTATCTGTTCTTGATGTCTTTATGCCTCTGCAAAATGATTCTCACTCACTTTAAAAAAATTTCTCAGACATTCAGCTGTGTCTGATTTACTCTTGGTTCAAATGGTTCAAATGGCTCTGAGCACTATGGGACTTAACATCTGTGGTCATCAGTCCCCTAGAACTTAGAACTACTTAAACCTAACTAACCCAAGGACATCACACACATCCATGCCCGAGGCAGGATTCGAACCTGCGACCGTAGCGGTGATGCGGTTCCAGACTGAGGTGCCTAGAACTGCACGGCCACACTGGCCAGCATTTACTCTTGATGAAATACACTATTCCTCAGTGACTGTAGTAATCTCTTAACATCAAGAAATATTTTTCACCACCCACAGAGTATTCTTGCATTTTACCATACAAATCTGCATGTACAAGCTCACATATTGGTTTTCATTTGGTACCACTGGATTGAAATGGCAGTTTACACATTTTACCAGTAATATAGTCTTCACACTGAAACTTCTGACCTTGGCTCTTGGCAAAAGTTGTTTAACTTGCATTCTGGTGTGCCATCCTCTTGTGCCATATGGAAAGAGGTTCACAAACAGTAACATTTGCACAATACTCATGAGTTCACATATCCTTAAATTTCATTTTAAAACTTTGTTGTATCTCTCTCCCACTACAACAATACTTTCAGCCTGTAAAAATTTACATATTTTATTGTGACACTGATGTGTCATACCTTTATTGAGAGCTGCACCCAAAGAGAAAAGATTTTAGGTTAACTGTGGGACATACAAAAACTTGCTGATGTGCTGCTCATTGCATTACTTTCCAATATAGGCCAGACAGGGTGTATACACAGACAATAATAAATAAATAAATAAAAATAAAAATGTCCAGGATTTTTCTGAGGTCTCTTGGTTAAAAATACCCTTTTTGCTGTGTGAAAATACACTTTTTTCTGGGTGAAAATACACTATGTCCTGGGTGAATGTACATTCTTTCCATGTTGAGTGACAACATACTTTCCCTTAGGAATGTGAAACTTATCTATCCTTTGAATGACAAACATTTTGTACAGTGATGTAGACTTCCCGGCTCTTTAGGAAATGAAACCCAGCAGAAAAACAATGCATTTTGGAAATATCTTTTATGTGTGGCAACATGTACACTGCATATTTTCATATTAAGAAAGTGTAAATATGAATTCCACCAAATACATCATGGTAGCTTCTGAAGCACTGAAATTGAGATTGTGCTGTGCAATGCCCTTTTTTCACCCAATTCTATCTCATGTCACGTGGTCTCACCAGCCAATGACAGCTGATATTCTGAGCATATGACGCATGATATAATCAGCCGATAGCAGCATCCCTACTAAGCAGTGCAAAGGCACAAACAGGAAAAGTTAATGGTTTAAATTAATATACATATAGTGTAGCTTTCATGTATAATACTAATCTTCAAAAAGTTTTTTGATGTTTTATCTGAAGATATGGTTAGGCAGGATCCTAAGAGCACAGCTTAAATTGCAGCAACTGATATTTCTGACAAGCATGATTATAAATAAATTTCACTACTGTGCACTCAACATTTCATGGGTTAACTGCCTGAATACATGTTCCATCTAGTACTTCGACTTTTCCATAGAAAAGCCGTTTATGTGTAAAATTACTCAAGAACTCATCTTGTATTTTTTTAAGGATAATTATACTTTTTTCAATTGCTATTGCATAATATGTGATCAATGAAAGTACTAATATATAAACGAAAAACTAACCTTCAAGCTTGGTCTTTCTTAGTGGTGTTACCCTTTAAGGTGTATCGAACACAAATACACTACTAAAATTTTATATTACAGCATAAATGTTTTGTCTCCTGGGCCTGCCATTTTTCAGGTGGCTGATCCTCAAAGTGTTAACTTTTGAATGAGAGTAAAACACTCCTTGACTTAAGAAATTCATCCCACATTCTCGCATGTAACATACTTTGTGTTGCATAAAAGCAATTTTACTGTGAAAGTAATGCTTCTCAAACCACCGTTCACAATATAAACAGTTGTAACATCATGTTCATTGAAAGGAGTTTTTTTTTATTTCAATTGATCTGTAGTGAGGAAGTCCTCCAGGATGTAGAACATGTCAGAAAAATCTACAACTAAAACAAATAAGCTAATGTACCTCCCACAGGTCCCAAGTGGAATGATCGTCATTTTTTTTTTTATGAACACTATATGTGCACTGAATTTAAAATTAAAAAAAAATGTTTTATTTATTTGTAAGGTAATAAACATATAATAAAACTACTACAACACTTATTTACAATGAACACATTACTGCACTGAAATGGTGCAGAAGCTAGATTATTTTTTATATACATATAAATCAGTTGGTTCTACTGAGAAATTCATCAATGGAGTAGAAGGAGTTGGCCACCAATAAATCCTTTAGGCTTCTCTTAAACTGAATTTCATTGGTTGTTAAGCTTTTTATGGCTGCTGGCAAGTTATTGAAAATGTGTGTTCCTGAATAATGCCCACCATTTTGTACAAGAGTAAGTGACTTTAAATCCTTGTGAAGATTAGTATTGATTCCATGAGCTGAGCTGAAAAATTGACATATTTTTAATGACAAATTTCATTAAGGAATAAATATATTGCGAAGCTGTAGTTAGTATCCCTAGTTTCCTAAACAGGCTT
The DNA here is from genome assembly GCF_023898315.1 of Schistocerca nitens. Taxonomy (NCBI): domain Eukaryota; kingdom Metazoa; phylum Arthropoda; class Insecta; order Orthoptera; family Acrididae; genus Schistocerca; species Schistocerca nitens. Next base: position 419,035,588 of record NC_064616.1, read on the forward strand.
CTGCAGGATGTTCTTGAGTTCACACAACATATAACTCTTATTGCACATTTTTGTGCCCAGAAATCTTTAACTTGGCTTGATGAATTACCCCAAGAAATAATCCCATATGACATTATGGAGTGAAAGTAAGCATAGCAACTTTTTCATTTTTATATCTCCTATGTCTGACAGAATTTGCACTGCAAATAGAGATTTGTTTAGACACTTCAGAAGTTTTGTGGTGTGCTCCTCCCAGTTGAATTTATTATCAAGCTGTAATACCAAGAATTTAACACTGTCCACTTCTTCTATCTGCTTGTCATCATACGTTAGGCATATACTCGCGGGACACACCTTACAGGTTCGGAACTGCATGTAGTGTGTTTTTTCACAGTTTAGTGACAAAGAATTGGCTAGGAACCAGTGATTAACGTCCACAAATATTTTATTAGCCAATCTTTCTAAGACTACACTTGATTTGCTATTTATTTCAATGTTTGTATCATCAGAAAACAAAACAAACTTGGCATCTGGTAATATTACTGATGAGAGGTCATTGATATACATGAGAAAAAGTAAGGGCCCTAAGATGGAACTTTGTGGGATCCACATGTAATTAGTTCCCAGTTGGATGATGCCTGGTAGATTAATACATGTCTTTTTCCTAATAAAACCCTTTGTTTCCTGCTGGAGATATAAGATTTGAACCATTTTGCAGCATTTCCTGTTATACCATAATATTCAAATTTACTTAAAAGGATATTGTGATTTACACAGTCAAACGCCTTTGACAGTTCGCAAAATATACCAGCTGCCTGCAATTTTTTGTCTAATGAATTAAGTACATTTGCACTGTAAGTGTAGATAGCCTTCTCAATAACAGAATCCTTTAGAAATCTGAACTGCAACTTTGACAGTATATTATTTGTGATCAGGTGGTTATATAGCTGATTGTACATTACCTGTTCTAAAATTTTTGAGAATGCTGACAAAAGTGAAATTGGATGGAAATTTGATGCTATTTCTTTATCTCCCTTAAACAGTGGCTTAACTTCAGCATATTTCAACCATTCAGGAAATATTCCACTGATAAACGACTGGTTGCACAGATAGCTTAATATGTTACTTAACTCAGAATCACATTCTTTAATTAACTTTGTTGATATTTCATCATACCCACTAGATGTTTTTGATTTTAAAGATTTCATAATGGAAATTGCTTCAGCTGGGGTAGGGAGGGTCAAATTGATATTATGGAAGTTGCTTGAAATATCTGGTCTGAGGTATGCCATGGCAGCACCTACAGAACCTGACAACCCCATCTTTTCAGTAACAGTTATAAAATATTTGTTAAAAAGTTCTGCAACACTATATACATCTGTCACCAATGTATCATTTACTCTTAATGCTATTTGCCCCTCTTCATGTATGGTTCTACTGGTCTCCTCCTTCAGTATATCCCATATTGTCTTTATTTTGTTATCTGATATGACTATCTTTTCCTTGTAATACATTTGTTTGATGTCTGTATTACAGTCTTTAATTTTTTGCAGTATTTCTTGTAATGTGCTATAGCATTAACATCAGAACTGTTTCGGATTGACAGATACAATTTTCTTTTTGTTTTACAAGATACCTCTATTCCTTGGGTAATCCATGGCTTCTTTGTAGACTTTGCTCTAACCTTGGTTAGTTTTGGGGGAAAACAGTGTTCAAATAAGGTAAGCACTTTATTAGCAAAAGTATTATATTTTTCATTTGTGCTATGAGAACTGTAAACATCACTCCAGTGAATGTCTCTGAGGAGTGTCCTAAAATAATCAATTTTTTGCTCATTGATTATCCTATTGAGTTCAGATTTAACAGATTTTATATCCTGTTCAGTATTAGCATTTAACAGAAGGAACTGCATGTCATGGTCAGAGAGGCTATTGGTTTTGTAATATAATTTTTTCATTGGACTTTTCTATAAAGATATTATCAATGGCTGTTTGTAAACAATTTGCTACCATACCTGGGAACTTTACGGTGGGAATTAAGTTGAATGATAGTGTTACTAACTGAAATAAGTTCTTATTGGGAGAGTCTTTAAGGCTTTGTTTTTGGTTGTTAAATGGGCCAATACAGCTACAAGGTGGTTTATGAACAAATTAAAGTTACCCGCAGGTGCTCAATATACGCTTAATATTATGAAGGATTTTTTGTGAAATTCTACTTCTGTTGCACATGATTCCATATGCTATTCTAGGCAACATTTATGAATGTCTATGTTTTTAAATTTATGACAGTTCATGATGAATGTGGCAACTCCTCCTTTCTCCATTTCTGCTCTACAAAAGTGAGATGCTAATCTAAATCCTGTAACACTTAAAAATTCTATACCAGTGGTCACATGATGTTCAGAGAGGCAGATTATGTCAACTGGGTTTGAGGACTCTAATTCATCTATGCAGATAATTAATTCATTAATTTTATTTCTCAGTCCTTGAATATTTTGATGTAATAAAGATAGCTGACATTTCACATTGACTGAGTTAAAATTGGGTAGAGTTGAAATTTCTGCTGATTGTTGAAAATTCTTAACCAACAGCTGTTTATGCTGATGTAATAAGCTAGAATTTAGTTTCTTTGTTTCTTTCCCAAACTGAAGGTTTGTCTCAATCCTAACCTCTCTTAAAACTTGGTTTCTTTCTGTCCTCCCTACCCTAAAAAAAGGGTCTTTTCTGAACCCTATAACCGCTGGTATTTTACCACTCATGACAGTGCCTCACACCTTTAACTTTCCTGCTATTTTCCCAGACAGTTTACCCTTCCCTTTCCTGTTGAGGTGAAGGCCATGCCTAGTATAATTCCACCTATTGAGAGAATCAACAGGAACCACACCAATGTGTGACCCTGCACCCGACATAAGCAGCCGTTCCAAGTCCAAATTAATGCTCCTGACAGAAGAGTTCATGGCACCCAAGAACAACATTAGTATGCGTTGATGCTGAGGCAATTTTTGCCAGGTCACACTCTATACTGTACCCATGATCTCTGTCAATACTATTACCTGGCCCATCCACTATAAGCAAGGTGTCTTCCTTAGTGAAATCTTTGCAAAGTGATCCTAAATCTAGAATGAGATTTTCACTCTGCAGCAGAATGTGCGCTGATATGAAACTTCCTGGTAGATTAAAATTGTATGCCAGACTAAGACTCGAACTCGGGACCTTTGCCTTTCATGGGCAAGTGCTCTACCAACTGAGCTACCCAAGCACGACTCATGCCCCATCCTCACAGCTTTACTTCCACCAGTACCTCGTCTCCTACCTTCCAAACATTACAGAAGCTCTCCTGGTAGAGCACTTGCCCACGAAAGGCAAAGGTCCCAAGTTCGAGTCTCGGTCCAGCACACAGTTTTAATCTGCCAGGAAGTTTGATCCTAAATCCTCTATCACCTGCTCCAGACCAGCACTAGTTTTAAAAAAAATTGGTGACCTGGTATTCTGATCGTAATTTATCCTGCAAAAATTGGTCAACACCTTTTCCATGGGAACTACCTAACAACAACACTTTCTTACTCTTTACTGATTTCCCTACATTCTTACTTTTCAATTTGCTGCTGAAAGTTTGTTGTACCCTGTCTACACTTGCAACTGCTTGAGACTCACCAGCTTCTAACTAAAGCAACATGTCAAATCTATTTTCCACAGTCACCATGAAGCTATCAGACAAAGTTCTGGGCCAGTTCCTCCTGGAACTTTCCACCTCTCTTTACCCTGCTCCCTCCTTAACCTGTCAAGATCTCCCCTGGTCTTGTCTAACTCAGCCTGAAGGGCGGCAATTTGCTAGTATCTTCCTATCTCTACTATATATTCTACAAAACCACTGATGAGTCTCATTTACTTCCCATACTCCCACGCCACCACAGTCACCCACATGAAAAAAACTACAGCACCTGTCACGCCAAAGCCCCAATGTAACAATTTTATGGCAAGTCAAGCACTTTTCACACATGATAAAAGTAACAGTTTATTAAGAATAAGTCAGTTAAATTACAGATGAACACGAAAATATGGTTCCAAAAATTTGGCCTATATGCAATTGTATGTAAACAAAAACAACAGTGCAAAGTTTCTGAAACAGCAATTTAAATTTTACACTACTTTCTGGAAATGTGAGTTAAATAATGAAGAGGTACCCTATGGTTGTTGTTATGAAGTATTGCATAGTCTTCATCCTAAAGCCTCTAACTCATTTTTCTGTTGGCAGATGCTTATGTGTGCACTGTGTTTTTTTGTTGTAATGGTACATTTTCTTTGCAACTAAAGTTTTATTTTGGTGTTGTTCACTTTTTTATGTTTTATTGCTGCAGTATTATTCTGAGGTAGTGAACTAAAGTAAAGTTCTTTGTTAGAGTATCAATTCTTATCAATCCAAATTACAAAAACTTAATTGAAAACTAAAACAATGAAAAATGAATTCTAATATATTTCTGGATTTTTCCCAGATTTTTGCCAGTTGAAAGCATTTCCATGTTTTTCCCAGTTTTTCCAGTTGTCCTGGGCCATATGCACCCTGCCAGAATATTAATGTCTCCACGTCCAATAACAGGAGTGCATTTTGCATCACCAGTATGAACAGGTCTTGCACCTGGAAATTCTACATAGGTAGCGAACAAAGAATGCTGACTGGACATGTGATCTAGCATCTCATTTCTTTCTTTTGATGTGTTGCAGTTCATAAAATGCAGCATAGCTTTTTCAACTGATGTAGCAATAATTCATAGAGCTGTTGTTTCCCACTTCATCCAGTCTGCAACCAACTTGCTGTATGCACTGTTATCAGGTTTTTCTTCAGGAAGATTATACAAACAATCAGGAACAGTACAAGCATTGTGTCATTTTAACACTATGTGCACTTGAAACTTCCAAGCAGTCCAATTTTTCATATCTTTGAGTTCATTTATGCAGATGATCTCACTTCCCATTTTGAGGTTAAGTTATTTTTCTCTTCAGCTGTGGGTGGAAAACTAACCTCACATGACATTCTCATATTTGAATTACTGTTTCACATTCAGTACTAATTTTTCAAAAAATGTTATTTGTCTTGTATTCCTGGACCCACAACCACTTGCAATTGATTCTTTTTGAGTTAGCAAATAATACATTGAACATGATGAACTAGGATTTTATTTGATACACAGTTATGCACACCACATTCAGAATGATTGAATACATTAAAAAAAATATAAAATGATATTGGGCTGCAAGGCAATGCCCACAGCAAATATTCATGAGAACCAAAGAATTACTGAGTTCATAACATATATAACAAATAAATTTGTACTTCTTTTACACATTTTCTAATACCATGTATAACATGATATAAACTACTGCAGTATTTATTAGTGTGTGGCATTGATAGAAGGCATGTAAAAAAACTGAGTAGGAGAGTTACCACCCTTTCTATGTCCATCTTACTGGCAACATTAGTGTGGAATTTCCTTCAAATGCAGGTAGGAGTGGCACAACTGCTACATTTCCCCCTACATGTGGACCATATGGGACATACAGGGAAAAATTTAGAGACAAAATACAATCTTGTAAGCACAATGATAAAGGGCGAGATCCACCAGTGCTCCCAGGCAGAATAAAAAGAGACATATAACTATCACTGAGTGTCACTCAGTTTTATTTGCAGATGTAGAAAAATTAGGTACCTGGTTTGATTTAAATGGTTTAAAATTATGCATGGAAAAGACTCAGTTAATGCAGTTTAAAACAAAACAAGCAAAATTAAATGATATTAAAATCACTCACAAAAACTGGGATGTACAGGAAGCTAGCTGTGTGAAATTCCTAGGAAAGCAACTAGATAAAAATGTATCATGGGGCTCTCATATTCAGTACCTTGCAAATAAATTAAATAGCTTAGCATTTGCAATGAGGGTATTGTAAAGTACTACCAGGATAGATATAAGAAAAGTAGTATATCACATCTACTCTGAATCAGTAATAAGGTACAGAATAGTATTTTGTGTCGAATATTAAAACTTCAGAAAACCATCATTAGAAATATGCACAATGTAGGACGAAAAAATCATGTTGCCCACTCCTACAAAATCTAAGTGTATTAAGTATTCTGTCACCATACATCTATGAGATGTTCATCTTTGTACATAGTAACCCCAATTTATTTGTAGCAATCATTTTGAGCATGATTACAACACCGGAAATCAAAATAATTTTGTGCTGCCCATCCACCATTTAAAACTTTATGGTCAGACTCCACAGTATATGAATATGAAAATATATAACAAAGTGAAACGAAGAGAACTGTTCAGTATAAATTTAGAAACACTGAAAAAACCTTATATGAGAAACTAGTGCAGAAATGTTAATATTCAGTAGAAGAATTCACGAAGGACATCCTGAAAATATAATCAGGAAGCAGCAAGTACTTAGGACTGTTAATTTTTAAAAGTTTGTTACTGCTTAAGAAAAAAATTGTTAGTTGCATGTCGATTACATATCTAGTACAGTATATTACATTAATGATATTACAAGAAAAATTGTAAACTAATTTTTGTGTTTCGATGAGTCTCCTGTACATTAAGTCAATGTCTTGAAATTGTGTGTTATGAGACACTGAACTTCTATTCTGTTCTGTTTAGAATATTAGTGTATGATGTCACTACAGGACTTGTAAATAGATACAGAGTACATATACATGTAACCCCCCCCCACCCCCTCCACACACACACACACACCTAAATGAAACTGTGGAGCCAAAGTGCAGCAAAAGATTAAGTATGAAGTCAATGACTCACAGAGGTCACAGCACGTCTCTCGTTATATGGTAAAATATGATGTTAGAAAGTTGCCAAGATCATGCACCATCTGTTGATAGCTCAGTTCTCCAAAGATGCACCCATAAATACAATTAACCTACTATCAACAGGAATTAGCTTATGAACAACACATGTGCAATTACTGCTGGAAAAATGGTCTGCACATACCTGATAACAGTAGCATCACCACCATTTCTTCTTGATTCCTGCAACTGCCTTGAGAGAACACTCCCATCACTCTAAGAAAAACAGCACATCTGCACTTGGAACATATGCAGCTGCTAGCCCACTGAAAAGTACTATCAGCTCATGGCTCCAAGTAACCATGGAAAATCTTTCTATGCATCAAAGAAGCCCTGCTCTGTATGTGTCACTAGCATTAACACTAAAGAATTTCCTTCCCTTTGCCTGCAAATCTCCACCACAGTATCCAGAGTCTGCTTAGTGACCCCTATACTGCCAGCATTGCAGGAAGCTCATTGATAAGATGGGCAGTGTGTGTCACCTGTTGAAGACATAAGGCAGCCAGCGGACATAGGCAGTCGTAAAATGCTCTAAAATTTTTTCTAATTATAAATCTCTCTAAATACTGAGACTAGTTCCAGCAATGGCATTCTACTAATGCTAGCAGAGTTTGCCTGCACAGCAAGTAATTATACTAAGGAAAAAAATGTTCTGGGACAAATATGCAGTAACTTGTGTAATGTTTATCATCACGACAGGGTCATTAAATATGCTTTTTGGTTACATATTCATTGTTAAATTATGATCTATGTGTCACAAGATAGCTCTACACATTGCTCCATATGAGGAAGAAAAAACAATGATTGAGAAAAGTAGTTACAATCAGTCCATGTGTTTTATAAAGTTGCTGGCCACACTTCAGACCAGTGAATCTTTCATCACTTGCAGATATGCTGTAACACACCCCTTACTATGTAAAAGACTTCTCCCAAAAGCAATAACATAATGCTGGACTTGTTACCACTAGGTTCAGTTAACATGCTAGTATTACATGAACTCAAATTCATATGTTTCACATCAGATAAGAGAAATTAGGACTTGTATAGATAGCTACATTTTTGTGAACAGCACAAGGTACCATATGGGGTATAGGGGTGTTATAAAAAAATAGGAGGATACGTCATGATCCTCTTATAAGCGAGAAGGCACCTAGAATTTGGACAAGCATTAAAAAACGCTTTGAATCTGTATGCAAGCATGTCTCTAATATTCATTTAGAAATATACACTAAGACGACAAAAGTTATGGGATGTGATATGCCCTTTTACAGATGGCATTAGCATCAGATACACAAGGTATAAAAGGGCAGTGCATTGGTGGAGCTTTCATTTGTACTCAGTTGATTTATGTTCCAACATTATGGCTGCACAACAGGAATTGACAGACTCTGAACGTGGAATAGTAATTGGGGCTAGATGCACGGGTCATTCCATTGTGGAAATCATTAGGGAATTCAATATTATGAGATCCACAGTGTCAAGAGTGTGCTGAGAATACCATATTTCAGGTATAACCTCTCACCACAGACAACACAATGGCTGAAGGCTTTCACTTAATGATCAAGAGCAGTGGCATTTATATAGAGTTGTCAGCACTAACAGACAAACACTACTATGTGCAATAACCATAGGAATAAATGTGGGATGTACAACAAACATATCTGTTAGGACAGTGTGGTAAAATTCTGTGTTAATGGGCTATGGCCTCAGGTGACTGATGTGAGTGCCATTGCTAACAGCATGACATCACCTGCAGTGCCTCTCAGGGCTCTTGACCATAATGGTTTGAGGTTTGACCTAGATGACAAGAAAACTATGGCCCAGTCAGATGAGTCCCAACTTCAGTTGGTAGGAGATGATGGTATGGTTAGTGCGTGGCACAGGCTCCATGAAGTCATGTACCCAAGGCACTGCACAAGCTGGTAGTGGTCCCATAATGGTGTGGGCTGTCTTTATATGCAATGGACTGTGTCCTTTGAATGTTCGGCCACTTGTGACCATTTGCAGCCATTCATTGACATCATATTTCCAAACAATGATAAAATTTTATTGATGACAATGCAACATGTCACTGGCCAAAATTGTTCACAATTGGTTTGAAGAACATTCTGGACATTTTGAGAAAATAGTTTGGCTACCCAGATCGCCTGACATGAATCCCATCAAATATTTATTGAACATAATCAGGAGGTCAGTTCATGAACAAAATCCTGCACTGACAACACTTTTTCAATATTGAACAGTTATAGAGGCAGCATAGCTCAGTATTTTTGCAGAGGACTTCCATTGACCTGTAATACCACACCACATTGAGTTGCTGCACTGCGACAGGCAAAACATGGTCACCTCAATGTATGTATGTAAACACTCAATTGACAGTAAAATAGGCTTCTATGTAAGAGTTACAATATAGTTCTCACAATAATTATAGCCCACATCTACTACTCCAAGCTGGTGTCTCAGATTGATGAGTAAAGTCCATATTGTTTTATAGCACAGCGCAAAAATCCTAAACATTTTGTAATTATAAATAATTATAGATCAGTGTTCAATCATATGTATTTATTTATAACACTGTACTGACATTAGCACTGGGTGGTGATACCATAACACCTATGGGGAATTAATGTTTCTGACAGCCATAGTTGCGGGTGCATAATAATGCATGTTTCTCAGTCTACATTCTATAGGAAGTAGCTGACTGCAGTAATATGGCTAAGTCTGAATTCCACCATTAGATAGTCTACAAAACAGCTGCCTGCATCACTGTTTAAGGTAATCAATTTCCACATTAAAATTATAGGCATATAGCACATAGTTTTATAAATCATTATAGGTCCTTATTGCCATTTCTTAAGTAGAGTGTTGAGATATGGTATTACAACCTAGCATTACCAAATAATACAGTGAAACTACAGTCTTCCACAAGATGTAGACATCCACCTATAAAATATAACACTTATGAATTCTAAATTTAGAAGTCATAACCAGAAAAGATTTCATGATCACATGGTCAACACTATATAAGGTAGTATTTCAACCCAATAGCCAAAATTTCAGAATAACCTTAGGGATACATATACCAAATGCTAACGGGTAATGGTCTAAGTCTACATGACACACATTGCCACCTTTACATGTCAGTATGGCATATTTTTTTCTATATACTTGCCAGTAAGACAGTCAGGTCCTCTAGAGATGGATATCTGTTCTTTGCATTCTCATTTTTTACTGTCATTGCGATTTTCCATGTTATTAACATTAGGAAAAAAACCAACCTCTATGGGAAAGTATTCTATCCCATACTGATTTGCTTGTGATGAACATACAGTTTTAATACCCCTCCCTTAATACAGCAATTAGAAAACTGTTGTTTTACTTCACAACATTGCAAAATAATGTAGATCATCTTTATAGCACTGTATTTCCATCTTTAAGTAAGGTAACATTACACAGTATATTAAAAGTTTCACTTGATTTCAAGATGGCATCAGCTTCTACAGCAGAAGTACTAAATGTCTTTAGGCTGTAGATCCACTACATGCACTTAAGTCCATTTAGAGATCAATTGACTTAAAAATTTGTAAAAGTTTAAGCATAAAACAACACCACAGCCAATATTAACCATTTAATCACACCAAATTCATAGAGGCTCCTGACCTAGCCACATAAATTATCATTATTATGCAAAATAGTGGCTCTCTTCACAACCACTTAAGAGGTTATCCACATTCACTTTCACAAATTCAAGACACAAGAATAATACATACAATTTAAGACCATTTACAGTGTCCCATATTCATAGAGCTTCACACATCTTTAAGCTATGAACTCCAAAATCAGTCTGATCAGTCTGCTATCAAAATTAATCTGATGAAATTAATGTTGGGGCACAATAATATAAGGCATGCTATTTTTTTCCAACCTTTCAGTACATTCTATGAGTCTATGTAATGCTAGTGTGATGTCTGATTTTATATTCTATGACAGATTTAATTTATTCATTATTTCTTGTGAATATGTATTTCTTTAAAAAGTTTTTAAAAATATTTACAAAATGTTGACAATATTCAGCCTGTAAGCTTCTCATTATACTGGAATATCCATTTCATATCAGTATTATAAAAATGGATTCTATCATACATTTTGGCTGCATTTAAAATTTTATTTTGTAAGATACGAATGCTATGCTGTGGGGCAATTGGCATGCTCGGAAATGAACACAATTTGTACACTGCAAATGCAGTGTAGATGCTGTTATTGTAACTAATCCACTGTAGCTCAAAAGGGACTATGATGTACATAATTACAATACCAGAAGGAAAAATGCCATTTATTACTCAATATTAAGGTCGTATTTAGCACAAAAAGAGGCACACAGTGTTGTAACCAATATTTGTGATCACCTACCCAATGATATAAAATGTCTGACAGACAGCAAGGTGAGAAATTGAAAAACTTTCTCCTTGACATCTTCTTCTATCCAACAGAAGATTTTCTTGTACTGTAATGTGTAAAGGTTGTGGGTAGCAATTACTAATTGAGATGTGTATATTAAAAATGATCAGCATGTAGCCATATTTACAAATTAATTTGTTACTTGAAATAACTTGTTCAACATCATTATGTTTTATCATGCAAATGGTCCATAGGACATGAAACTAACTATGGCACATGGTTAAAGTGTCAGTGAGTTATTCTCTTCTCAGTGTTACTGCAGATAGCCTGTAACTGCTCCCATTTGAACTGGAGTAGCAAGACTTGTAAAGTGCTTAGTTGTATCCACAGTACAGCAAAACATTAAAGCTCTAACCATTCCTCCAACCTAGTGTCTTCATTTGATATTTTTGAAGGTCTTATCTCATCTAAATAATGAAGCCAGTAGTCCATAGGCATGCTACCTATATATCATAAACACATTCCTTCAGAGAAAGTAACAACCTGTGTTCCAGAATAAACCTACATACACCTATCAAGTTCACACAATAAATCATCAGCCAACCCCAAGTAACTAATACTTTGTTGTAACATTTAATCATCAATTTATAATACCATTTAGACTAATTATCCATCAGCCAATCCTTATTTTAAAGAAGAAATTTTAAATATAATGTCATGATTTTGTCGTTACACTGTCTTATTCTCTTGGTGAGGTGTCAGCAAAGTGTCACCCAGTTATTTAATCATAATTTATTTTGGTCACTTTGATATTATTTCACATAATGAAGCACATGACACAAATACCTTTCTGAGACGTGGAGACAAATGATTACCTTAAACTGTTCAGAGTGAGTGAAGTGTCGTGCAGATAGGTGATCAGCATCTGGACTTAATCCTACCATCAGTTATGTGACATGGAATAGCAAGTTGTCAGCCTTCTCAGAGTAGCAGCTGGAGTGGAAATTTTGCCTCTCTTTGCATTACCATATAATCATACTTTACAGGTACACAGAGTTGCATGAACAGAAAAATTGTATCAATTAGGATCAGAGCATAAGTGACATAATCAGCATTTATTGAATTAACAGGCCTACAGAAAAACACACACACACACACACACACACACACACACACACACACACACACACACACACACACTACAAAAAAATCAGCACACTGTAAAAAAGTTATAAAAGAACACACTACAAAAAGCACTATAAAAAAAGGAAGTCAGCCAGTAACAACAGAGAAGATATTTACTGCAGATGATGGTCCATTGCTGCGACTATAATTTCATCTTATACCACTGTCAGGTCCACTTATTTGAGGATTGTTAACACTTGATCTTTCCATCACATCCTTGGATGTCCCCTTGGGCGTTTTCCAAAGGGTTGAGCATGGAGGACCTGGTATGGGAGGGATCCATCAGCTCAAATGATATGGCCAAACCACTGTAGCCTCTTCTGCCCTAATATTGGGCCAATGTGTGGCTGTCCAGACTCCTGATAAAGGTCTTCTTTTGTTCTTAATTTCCATTTACTTTTCATGGTATTGTAGACAGGCCCATAAAACTTTTGAAGTACCTTCCTCTCGGAGGCACAGACTGCTTCTTCAGTTGTTGCTGATGTATTCCAGGCTTCACAGCCATGTGAAAGTACTTGCCATCCTAGAGTCATGTACAGTTTTGATCTTATTCTTCTGTGATATTGGTGAAGACTTGACTAAATTGATTAGACTAAAGAACATGTCATCAATGTTTATTATTCTATGATACACTTCTTTCATCACTTCACTTATATTAGTCAATATGGATCCCAGCTACTTGAATTCTTATACTTTTACAAAGGTATGCCCATCACCGCTAGCCAAATTTTCTTCACATTGTGGAGAAATCAGTAAGTATCAGCACATACTTGCTCTAGAGTGTTACTGAAAATCACATCATTGGCAAATACCACGATTGTGTCTGCTCTCACTTCCAAGGCTAAGTTTAATTGTATTGATGCCAATGGATCTTCCTGTTGCAATACACTTCAAATATTGAATGGTGTTGATAGTTAGTTGCCAAACTGTACCCGACAAGTTGATTGAGAATAGCAAGCTGCAATCAGTCAGCTGTATTTTGATGAGATGTCAAATTCCTCTAACATTTGCCATAACATGGAGCAGTCAATGCTGTCATAAGCTTGTCAAAAATCAGTGAAGATGAGGTCTAATTCCTGATTGAACTCATAACATTTTTCTGTCAGTTGCCTCAAGGTAAATATGTGGTCAAGAATCAATCAACCAGGGATGAAGCCACATTGATAAGGGCCTACAGTTCCTTCAGCCAGTAGTTCTATTCGGAATAGCCACAGCGTTGTAAATACACTACAACCAATTTATATCAATAGTTTCAAAGCATCCATCAGTGTTTCACTTTCCAATTGGAGCATCCCAGCTGTCATACCAGTACTCCACAGAGCATTGCTGTTCCTGAGAGCTTTCAGTGCATTACTGGTTTCTTCCTCTGATGATTCATGGATTTTCACTCTATAAAACTGTCTTGCATCAGTGTTGTCACCAATGTTTGACTGCCATAATTCAATAAGTTCTCAAAATGTCTGTTATTATTGTGATACCAGTTCACCAGTCTCATTCATTAGAATCAGTGTATGTTGTTGGTAGATACCTCTGGAAAATCTTGTGGCCCATAAAAAGGAGTGTGATGACTTTGATTCTTTGACAGCTATCAACAGACTATCATGATGTCCCAATTTTGTCTTCCTTATGAGCTGATCTGTTACATCTTGCCGCACAGTAAGCTATCCTTGCATCTTCCAAACATTGTTCTAGCCATTTTGGCCTTTTCGCTGATTTTGTCTCTACAGATTTCTGACATTGTTTAGTGGACAGCTAATTCAAATTCTGAAGTCCAAGCTTGACTTAGCTTGCTGCTGTTGAAGAGCATGTGGATATCTCCAATCCTCATAACTCCATAAAGAAGTCTTGTTTCTTGGATTGCTACCACTAGACATTGGTATTTATCAACTATTTCTCCAAGTTGTTTCATTCTTCTAGTCATTACTGACCTTACATTCCATATTAAGTGACATAATACCTTAAATAAATCATTAAAGCCATTACAATGCCACTGTGCAAGTCAATTCTTAAGTAATCTGTTACTTTTCTACAAATCATACAAATATTATTTGTTAACAAATAACATGTCATTTAATTGTTCTTTGTCATATATAGATGTATAATCTAGAATAGTAATATCTAGATTTTGTAATGAGGCAGACCAAGAAACACTGTATTGAAGTGACCAATATTGCATTAAGTAAACCACCAGATCCACTTTCTGATAATTACACACATATTCAGACTCGTGTTACTATGTAAATCACTGTAAATTTGCCACCACTGACTGTAGTCTAAGCTTGGGGCTAGGTGGAGTAAGATGACAAAATGTAGATAAAATGATGAACATGGTATTTCTCTGACACATTCATAGATATCACCATGTGTCCAAGCAGTTTCTGAGACTCAGGCGATAAGTAAAGAAGTCCACCAAAAGGGGTGTCTGGACAGATTGTTATGTGAGCAGTAGCAATAAACGTGCATATTGTTTACATGAACTTGTAATTTTTAGACTTCATAATGAAAGGATTATTCATCTGTCATAAGCTGTTTTTTCTCTTTCATAATGTATTCTCAAAATATAACTCATAATTTAGAAAACAATGTATGTTGTAGATAGCTGACCATTAAATACGGTAATTGTAAATAATTTTAAAACCAAGATGGTGTCATGGGGTATGGTGACAAAGGGCAGGGTGGGTAAGATGATGAGAAGTTCATCATCTTACCTGACATATTTTGGAGTAGTCGTTTTTTACTAATAGCTACTGACATTATTTAAGAGTTGGGTTTGAAACTGAATTTTGGTTGTAGTTATTTTTCTTAATTTTAAATAATAAGTTATGGTTGTTTATCTATTAATGTTTTGGAATTTATGAATATAATGCCATGACATTATAGCAGGAATAGTGACTAGGAAAGTGGGATAGATAGGAAATGAATGCAGGGGTTGCTGAATTATGAGATGAAATTTCAAGCGTAAATGCAGCAGCAAAGGAACGTAACATGTCAGAGCCAACACTACTCGGCTGAAGGCCACACACAAGACATTGAAAACTCAGGGCTTAGGGCCTGGATAACAATAATTTCAGATTTTAAAACAAATCAATCTTCAAATTTTAATTTAAGTCAACAGAAGGCCTTATTTTAAAATGAAAACAAACTGAATTAATAGACGGCTGAAGGCCTCGTACAGTAGATCAGACTAAAATAAAAATCACAATCTAAAACCAACAGAACAGTGGTGCTCAGAAGTGTTCCAAGGGTCGGGCTGAGGAGGTAGCTCCAACGTAAGGTGAGGTGAGACATACAGGCAGCCAACAGTAAGGTTAAATAATTGCATGGCAACCCGACCCAGGGACAGCTGAAGGACTGACCAACAACCTGATCAATTCCCTTCCGCCCGACCAACGGTACGACAACAGAAAATATCAGCTGAGGACGAAGATACCAGCCACACTATGTCATCAAAATTGGCGTCTAAAAACAGCCAAGCCACAATAACCTTTCTTAAGAAAAAAATATGAACAAACAACTAAAAGGCTGTCGAACTACACGCCATGCCAGATAGCATCAACACGGGAAAGAAAAACACACTGCTGGAAAACTACCCTAATAACTATGGCAGGTAACTGGTGCATTAATGGCCACAAGGCAGGAAATACCGCCGGTGCACTTCACTGATAAGTGACAATCAATTTAATAGTTAAAGACCACACAGGAAGGCGGCTGCAAAGTTTCGCCGAATCCAACACACCATAAGTTGCTGCTAGGTGGAGCGGCCCAGCAAGCAACAACCGACAATGAACAAAGAGATGTCACAGCAAGTGAGGTTTCATAACAGGTTAACTGATCACTCAACTTCAGTGTCCAGGTTTGGTGGGCAATGAACTTTGTAGCTCTCGTGGCTAGTGCCTCACAATGCGTGCACACCGCCAGCAGTCCTGGCCTAACCCTGCACCGCAGAGACTTACTCTCTGCTCTGTCCCAACCGACCGACTACATGCTGCATGCAGACAGCATTAAAATAGCTGTTCAGTCAAAACCACACAAGCTACACATGGTTTCATGAAAACACTTTCACAAACAACTCGAACAATACTAAAACCTGTGACTTTGGAACAACAAGGACGTATCACAAGTCAACACACATGGAGAACCCAGAAGCGGTCGGCGAGCAAATACATGTCTTATGATGAGACAAATGACCAAATGACCAACCAAGGTCGTCCCCACTCAAGTCATGTGTGTCGGCAACAGTCGGGAGAGTTGTGGCTGTCATGACCTCACTGCTGCTCCGTCTTGACTCAACTCCCGGCACACGATGACCCAGAAATACTAGCGGTCACTCCAAAGATAGTATGAAAGTGCTCTTATTGATAAGAGCTGCTGCTGCCACTCATGGGAAGGCAAGCAAGCAACTTAGTGACGCCGGTAAATTGAATAAGAAATGAGACGGGAGTACCGGCAAGACAAGATGTCAAGCAATAATGGCACGAACATGAGCCGCGCATGGCTCATTTACAGACAAAAATTTCTTTATTGTGGAAGTGTCCTCAGAACTTAGGCAGATTTAAGTACACATTTACTGACCATCAAATAGAAGAGCTTAGATGATACGTAATTGATTTTAACAAAAAAGCATTTGGGATAAGAAATAAACACTTTGGAAAATTGTGTTTTTTGTATGCGGAAAAGCTAGGATTCAGCCATTGGTCCAGTAAAGATAAGAAACCCACTGGAAAAGACTTTGTAATAAACTTATGAAACATCTACAAACTATCTCTGAGAAAGCCAGCGACAATGTTGGGAACTCAAATCATTGCCTTCAATCGAGTTCATGTAGGTAAATTTTATGAACCACTTAAAGAGTTCAGATTGAAATATTTGTTGAAAGCGCAGAATATCTACAACATTGATGAATCAGGGTTTTTCAAAGTGTCAACAAAAATTGCTAAAATGATCTGACCCATTGGTTCTCACCAGGAGAGCCCCATCTTCCTACAATGCCTTGATTTTAAACAGATGTTTATGGGTACTGTAATTTCAAAGGCAGTATGAAGAATAATTGAAGGAAATATTTCAATGTATTAGTAGTACATAAAATTTCGTCTTTATGATTCTTAAGTAGATTTTTGAACCCTTCTTCAGGACCTTTTGATGTACAATTTATGGATTAGAACCCACATAAAGTCCTAGCTAATTGTGAGACACTTTCAGTTTCATTTCTTGCATCCTGATCTATGTTATTTCTTTCATATTTCCTTTCAACAGCCCATTTTGTGCCTGATGAAAGCAGGCTGCTGCCCCTACAGATGTGAGGGAGTGAAGTGTTGTGCCTCCTTATTTTCCCACTTAACCATGTCTAGCAGAGAATCAAAAACATTGGTGCACCAGCGAGTGGCTTGAAACTTTAAACTTTGGTGGGAGTGTGTTTTTTTTTCAAGACCATACACAGGCCTGACATCAGTATCTAGGGTTTGAAAGAAAAGCCACAAACCATTAAGTTTTCCATTCTAGGTTGTGTCTATCAATATAATAATGGGACTGGACAGCTTTGGGCTTGTATGTTCCATGCAGTTGCTAAAAGGTGATCAAAATCTGCTGCCACTGAAACTGTTACAAATCTGTGCGATGATCTGATTGTAAGATGAAAGCATTATACTTTTAGCCACCTGTCCTTACTATTCTTTCTGCTTCTTGCCACATTATCTTTCCTTGCCTTGTAGTATTTTTCTGTCTATAATTTTTATTGATAAGTGGTTGTTGCCTGCAAACTGGTTAACTAAATGCACATGATGAGAATGAAGTGACCTTGTAATGAGTGAAGTAGAATGTGAAATATGATACAGATTCCTGCTGTGATGGTATTTCTTTCTGCATCATAATATTCACATACCTGTTGAAACATGACTGAGAAATTATGATTGGTTTTGTTTTAACAGGTATACTCTATGTTTACAGCTATATGAAATGTTAACATGTGATGTACACTGATGTTGACGTAGGCAAAAGTCCAAGTTTCTACATGTCTAATCAGAGTACTATTTTGATGCATAAAAGCCAGTTTTGTGCTGATATCTATCTCAGTCACATCAGAGTTTAATGCTAAGTTTCTGAAGCAAAAAAGCAACTCTGAATGTTACAGAGAAATGTATGTATAGATGGAACACAACATTTGCTAAGGAGCATGGCTCCACTGTAATAAATTAAGGTGCTTATATAACCTATGAGAGATGTAAGTGCACTTGTACTGAATATTATTAATTGAATTATTTACCACTGTTACCTACAGAGGACAATGAAAGTCAGTTGGTAAACATGTCAGTTCTGCATAGTGAGTTTCCAGTACAACATGAGTTTAATGTCTGTTGTGTCACATACATTAAGGCAGCACATATCTGAACAACCTCATGGACTGATGGTATGTTAACTAATGCAGTTACCCACTCAACAAACTGAATGATTTCACTCTACTCTTCTTGATTTGATTATGTTATTGCAGGTATCTTATGTTAATGAATGGAAATGGTCACTGAACTTATGTAGTCTGAGGTCATATTTTACAGGTTTTAAATGGTTGTAAACATTAATGATTTTGTAGGATGACAAACCAATTCATCAAGCTTTTTAGTGATGAGACATACTATCACACATTTATTGTATGGGTTAAATGACAAGAACCTGGCAACACAGTACCATTTTTATTATATTAAGCAGTTTAAATCATACAGTTATGTGCAGAACTGCAACCCACAGTGCCAATGAAGAGAAATAAGAGAAATAGTTTAGAAGTTGATTTTTGAGTAGTAGTAATTGTTACTTTTGACTATTTTGCCCAGTACTGTGAACATTGTGAATTAGTAGATTGGTTGGACAATACTTTGTCTTTTTCTAGTGGGGGCTTCTTAATTAAATGTTGAGGATTTAATGTGTAGGGAGACAATTATTTCTCCAATATTTCGTTACTGAAAATCCTCAGAAACCATCAAATCATTGAATGATGTACTGGTCAGACTTTTTAGCTGAAAGTCATTAGATTTTGTGTATGTTTTAAGTAGTTCCTGGAATTTGGAAGAATGTGTAAGACCTATTGCCTACAATTTTAATTTTTTAAGTGTTACATCTTGTTGACAAACCTGTCACTCCTTTGCTGGCCTATTCTATTTACTTTGATTTCCAAGACTTTGTGTGGGCTGTTGCACAAAACTAAATAAAATCCAAGATAAAGGACTGAGAGCTGTTGATAAAGTCACACAATTTGTAACTAGTGTTACATTACTTTGCAGTTGAGTTACATCTGTCCCCTGTTTAGAAACACATACTTATTTTTTTCTTCTTCTTCTTCATCTACCGCCCCCCCCCCCTCCCCCCAAAAGATTTTGAAGCCAAGTTCTAATATTCTGTAGCATACCTTAGAACTTCCATGTTTGACATACACACTTATCAAAAAAGTTTTGCATCACCCCCGTTCAGAGAGTTCCAGAACCTGTACAGAAAATTGGATTAGAGATCAACATATACATCATTTCTGCCCTTTTTATTGCTAATGAAAGCCACACATTGCATTTTGTACCACCATACAGCAAGACCTTCAGAGGTGGTGGTCCAGAATGCCATACACACCGGTACCTCTAATACCCAGTACCATGTCCTCTTGCATTGATGCATGCCTGTTTTCACCATGGCATACTACCCACAAGTTCATCAAGGCACTGTTGGTCCAACTTGTCCAACTCCTCAATGGCGATTCGGCGTAGATCTCTCAGAGTGGTTGGTTGGTCACATCACCCATAGACAGCCCTTTTCAATCCTTCCCAGGCACGTTTGATAGGATTCATGTCTGGAGAACAAGCTGGCCACTCTAGATGAGCGATGTTATTATCCTGAAGAAAGCCATTCACAAGATGTCCACAAGGGGGACATGAATTGTCATCCATGAAGACAAATGCTTTGCCAATATGGTTGCACTATCTGTTGGAGGATGGCATTCACATATCATACAGCCATCACGGCACCTTCCATGACCACCAGCAGCATATGTTGACCCCACATAATGCCACTCCAAAACAGCAGGGAACCTCCACCTTGCTGCACTCATTGGACAGTGTCTAAGGTGTTCAGCCTGACCATGTTACTTCCAAACAAGTCTCCGATGATTGTCTGGTTGACTGCATATGTGACACTCTTCGGTCAAGAGAACATGATGCCAATCCTGAGCAGTTGATTCGGCATGTTGTTGGGCCTATTTGTACTGCACTGCAGGGTGTGGTGGTTGCAAAGATGGACCTCGCCATGGACATCGGGAGTGTAGTTGCGCATCATGCAGCCTATTGCGAACAGTTTGAGTTGTAACACAACGTCCTGTGGCTGCACAAAAAGCATTATTCAACATGGTGGCATTGCTGTCAGGGTTCCTCTGAGCCATAATCTATAGGTAGCGGTCATCCACTGCAATAGTAGCCCTTGGGTGGCCTGAGCGAGGCATGTCATTGACAGTGCCTGTCTCTCTGTATCTCCTCCATGTCCGAACAACATCACTTTGATTCACTCCGAGATGCCTGGACACTTCCTTGTTGAGAGCCCTTCCTGGCACAAAGTAACAAGGCAGATGCAATCAAACCATGGTAGTGGCTGTCTAGGCATGCTTGAACTACAGACAACACAAGCCATATACCTCCTGCCTGGTGGAATGACTGGAGCTGATCGGCTGTCAGACCCCCTCCATCTAATAGGCGCTGCTCATGCATGGTTGTTTACATCTTTGGGTGGGTTTACTTACATCTCTTAACAATCAAAGGGAATGTGTGTGTGATACAATATCCCCAGTCAATGTCTGTCTTCAGGAGTTCTGGGAACTGGGGTGATGCAAAACTTTTTTTGATGTGTGTATGTTCACACTGGTGCAAATCGGTGGTGGTTTCTATGACAATGAGAGATCCCTAAAATTGATGGCCACTGCTTTTGGAACCTTGTGTCTGCTGAAATTCAACAGAGGGAAGCACTAAGGCATCATCAAAAAAAGAATAATGTCACTATTATTCTTTTACTTGTATTTCCACCCCTGCCACACAACCCATATGGATACCTCTTGTCAGGTTGATGTTTTGTTTGCATGATACATGTGTGCCCCACCTTGCCAAGCCATATTCTAGACATGCTTTTAATATGTACTAGATGATTATGAATTGAATATCAATAAGCTAATAATGATGACCCAAGCTGGTGTAAAGTGTATGTTGTATTGAAGAAGTGAGAGGTTGATGATAATGCTTATGTTGTTGATGAGGATGTCAAAGCTAGGGTTCTTGGTGCAGAACGTTCATATTCATATTTTGGACATTCAAATTGTTTATGTCATGTGGTATACTGTACATTTAAATAACTTTGTGGTGTTCTAATGATGTATCTAATGATTATAAGATATATGTATACAAGTTCTAGTATTTACTTTTGTTACTCCAGTGCATCATTTGATGGTACAAGTAAGCAGTTTCTTGTTGCATACACTGATATTCTATTTACCCTTTGTAGAGTCTGTGTGTTATTGATAAATATAGGAGGATCCTTGATTCTGTTTTATCTGATACTGCCATGGAATTGGCTTATGGAACTGCTTTATGTCAAATTCTTTTGATATGTTTTGGGAACAATCTCATATACTACAGGACTAATGTGACATAAATGCTGTGCCAGAGGATTTCAGGCCAATTATTTAATACACTGTTGTGAGACACTAGTTCTTATGCACTAGAATATTGGTAACAGATATTGTAGTGATTGTTTGAAACCAGGCTTATCTGTAGTGACATGGAAGCTCAGTAAGTTTTTAACTGTATTTTACATCATTAAATAAATTGCAGTTAGTAATTTTTCATGTGTTTTTCTGTGTAAGCAACATAGAATAGTACTGAATTAATGGACAATGCTTCCTCCTGGTGATGGCTGATTATAAGTGATTTTCATGTGATAGGTATCAGCCCTTTGTCATGGATGTGCTTTCTACAATTATGTTCTTTTGTGCATTTATCTAATATTGAAATTTTATTCCATTGTTGAGGCAATTTCTTTATGTGACCTGAGTGCTCTGCTCTTAATAAATTAGGTAATGTGAGCATTAAACGTGATCATAGGGAATTGTTTAGTGAATTCTTATTCCATTTGTTGCGAGTTCTCATCGCTGATGGTGGTGGTAAGTGATGCATTCTGCATAAGCAAGGGAGAGAGATAATTTGGAGGCTATATGCTTTCTTCAAGCAGAAAGAGCTCGCATTTGCATAGTGCAATTGTTGCTTGAAATTGTCAACAATGCAATCCCAGTCTGTGCCTTGACATATGCCATCCACTATCATTCGTGGTTTGGACTGTAGTGTTACTATATGTAATCCTTTCAGTCCTTTATCTTGGATTTTGTTTGTAGTTTTGTTTTATGAATTCTTCTACATTATTTTATTTTAATATTCTTGGTGCCATATTGATTCCACTATGTGGCAATGAGATTAACATTTTCTGCACAACTCAAACAACTACACATTTCTAGGAGCACCTGTAAAACATTAAGAGATCAGTACAGATTCAGTTTAGCCATCCTCTGCTCTATTATCACACTGAGTTTAGTATTGCAGTAGCAAATCATTAATAGAAACTTCTTTTTGTAACTAAGCAGGACTCATCATAATTCATTTAATTTTTGCAGTCCTCTCCCCTGGATGATTTTAGCTACATTGATTGTTAGATTTGAATTCTAGCACAACTGTAACTTGAAAGATTAAGCAAATTTAAATTGTAAATGTAATTCCCCTCCCACTTACACTTAATGAAAACATTTGTAACAGATTCTTTGAAATGAAATGAACAACTAACATGGACCTTATGAAAGGGGGAAGGATTGTAAAGGGCACTTACCCAGTTTGGGTTATCAGAGTAATTCATTGCTACTTTATTGAGAATTTAAATTTTATTTCATGCATGTTGCTGTAACAAAACTACAGGCTTAGGTCCCAGCACAAGTTCTTGCAATACCTACATGACCTTCCCCTTCCCTTCAGGACAGAAGTAGTTTTCCCAGTAAAAGCTGCTCACAGGGTATGTTTTCAGCCTTCTGCTGAATGCACTTAACTACCCACACCACAGGCTAGCCAACAGAGAGACTCTCTACTATCATGCTTTGCAAAAATATTAAAAACTATTATGAAAGATAGGCTAATGAATTATTTAAATAAATACAACTTTCTGTCTGTTGACCAGTTTGGATTTCGATCAGGGAAAAGCACAGAATCAGCAACAGCACACCTCACAAAACACATTCTAGAAGCATTAGATAAAGGGAACTACACAACAGGTATATTTATTGATCTAACTAAAACGTTTGATACTGTAGACCACAACATATTGTTAAATAAGTTAGATGAACTTGGAATAAGGGGACTTGTGAACAAATGGTTCCAGTCATATCTAAAAAATAGAAGACAGATAACTGAAATCTCACATATTTCAAGTTGCTCAAACTATTTTGTAAAGTATACTTCAGACCCAAATTATGTAAATATAGGTGTCCCACAGGGTAGTGTCCTTGGCCCAGTACTATTCCTCATTTACATAAACGACTTCCCACAGAGCATCAAGAATGGACAAACAATATTGTTTGCAGATGACTCAAATGTTCTAATCAGTGACAAATCACCAGATGCACTAAAAGAAAAAGCCAAACAAACACTAAACAGTGTACGTGAGTGGGCATCCAATAATAAACTAACACTAAATCTTAAAAAAACAAATGCTGTTAACTTCTATGTCTGCAAAAAACCACACTATAACAACTTTAAGTTAAACAATGAAACTATAGAATGTGTAGACTACACAAAATTTCTTGGTATGCATGTTGACAGTCAGTTAAAGTGGGAAGAACATATTAAAATACTTAGTAACAGAACCGCTACAGCATGCTATGCTCTGAGAATTCTGACTGCAGTTTGTGATACTACATATGTCAGATCTGTATATTTTTCTTGTATCCACTCTGTTATTACCTACAGAATAATATTTTGGGGAGTGAACAGTAAAAATATTCAAATAGTTTTCAAATTACAGAAAAGAGCAATTCGTATAATAACCAAGAGTGGCAGTAGGGCTCACTGCCTTGAACATTTCCAAAAGCTGGAAATCCTAACTGTCCCCTGTGAATACATTTTTCAAAGTGTTATGTATATAAAAAAAAAATATTGACTGCTATATGAAAAATTCTTTAGTACACAGCTATGAAACTAGAAACCAATACAATCTGCATCTAGAGAGGAAAAATAAAGTTAAAACTCAGCAGAGCTTGTTGTACAATGCTGTTAAATTATATAATAAATTACCCCAAAAAATAAAAGATATTGACACAATCGGACAGTTCAAAACAAAACTAAAATTTTTTTTATTAAATAAAAGTTATTACGCAGTAATGGACTATCTGAATTAAAACATGTAGTGTAATTAAAGTAGCCTGCATTGTAATACATGAGGAAATAATTATAATATGAAATCAAAAATTGTACAGTACTATAAGAAAATTACAAATTACACAAGGATATAAAACTAATTTAAGATACCTCAAAAATGTGTGTAAATACAAATGTTATGTGTATAATTGTAGGTATATTGTATTGTATATGATTTTGCTGACGAAATCCACACAATGTAAATTGTTACATGGATTAATAAAGAAATCAATCAATCAAAAATGAGAAAGAAGTCATGTGGTTGCTACTGGTTATGTCCTGGGGAGCAGAGGACAGTGAGGTCTCAGTTGTGTGGGCCAGTCATTATAGAGAGCATACACTCTTAGTATCCAGCTTTCAGAAGAGCAGATATCTCTTTAAGGAGACAGAGCATATGACTCTGCACTCCATGGCCTACAACCTACAGAACTTGATGTGAACTGACACCTCTTCCTCTTCCTTTTTTTGGTTCAGATCTAGTAGACAGCCTTCAGCCCATAACTTCCTCCTGAGAATGAGCCCCATGTAACCTGTATCATGGAACACATGTTTTCTTTTCTGCACGCCCCTCTCTTATTATTTGAAATAGTCTTGCTGGATGCCCTCTCCAAAGTACTAGTACCTTCATGTCTTGTACATGAGCTCAGTTGTAGCCAGCAAATGAAAGATGAACTTCCTGAGATGCTTCCCATTTAGAATGACTCTAGGGGAATGTGTGGCTTCATCAAAAATACTACAGCTGCAGCAAGCATTACCTCCCCTCCTCCTCCCCCCACCTGGTGGGCAGAGGACAGAGGAAGTTGTTTGTACAGTACGGTTTGTCAACAGTGCATATGGGTATGGTGACATTTGGGTTTTGGGGAAGACTTTGGATTTGCACTTATGGGAGTAGGTAGAGTGAAAATGGTTACAGATATGGGGATTGTAGGCTTGGGCATTGTTTGTGAAGGTAGTGTTGCTTGCTGTGCAGCTTCCTAGCAGGGCGGATTTTGGCAATTTTCAGTCAGATGATCGTTATATTGGTGGCATTGCTGACATTGGTATGCTTATGTGGTTGTTTCTGGATGCTTTGACAGGAATCTTCCAACAGTAAATCAAGGCCCCAATATTTATAAGTCTGTCTATGGCACCAGGTGATTCTGGAAACACTCTTACTAAACAGTGAGACCATTTTTATTCCAAATGCATGGTGCCTTCTGCACATTAACTCCTGGTTGTAAGTTCAGTTCTCTTTCAATTTCTTTTTCTGTGTATGCTGTATCAATTTTTCTTTATTGTGGTATTACTGTGAATGTTGGTGTAGGCATGGATGCTATAGTTGTTTTGATGGAGGGTTTTTGAGGGTAGTTAAGGATGCATTTCCAGAAGAGGGAGTAATTCTGAGCAGATACAAATGAGAATATGTGTTGTTGATTTCGATGATGATTGAGTCTCTTCTGAGGATGAGTTGCTGGATTTGCTGGTATGTATTGTGGAATGTGATTGGGGAATGTCTCAGGGTTTATGAGTCAGGGGTTACATCTGCTTAATAAAGAGGAACAGGAAGGAACTGGAACGATTTTGGCATATGTATTGTCAGTGTCTAATAGAGTTAACTGGGTGCTTTTGGTTTTACTTTGGCACTCACTTGTACTAGGCTTTTTGTTGGTTTTTGTGATAGCTTTAGATCGGGTGTCAAAAGGAGGTTGGGAGATCAATGGAGTGGGAAACGTTTACCTGCAGGTACTACTGTGTGCATTGTAGTTGGTGCTGTTGCTGGTAGCATTCTTGTGGTAGTTTGACTGCTGATATTGCTGGTGATGCTGCAGCTGATAATGGTGCTGGGCATGTTGCGGCTGATGTTGCAATTGCTGGTGGTGATTGTGCTGTTTGCTGGGCAGTCAGTGGCATGTGGGTGGTCCTGGAGTGTTTTGGAAAAGTTATGTGAATGTCAGGCAAGTATGGTAGTCACCGTCCAGGTAGCAAACAGTGTCATGTAGATTGTGGCTGTTATTGTCACAGCAGTGGTCAACGTTATTTAAGTAGTGGTATTACTAAACTTATGATTTTGTTGCCTGAATTTAGCATACCCATATACATCTACACAGTGCCATCAATACTATTAGCTAATGTTGTGTAGAACTTTTCATTAATTAAATAAATCAATTTATTGGTATACTGCCTTTTTTTAAGAATGTAGGCTGTACGGAACAATTTTTATGTATGTTCTGTATGTTATGTAATTGTATTCAGATCCTGGTGTTACAGAATTACATGGCTATGTAGATAAATATGGAAAAATGTGAAAAATAGCAAAAACGTGGAAAAATACATAAAAATGACAAAAATGTGGAAAATTTGGAAAAATATGGCTATTTAAATTTCCATGAGGAACTGCAATATCTATTTGTTATGTATGTATTCACAGCACACATGCACATATGAGTATGGCGTACTAATGCACCCTCCATACTATGAGCCAATTTCAAATAGAACTTTTAATACTTACATACTACAGAGTAATTCAGTGATGATGGTACAAACTTTCAGGGATAATGGAGAAGGATAAATGTACCAATCTGGGCTAAGGGACCCTGGTCCAGAAAGAAGTGAGTCCAAAGCTATAAGCGGAAATCGTTCTGATACTTCTGACAGTGGAGTACATGTACCGGTACTGTTACTAAGACTGTAGGACAGGAAAATGCCAGAGGTGGTAGTATGCGCCAAAACAAGAAAGAAATGTCTAGTAAACATGGGCTCTAAACTGCATACCTTAAGAGCTATGAGCACTTGTTCATCTTTGCTACTGTGGAACACATCTCTTCTACTGCAAGCTCTTTGGTTTCTATAATTTTGGAGCAAGTAGTGTGGACCATAACAAAGAAAAGTCCAGTAAATATGATCTCTAAAATCATACCTGCAGCCATATGTACACTTTTTTTTAGTAGAAGAGGTATGTTGCACAGTAGTGAAGATGAGCAAGTGTTCGTAACTCTCAAGGTATGCACTTTAGAGCCCTTGTTTACTGGACATTTTTTTTTATTTGGTCCATACTACCATCTCTGAAAGTTGCATACCCTAAAAGCTCAGCAACAACAGCACTGGTACATGTTTTACACTATCAGAGGTATCAGAACAATTTTTGCTTATAATTTTCAACTTTGTCATTTCCAGATCAGGCACTCTTACAGATCAATACATTTACTGCTCTCCATTGTCCCTGAAAGTTTACAACATAATCATGGAATCACAATCTATAAATGAATGTATTGCTGTATTATTTTAAGATTGTGCGTGGCCTACATTTTGTGTATGTTCGGATCTTGATATTATTGAATTGTACCGAGACCTTGGTGTTACAGATTTGCATCGCTATGGAGGTAGATTTTCCTGAGGCACCACAGTTAACTGTTATGTACATATGCACAGCACTTGAACATATATTTTAGTACAGCATAATAATGCATTACAACTGCTGGAAGTAAAGACATGTTAGGAAATGCCTATACCGTTTTTATTGCTATGTAGGCTGCTTATTTGTAATAGGTGCGTGCAAGCTGGCATTGTGTAGTCTCAGTTTCAATATCAGCACTGATGCTGGGTGGCAGTGACTGTGACACCACTTTATATTTTGCTTTTTTTTTCTAGATGTGTATATCCTTTGAGGTATTTTTGCTAACCAGTGCAGCATTGATTGTGTTTTTATACCATGAGATGTATGCATACTATTTTGGACTGTGATTTGTTTATTTCAGGAAGGTAATGTCTATATGTTACAGACGTCTTTTATGAATTCAGATTTGTGTGATGTGGTATGATTATGAATTATAAGGGTGTATTGAACACCAGGCAGAACAAACAACCTGTTCCTCTTCCTTGATATGTCACTAGCACTCCCAAGATGACGTAGATCATACAGCGATTGTTATCTAAATAAAAACCTGTGAAATGGTACAGACAAATATCAATGTTAATTCTTGTTTGAAAATGGTTAGTGCTTATCAGAACTCTGTTATCCAGAATTATTATGGCACAGTATGTTAAAGTGTATCTGCCATGAGTAATATTAGCTGTAATCCCTGTTTTTAATTCGCAACTAGATCATAAGATGAGACAACTGGTATATAGGTCCACACATGTATCGTAATGTTTTGACTGCAACATTTCATTCAGACATGTCTAATATTATTGAGTTTGTAAAATAAGATTATGAAATTGTGTTATCAGATGTGCTCACACTATGCCTTGCACTATGCTATCCATATGTTTTATTGATTTCAGTTTTACCATTGCACTTGAAAATTGCTGTTCAATCAAAGTTGTGATAGCGAAATAAGTAGTAAAACTTACAAACAAGTGGTGGCAATGATTTCATTGAAAAGCAAAAAAATTGTAAATTAGGGAAGTGTTGCCCATAATTGGTATGTGCAGCACATATCTTCTGCCAATGAAGCAGTTTCCTCACCTTATGCCAATAGTCCACAGAGCAAGAAGAATACTGTATCATTATACAGGGTAGTTATGACTAAACTTTCACTGCTTGAGCCAGTGTAGACAGAAAACTATTTACTGTATGGGTACGCTTTATAGGAATGTGTATATAGGGTGAGTCAGCTGCACCTATTGCTGTAGCCCACAGTGCCTTCAGATACCACTTGCAAAATTTTCTTATTCTTTTGCTCACTAGACACAAACTATTAGTCCTACAGACAAAAATGAGCAGGACCTTTTTGTAGGAAATTTAATGTACTTAAATTTTGTACTAGAATCATTTTCACTTGAGGCCACAGCTTTTGATTTATTGAAGGAAAAGACATTAGAAGATCACTTTTGTATATTTTTCTTCAATAATTTGAAAACTACAGTCTCTTGTGAAAATGCATCCCAGAACAAAATTTAATTACATCAAATTTTGTACAAAAAGCCTTGTTCATTTTTTCTGTAGGACTAAATGTTTGTGAGTAGTAGGTGAGAGGGTATGAAAATCTTCAGCATGGTATTTGAATGTGTTGCGGGCTGCATAAAACCCAGAGGCAGGGGTAGCTGAATCACCCTGTATATTCATCTGCAATGTGTCCAGATCACCAACTCAAAAAAACAAATACTTGTGTAATGAGAAAGTTGTCTGTTTTCCACGAGGGTTTTTTCATAGCACTACTTAGCAATGTCAATATGTGATGGAGCACATGATCACTGTTGATGTTCAAAACAGCCCATCTCATTTCATTCCACACATATTCAGTTGGATTCATCCAGAAAATAGGCAGGCCACTCCATTCTGGTGATGCTGAAGAAACATGTTCGTGACAACAACATGATGAAAACATGAGTTATCACCCATCGAGGCGAAATTGTCACTAAAATGTTGACAATACAGTCCCACTATTGGTTGCAGAATATTGCCCCTCTACCATAAAGCAGAGAGATTGTCTTCAACACCCACAGGAGGTCTACCATGTAATACTAGCACTACCACCTTTTTACACATATTTGACATTACTGGATTGTCCCCAAACATGCTGTCTGCCATTATCAGGGTGCAAACAGATCTGAATTGCATCCTTAAACAACTCTTGAAACAACTCTTGATGCCAATCCTGAGGCTTCCATTCTGCATGATTTCTTGTTCATCTGTAGTGGAGTCCATGGTGTAGTGGTGTAAGAGATGGTACTTGCCATGGTCATTGGGAAAGTCTCATCATGAAATTGTTTCCTAACAATTGGATATGATAGACAACATTCTGTAGTCTCTTTTAATGCTGAATTCGGTTCTGGAGCTCTCAGCCCATTGTTCCTTTGACTTAAAAGTCAGATGTATCTATCATTATGTGTAGCTGTTCAACATGTACAGCCTGTGTTGTGTAAGTACTCAACAATTGCTGTCAACTGGAACCAATCCATGTCGCACCTCATCACTTTGAGTCCGGTGCACACTTTGAGAAACTTGCCTGGTTGGCAAACATCCTGTGCATAATATGATGATACAGGTCCAGTCATTAGTCATGATTGTCTTTCATGGCATGATGGATGTTCACTCTAATGTTCCACATCTCTAATGCATCCATACTGGTGCTTTACTTTCAAGCAAAAAGCTGGAATCTATTACAGGATGACATTGTACCTATAGATAGCACTTATGGTACCTGTGTGTATGCTGACAGACAACATCAGGAGTGACCTTCCAGTCAGTACAGGAATAGTTACAATAGAAACACACTTTCATGATGTGTGTATATTGCTAATGTGTGTATATTAAAGCAATTTGGATGATACTGTCAGTTCAAATACAGGGTTTTATGAGAGCAAAATCCAGTATACAGAGTGAATCTGTGATGATATTACAAACATTCAGAGGTGATGGAGAACAGTAAATGTCTCAATTTGAGGTAAGGGATCCTGGTCTGGAAATGATCAAGTGGAAAGTTGTAGACAAAAATCGTTCTGATCCTTTGCCAATGGAATACATACACTGATAGTGTTGTTGCTAAGATTGTAGGGTAGGCAACTTTCAAAAATAAGAAAAAAAGTGTAGTAAACATGGACTCTAAAATGCATGCCATAAGAGCTATGAGTACTTTTTCTCAGATACTGTGAAACATATGTCTTCTATAGCAAGCATTTTGATTCCCATATTTTTGGAGGAGGTAGTATGTGCAAAAAAGGGGAAAAGAAGTCTAGTAAATATGGACTCTAAAATGCATTCCTTTTGAGCTATCTCCGCTACTGTGGAACACATCTCTTCTACCAAACATGTGCTCATAGCTTCGAAGGTATTCAGTTTAGAGCCCATGTTTACTAGACTTTTTTTCTTGTTTTGGTCCATACTACCACCTCATAAAGTTTCCTATCCTAAAATCATAGCAACAACAGTTCTGGTGCATATATTCTACTGGCAGAGGTCCAAGAATGATTTTTGCTTATAACCTCCAACTAGGTCATTTCTGGACCACGGAATCACCCTTGTATAACTTTTGGACAGAAGGTCTTCTACCATGGTATACAGGATATCTGCCAATGAACTGAGTCTCTTTAATGCCTTATAAATGTCACTCATTTTGCAAATGAAAATTTGTGTTAGTTGCTTACAGCTTCTGTTTGAAAATGTTTTTAAATTGTAACTGGTTTTTGATAACACTACTTCTTGATCCAATTTCACTTACTGATTATTGGTGAGTAGTTGATTAATAATGTAATACACAGACTATTAAATACAGTACTGACACAATTTTCTTGAATTTAGCACTGCTATCATTCCAAATTGGAATAAGAAAATATATTAAACTTCTATTACAAGGCTGGAAAGTGTTCCAAGGTACAACATTCCCCCTTCTCTCCTCGGGTGATGTTGGATGTTTAAGAGTGGCAAACATTTTCCTTTTCTGATAAATATAAGATTTAATTGACACTCACATGACATCAATATGCATTCAGTGAAAATTTAAGAAATTTACCATTGTACAAAATGTCACTATGCTGAAAGAACTTGAAAGACTGCCATTCGATTACAATGAGACAAGGAGGCTTTATAAAAATATGAAGTATAATTTCTGATAGTTCTCAACATTAGAGACATTCTGGGGCTTCTTTTGCAAATAGCAATTTTCAGTTTTAGTTCTGATCATTTAAATATTACTTTTATTATTATTGTTATTGTGTATTGGAAAGTCTGTAAAACTACAGGGGGTTCAAAAAGTATCTCGGCAGTGCCGTATGATTGGTAGCCGCACGTGCCGTACGATTGTTCACCTGCCTGGGTTACTTCCCTTCAAGTGGACTCTCCCAACATTCCACTGTTTTGTTTATCCTAGCCAGCGTCAGTAGTATCGTTGGTGTGTGTCATTACGTGTTGACGTGAAAATTTAAGTTTAGTTCCTTTGTTCATTTGTTTTGTTTTTGTCACTATTAAAATGCTAACCATTGCAGAATGTGTGCTTTTAGGTGAACAAGTGTTCAGAGCTGGTGGTAAATACACAGTTTCAGTTTATCAAACATTTAATTGAGTTTTTCCTGAGACAACACTCCCACATCGCGATACTGTGCAAGATTTGATTAACAAATTTCGAAGTACGGGTTTGGTGACAGATTCATCAAGAAGTGGTCATCCTAGCATTTTGTCTGAGGATAAACTACTCAATATTTCCTATAAAATGTCCACGAGTCCAAACAAGTCAGTAAGAAAACTTGTCCAGGAAATCAATGTTAGTGTCCGAACGGCCCACACAGCTGTAAGTAAAAAATTAGAACTTTTCCCATACAAAGTGACAGTCGTGCAAGAACTGAAAAATACTGATCATGGCAAGAGACTGCATTATTGTCAATGGTTCAAAAATTTCGTTCAACAAACTGGAAGGGATATTCTTAATGAAACATTTTTCATTGATGAGGTGTGGTTTTATTTATCTGGGTACATGAACTCACAATATTCATGAGGAACCACTTCATTCTGTGAAAACAGGAGTTTGGATTGCAATTTCTAGAAGTCGGATTGTGGGTCCCATATTTTTCAACAAAACAGTAAATGCACAACAATACTGCAGTGACATTCTGTACCCATTCATTGGAGAACTTGCGTTAAGTGAAATACTGAACGGTTATGTTCAACAAGATGGTGCAACCATGCATACAGCTCACATTTCAATGTCAGTGCTTGCTGATGTGTTTGGTGATCGCATAATTTCACATGGACTTTGGCCTCCATGATCACCTGACCTAATACCACCTGACTTTTTCTTTTGGGGTGCAGCAAAAGCAACTGTCCATAAAAACCATCCAAAATCCATCAATGAATTGAAAACTGCAATATCCACTTTCACTGCTTCTGTTACAGAAGAAATGTTACAGCTTGTGTTTGGAAACATGATTAGACGAATTGACTTGTGTATTCAACAACAGGGGGGGACAATTTCAACATTTAATGTGAAAATTTGTAAGTAAAAATGAATATTCAATAAATTAATAATTTGTATTTCACTGAGTTTCATTTCGGTATATTCGCTGCGGCATACGGCATGCGCGTCTAAGAATCAAATGGCACTGCGGAGAGACCTTTTAGCACCCCGTACAATATATAAATATATGTGTGTGTGTGTGTGTGTGTCTGTGTGTGTGTGTGAGGGGGGGCATTGTTTGTGTATTTTGGGGATGTACTTGATAGTTGCGCAATTACTTGCATATGAAAGTGTTTCTTTGGTAACATACAGGTTATGATCTTTACATATGTGTGAAAGAAGACAACTAGACCAAAATGGGATTTAGAAAAATACAAAATAAATTGTGCTGTGACAAATGCATATAAATTATTTCTTCTAGAATGTGGAAAAGTAGCATGAACATGTTGTAAGAATGATAATGATTACTCAGCACTGGGATGATGCATTGGAAGGGTTGAACTATGACAAAAAATGTGAAATGAAGAGATCCACATAAGTAGTGGACACCCATACTAAGAAGAAAATTATTTCATTCAATTAAACTGGCAAGTCTGAGTTCACATTGTTCCATTTCTCATAGTACAACCCAAGTTCTTTTTATAAATTGTGAAAGGCACAATTACCAAAGACTGATTTTGAACATTTATTATTATTTCACAACTATAGAGTGCAAGTGGACTAAATTTAATATGTTTCTGGTGAATGCTTCATGGTTTTGTAAAGTAATACTGTATGTGTGAGCTACAAAGAACCTGCTTAATCCAAGGTAATTACAGTGAATAAATACTTATGTAAAGACGAACTCCCACTGCTCCTCACTGATTTAGTAATTGTTTATTAACAACATAAGGCACATACATTACAATTTATTGTTGTTTCTTCACAATACATGGCATTAATTCTAAGAGGCACTTACATTAATGGCTGCCAGTAATAAAATGAGTCTGAGAAATCAATCATCTCACAAGTGAGTATCTGAAACATGTGTTCTGATTCTAAGTTATTCTCACAAATTCCTAGGACATTTAGAGGACTTTGGGTAGATCATTACTTGATTGGGAATTCAGGTCCAAAGACGTACTCATAGTGTTTGCACACTGCAGGAACTATAGAGTAAAACAATGTGTTCTGCTGTCTCATGTTACTAACTGAAGAGTGATATTAATTTACCATGACTGTTAATTATTGAATTTAAAATCATCAAAATAACGTTGGAGCTAGAATCGCACTGGATTACTATGTCTCTCAACCAAACAGTGGCATGTCAAGACATTGTTTTGTACATTATTTTCTTCAGTACTGACATAGTATGTCTCTCAACAATGAGTAATAACGGTCATCATCTACCTGTCATCTTCCACACATACTAGAAGTTTGTGAGGGGAATGTAGAAAACACCTGTATTTGTTTAGAGATATCTGATAACAACAGAAAAATAACTATTACAAGTAAAAACTCAATAATAAAAGATAACACAATGTTAATTATTTACGGACCACAAATTCCTATAATATGTAAAGGGCACCAGGTAGAAATTATCTGAATAGAAAACCAGGTCTGATAGCATACCATCTCCACAATACAGGGGAAAAAATATATGTGTTCTGCTCTCACACATCTACTAAAAGAAGAGCGATGTTAATATACTGTGATTCTCATAATTATTAAATTTGTAACTGTATAACTCATGTGGGAAGCAGAGTTATTCTGAATTACTATGACCTTTCACCTAGAAGCTGTGGCAATCGAAGACATTGTACTACCCATTAGTTTCTGCAACATAGACACAATATTTCTCTGAATATGGGCTCCTACAAGTATTAATGAACATGATCTACCCATCATCCTCCACATATACTAGGAGTTTCTAAGAGGAATTTAGAAATAAATGTAGAGATACGTGTATTTATTTAAAATATCTGATAATAATAAGAAAACAGTTTATTATATAAGTCTTCAATATATAAGAAAATAGTTAACATTTCCCAAGACATGCAACAAGTAAATACTGAAGAATCATGGAATTCACAAAGATAATCATTTATGAACACATTTCTCTACCTTACACAGTGGTTGCTGGAGAGCCACAAACAAAGCTGTCTACAAAAAGATAACTTGCTTAGTTTGTTTCTAGAAAACAACTTATATTTTCAGTGGGCTGTTTATTATCACATCCCTCTGAGATATATTTGTTGAAAATATTAACAAAATACAATAGTAACTTTCAATATCTGAGGAAAAAGGTACAAACTGTCCAATGCACAAAACAAGTAAAAACTCAATAATCACAGAGTCCAGAATGTGAATTGTTTATGGATAAATTTCATTGTATTACAAAACAGTGAGTCTGTGGTTGCAGTCATCTTAATGCACTGGTCAGACACACAATATAAGATTCTAAATTAGTCTCACAAACTCCTATAACCTGTCAAGGGCACCAGGTAGAAATTATCTGAATAGAAAACTATCTCCATACTGTGGGAACAAAAACATAAGACAATGTGTTCCTCTCTCACACATCTACTACAGGAAGAGCAATGTTAATTTAGTGTGATTCTCCTAATTATTACATTTATAGCTGTCTAACTAATGTGGGAAGCAGAGGTGTACTTAATAACTATGGTCTTTTCACCTAGTAGCCATGGTGCATGAAGGCATTGTCTTACATGTTAGTTTCTGTAATATGGACACAGTATGTCTTTGAATATGGGCTCCTACAAGTATCAATGAACACCATCTACCCATCATCTTCCAAATATTCTAGGAGTTTGTAAGAGGAATTTAGAAATAAATGTAGAAACACGTGTATTTGTTTAAAACATCTGATAATAATATAAAAACAATTTATCATATAAATCTTCAAAATTTAAGAAAATAGTTAAAAATGTCCCAAGACATACAACAAGTAAATACTAAAGAATCACAGAATTCACAAACATAATAATTTATGGACACATTTCCCTGCTTTACGCAGCAACTGTTGGAGAGCCATGAGTAAAGCTGTCTGTAATACAGGTAACCTGCTTAGTTTATTCTAGTAAACAACCTACTCTTTCAGTGGACTGTTTATTATTGTGTCCGTCTGAGATACACTTGTTTAAATTACTAACAAAACTATGAAATAGTAACTTTTGTAAAAATTAACACTTAAAAAGGAACTAGACACCACAAAGAGTTTTTGAAAACTCAAATCTTCACAGCCACAGTCACAGTAGACACTTCTGGACAAAGTGAAGTCTGTTTCAAACAATATATTTTTGTTACGTCTTTTTCAGTTTGAGCTGAATCATAGTAATTCATTGACTGAACATGATGTTTCCTTATTAATTCTCTATCTGTCCTGAAAAAAAAAAAACATTGATTCCAAAGTAAAAATGAAATTTTATATTCTTACAGTGTCATGTAATCATCAGCTCTACAGTAAAATATGAAAATCTGTAGCACATATTAAAACTAAACTAAACTCCATCCGAACAGGCCTTGGAATGCCCAATGGTACCAACTGGTGGCCGTGTCATCCTCAGCCCACAGGCGTCACTGGATGCAGATATGGAGGGGCACGTGGTCAGCACAGCACTCTCCCAGCCACATGTCAGTTTACGATGCCTGAGCCAACACTTCTCAATCATGTAGCTCCCCAGTTTGCCTCACAAAGGCTGAGTGCACCCCGCTTGCCAACAGCACTTAATAAACCACGGAATAATGTAGGCAGAGAGGTAAAAATTGACACACATGCTTGGAATGACATGGGGTTTTATTAGAACGATCTCATATTACTAGACGCGTGAAAGATGTCTTGCGAGCGTCGTTTGGTGATGATCGTGTGCTCAGCCGCTACTTTCGTCATGCTTGGCCTCCCAGGTCCCCAGACCTCAGTCCGTGCGATTATTGGCTTTGGGGTTACCTGAAGTCACAAGTGTATCGTGATCGTCCGACATCTCTACGGATGCTGAAAAACATCATCCAATGCCAATGCCTCACTATAACTCCGGACATGATTTACAGTGCTGTTAACAACATTATTCCTCGACTACAGCTATTGTTGAGGAATGATGGTGGATATATTGACCATTCCCTGTAAAAAACATCATCTTTGCTTTGTATTACTTTGTTATGCTAATTATTGCTATTCTGATCAGATGAAGCGCCATCTGTCGGACATTTTTTGAACTTTTGTATTTTTTTGGTTCTAATAAAACCTCATGTCATTCCAAGCATGTGTGTCAATATCTACCTCTCTATCTACATTATTCCATGATTTATTCAGTTTTCAAATTTATACTGACTTTTTGATCACCCGGTAAATAGAACGTTTAATAACTTTCACAGAACATATCGATATTACATATATATTGACATAGCCCTCTTACTTAAGGGGGATAACACGTAAAAAAATTTAAAAAATTTGATTTTTCAAAAATATGCCTATTTTGTAGTGCACATCTTCCTGGATATTTTGACGCATAAAACATGTATATTTGAGAGATTATAAGGCATGTTATTTGGTCTTAAGTGCACCACGACACAGGGCCACACCACAGTAACGCTTTCCTTGGGGTTCAAAAATGTGCTCCATGTGGAGCTGAGACTATTGTGCAGAAGTTATAATGTGTGGGACATGCACAGAAAAGACTTGGCACTAGACATAGAAGGCTGCTGAGACAAGATTAGTCAGGAAAAAAATTATCTGATGGGGAGGGAATAAAAGGGAGAGGGCGACTGTTGGATGCAGAAATTGACAAGCTACATGTATATTATGTCTTGGCAATAAGAATGAACACAAGGGACTTGAAAAATATGAAGCAAGCAGTTTGGGCCTTATACTTTCACAAAATGTCACAGACAATAACACTGTCCACAACTTGTGCCCAAAAGGAAGTGAATCATGGTGTGGCTACCAAAGGTTAATTGCTGGTGGTGAAGAATATCATCACAGGAATTCTCTACCAACTGCTGTAATGGAAGCCATCAAACCTATATTCATGGACCTTGCAAATGAAAACTTATTGAAGAAATGTCTTCATGGTGGTATCCAAAATCCCAATGAATGTTTTAACCAATGTGTACAGGAAAGATTACCAAAAACCATTTCTGTGGGAAGAAATGCACTTGCTATTGGTTTTTATGATGCAGTTTCATGTTTTAATGATGGTGTGCAATGCAGGAAGTATGTTTTAGAGAAAATGGGAATTAAGCCTGCAGTGAACAGCATCAAAGCTTTGTGTGCAATAGACAGAGAACAGGTAGTGAAAGCAGATAAATCATTTTTGGAGGTGATAAAATCAAGAAGAGTGTATCATAGGAAAGTGAAAAGGAAGAAAACTGATTTTTAAAATGAAAAAGAGATTGATTATGGTGCTGGACAGTTCTAAAAGAATGCCATACACAAGCAGAAACTTTAATGGCCGTTTTCCACGAAACAGAAATTTCTGTATTTAGGTATATGTAACATATAAAATAAATATCCTGTTATGTTCAAACTTGGTATGGTTATCAAACACAAACTCCTTAATGCAGAACTCTAGAATTTTCCAAATCTATCAAAAACTGTGGTAAAGGGTGAGATAATTAACTATAAAATTTGAGTTTTTTCTAAACATGAAGTTTAAAATGTCACAGCTCATCCATTTTTTCATAAATTATAGAGTATCGCACACCTGTAAATATGTTTTGTATGCTGTGCAAAATTCATTGAAGAATCTCTCTTACTTACGAAGAAAAATGTATCTATAGCAACAAATGCAGCTAATAGTAAGTGAAAAAATGATGACATTTCACATGTAAAAAAAAAAAAAATTATTTTGTTATGTTTTTGAACTGCCACTGCTATGAGTGTGAATCCTGAATCCTTCCTGGTCATGCTAACAAAGTTGTATGAATTTGTTTGTAAAAGCATAGACAGTGGAAATTAAAATGTCCTGTGGTGCCCCTGCTGCTCCAAGTCAAACCTACCCCCTTAAGCAACGTAAATTAAAACCTACTAGAAACAAAAGTTGGATCACTAGAGATATAAAGATCTCCAGTGCAAAGAAAATATTCCTGCTTTCATATAAAAAACAAAATACTGATTCATTAGAGGTGCAAAATTATATTAAAGAGGATCTACAACAAAGTTGCTAAAGATGCAAAAAATGGGTAATGATAAATACATATGCAAATCAAAAAACAAGACATGGGCCACATGGAACATCATCTATTCTGAAACAGGCTTCACACCAGTGGCAAAGAGTATTAGCCTAATGCTGGAAAATGTGCGAGCATAGATTGCCACTATATTAGCTAATACCTTCAATGAGTACTGTAGCAGAAAATAGCAAATGATCTGATCCAACGTAACGCACAAACTCTTAATATGCACCACACTGAAAACCACAGATCACACGCAGTTAGCTCATACTGGCAGTTAGATCGTTAAAGAAACCTTCATGTGGTTTTGTTGACATTCTGGACTGTGTTATAAGCCAAACAGGACATTATATTGTAGAATCACTGAAACATGTTATTAATCACTCCTTTGTCACTGGTGCATTTTCAAATCTCCTTAAAATTGCAAAGGTAACCTCCTTGCACAAAAGACAAAAGACAGACAATGTTAACAATTACAGGCCTGTGGCTCAGCTTAGTGGCTTCTC
Organism: Schistocerca nitens; assembly: GCF_023898315.1. NCBI lineage: Eukaryota > Metazoa > Arthropoda > Insecta > Orthoptera > Acrididae > Schistocerca > Schistocerca nitens. The sequence continues at coordinate 419,076,010 of NC_064616.1, forward strand.
AAAAATCTTTGAGAAGCTCTTTTACAATAGATTGCTAGAGTTTATTAACAAAAACTGTTTGCTGTCAAATCATCAGCATGGTTTCAGGCAATCAAGATCCACAACCGCAGCAGTCTATGAATGCCTGCATGCAATTCTAGAAGCTATAGATGAAAAGGAAATGGCTACTGGAATTTTTTTGGACCTATCCAAAGCATTTGATATTATAGATCACACTATATTATTATATAAACTGGAAAGAAAGGGAATTAGAGGCATTCCAAATAAGTGGGTAATGTTACATATTACTGACAGCAAAAAGTTGTTCTTCAACAGGATAAAATCACTGGAAACATTATAAGAAAACAACATATGCATCAGTAAAAGCTACAATGAAATATGGTGTGCCACAAGGGTTGACATTAGGTCCAATGCTGTTCCTTTTGTATATAGGTGATCTGAATGAAACTCTCCGTGTCAAACAGGAAACTTTATTTGCTGATGACACCAGTATTTTGAATTCAGGGTTGTCCAAAAAGACCTTCAAACATCTACAGACACATCATTGCTGGTTTGAAAGAAATAAAATTATCAAAAACACTGAAAACACGGTAGCCATGAACTTTCATATATCCCACCCTAAGCAAAAAAATGACCACTCACTGAAAATAAATAACAAAAGTTTAAAACTGATGGATGATGTGAAATTCCTAGGAATATATCTGCAGAGTGACAAATGGAACACACATGTTAAAGTGCTTATGGCCAAACTGTCTTCAATCTGTTATATGTTATGGATACTCAACACAAGCTGTAATAAAGAAACAGTAATACAGACATATTACCCACACTTCCAATCAGCAATCAGATATAGAATAATATTCAGGGGGAATGCACCTTGTAGTCACCCCACATTGAAAACTCAAAAATGAGCTATTAGAATCATATGCAACATAAAGAAACAAAATACATATCACCCTCTTTTACTGACATTAAAGATACTGAGTGTTCGGTGCCTGGAGATACTTGAAATGATAGTTTTTACAAGAGAATATTTAGGAATTTCCAGTGCGTATCAACAACTGTGCACAGTCATGGAACAAGAAAACAATAACGTCCATGTCTTCTAGGCCAGGACACCAACCTATCAGAAAGGTGTTCTTCATAGAGGTATGCAATTATATAATCACCTTCCTAACAACATCAAATTATTAAAGGAAAAAAGCTTGTTCAAAGAAATCTTTAAGTCATTTCTGATGGATCACAGGTTCTACTCCGTAAATGAATTCCTCACCAATTGAATTGGAATCTTATAATATAAAAGTATCAATTGTAACGTAGCAATCGCGTGTATGATAAATCGTACTAATTGTATGTATGATACTGTATTAACATAGCCATTTGCATTTAGGCTACGTCAAACTTGTGATAAATTCTGTTATTGTGTGTGTGTGTAAAATTTTGCATTTACATCAAACTTGTCCAGAGTAAACACTGGCAACACGAGGTGAGACTGGAGGTGTCCAATGTTGAGCACAGCATGACGTTAGGAAGCGTAGTTGCTCTACTTAGTCGACGAGTAACCACAGTGATATATGTTAGTGGTGTTCACACAATGCAGAGCAATGACAACGATAAACAAAGCGAACATTCCATTATATCTGCAACAACAGATGCCGAAGCTGCAATTCGTCAGAAAGGAACCCGAGGATATGCGCAGAATGAGAATGAAGTGGCAGATGAAATATTTGCGTTTCTGCAAGACGAGTCAATGGAACGTGTGGTGCCGTATACGCTCGACTGTGCGGACAGTGTACATGAGGAGTACAATGATGACGATACATGTAGTTCATCATCCTTGTCGAACAGGGAGACACAAATCGCATCTCCAGTGAAACACAGTGAAGGACAATCGTTGTCCATGGAGTGGGTACTAAACATAATTACGTACATGGAACATCATTCGCAACATAGTAAAATACAATTATGAATAAATTTCGAACAAGTCCTCGGCAATATGAATGTGTAGTGCATAAGAAAAACTACGGATAGTTAAAGGAGGACAAGGCGCACTTGTTACAAAAACTGTTTCAAGGGTTGTTGACACAATTTACAGGACGGGCATGATAGTGACTTGCTACGTTATGCACACCAAATCGCGAGCGACATAGATTACAATGATTTTAAGAGAAGCAGTGGATCGTTCGAACAGTGCTATAGAATTGGAAGACATAAGGTAACGAAATTTTCAAACAAATCGTCAACTTGACGATGCACAGCAAACTGCGTAATCTGTACGAAAAATTGGAGATGAGATAAACAAATTTATCCTATCGTTCAGTAACGAATTTGTTTGTAACGCCAACCAATCGGTATTTGAAGAGGAAATACATATGAAAGAAACCTTTGAAATTAGAGGTACTAAGAGGGCTGTATCAAGTTCAACTAATATCAATGTCTTAAAGCATTTGTATACAATTATGCCGACTGTTAATCTGGATGACAAATTGGCTGTAAAGATATTTATTTTGCTGCAAGAAGTTGGAGGTGCTCTGCCCACCTACGATTCTTTCTCGTGGGCATGATATTGCAAGGGCAGTAGGGAATATTTACGTCACAGCAATCAAGAGTGGCAAAATGTGCGTACGAGAACCACAACTATGATATGACCACTGCTTTTGGCCAATAGCTGGTCGAAATAACTTGCATTTGCTTGATTCATGGTGTGAGTATAAAAATCATAGTCTTTTAGAGCAAACTGGACAAATTCAGCACCTGGATGTTTGTTTTTAGCGTGCCTGTAAAATATATTATCGTGCGATCTGCATCTATGCCTTAAAGAATAGCCAGATTCACTATCAGCTCCACGACAGATTGTTTCGCATTCGGTTGCATGCCACCACATTCCATCAGTTCTCATCACCCTGTTACACCAACATGATTCTGTACGCGTTACTTAAGAGTGGATACCTGGTTGAACGTCGTGCACAGTTTGTACCGCAACTCTCAACGAGTTCGCCTTCGATTGTGATGGAACCTTTGTGATCACTGTGGCGCTCCATTTTTCATTCGGTGTTCATAGTGCAAGTTAATGGTTTGTTTTGAACATTTCTTGAACGTCGACGATGTCCATTTTGTGAAGCGTAATACATATATCCCATAGACAGTTCATCTCTACACCTCCCGGACACTCATTTTATGTCGCCCTTCTGATGCACATGGCGAGTCATTAGCAGGTAATATTTTTCCTGTCATAATTGTTAACACATCACATTCAAATGAGCCTTACTAGAGATTGAAGCTGCAACCTCGTACGCAAGGGGTTCCTTGTTAGTCTGCCTTACATTGGGATTAGTTTCATGTGATCGTTAAACTTTAAATTGCTCCGTACACCTGGTCCTAGATATTTAATGGATGTCACTGCTTCAAACGGTTGTTCTGCAATCGTACGATCATAATAATATTCCGTTTTTCCGCCTCTTTAGGTGGAATTTAATTTTACGTCTGAAGATTTCTCTCTGGTAAGAATGTCATTACGTGTTCTATTTGCTACGAAATTTGTAAACGAGTCATAAAGGTGATGTGATATGCCGTGCGGTCGTATTGTGTTCATTAGGCGATTATATAGAACTGTGTCAAACGCCTTCCGGAAGTCGAGGTACAGAGCAACAGCCGGCCGCAGTGGCCGTGCGGTTCTAGGCGCTTCAGTCCGGAACCGTGGGACTGCTACGGTCGCAGGTTCGAATAATGCCTCGGGCATGGATGTGTGTGATGTCCTTAGGTTAGTTAGGTTTAAGTAGTTTTAAGTTCTAGGGGACTGATGACCTAAGATGTTAAGTCCCATAGTGCTCAGAGCCATTTGAACCATTTGAACCAGAGCAACAACGTGGGCGTCGCACATTGGATCAGAATCCTGAAAAAGTGGCCATTAATTTAAAAAAAGTTCGGAGTTAAGAAGTATCGTTTAATAGGTTGGCTAGAGTACTGTTCGGACTATTGAATCCCAGTCTTAGAAGCGGCCGGCTGTTTCTTCCAACGGATGAATTTCGTTCGGATTCAATATTTTTGTTCAGCGAAATCCGACCGAAATTTGTTTTAAAAAATGGAGGCTATTCCAGAAGGAATGCACTTAATTACGAACATTTATTTCATTGTTTAATCATTAATTAATTATTTGTTTTTGCTATGAAATCTTCACGGGTTATCAGCCGAGTGGCGTCGTCTTCTAGCCGCAACGTTTCAATGGATTGCGTATCCATCATCTTCAGATTTCATAGCTGAAATACGCCGCGATGTTTAAGGTTCAAAAATCGGTTATACGGGTGCCGCATGCTCTAAACCAAAATCACAAAAGTCAGTGGGTGGCCTTATGTCCATCATCTCTGCTTGTTCGTCATCAACTGGCTCGTGAACAACACCGACCATTCCTATCCTGTATCGTTACTGTTGACGAGAAATGCTGTCTTTACTCTAACATAAGAAAAAGAAAGGAATGGTCGAGACCAAAAAAAGCCACAACTGCACATACGAAGACATGCACGCATCCACAAAAAATAATGTTGTGCATCTACTACCATTTGCTTCCCCGAGATGTAACCATCACTGGTGACATTTATTGTCAACAACTGAGACATCTTCCTGACGCAACGACCAGGAAGACTGCGTGATGTGATGCTACTTCACGACAACGCCCGCCCGCATTCTGCTTGACTGACTAAAAACTCTGTAAAGGAGATTGGTTGCACTGGTGACATTTATTGTCAACAACTGAGACATCTTCCTGACGCAACGACCAGGAAGACTGCGTGATGTGATGCTACTTCACGACAACGCCCGCCCGCATTCTGCTTGACTGACTAAAAACTCTGTAAAGGAGATTGGTTGGGCAGTCATTCCGCACCCACCTTATTAACCTGATCTTGCGCCCTCACACTTTCACCTTTTCTGCTCTCTGTCGAACAGCCTTCGAGGCTCTCCCTTCCAGGACGAAACTGCGTTCCGAACATGGCTCGACAAGTTCTGCGTCTGAAAACCACTTGATTTCTATAGTCACGGAATCGAAAAGTTGCCCCAAAGTAGGCAGAATGTTGTACATAGTGAAGAAGAATATATTACTGATGAATAAAGTCTCTGTTGTGTGTATGTGTTGTATTTATCAAATTATGGAAAAACGCTACGAACTTATTCACCAACCCAATACAACACTGGACGGAAAATGGCGGTGCAAGACAGATCTGCAAAATTTTTAATAAGACGTGACTGCTCCAAATTACACCATGACTGTTTCAGTAAACGTTTCAGATGTTAGGAAAATAAAAGAAAAACAGGGCTTCTGCAGAGCTCAACATTTCTCAAATAGTTCGCGAGTACTATGGAAGCGACTCACCAAATCTTCTTCAGGAACTTCGTCCGTTTCCTCATCGCTGTGTGGAGCCCCATCATCCGTAGGACTTGGGTTATCTTTCTGCTCAGAAGAATCCTCATTACTGAGTTGTTCTCCAATGGCATGTTCTCCATTGGCAGAGTTTTCATCAGGTACAATAGGATCGCCTTCAACGAATAACACGCTGATCACTTGATGGACAGGAATTCCAAATGTGCGGAGGTAGTTCTTGATGGCTGCTTGTATTATGTTACTTTGCCCCTGCGGTACTGCATAGTCAATTTCCGGACCAATCTCGTCTTCCACAACATTGTCAAGCTCTTTAAGAGGCTCACCATTAGAGTCCTCGCCGTTAGAGATGCCGTTTGCAACTGGTACCACCTGAAAAAGGGACCAATATCAGTTCAGTTAAAGTTAGAGCAGTGGGCTATCCCAGGTGAGCTGTTCATCGATTATTTACTATAAGGCGTAGTTGCAGGTGGACATGAAATCTGTTTACGCTTCCATAAAGGAACGTAGTTTTAATTTATCACATTCTAACTCAACAAGTAGAGATTAAGTACTACATTTCAGAATGATTTGAGCTGCTATTCGACAATACTTTCACATTATGGATAAATTCAACATACTGTGCAATGCATTCTATTTGTAATCTCTCCAACATTGTTGATAATGGCGCCTGGATGGCACGCAGCAACAATTTATTTTATAATGCGAAAGATTACAAATTTCTACAGGCTGCACTTTATTGATGTTGTGTATTCATACAACATACATGATCGATTTCGTAATACACATTACATCATCAGATATACTGAAGTGTAAAAGTAATGACAGATGGCGATAGTATATTGTACACAAGGTATAAAAGGATATTGCTTTGGGGGAGCTCTCATTTGTACTCAGGTGATTCATATGGAAAGGTATCCGACGTGATTATGGCCACACGATGGGAATTAGCAGACTTTGAACGCGGAATGGTAACTGGAGCTAAGCACATGGGACTCTCCACTTTGGAAATCGTCAGGGTATTCAATATTCGGAGATCCACAGTGTCAAGATAGTGTCGAGAACACGGCCTTCACTTAACGACCGAGAGCAGCGGTGTTTGCGTATAATTCTCAGCGCTAACAGTCAAGTAATACGGTGTGGTGTGGTCTGTGTTTACATGGAATGGACTGGGGCCTCTGATCCAACTGAACCGATCAGTGACTGGAAATATTTATGCTCGGCTACTTGGAGACCATTTGCAGCCATTCATGGACTTAATTTTTATGGATGGCAATGCGCCATGTCGCCGGGCCACAATTGTTCGCGACTGGTTTGAAGAACATTCTGAATAATTCGAGAAAATGATTTGGCCACCTAGATCGCTTGACGTGAATCCCATCGAACATTTATAGGACATAATCGAAAGGTTAGTTCGTGCACAAAATCCTGCACCGGCAACACTTTCGCAATTATGGACGGCTTTAGAGGCAGTATGATTCAGTATTTCTGCAGGGGACTTCCAATAACTTACAACGCCGAGTTGCAGCACTACGCTGGGCAAAAGGAGGTCCGATACGATATTAGGAGGTATTCCATGGCTTTTACACCTCAGTACATATCTGGGAAACCATTCACATCTCTACAGACACGATGAAGTTCAATAGGTCATTCAATATATTGTTTTCTCGGCCTGTTTCCATTCCATAAACGCAGAACTTGTAGTGGTACATCGTAGAATATTTCCGCTTCAGCCCTATAGTTTCAGTAGTTCCGAGAGGTGGCAGCGCTATACGCAGCCTTCAAAATGCGGAGGTGCATTTCAAGCAGAGAGCATCGCAGATATTCGTAGGCGCTTACAGAATGTGTACGGAGACCCGGCAGTGGAAACAAGCAAAGTGAGTCATTTGGTGAGGCATCTGTCATGATCGCAACAAGGTCGCACAAACCTGTCCGATATCCCGCGTGCCGGCCGTCCGACAGAGTTCTACTCTTGCATTGTTGGAACGCGCGGACACTCTCATTCGAGGTGATGGACGGATCCCAATGAACCACCTCGCTGTCAACTGGACGCCTCTGTTGGTAGTGCTGACACACTCATCCACCAGCTCGGGTACTCAAAGGCGAGTGCCTGCTGGATTCCTGGTCGCCTAACATAAAACCATAAAGAGCAACGAAGGACCACCTGTGCGGGGTTGTTTGAGCATTACGAGGCTGATAATGGTAATTTTTTATCTAGCATCGTCATAGGTGATGAAACATGAGTTCATCACTTCGAACCGGAAACAAAAGGGCAATCAATATAGTGATTCCACACTACCTCTCCTCCGAAGAAAAGGTTCAAAGCAGCGCCCTCAACAGTCTTCTGGAACTCTGAATGTGTTATTCTGTTTGTGTTCTCCCTCACAGTGCAACGATCAACTCTGAAGTGTGCTGTGCTATCCCCAGGAAATCGAAAAGAGCGACTTCAGCTTGTTCTCCGTCACAATCACGCAAACGAACTTGTACTTCTCCATGACAACGAAAGGCCTCGCACAAGTCTGTGAACTCAACAGGAGCTCATAAAACTTCACTGGACTGTTCTTCCTCATCCAACCTGCAGCCCAGATCTCGCACCGTGCGACTTTTGGTCCAATGAATGATGGACTCCGCGGGAAACAGTACGTGGATAATGGAAAGGTTATTGATGGAGGAAGACTTTGCCTCCAACGTCGACCTATAGAGTGGCACCATGCGGGCATGAAGCACCTCCCAGTAAGGTGTATTAGGGCGTCGCACTCAACGGAGATTATGTTGAAAAATAAGGTTTTGTAGCCAAAGGAGTGGAGAATAATGTGGTGTGTCGAAATGCGGAATAAAACTAACCTGCTTCCAGAAAAAAAATGTGTTGCATCACTTATTGAACGCTACTTGTACTTCGCTACGTTGGTAAAATCACATATCTTTATGTGGGAAAATTTTGTTAACAACGCATACGTAACCAAAACTGACCGTGGTTCTCATAAAGCGAAGCCTGAGGAAATCTGTAATCTTTCGAATACTATATTATTTCATGTCGTGAAGAACAGGAGAACCAATTGTTACAGCGTTTATGAGGAAGCGAACTGTATTACAACCGCCAATATAGAAGGTCCTGTGTAATGCCTCTTTAGGGCTTTGCGTTTCCATAGGAGCAGGGTGGGCTGAGAGGGTGCTACCAACTTTGAATCTAATCTAATCTTTACATTCTTCCCATGCAGTCCCCCAACGGAGTTGTTACTACGAACGTTGAGATACGAAAGCTGAAAAATCATGTGAAAATTCGTGGTTCCTTTCATAAGTCTTTCGAAAAGCCTATGAGCGAAAATACCACATCAGTCCGAAAAGTTTTGAGACTAGACTAATAAAAAGTCGAGAAGATGGTTTTTAATGCTACACTTGTTTTACCCCTCCCCCCCCCCCCCCCCCCCACACACACACCACACTTGAATACAACGCACAGAACTTTCATACAACAGCGAGAAACTGGCAGAAAAGACCTCGTTTGGGATGTTGTTGAACTCACGCGTCACATTGATTTGAATGTCGATTATGTCGTCAAAGCGTTGATAACACCAAGTCTCGTCACTCGTGATGATTTTTCCAGGAAAGTATTGTCTGGGTATTGATTTCAATCAAGTACGGTAAGCGTAACATTCTGAAAAATGTCTTGCCCACTTGACTTAGAGATGCTGCTCCACTGCTATTTGTGACACAACAAAGTTGACACACTGCGGTTCCACGTCCAATATTTAATACTGTTAGTTACCAACTGACTGGTCGAATGCACATCTGTTGTTTACAGTTGTTAGTTCAAGCTCCCACAGAAGTTACTGTGCTGTTGTCGCTTATGCCCCAGGAATGAAATCAATATCCGAACATTTTGGACGGAGTATGAGTACGAGTTTCCAGTCAAGCCGATGAGTCCATCATTGTGCATAATACTTTGACAGACATGCAATGCCGGAAAAAAAACAAGGGCTCAGAAAACATCTTCCGAAGTCAATCTAAATTCGTACACGATACGCTGTTGGCAGATATGTAAATGATTAGTTTTGCAATTCTCTGCAACAAGCAGAACAACCACCAGAATGCATTAGTGTTGTTATCAAGCCTGGTAGGTTATATAAGGGGCGTAAACCGCGACAGATGTTCAGTGATCACTGTGAAGGTCTCGAATATGCCGCATACTCTTATGAGACAGCCTTATCAGCACCTAACAATCTGAGAGCGGGCTCATTGTAGGTGTACATATGGCAGGCTGGCCGAATCGTGCAATATCCAGTTTGTGTGGCAATTGGATGTGACAATGGCCCGATGCTGGACGGCATACGAATGTGAGGACAGGCAGACTCGTTTTCAAGTTTCCGGTCGACCACGTCTGACCACCGAAAGGGTGGATACAAGCACACCATAACTTCATTACATCTGTGCTTGCCATCCAAGAACAGGTAATGAACTCATCCGAAATCGTACTAAACGCATTCTCTGAAAATTGTTTCTAGCAGTTAGTTCATGATCCCTCTCGAATAGTAAACGGTTGTGAAAACACACTTTACCTCTTTGCAACAAATAATCCTGAGCTAATAACGAGGATCCAAAGGATATAGGGATTAGTGAACACATGGTTGTTGTAGCGAGACTGAATACCGTAACTCCAAAATCCTCCAAAAATAAACGAAAAATATACCTATTCGAAAAAGGAAGATAAAAATTCGCTTGATGCCTTCCTGAGAGACAATCTCCACTCCTACGAAATTAACAATGTGAGTGTAGACCAGATGTGATTTGAATTGAAAGAAATAGTACCGACAGCAATTGAGAGATTTATGCCAAATAAATTAACAAACGACTGAGCTGATCCCCCTTGGTACACAAAACGGTACAGAACACTGTTGCAGAAACAATGGAAAAAAGCGTACCAAATTTAAACTAATGCAAAATCCCCAAGATTGGCGATCTTTTACAAAAGCTCGAAATTTAGCGCTGACTTCAATGCGAGATGCTTATAATAGTTTCTATAACGAAACTTTGTCTCGAAACGTGGCAGAAAATCCAGATTGATTCTGGTCGTACATAATATATACTAGATGCAAGACACAATCAGTGCCTTCTCTGCGCGATAGCAATGCAACTACTATCGATGACATTGCTGCTAAAGCAGAATTAATAAACACAGCCTTCCGGAATACCTTCACCAAAGAAGACGAAGTAAATATTCCAGAATTCAAATCAAGAACAGCTGCCAACATGAATAACTTAAAAGTAGATATCCTCGGAGTAGTGCAGCAACTTAAATCACTTAATAAAAGCAGGTCTCCCAGTCCAAACTGTATACCAGTTAAGCTCCTTTCAGAGTATGAGACTATTTACCAATTAGGTTTCTCTGAGAGTATGCTGATGCAATAGCTCCATACTTAACAATCATACAGAACCGCTCACTCGACGAAAGATCCGTACCCAAAGACTGGAAAGATGCACAGGTCACAGTAATATTCAAGAAATTCAAGAAATTCAAATTACAAGGCTGTATCGTGTACGTCGATATGCAACAGGAACATATATTTTGTGCGAGCATTATGAATTATCTCGAAGAGAACAGTCTATTGCTACACAGTCAACAGGGATTTAGAAAACTTCGTTCTTGTGAAGCACAACTAGCTCTTTACTCACACGAAGCGCTGAGTGCTATTGACAAGGGATTTCCAGAAGGCTTTTGACACTATACCTCCCAAGCGGCTTGTAATCAAATTGCGTGCTTATGCAATATCATCTCAATTACGCAACTGGATTCGTGATTTCCTGTCAGAGAGGTCACAGTTCGTAGTAATTGACGGAAAGTCATCGAGTACGACAGGAGTGATTTATGACGTTCCCCAAGGTAGTGTTATAGGCCCGCTGCTGTTCCTTACATACATAAAAGAATTAGGAGACAACCTGAGCAGCTGTCTTAGGTTGATTGCAGATGATGCTGCCTTTATCGTCTAGTCAAGTAAGCAGACCAACGGCGCTAGCCACGTGGTAAGATGCACCGAAATAATCTCCCCCCCCCCTCTCCTTTTTTTTGCCTTGATCTACTTTTCATGCTTCATCTAGTTTTATTTTTAGTTGTGCGATTGTGTAGCTTTGATTCAGTAAAGGTTTTCTGCACTGATTTGCCGTTGCATAGCACAACTAAGTATGGTGACTGAACCATCACTGGCGCAATTTCTTCTCTCTACGTCTATGTCATAAGTATGTGGGATGACCTTTCACACTCATCACCTCTCCTTCCTCTCATCCAGTTTGGCAATGAATTAAACGTGGGCTGTAATGCTGTTGGCTGGGTGGATGATCTTGGATGTCTAGAAACTTCCCCCCTTCCCTCACCCCTCCCTCTTCTCCCAGTAGGCCAACTGGGTTGTACCTATTTAGGAAGATACGAAACGAAAAACCCAAGTAAAATAGCATTCATATTGCATGGTCAATTTATTTAGGAAGGTTTCTGGATCCCTCCAGACATGTTTGTAGAAGTATAATCTTGAAACACACTCCTGTTCACACGCCAAATATTGCCAGTGCCATTAATGTGTCTAGACACTATGTCCTCCAGGCATCTGTCGGTCATAGCGCCTAGACTTTCAAAGCCAAATGGTTCAAATGGCTCTGAGCACTATGGGACTTAACATCTGAGGTCATTAGTCCCCTAGAACTTAGAACTACTTAAACCTAACTAACCTAAGGACATCACACACATCCATGCCCGAGGCAGGATTCGAACCTGCGACCGTAGCAGTCGCGCGGTTCCGGACTGAAGCACCTAGAACCGCTCGGCCACCGCGGCCGGCACTTTCAAAGCCAACAGTATACCCTTCAGATATCTGGAGGTCACAGTGCTCAAGGCTGTCATGCAGATCCGATAACGTCTTCCGCCTTCCCCTTTCCCTCTAGGTGTCTTCTCCTATTGGCTGGAAAAGTTATGGGCTGTTATCCTAGTGGCTTGATGCATAGGACTTGATCCTGTGTTGCCGTCAACTGTGAATTGTATATTAACCTAAGTTAATAAGAATTATACGTTGCTTAGTATTACATCTGCAGGCTAACATTACTTTACACAGCATCTTCCCATTATGTGACAACGCACGTGCAGAGCTACTTTAAGACTACGGAAAAATTTAGATGTTTAATACGTATATTGTCAGTTTTTCCCACCTGCTCTTCAAGAGTGTAATGGTCAATATGGCTGATTTTGATATTTTTTTGATTAGGGGTTGCGTGTACCTCCTGCTGCATGGGCAGTGCACCTGTGCGAATTTGTTCGCCTCTTCGTTGCTCATATCGCACTGTGTAAATCAAATTGCATGCCCATGGAGTATCGCCTCAACTGGGCGACAAGATTCGTGATTTTCTGTCAGATAGGTCACAATACGAAGTAACTGACGGAAAAACATCGAGTAAAGCAGTAGTGATATCTTCTGTTCCCCAAGGAAGTGTTACAGGCCATCGTCTGCTCCTAATCTATATAAACGATTTAGGAGACAATCTGAGCAGCCCTTGTAGATTGTTTGCAGATGATGTTGTAATTAACCGTCTAGTGAACTCATCAGAAGATCAAAACCGATTGCAAAATGACTTGGAAACGTTATCTTTACGTGCGAAATGAGGAAATTGTCTCTGAACAAGGAAAAATATTAGGTCATTCACATGAGTAAGAAAAGAAATTCGTTAAATTTCGGTTACACGATGAACCACCCAAATTTAAAGAGTGTAAATGCAAGTAAATACCTAGGAATTACAATTACGAACAGCTTAAAGTGGAACGATTACGTAGATAATGTTGTTGGTAACTCAAACCAGACTGCGTTTTATTGGCACAGTGCATAGAAGGCGCAACATGTCTACTAAAGGGATTGCCCACAATACGCTTGTCCATCCTCTGCTAGGGGTACTGCTCTGCGATATGAGATCCTTATCAGATTAACACTTGGTTTTAGAATCATGAAAGAAGGTTGTATACATGGAAGAACCCTGGAGATACTAAAAGGTATCAGATAGATTATATAATGGTAAGACAGAGATTTAGGAACCAGGTTTTAAAGTGTAAGACATTTCCAGGGGCAGATGTGGACTCTGACCACAATCTATTGGTTATGACCCGTAGATTAAAACTGAAGAAACTGCAAAAAGGTGGGAATTTAAGGAGATGGGACCTGGATAAACTGAAAGAACCAGAGGTTGTACAGAGTTTCAGGGAGAGCATTAGGGAACAATTGACAGGAATGGCGGAAAGAAATACAGTAGAAGAAGAATGGGTAGCTTTGAGAGATGCAGTAGTGAAGGCAGCAGAGGATCAAGTAGGTAAAAAGACGAGGGCTAGTAGAAATCCTTGGGTAACAGAAGAAATATTGAATTTAATTGATGAAAGGAGAAAATATAAAAATGCAGTAAATGAAGCAGTCAAAAAGGAATACAAACGTCTCAAAAATGAGATCGACAGGAAGTGCAAAATGGCTAAGCAGCGATGGCTAGAGGATAAATGTAAGGATGTAGAGGCTTATCTCACTAGGGGTAAGATAGATACTGCCTACAGGAAAATTAAAGAGACCTTTGGAGATAAGAGAACCACTTGTATGAACATCAAGAGCTCAAAAGGAAACCCAGTTCTAAGCAAAGAAGGGAAAGCAGAAAGGTGGAAGGAGTATATAGAGGGTCTATACAAGGACGATGTACTTGAGGACAATATTATGGAAATGGAAGAGGATGTAGATGAAGATGAAATGGGAGATACGATACTGCGTGAAGAGTTTGACAGAGCACTGAAAGACCTGAGTCGAAACAAGGCCCCCGGAGTAGACAACATTCCATTGGAACTACTGACGGCCTTGGGAGAGCCAGTCCTGACAAAACTCTACCATCTGGTGAGCAAGATGTATGAAACAGGCGAAATACCCTCAGACTTCAAGAAGAATATAATAATTCCAATCCCAAAGAAAGCAGGTGTTGACAGATGTGAAAATTACCGAACAATCAGTTTAATAAGCCACAGCTGCAAAATACTAACATGAATTCTTTACAGTCGAATGGAAAAACTAGTAGAAGCCGACCTCGGGGAAGATCAGTTTGGATTCCGTAGAGATGTTGGAACACGTGAGGCAATACTGACCTTACGACTTATCTTAGAAGAAAGATTAAGGAAAGGCAAACCTACGTTTCTAGCATTTGTAGACTTAGAGAAAGCTTGTGACAATGTTGACTGGAATACTCTCTTTCAAATTCTAAAGGTGGCAGGGGTAAAATACAGGGAGCGAAAGGCTATTTACAATTTGTACAGAAACCAGATGGCAGTTATAAGAGTCGAGGGACACGAAAGGGAAGCAGTGGTTGGGAAGGGAGTAAGACAGGTTTGTAGCCTCTCCCCGATGTTATTCAATCTGTATATTGAGCAAGCAGTAAAGGAAACAAAAGAAAAATTCGGAGTAGGTATTAAAATCCATGGAGAAGAAAGAAAAACTTTGAGGTTCGCCGGTGACATTGTAATTCTGTCAGAGACAGCAAAGGACTTGGAAGAGCAGTTGAATGGAATGGATAGTGTCTTGAAAGGAGGATATAAGATGAACATCAACAAAAGCAAAACGAGGATAATGGAATGTAGTCGAATTAAGTCGGGTGATGCTGAGGGAATTAGATTAGGAAATGAGACACTTAAAGTAGTAAAGGAGTTTTGCTATTTGGGGAGCAAAATAACTGATGATGGTCGAAGTAGAGAGGATATAAAATGTAGACTGGCAATGGCAAGGAAAGCGTTTCTGAAGAAGAGAAATTTGTTAACATCGAGTATAGACTTAAGTGTCAGGAAGTCATTTCTGAAAGTATTTGTATGGAGTGTAGCCATGTATGGAAGTTAAACATGGACGATAAATAGTTTGGACAAGAAGAGAATAGAAGCTTTCGAAATGTGGTGCTACAGAAGAATGCTGAAGATTAGATGGGTAGATCACATAACTAATGAGGAATTATTGAATAGGATTGGGGAGAAGAGAAGTTTGTGGCACAACTTGACCAGAAGAAGGGATCGGTTGGTAGGACATGTTCTGAGGCATCAAGGGATCACCAATTTAGTATTAGAGGGCAGCGTGGAGGGTAAAAATCGTAGAGGGAGACCAAGAGATGAACACACTAAGCAGATTCAGAAGGATGTAGGTTGCAGTAGGTACTGGGAGATGAAGAAGCTTGCACAGGATAGAGTAGCATGGAGAGCTGCATCAAACCAGTCTGAGGACTGAAGACCACAACAACAACAACAACAACATCAGATAGGATTGACGGAGGACATCGAAAAAGTCTAAAGCAGGGGAGATCGTTTTGCATTATCGAGGAACAGGAGAGACAGAGCGTCACGGATGTGATAAGGGAGTTGGGGTGGCAATGCTCAGTGAATAATAAAGTGGGAGTGGCTTATTTCGATTCTGGTAAGCAAAGGTCTTCTTCAAAAGTAGACCAGAACTCGGATCTGTGAGCGAAAACTCAACACACCACCCGTTTTGTAACGACTGCACTGTCTGGTGGACACTTCGCCAGTCGGACAACTGTTGCTATATGGGGGAGACATCTTTTGTAATACTTCATAATTACAAAATTGTTCAAATGGCTCTGAGCACTATGCGACTTAACTTCTGAGGTCCTCAGTCGCCTAGAACTTAGAACTAATTAAACCTAAGTAACCTAAGGACATCACACACATCCCGGCGGGGTCAGGGATTTTTTCTGCCTCGTGATGACTGGGTGTTGTGTGATGTCCTTAGGTTAGTTAGGTTTAAGTAGTTCTAAGTTCTAGGGGACTGATGACCATAGATGTTAAGTCCCATAGTGCTCAGAGCCACATCACACACATCCATGCCCGAGGCAGGATTCGAACCTGCGACCGTAGCGGTCGCTGGGTTCCAGACTGTAGCGCCTAGAACCGCACGGCCACTCCGGCCGGCAGGACATAACACTTCCCCCACCCTCCCCCATATACGTCTCACGAAATGACCACAACCAGAAAATCGAAAAGGTTAGAGCTAATATGGAGGTTCACCGGCAATAATTCTTTCCATGTGCCATTCACGAATGGAACAGGGACAGAGGTTAAATGTTAGAGATATCAGAAGTTTCATGTCTGGAACGAAATTAAGTAATGGATTTGTCTATGAAATTTTTTTTCTACTGCCAGACAGGCTATCTTATTTAACAAACCGACTACATAGCTATGGCAGATGCATGATACTTTTAAAAATTACTTCAGCGTCACCCTCGTTCTTTGCAGGGAAATCAATGGCAGGGTATCAAAAAAGCTTTTTATTTCTACTGAACCCACGATCTTCTCATTAAATAAGGACTACTTAGCAGTGGCAGAGACATGTTTTTTTTTTTACAAAAAGTACCTCAACATCACCCTCTTTCTATGGCGGGCAATCATTGGCAGGGAGACAAAATAAAGTTTTTCCACTGCCAGTTACGATTTTTTTTAATGTATGGTGTTCATTTCAATGGTAGACACATTCCATATTAATGTCCTCTGGAAAGTGTCCAGGTACCTTTGAGCAGATAGCGTATGCACATTGTAGATCACACATCACACTACGAGAAATTAAGATGGGAGCAAGTTTGCGCATATGCACAACCAAAGTGTCAGCAGATATATGTTAACCCTAGCCAAAAACCAATATCGTTGACAGCCATATCGATCATTCCACTCTAGAATAGGATGTGAGAAAAATGGACAATGCATGTACTAAACACCTGATTTTTTCAGTACTCTTACAATAGCTATGCACTGTGTGCTGTCACCTCATTCGAAGATGTTTTTCTAAGGATTAATGCTAGCTTGCAAGTGCGATGCTAAGCAATGTATAATTACTAGCAACCTAATTTATAGTACAGTTCATAATTTGCAACAGGACAGGGTCAAATCCCATACATCTATCCAATAAGATAACAGACCACCATTTTTACAGCAAATAGGAGACGAAATCTAGAGAGGAGGGGGTTGGGGAGGAAGTTGGTACATCTGCCTGCTGAACTTGAATGTCTAGACATTGTTGTCGCCCGGGTTCCCGGGTTCGATTCCCGGCGGGGTCAGGGATTTTCTCTGCCTCGTGATGGCTGGGTGTTGTGTGCTGTCCTTAGGTTAGTTAGGTTTAAGTAGTTCTAAGTTCTAGGGGACTGATGACCATAGATGTTAAGTCCCATAGTGCTCAGAGCCATCTAGACATTGTGACCTCCAGACCTCTTTAGGTTACACTGCTGGCCTTGAATGTCTAGACGCTATTACCTCTAGTTGTCAAGAGGACACAGTGTTTGGACACGTTGTTGGCTGCATGTCTGATATGTATTATTCAATGTCTCTTTGCCTGGGCTTGTGGGACAGTATCTTCATGTACTGAAGCAAGGACTTGAGCGTATGAGGTGTCTGATAGAGATAATATAAGGATATCAGCTGGCGGTGGTTTCCCATTAATTTCTACGAAAAATTTCACTGTGAACATCGGTATGTTCTACATCTCTATACCCTTCGTTAGGTATCGTTTACTGTGGAAAATACTTCATTGTTCCATTTAAAAAGCAGTAGTAGCTCAAAACCTCAGCAGCTATACTTTACGTGTATTGAATATAGTAAAAAATGCTCATTCTTTGAATACTCACATTCATAAGAAACTTTGTATCGATATCTTGAAATACTTACGAAACGTGCCGAGAGTACACGTTAGTTGGGACACAGTCTACAATAGTATTACCTGTTACTGCCATCAATATGCAGTTGTGGCTAGCTTCGTCTTAAGACAAACACATCTGAGAGCACACACACTGACAGGAAAGGATTGAGAGAGAGAAGCAGGGGACTTTGATGTAACACATTCCGGGTAAACACCATAGTTTGTAAACATAAAAATTCTTTATTTCATTGGGGCACACGTTTCGACCTTCTTGACATTATCAAGTACCTGAATGCACGTAAGTACACATAAATACGAAAGTTCATTTTAACTATTGTATAAGAAAAGTAACATCCATATCAGATTAATCACACAGTGAAGGACATTGCTCCAATGAAATAAAGTAGTTTACCTGTACAGCCTATTATCCATAATACATGAAATGTATTCGCTGTTGAGAATATGGACAACTATCAGCTGTGAAATTCAGTGACGACAGTGACAATTTGTACCGGACCGGGACTCGAATCGCCGGCCGCGATGGCCGAGCGGTTCTAGGCGCTACAGCGTGGAACCGCGCGACCGCTACGGTCGCAGGTTCGAATCCTGCCTCGGGCATGGATGTGTGTGATGTCCGTAGGTTAGTTAGGTTTAAGTAGTTCTAACTTCTAGGGGACTGATGACCTCAGAAGTTAAGTCCCATAGTGCTCAGAGCCATTTGAACCATTTGAACCGGGACTCGAATCAAGATCTCCCGCTTATCGCGGGTGGTCGCCTTACATTTCGCTAACCGAACTCGGCTCATGGCCAGACCCAAACTTCCATATGTCGTCAACCATGTGTCTACAACTTATAGTCGTGCATCCATTATGTACACTGATGAGCCAAACGTTATGACCACTATCCCCAAGACGTTGGATGCCGCCTGGTGGCGTTGCGGGTACTGACGCGGTAACAAAAGTATGTAAACGGGGCAGACACGGACGGGGAATCACCGTAGCTTAGCTATGGGTTGGAAATTGGGAAATTCATTGAGACATGCGACTTTAACAAAGGGCAGATGATTATTATTACGCAGAGCCGTGGACGAGTATCTCGAAAAAGGCGAAGCTGGTCGAGGGTTCACGTGCTGCTATTGTGAGCATGTGCGGAAAGAGTTAGAAGGACAGTGAGACTACCAGTAGGCGCTAAATGGTTGGACGTCCACGACTTTACACGGAAGCTTGTCTGCTCTGTAAAGTAGATAGATGGTGATCTGGGGCATCTCTACCGAAAGAGCACAATGCAGATGTACGCTCAAATGTTTCGTAGCACACCGTTCATCATACATTGTTGAACATGGAGCCCCGCAGCAGACCAATCCTACGTGTTCACATGTTGACCCACCGATATCGTCAATTACGATTGTAGTGGGCACAGGACCATTGGGATTCGACCGCCGATCAATGGAAACGTGTCGGCTTTTCGGGTGAATCATTGCTACACCAGATCGCTTATCGTCTCCACAAGCGCAGTCACCGAGGTGAACGGCGGCTCGAAACGTGCAGCTCGCCACGGACGCAGGCTGATGGGAGCAGTATTATGGTCTTGGAGACATTCTCCTGCGCTTAAATGGGATCTGTAGTAGTAATTGTAGTCACGATGACAGCTGCGATCCACCTGGATCCCTTCATGCTTGGTGTCTTCCCCGACAGCGATGTCACCTTTCTTCAGTATAAGTGTCCGTGTCTCAGAGCCATAACCGTCTTACGGTGGTTTGAAGAGCATTATAGTGAAGTCACGTTGATATCTCGGCGACCAAAGTCCCTGATGTAAATCTTATGGACCCGTCTGGATCGCTGTCGTGCGCCTTCACCGCACACGCAAATCAGCGGTCCGTTATTTACGCGAATTACGTGACCTGTGGGTAGACATCTAATGCCATATATCTCCACAAACCTACCAACATACCGTCGGATCCCAGAATCAGTGATGTATTTCGTTCCAAATGCGGACAAAGCAGATGGTCATAGTGGTTTGACTCAACAGTGTATATTTCCGTGCAAGGGAGACATTTTATTTGAAAGTCGCTTGCCCGGTGTCGGCGGATAAATTCGATATTGCAGTGCCTGTGTTATTCCGACATTACGATGCATGAAACAGTGGCAATCACTATTCATAGGTAAATGAAACTTGGTCCAAATCGGAGTCAATACAGTAGAAGAGACACTATAAAGAAAACAGGTTTCATCAGCCACGATTATAATGGTGACTTAATTCTGTTAGCTATATGGTGATAGATCGACTATATAACTTGTAAGAAAATGAACGTGGTTGCTAAATGCTCCCAGATACAAAAAGTGATATCGAAATGAATTCGGATTGGAATACTCACAGGTTGCTGGTCAGAGACTTCGTTTTCTTTCTCCACGTCTTGCTTTTCTTTATCTATGTCTTTGTGCTGAATCAGATCAGGTGGATCTTGGATCTGCGGCGGAAGCGGGCGCTGGTCGTTAATCACGTCTGTGTTAACATGGCGGCTGCAACAGCATACAAATCTGGGCTGTTTTGCGGGAACACTGCGTACGAACGTCTGCCGCGCTGAAACAGAGGACTCAGCCACTTGTGTGCTGCCGTCTGCCGTTTTGCTTGAACGTTTGTCCCCAGCCTCCTTATTGCGAATGCGGTCATACATAGCGCTGCTGTGTAGCTGTCCTTTCCAGCTCATTGAGGGAACTCTTCGAAGAGAAGTCTGAAAAGGAATAACATTGCATAGCTGTAGTTCTCCATCGAATATATAACTAAAATTTCTCATAGTGAATGTGGGGCCACTATATGCAAAAGATAGTTTTATTTGTGTTCACCAAACCCAGCTTAGTGACACAGTAGCTGAAGCCCCATCTGGCCATTCTGGTTTTAGATGTTCCGTGGTTTCTCTTAATCATTACAGACGAATCCATGATGGTTCCTTAAACAATCCACCCCTCTCAAAGTTCTGTCCCTTGACATCAGTATTGGCGAGGTGTTAACTGTGACGTGTCTCGCTTTATGTCCAGCCTCACGTTTCTGGAGCTACATAGTATTATCAAGGATTTTCTGTTCAGTGTTAAAATACACTGGTGTGCAAAACTTAAGGACGAAAGCAACTTTCGCTTGATGTGTCACTACTGGGTAATATAGATCGATGAAACTTGGAACACTTATGGAAAGAACTGCTACAGAGTAGCACATAAGGTAAAGAAATACTCAACGAGGGGAACAGAAATGACATTTTTATTCAAAGGAAATAATTACACTTAAGTCAAGGAAATTCATGATGTTGCTCTGGACATTACTAAAGGCGGGACATAATTCTTACTAGGGTGTGTGGCAGCGCATGCATGCTGGCCACAAGGCTGGTGAAGAGTTCTTGTGGTAGCGAGTTCCATTTTTCCAACAGCACTGTTGAAAGCTGCTGGCTAGTCGTGCTGCAATACGTCTCCCCAATGCACCACACACGTGTCCGATGGGATGTAAGTCGGGAGAACAGACAGGCCAGTCCTTTCACCGAATATCCTCGAGTGACAAGAGCTCCTCCACCTGCTCTGTTGTTCGATGTGGTCGCACGTTGTTGTCCATAAAAATGAAGTCAGGGCCGAATGAAGCTATGAAAAGACGGACTTCTGGAGGAAGTACGTTGTCACAATAACGCTTACCGGTGAATATACCGTGTTCAAATATTTGGAGGTCTGTGCGCTCATGTCTCCGCACGCGAAAGAACTTGCCCCCCTTCTAACAGCCGTGTACCGTAAGTTTCTAGAGGAACGGAAGGTTCCAAATGATTGGAAAAGAGCACAGGTAGTTCCAATTTTCAAGAATGGTCGTCGAGCAGATGCGCAAAACTATAGGCCTATATCTCTGACACCGATCTGTTGTAGAATTTTAGAAAATGTTTTTTGCTTGCGTATCATGTCATTTCTGGAAACCCAGAATCTACTCTGTAGGAATCAACATGGATTCCGGAAACAGCTATCGTGTGAAACTCAACTCGCTTTATTTGTTCATGAGACCCAGAAAATATTGGATACAGGCTCCCAGGTAGATGCCATTTTCCTTGACTTTCGGAAGGCGTTCGATACAGTTCAGCACTGTCGCCTGATAAACAACGCAAAAGCCTACGGAATATCAGACCAGCTGTGTGGCTGGATTGAAGAGTTTTTAGCATGCAGAACACAGCATGTTGTTCTCAATGGAGAGATGTCTACAGACGTTAAAGTAACCTCTGGCGTGCCACAGGGGTGTGTTATGGGACCATTGCTTTTCACAATATATGTAAATGACCTAGTAGATAGTGTCGTAAGTTCCATGCGGCTTTTCGCGGATGATGCTGTAGTATACAGAGAAGTTGCAGCATTAGAAAATTGCAGCGAAATGCAGGAAGATCTTCAGCGGATAGGCACTTGGTGCAGGGAGTGGCAACTGACCCTTAACATAGACAAATGTAATGTATTGCGAATACATAGAAAGAAGGATCCTTTATTGTATGATTGTATGATAGCGGAACAAACACTGGTAGCAATTACTTCGGTAAAATATCTGGGAGTATGCGTACGGAATGATTTGAAGTGGAATGATCATATAAAATTAATTGTTGGTAAGGCGGGTGTTAGGTTGAGATTCATTGGGAGAGTCCTTAGAAAACGTAGTCCATGAACAAAGGAGGTGGCTTACAAGACACTCGTTCGACCTATACTTGAGTATTGCTCATCAGTGTGGGATCCCTACCAGGTCGGGTTGACAGAGGAGATAGAGAAGATCCAAAGAAGAGTGGCTCGTTTCGTCACAGAGTTATTTGGTAAGCGTGATAGCGTTACGGAGATGTTTAGCAAACTCGAGTGGCAGACTCTGCAACAGAGGCGCTCTGCATCACGGTGTAGCTTGCTGTCCAGGTTTCGAGAGGGTGCGTTGCTGGATGAGGTATCGAATATATTGCTTCCCCCTACTTATACCTCCCGAGGAGATCACGAATGTAAAATTAGAGAGATTCGAGCGCGCACGGAGGCTTTCCGGCAGTCGTTCTTCCCGCGAACCATACGCGACTGGAAGATGAAAGGGAAGTAATGACAGTGGCACGTAAAGTGCCCTCCGCCACACACCGTTGGGTGGCTAGCGGAGTATAAATGTAGATGTAGATGTAGACTATAACATTTGGATCACCAAAACGATCACATTCGACAATGTTGGACGACCTCTTATACGGCTAGAGGGTGGGAGCATGTATTGCACCCAGGAACATTGTCTAACATTATCGTTTATGTGGTCCAGGTGTTATGGTGCGGTGAGGCATAATGTTGCATGGGCGAATACATTGACAGAAAAATTTCAAAGTCCGTGTTGGTACACTTATCAGTCAACTTTTTTATGACACTGTATTCCTTCCCCATGTGCGTCCTTTCAGGGGTGCATTCGAGCCTGAGGTCATTCTTGTGGATAAAAATGCGCGACCCTACCGAACAGCGCAATTGGTGGAGTCAGTGAAACGAGAGGATGTTAGGTGAATGGACTGTCCTGCCCGTTGCCCCGACTGAAAATACACGTGCACCAGCGACCGCCCAGCAGCTGTCAAGCGCAGTGATGCATCAAGCAGAAGTTACTTCGTCCTTAAGTTTTGCACACCAGTGTATTAATGTCTGCAGGGGACTGTTGTCTTATCTGGTTTTACATCTCCATTTTTACAAGGTACTTCTTATATATTGCAACATTAGTTAGTACACTAATTATTCTGCAATTATTGATTCACTGAGGTAAAGCTTCGCCAAAGCCTCTTTAAAGGAATACCATGCTTTATAGAACATCCACAAATTGAGCCACTGCAGAGGCGAATTATGTCTGTCTTCGCTTATGAAGTGGATTCTTTTTCTGTTTTAGTCTTTGCTTGAAACAGCTTGAAACGATCTTCTACGCCCTCCATTAAATTTACTTAACGTGCTTAGGCGTTTAATGAAAAACAATACTGACAGTATTACTGAATAACGTAATAATACTTTACTTTGGTCGTCTACTGCTTTTGCAGGCACTGGGCAGATGTTGGCATTTCAATACATTTTAATTTATTTTAGAAGGTGTTTCAAAACAGATTCATCCGATTTCACAATACTACATCTTCTACTCGAATGAAGAAAGTTGGCAAAATGTTCATTGTGCACTACACTGGGCATGAGACAAGCATCCAGATAATAGTAGGCCATCCCATACTAGCGCGAGCATATCTGGGGTTACTGCATTCAGCGCTGCTGCTACACGGCAACTTCGTTGACCACAGGTTGTCGCAAGGGGAGGTACATACACGGAGTCTTTCACGAACCCCAACAAAAATAAATCGCATACCTCGAGATCAGGTCACCTTGGTTGCCAGTGGTGTAATGCGAGAGCAGTGCGGTCCTTAAAGACCAATCCAATGTTGAAGGATCTCACTGTAAGGATCAGGAGGTGCCAGTGTGGTGGTGCTCCGCGCTGTTGAAAAATTTAATTGCTGTTTTATCGCGATGTCGACTCCATGTACATTACGTAATGAATGAGTGAACAAGTGAACAACGAACTATCTGGCTGCACCACGAAGATCTGTATCGGCAACCGCTCACATCTGGCGCCAAGGTAAGCTTTCAGTTCCGTTTTGTAAGTTAAAACCTACCTCAAATTTCTATCGTCACTTTTTATTGTGTAATCGGATGAATCTATTTTAAATACCTTGTGATATAGTTCTCACGGCTGTTAACACAACAGAAAATTTGATAACGGAAGATAACTCACGGTTTTGTGTTGAGTGGCCTCCTTTCCGTCGTCCGCCTGACTTGAACGCTGCCTACAGGCGGATGTGTGCGCCTTTTTGTATCGCAGTGCTGAGGCCACACGGCGGCGGTGGCCCCGCACGTACCCGTATCGGTGTGCGCGACGGAGTATATCCTCCCGAATAACGCTGATATCTTGTTTAACAATATCAAAACTATCAGTCAGCTCATCCAAAGAAGAGTCGTCCTCGATATCTGTGCCCTTTGGTGGCACGTTGCCAGTAGCTTCACCTCCTTCTTTATCTACTACAAAATTTGGGCGCAGTGTGCCACCATTCTGGTAAAATGAAGGGACCAGTCTCAAAAAATCCTGAGGAAAAAACATTCCCACAGTTAATTTGAACAGTTCTTCAAATCAAGTTAATTATACACATTTACTTAGAACTAGTGACTAATATATGTGTAATTTGATCTGTGTATTCAATGGGATTGTAATAGTAGTTCGAAAAATGCTGTAGGTCACAGACTTTCTCAGGGCGATTCACGCTCACATTAACGAGGCCAAGACAACCATTACATCCAGCCCATACAAAGAAAATGCCTTTAAAAAATCAAGAAAATTACATTCGGATCAACGATTCTGACAGCCAATGAAACTACCGAATTACTGCAATCACAGGTCGATTATAAGTACATTATGCAAGTGTGTAAAGCTAATATGCGAATTACTCCAGTAAAATCACTTATGCGCAGCGCTGGAAAACTACTAATGTTCTGCGAAAGAGTTGGACTATCGGACAGTGATGTCGGAATCATTATGTGGTTACCATAAATAACATTTGTTACAATTCCCAGTATGGCGGTGGCCATTATTAGAAGTCATTTACATTCAAATTTGAACGCGGGCCACGCGGTCAGAGAAGGGGGCATTTATGTCCGAATCTTCGAGTTTGTGCCACTCGGAGAGGGCGACCTAGGAGATAAAAAAGTCCTCGCTTTCGCCATAAAGACTTAACAGACAAAAGAGAGTGGTACTACCCTACTGGGTGGACTATATTTTTAGTCGTGGAGTCACACTACCCAAGCTATAGAACTGCTGAAGACACCATCCTCCACTCCCAGTCGATCACTCTGTCCCTAGCATCTCGAAAGTTTGTTAAATACCACATAATTGCCATCAATGAATAACATGGAACTGTTATCATTCCTATATTTTGAATATCACAGAGATTAAATTAATGCTTTTTGTTTTCAAGATGTTAAGTTTTCTACACAATTCTACATCACACTAAGATCGATACGAAGAGAACATAGAACTAGTGCACAATATATCCATTGGAATGGTGATATAAACTCTCCAGCAAACGAATTAGGGAATCGTGAGAAGCTAACAAGAGTGTTCCTAAAGAATTTGAATCTGATATTTCGTCATATGGATACTCGCGTCACCGATCTGGAGTATTTGTCTGTGCGAGGCTGTGGCGATGCTGGCGTCAGGCCAATACCACGCCAACGATTTTTGAGGATTTGCAGTGTCTAATATTAGTACTAGGTTTGCACAGACACTCACGTCATCCTACGACGCACGTGCCCATAAGAATTCCTCGAGATAAAACTATTCGAACAGCCAAAACATTATGACCATCTGACTAGTAGCTTGTCGTTCCTCATTTGGTAGGCAACACAACAGCGATTCTCCGTCACATGGAATCGACAAGTCTTTGGAAAGTTTCCAGAAGTTCTCGTAAATTACGGGTCCTCGAGTTGTGGACCTCGATAAGTCGGGTTCAGATCAGGCGAATTCTGCGGCAAAGACATCAATATGAGTTCACTATCATGCTCGTCAAACCACTTATAGCACAGTTGTGGCCTTGCGGCACGGACACTTATCCTGCTGGAAGATGCCATCGCCATCGGAGGTGGATTGCTACACATAACTGCCACTTCTGGCAGCTTTTCTTAACAGTTTGATGAAAAATGTTTCAGTCAGGCTGTTTGATACTTTCAAAAACATCAGACATCTAGATTATCCAGTTTCTTGAGGGGTAAACTTACTCCCAAGGTACATATGTCGGTAATTTAGGTTCTTACGACACATGCCCTACTTACTTCCTTCACACCAATACAAAACAATCCCATCCAAAAGCCGTGAAACTGAATTAGATTGTAAATTAGTTAACAAACATTTACGATTAGAAATCACTTTAACACAGTTTCTAATCACACTTGCCCTACACTTGCGTCTCCTTAACGTTCACGATATAAAATGAGTTAGCCATTGCCATGCTTTTCCTGTGCGATGGCCTTTTCAATATTAAACGTTTCCTAATTAATACTTTAACACAATTCCCGCTATCGCGCTCTTATTCATACAGGGTGTTAGGAAATTCCCATTACAAACTTCTAGGACTTGTAGAGGGGAGCAGGTACATAATATTTTGAATAGTAATCTATGTCCAAAAACTACGACGTTTTCAATTTAGATGTTTAACTCGTCCACTTCTGCTTGAGCAACTGAATTACGCGTGACGCAGTACAATTATTAGGTAATAATTCGAAAGGGAACGTAACGAAACATCCATTTATTATTTAAGCACATTTGTTGGTATCAATACTTACACATTGCGTGTTTACCTATTTCAAAACAATAAAGAACCCTGTATACTTTGTGTACAGAACAGTATTGATGCATTACAACAGTGGATCGATGTGGCGACCACCAACGTTGTTACAGACATTGCGCTACGAAGCATGTTCTGGTACACATCCTCCACTCCACCTGGTGTCTCTACAATTTCTAGTGCAGCGGTCAGAACTCGTGCCAGCAGATCTTCTGTCTCTACAGGAATCTCGCAAATTAAACTTTGCATACGCCTTCATATCAGGTGATTCTCTGACGTAATACACGTCATCCTCTCTACTCTATTGCAAATCAGAACAAGCAACTCTGAGACTTTTCTCTTCCCTCAGCAAACGTGGACGCGTTGCACATCTGAACTGAAACTGTCGTAGAACATGGGTTCCTATTCAAAATATTATATATTCACTACCTTATACAAATCCTAGAAATTAGTAACTGAAATTTCCGAACACCCTGTATTCTCGTTCTGCTCACGTGATGGTCCCGGGTATGGCTCAAGTGCGACTGACTGCCTCCCGCCAACCGATCTTTAGGCGCCAACTGACACCTTCCAGAACTACAGAGCGTTCCCGCCAGCGATTCCGCTGCGCCGTAGCAAAGAGGTACGCTGCGCTGCAGCAAAGAAGCCTGAGGGGCAGATTCGAACCGTCGAATGCCGGGTTAACATCTGTACCCTTACAACGGGCTGGACATCCAGATGAAATCAGCTCGGATGATACAGGTTCGTTATTCCATGCTGCTTCAACTCTATGTCAGAGTTCATCTAGTGTAATGGCTAGGTAGTTGTCTCTCGGCAACCCAGCACCAGATATTTTGGGTGGATGAGATATTTGGAGACCGTGCTGACCAGGGCAACAGTCCAACACCATATATATCGATGTAGGTCAGAACAGCATAGGCAACATGCGGTCTTGAGGTACTTTGTTAAAAGATTAAGTCACAAATACCTCGAAACAAGCGCACAGACATCAGACTTAGAAATGTAAGTAACGGAAGCTGTCCAAACCCCGACTGTGGGAATGAGATGTGACCATGTTGAGTGCAAAATGGCATACCATAGCATCATGCAGGCGTATGACGATGGAAAATGCATTGTGGCAACATTCATTTTGTTCGGAGCCACCAGAAATTGAAATATCTACACTGCTGGAAAAAAAATCGTAACACCAAGAAGGAGCTGTGCGATGTAAGCGAAAGTTGGTAGGTACGTTTCTGCATCTGAAAAATGACGTCTATTAAAATTTCGCCACAGTCGCGTAAGAGTGGCGCTAGTAGCACCACTATGAGGATGCAAATCAAGTTAGTGCTAAATGCACTCTGCAACGGCCGTGAACGACAGTTACCTTTGAGACTTGACGTGATGAGTTGATGTTAGTCAAGAATGCCTTTAAGGCGATTAAGACGCCATTATCAACAGCTCACTGAATTTGAACGAGATCGTGTAATAGGGCTACGGCAAGCTAGATGTCCCTTCTGCGATACTGCAGAAAGGCTTGTCAGGCCACGGTACATGATTTCTGTCACGAGAATGTATGGTCGCAAGAAGACTGGGCTCTGGGTGGCCTATTGGCACTAACGAGATGGAAGACCATCGTGTTTGACGTATGGCTCTGGTGCATCGTACTACAACTGCAGCAGCAATTTGAGCAGCAGTTGGCACCATAGTGACACAAAGAACTGTTACCAGTAGGTTACTTCAAGGATAGCTCCGAGCCAGACGCCTTGTAGCGTACATTCCTCTGACCCCAAACCACCGCCATTTGCGACTACAGTGGTGTCAAATGAGAGCTCATTGGAGGGCAGGGTGGAGGTCTGTTGTGTTTTCTGATGAAAGCTGGTTCCGCATTGGTGCAAGTAATGGCCGTGTGTTGGTTAAGAGAACAGCTGAGGGTCTGCAGCCAACCTGTCTGCATGCTAGGCAGACTAGACTGGAGCTACACCTGGAGTTATGATCTCGGATGCGATTCAGTATGACAGCAGGAGCACTCTCGTAGGTATCGCACGCACCCTGACTGCAAATTTGTCCGTCAATATAGTGATTCGACCTGTTTTTCTGCCATTCATGAACAACATTCTATGGGATGTTTTCCAACAGGATACTGGTGTCCCACATCCGCTGTTGTGTCCCAATACGCTCTACAGAGTGTCTAAATGTTGCCTTCGCCTACTCGATCACCAGTTCTGTGTCCAATGAAAGACACATGGGACATCATCGGACCACGACTCCAGTGTCATCCACAAACAGCATTAACCGTCTCTGTGTTGATCGACAAAGTGCAACAGGCATGGTACTCCATTCCACAAAATGACGTCCGGCTCCTGTACAACACAATGCATGCACATCTACATGCTTGCATTCAACACCGGTTACAACTGTGCCATCATTTTACATTTGCAATGGATTATCTTGCGCTTACATTAACTTGTGATCTTGCAATGTTAGTCACTTAAGCCCATACAAATGTATTCCGAAATTGCATTACTCTACATTAATTATTTTTTGATGTTGCGATATTTTTCCGTCTGTGTATACTGGTGTTGTACGCAGAACCGGGACTCGTTTGAAAAGACAACATGGTGCCATTTCCGCGTCTACTGTTGTTGTTGCACCACCACTGTCGGCACACCTCTCTACAAAGATTGCCATGCTGACAGTCTGTGCTGCTCCAGCTGTCGTCGCACAGTCCATGTGGATGCTAGTTTTGCTGAAGTGAGCCCTTTTCTTGAGTCAAGGTACGTTTAGTCATCAGAGACAACTCTCGCAGTTGCTGCAGTCGGGCTGATCCCGCCAGTCTTGACTGGATACAGTGTAAGACCGCCAGTGGCATCCCATCAGTTAGTTTCCTCCTGACTGTTGGCTGCCCTCGAAACTGGTAGCGCAGAGTTGGATTTTACGTCCAGTGATAAGGGCGCCTTTACAGAAGATCACCTACAACGTCTTAATACCAGCAATAGTATAAACAGCAACTGGATCAATTTGTACGTCAATCTGGTAATTCGACCTGTTGTGTTACCATCTATGAACAAAATTCCAGGGGGTGTCTTCTTCATGTTTATTATCGCCTTTAAATGTTAAACAACACTCAGTAATAACAAATCTGTGTGGAAGAAGAACTAGCTCTTTTCTGTTGCTAGAGCGCCCTCGCTCAAATGGAAGGAAAAAAACAAAAGAAAAAAAACACCTTCCTCCTCTATCGTGTAGATGAGACACTAGCGTCGGGATCCAATTACAGCCTTATCCAACTTTCCGTCAGCCTGTATCACTGCGGAGTCATGTTCCTATACAAATGAATTCGTTAAAACTGTTATAGGCATTTACTTTTACAACTGAGAATAATTACAGAAATTAGTTTAAATGTGCCACACAAGCACAGAAACTCACGAAACACCGATCGAATACTGTCTTCCGTTCAATAATGCTAACTTGGTTTAGTCGTCTACTACCGACATTTTTCGCCCAGATATTAGGAATAAGTTTTCGTATACAGTTGCTCTTTCCTTTTCTTGACGAAATAAAGCTACTCACCGGGCAGTCTAGGCTCTGGTTGGCTACTGATTGTTCGTAGTGACTGTCTTCCAAAAGTAAAGCGTAGGCCTCTTCCGGAGTCATTGTAGAGTTGGCCTCATGTGGGGTGATAGAGACATATCCAAGCTCTGTTTGGGTATTCAAGGCTTTGTCATTTTTTCCTGTAAGATTTGTCTGCTCATCTGTCAGCAGCGCGTTTTGGTAATCGATCTTTTCTGCTGATACCTGGAAACAGATACAATTTTAATCGTTAATTGTTCTCGAACTTCTTATTAGAAATGAAATACCCTCGAAGATTCAACACGTAATGCCTACAACGTCCATCCACTTATGCTCAAAGGACTCTAATACTGCAGATTGTTTAATGATTCTTAATGACTCATACCATAAATTCCGAAACACACTATTACTACCACTCTCGTCACAGACAAACAGTAATTCAAAATCTGTGCTATAATTACAAATTCACTATGACACATTACCGATTGCAAATGATCATCTTCAATTAAATTATTTGAATGAAGTTTTTCATGTCACTGAGTTTAAATTGATTTTTAAAAGAAACAGATTACTTGCATCACACACTATCGAGTCACATTGCAATGACTACCCGCTAGTACCAAAAGTAACCGGTCTTGCAACACTCGCATCAGATAGACTAGCTGTAAACGAATCACTTCCCAAACACATTGCGCCATGCTGTCTACAGAGCTTTCCATACCTGTCAAGAGGTGCGTGGTGTAGGACTGGTGCAGTGACTACGGTATTCGGGGTGGTACCCGTGCCGGGCTGAATTTCTGAGACAAGGAAGGACTTTCAAGGTCGACTGTGCTACCAGTGCCACTTTTGAAGACTTCTAGCTGTGTGGCAAGGCGTAGAAACTTTCTGAAAGACAGTACTTCCTATGAACGAAACTCTTCACGATCTGTTGAACATGATTTCCCGGTATATATTTGTAAATAAATCAAGCAAGTGTGTGTCTGATATGTGTTAATGGTGCCACAGAGTGACAGAAAAATAATATTCAGATAAATACGTTGCTCCCGTATCCTTGAGTTCCTACATAAACTGTTGGGCAGTCTTTGTTCTCCAAATTTTCTCATCGGATACGCCGACATTCAGCCGTCCTATAAATCATATAGGATGATTCACTGAGAAGTCTACATGTCGTCAGTTAGCAGGAATTTTTTCAATTGTCAATGAAGTTAACGTTTCTTGCTTTAGTGTACGGTTGCTGCCATGAATATAAGCATAATCTCTCTGCTCCAGAGCAATATATGTGTTGCCATTTTCTGGTAGACGCGAGACTCTTTGTGCGCTGGTTTATTTCGAATGCGACCTGTTCCACTGCAGCAAGGCAGTTGGCCTTCATGTAACACTGTGTCGTCGAGTTCATCTCGGACATGACTAGCATGAAGATCTTCGCACAGTTTCCATCGTTATTATTCACAGTCGTGCCATTTCTGTACATTTTCACTAATGATGCAAGCGAACAGATCACGTAATTAAAACAACCGATGATCATCTTTGTTCTGAAACTAAATAAGTCGCTTTCTTTGCAAATGGCTACGGTACTAAGAATAAGTACAAACGATATATCTCGTAGCATGCTTCGTAAAGTAAGCGTAGTAGAACTTACATATAGCCGGCACGGTAGTTCAGCGTGTTCGGTCAGAGGGTTAGCTGCCTTCTGTAATAAAAAAAAAACTGAGTTAATCGATCAACTTAAACGGGTGTCTTACGACGTCCATACCGAGCAGATGCAACGAACGAAAAAAAAAGCCGGCACGGTAACTCAGCATGTTCGGCCAGATGGTTTAGCTACCCACGGATCAACGAACAACCTGAACGAGTGTCATCTGACGTCCGCCACGAACAAATTCAACGAACAATATAGAACAAAATGAGATTAAAAAAAAAAAAAAGGTCAGCCTGACGACTGCCGTCCTTAGGGGCCCGGGTTCGATTCCCGGCTGGGCCGGGGAGTTTCTCCGCTCAGGGACTGGGTGTTGTGTTGTCTTCATCATCATTTCATCTCCATCCGGCGCGCAGGTCGCCCAATGTGGCGTCGAATGTAATACGACCTGCACCAAGGCGGCCGGACCTGCCCCGTAAGGGTTCTCCCGGTCAATGACGCCAAACGCTCATTTCCATTATCTATAGTCAATGGATAGTGGAAATTTTATAGGAAGGCTGAGCGCATTTTATTAACATTTGCGTTCATGGATTAATATTAGATTTAGTAAGCTGCCATCAACAGTCATTACATTTCTGTAATGAGCACGATGACACAGTGAGTTGAGTACGAAGCAGTGCACGGTCGAAAGACAAATTTCAACGAGGACGTCCTGAAAAGTAATGCCTCCGAATTTTGTGTGTAAAAGCTGTTAAGGATTTTTAAATGAAATAAGGTTATTAACAGTCTGCATCTTTATTCTTCATGCCTACATATTTATTTACCAACCTAACCACCCTGGCGACGAACATATTTCTCCCAACGAGAGACTATTTTGTTGATACCGTCACTGTAGGATGTTTATTATCGGAGTCACAACCTCACCTCTTCTTGAACTGATTCATTACTGTTGAAAAGAAGTCTTCGAAGGTGTTCTTTAAGTTTTGGAAAAAGGTGAAAATCGGATGTGGCCAAGTCTGAACTATGTGGAGAACGATCGCTAACAGTGAACCCAAGGCGTCGGATTGTTGCAGATGCCGCAGTGCTCGTGTGTGGTGTGGCATTGTCATGGTGAAGGAGAGGGTGTTCCATGTGTGGAAGAACTCTTCGGATTCGCGTTATCAGTTTGCCGAGGGATAACAGTCGACTGTTTCTCACGCATCGACATAGTTACATTACAAACCGCCATGTTACGCGCTACAAACTTTGTTTTATTTGAAAAGCTTTAACATTTGAAGAAAAAAGATTCGGGGGTAGTACTTCTCAGCACGCCCTCGTACATGGACTGCAGTGACGAAGTACTTACTTTACAGGAAACAAGGCTGAAGAAAGAACTAACAGGAGGAAGTTATCTGTCGTCCTAAAATACGAAAGTAAGTGCTATTTAATTACTGAACCTGGTTAACACTTACCAACTGGTTCTGGTTCGCTGTGGGTCTTAGTTTCTGGTACTGACCCTCTGTAATCTCCGTATTTTGGAGGCTCGCAATCATTTGCTGAGACTGTGGCTCTATTTCACAGTTTTTCTCATTCTTTTCCTTTTCTGCCAACTCCTTTTCCGTAGCAGTACACTGTTGTGGCTTCTCTTGTAATTTCTGACCATGTAGATACTGTGAAGCTTGCATCTCTTCCGTGTATTTTTCATTAGAAACTGTTTCTTCGTGAGACTGAATCTCGCTTTTAATGTTTGTTGCTGCAGAAGAAGACCGTGTCTCATCATCGGCGATCTGTAAAAGGAAATCGTTCCTAATCATTTACATTGCTTCTTAACTCCAGGGTACAGCGCTGTATAACTTTAGCAATTATATTTTTCACATTTGTTGAACTCTTGGTATGGTTATTGTAGTGGCAGCATCTACTGTTTCTCATGCGTGTTTAGGTACCTTAGAATGGTATTTCAGGGAATTAATGTGGTTTTTTCAACTTACGATATAGAAAACAAATGTTTTTCACATTAAACAGGGTGACATGAGTCTACTCCAACTGCCACGCTTTTAATTAGAAATATGGTTAGTGAAGAAATAGGCGATTGGCTACATTATGCGTCGCAGAACGATTAGATGAAGTGCCACACAATAAATTGGAGTTAAAGAAGTGTTCGTATTGAGGCAGCAATAGCCAGCCTTAAGACAAAAAGAGAGTATCATAACTGAGATATATCTGAATCGAAAACACTGTTGAAATGTGCAAAGCTTAATAGTCGACTAGCCATGTAGGCGGGTACATCAGAGTGCGGTACCCGAAGCGACAAGGCATGGGCGACATCAGGTGCATATAAAATAAGAAACATAGACTGTCCGCAGCTCGTGGTCGTGCGGTAGCGTTCTCGCTTCCCGCACCCGGGTTCCCGGGTTCGATTCCCGGCGGGGTCAGGGATTTTCTCTGCCTCGTGATGACTGGGTGTTGTGTGATGTCCTTAGGTTAGTTAGGTTTAAGTAGTTCTAAGTTCTAGGGGACTGATGACCATAGATGTTAAGTCCCATAGTGCTCAGAGCCATTTGAACCATTTGAACATAGACTCACCAAAAGAAGCACAGCACGTAATAGAAGGCCAGAGCCTGTAGGTTCATCACAGCATTCGTATTCTGCGAGTACTATTCGTAAGCATTCTACCGTTCGACATCACCTGAAACCACATTAACTGTACAGAAAAGGACGAAACAATAACGGTGCATTCTAGCTTTTCGATCTTTCAGGATTCGTAGACATAAGCAACCGGTGCAACAGTTTCATACTGGTTAACAAGTACCAGTAGAGCTTACAATTTTTTTTTTGGGGGGGGGGGTGATTAATTGAAGTGCCATCGTTTGCGACTCAAGTTCGATCTAGAACTGATGCCATGGATCATCGTATCTGTCACCGGATGATCAAATATGGCATTCGATAAGATCTCAGTTGCTAACCTCATTCGTAAGATTTGCATGGATAGTTGGCGGAAGAACTGTGATTCACACCTTAGGTGACTTTTTAGAATATTTACAACAGATCGACATGTTACAACACTTTTGTAAGGTCGTTTCACCACACTATTATTACTTAGCAGAAAATAAGTATGGTTTCTTCTAGCCCTACTGGAATTGGGATGCAAGTAATAATTGGCCTGTCGTGATTTAGTACGTGGTAAAGTGAAGAGAGAAAATGTTGCGTTTTACGTGTGAAGCAACTTGTATTCTCTGGAACACTTGAATATAATTGTGGGCAATAACAACGAAACGAGAGAAATTCGCTTAAAAATGAATGATGTTTCAGACCCCACATGAACACCGCTGATACTTGAGCACATTATGGGACTCCTGACGCACAAATTATCGGTTTTACTATAGAGTTGAGTTTTATTATTAACTTTCAATATACGGAATATAGGAAACTCGAAAAAATTAAACTGGAACAGGAAAGAGATGTGGATAGCAAAACATCTGAAACAGGTATCGAATGAGACTAGTGATCAACAATTGTGAACTACGTTAGGTGAAGAATGAGGCACCTCTAGTCTACCGCAGCTGTCTGTGGTTGGGCGCCGCTCTGACTGTGGTGCCTTCCTGACCTACTTTTGTCTAGTTTTCCTTTAAGCGGTCCAAAATGCTTTCATCCGAAAATGCGAATTCTAGAGTCAAATTTACATATATCTGTCTTCCTACAACGCTCTTAGAGTGATACAAGCCTGAAATCAGACAAATAACGTTTCTCGATCGCAGAGTTCACTATATTCCACAAACGATTGCTGAATGATCCCTCTGCTGCCGTTTGGAAAACCAGTTCACTGGCAAATTTTAGCCACTAACGCGGTTACTGCAATTTGCTCGTCTGACTCAGAGTTACCGTTTTCATGGAAAATCCGTTGTGAAGATATTGTTTCTGGTTATTTGGTTTTCGTCGTGTTTATTTTACAGGTGCAAAGTCAGTTTGACACTTCTATTACAGAATACACAATTTCCATCTCTAATCCATGTAACCTAACGTCTCCAGAAGATAATAGCAGTCATGTGAGGTCAATATATATGTTTTATCCATATGTTAGTTTTATAGACTAGTGATAGTTACACTTAATTTTGTTACCTTGAACAAAGTTAATGCCTTTCGTCTTACTCCTTGCACCGAACTCCCATTATTATATTGAATCAAGGTCTATGGTATTGTACACCACTTTCCCTTCACTTTTTCCATTCGCTAATTCTGTCTGTAGTCGTTCCATTATATGGATCTTTCGCTGCTATTCTATGCGTGTTCCGTTCATCAGAAATACGACTATCACAAATATTTTTAGTTTACTTTTCTTCAGGTAAGGAGTGTTTACCTTGTGTGTCTATGAAATTTTCCAAAAATGAAATATTTTCTGTGTGTCAATTCTCGAATATTTTGAAGGAGGGGACGGACAAAATGAAAACAGAAAGAACATTGTCAGCTCAAAAGTTTGGATATCGTTCCCAAGGCATGTGAAACACTGAGTACAGAGCGTGGTGTGTAAGAATATGGTTCTTTTGGTCATATCCTGTTCTTTGAACCAAACGATACCTAAGTAAATAAACGATGTGTCGGTACACACAAAGACCTAGAGTAATCTGCGACGTTGGCTCCTTACCTCGCTCGCATTTATCGCTAATCCCACGCCCAGGGCAAAGTCTCGGAGGGACTGGAAAGAAGCGCAAGTGACTCCTATATATAATAAAGGTATAAGAACGGATTCGCGTAATTGCAGACCAATATCATTAATATAGTTTTGTCAAAAAATTCTGGAACATATTCTCAGTTCGAATATAAACTTCTGTCCACAAATCAGCACGGAGTTAGAAAGAATCGTGGGGAAATTCAGCTTACCCTTTTCTCATATAATATCCTACGAACCATGGATGAAGTGCAACGGACAGATTCCATATTCCTAGATTTCCGGAAAGAGTTTGACATGATATGTGAGTGGCCCTAAGTTTTTTTAAGTAATGGAACGCAGTACGTTGTCCTCGAACACGAATATTCATAAGACACAAGTATATCGCCAGGAATGCCCCAGGGACTTATTCTCTATATAAATAAATGATATGAGTAGCAATTTACGGCTGTTTTCTGACGACGCTGTGGTATACGGGAAAGTATCGACGTTGAGTGACTGTAGTTGGTGTAATGAATGGCAGCTTGCTCTAAATGCAGAAACATGTAAATTAATGCGGATGAGTAGGAAAAACAGTCCTGTAACGTTCGCATATAGAATTAGTAATATGCTACCTGACACAGTCATATGGATAAAATATCTAGGCATAACATTGCAAAGCGATATGAAATAGAATAAGCACGTCAGGTTTGTAGTAGGGAAGGCGAATGCTCGACTTCGTTTTATTGAGAGAATTTTAAGAAACTGTAACTCATCTGTAAAGGAGATGGCGCACAGAGCGTTAGTGCGACCCTTTCTTGAGTACTACTCGAGAGTTTGGGATCCCCGTCAGGTCGGAATAAAGAAAGACATCGAAGCATTTCAGAGGCGTGCTGCTAGATTTGTTACTGAAACGTTCGCTCAGCACATTACGGAGATGCTTCGTGAACTCAAATGAGGTTCTCTGGAGGGAAGACAACGCTCTTTCCGCAAGGAACTATTACGGAAATTTAGAGAACCGGCATTTGAGGCCGATGCAGAATGATTCTACTGCCGCTAACGTACGTTTCGCCCAAGGACCACGAAGATAACATGAGAGAAGTTAGGGCTCATATGAAGGCTTTTAAAAAGACAGTCATTTTCCTCTCGCTCTGTTTGCGGGCGGAGCAGGAATGGAAATGACTCGTAGTGGTACGTGGTACCCTCTGTCATGTGCCGTACGGTGGTTCGCAGAGTATGTGTGTAGACGTAGATGTAGACTAGAAAACTACGGGGCAGATTGTCTTTGAAGGTCCTGTTATGACGGATGAGATGACTAGAGCTACAGTGGCAAAATTGAGAAAGATGAAATGAAAGCCTACGTCAGTGATAGTCACAGAGAGAACCAATATTTTCTTAAATGACAGAAATCGAAGGTAATTTGTTTACTGATTAATAGAAATAGAAAATTTTATTTGTAGATTATAATTTATTTTATGGAATGAATTATTTTTACAGCAACATTGGCTATTTGAAGATCTTGGGAAACCAGTTACCTGTGCTTCTTCTATTCAGAACTGGTAAACATTTAATTTGTGCTAGGAGGTCGATTCTTGATCCGTTCCTGTTTCTGAATAGCTACCTACAAATCTCCCGCAGAGCTGCGATCAGATGAAACTATGTAGAACTGTAACCCACAATGCATTGTAGACTTGATTTTTTATATGCAGGGTGGTCTATTGATCGTGACCGGTTCAAATATCTCACGAAATAAGGGTCAAACGAAAAAACTACAAAGAACGAAACTTGTCTAGCTTGAAGGGGGAAACCAGATGGCGCTATGATTGGCCCGCTATATGGCGCTGCCATAGGTCAAACGGATATCAACTGCGTTTTTTAAAAAATAGGAGCCCCATTTTTTATTACATATTCGTGTAGTACGTAAAGAAATATGAATGTTTTAGTTGGACCACATTTTCGCTTTGTGACAGATGGCGCTGTAATAGTCACAAACATGTGGCTCACAATTTTAGACGAACAGTTGGTAACAGGTAGGTTTTTTAAATTAAAATACAGAACGCAGGAACGTTTGAACATTTTATTTCGGTTGTTCCAATGTGATACATGTACCTTTGAGAACTTATCATTTTTGAGAACGCATGCTGTTACAGCGTGATTACCTGTAAATGCCACATTAATGCAATAAATGCTCAAAATGATGTCCGTCAACCTCAATGCATTTGGCAATACGTGTAACGACATTCCTCTTAACAGCGAGTAGTTCGCCTTCCGTAATGTTCGCACATGGATTGACAATGCGCTGACGCATATTGTCAGGCGTTGTCGGTGGATCACGATAGGAAATATCCTTCAACTTTCTCCACACAAAGAAATCTGGGGAAGTCAGATCCGGTGAACGTGCGGGTGCTTCGACGACCAATCCACCTGTCATGAAATATGCTGCCGGCCGGGGTGGCCGAGCGGTTCTAGGCGCTTCAGTCCGGAACCGAACGACCGCTACGGTCGCAGGTTCGAATCCTGCCTCGGGCATGGATGTATATGATGTCCTTAGGTTTAAGTAGTTCTAAGTTCTAGGGGACTGATGACCTCAGATGTTAAGTCCCATAGTGCTCAGAGCCATTTGAACCATTTTTTGAAATATGTTATTCAATACCGCTTTAACCGCACGCGAGCTATGTGCCGGAAACCCATCATGTTGGAAGTACATCGCCATTCTGTCATGCAGTGAAACATCTTGTAGTAACATCGGTAGAACATTACGTAGGAAATCAGCATACATTTCACCATTTAGACTGCCACAGATAAAATTGGGACCAATTGTCCTTCCTCCCATAATGCCGCACCATACATTAACCCGCCAAGGTCGCTGATGTTCCACTTGTCGCAGCCATCGTGGATTTTCCGTTGCCCAATAGTGCATA
This sequence comes from Schistocerca nitens, assembly GCF_023898315.1. NCBI lineage: Eukaryota > Metazoa > Arthropoda > Insecta > Orthoptera > Acrididae > Schistocerca > Schistocerca nitens. Next base: position 419,116,143 of record NC_064616.1, read on the forward strand.
TTATACTGATTTACGTTACCGCTGTTGGTGAATGACGCTTCATCGCTAAATAGAACGCGTGCAAAAAATCTGACAACGTCGCGTAATTTCTCTTGTGCCCAGTGACAGAACTGTACACAACGTTCAAAGTCGTCGCCATGCAATTCCTGGTGCATAGAAATATGGTACGGCTGCAAGAGATGTTGATGTAGCATTCTCAACACCGACGTTTTTGAGATTCCCGATTCTCGCGCAATTTGTCTGCTACTGATGTGCGGATTAGCCGAGACAGCAGCTAAAACACCTACCTGGGCATCATCATTTGTTGAAGGTCGTGGTTGACGTTTCACATGTGGCTGAACACTTCCTGTTTCCTTAAATAACGTAACTATCCGGCGAACGGTCCGGACACTTGGATGATGTCGTCCAGGATACCGAGCAGCATACATAGCTCACGCGCGTTAGGCATTTGGTCACAATAGCCATACATCAACACGATATCGACCTTATCCGCAATTGGTAAACGGTCCATTTTAACATGAGTAATGTATCACGAAGCAAATACCGCCCACACTGGCGTAATGTTACGTGATACCACGTACTTATACGTTTGTGACTATTACAGCGCCATCCATCACAAAGCGAAAAAAGTGGTCCAACTAAAAAATTCATATTTCTTTACTTACTACACGAATATGTAATAAAATGGGGGTTCCTATATTAAAAAAACGCACTTGATATCCGTTTGACCTATGTCAGCGCCATCTAGTGGGCCAACCATAGCGCCATCTGGTTTCCCCCTTCAAGCTAGACGAGTTTCGTTCTATGTAGTGTTTTCGTTTGATGCTTATTTCGTGAGATATTTGGTCCGGTCACTATCAATGGACGACCATGTATTATAAATAATTATTCACTTCTAGATTTCATTGTAATAATCAGTTGTCACTTCCTCAGTGTCGATCTTTTTCATTTACTCTGCCCAAAGTGTGTGTCGTGCAGTCAGCGTGATTTTATTTGCAGACAGAACTTATGCAGTTTGTATACTTGTACAGTTACATCAATGAGCTTAATTATCACACAGTATTCGATAATCGCTGCAATATTGGCTGTACATCATACGTAATTATAGTCAGTCACTGCGTTAATATTTGGTGAATATCAGAGATTCAGAATATACCTATTCCATAGAAAACACAGAAAATCTACGGCTAAAAGCAATCTCAGTTGCAAATGGCTTGCAACGTACGCCACGCTCATATGTGTGACTGTGATGTGACGAAGCAAGTCTCCATATTTTCCTAGCCCTCTGGAAGTGTCATGCGATTGTTCTTCGCACTCGCTGGTTGCACATTCGCCTGAAGACGAGTGAAGGAACTGCTGTCCATGTCAAGCTGAGCTGGGAACAAAGTGAGTCGTGGAAGACGAGGGGCAAGATGCAGAGCTCTAAGATGTGGACACTTTTGATATTTACACGTATCCCAATCATTTCTTCACTTTATTAATGGGAAGCCAACAAACGAGGTACTTCGTCGTTTTGAAGGGTTCAATTGTTGTTTGACAAATGTACAAATACTTAGGACAAGTTGTATGTGAAACCATAACGCACAATTTGTTCTTCTGTAAGTATCAAAGTCCCAATACTTCGCATGTTAACATGACTCAAACAACAAAACAATCATCATCAACTTGCACTATGGATGCAATGTACACTGAATTAATACATGCATGCATCTGATGGCAAATTTGCTCCTGTAAATGAATGGAAATGATCAAGAGCACGAATCATCACAAGAGCCTTCGATACTGGTAGCATCAGGGCATCAGGTGAATGATTATTACTGATGAATTCACTTGACGTAACTAGTAAAAACCGTGTATACTGAGATGAAAAAGTCATGGGACAGCGGTAGATGGCGCCAGAATCCCGTACACAAGGTATGAAAGGGCAGTGCACCGGCTGATTTGTCATTTGTAGCCAGGTGATTTATTTTAAAAAATTTCCGATGGGATTATGGCCGCACAACAGGAACTAACAGTCTTTGAACGCGGAATAGTAGTGGGAGCTAGACGCATGGAACATTCCATTTCGCATATCGCTAGATAATTCAATATTCCTAAATCCGCAGTGTCAAGAGTGTGCCGAGAATATCAAATTTGAGGTATTACGTCTCACCACCGACAACGCAGTGGCCGATGGCCTTCACTTAATGACCGAGAGCAGCGGCGATTGCGTAGAGTGGTAATTGCTAACAAACAACCAACATTACGTAAAATCAATGTGGGATGTAAGACAAACGTATCCGTTAGGACAGAGCGTCGAAATTTTGCGTTAATGGTATGTGGCAGCAAACGACCGACGCGCGTGCCTTAGAGCACGACATCGCGTGCAGCGCCTCTGCTTGGCTTGTTACCACATCTGTTGGACAGTAAACAACTGGAAAACCGTGATCTGGTCAGCTGAGTCCCGATTTGAGTTGGAAAGAACTGATGGTAGGGTTCGAGAATAGTGCTGACCCCACTAAGTCATGGACCCCAGTCGTCAAGAAGGCACTGTGCAAGCTGGTGGTGGCTCCACAATGTTGTGGGCTATGTTTACATGGAAAGGCATGGGCCCTCTGGTCCAACTGAATCGATCATTGACTAGAAATGGTTATGCTTAGCTACTTGGAGACCTTTTGCAGCCGTTAGTGGCCTTCATGTTCCCAAAAAAATGATGGAATTTTTGTGTATGTCAATGCGTCATGTCACCAGGCCACAACTGTTTGTGATTGGTTTGAAGAACATTCTGGACAATTCGAGCGAATGATTTGGTAACCCACATGAATCCCACCGAACATTTATGGGACAAAATCGAGAGGTTAGTTCGTGCACAAAATCATGTACCGGCAACAGTTTCACAATTGTGGACGGCTATAGAGGCAGCATGGCTCAGTATTTCTCCAGAGGACTTTCAACGACTTGTTGAGTCCATGCCACTTCGAGATGCTAGACTACGCAGGGCAAAAGGAGGTCCGTCACAGTGTTAGGAAATATCTGATGGCTTTTGTCACCTCCGACTCTATAGTAATCATGGGTATTATCTTAACTTGCCAACACATGCGATGCATGACCACTGGCTTCTACGGTATTACCTGTGTTTTCGTCAACTGTTAACATTATACATCCACCTGTCTTTCACTACTCCCTTGTGACAAGCTGAAAACAATTCTTTATTAATAATGTTCTCCAATACGTACAACCGTCAGTGATATCAAAGAGCGTATTTCCTAAAACATTAGAATTCGTACTTAAACAAACTGCTAAGTAAAGAATGAATGACTCGGTCTGAAAGGTTTCTTCGCCATCACGAAACTACCTGATATATAACAACAATGACAGACCAGAAATTGAAGCTAGATACTTGCTTTTCACGAATCAACATCAATTGATGCACACGCTTCACGCTTCACGGCTAGACTTAAAGTTTTAGGTTGCCAGTACTTTCTCACAGTCCAAACCCCGCGGAGGTTCTCCTTTGTATACCTTTCTTGTCTTGCACTGGATGAAAAAAAAAGGATTGACTAAGGACTGCTTAAACGCGGAATACGGACTCTTCTAAGAGAAAAACATTTCACTAAGTAGTTTATTATATTTTGTAATGCTACTTTCTGAATGTTTAATTCTTAGTGCCGGGCCGGGACTCAAACTCAGACCCATATCTTTCACGTGGAATAAAATTACCAATTGATCTTTTGAGACATGCTCCACCACTCGGCTCATAACCTCAGTCTCCTACATTCCAAACTAAACTCAGCTTTTCGTTTTTGGGTATTGTGGAACGGTCAGTGGGAGACTGGAGTTGAGGCTCCAGCCTGAAGTGTGCCTCAATAACTCAGTTGGTGTAAGCATTGCCAGCAAAAGGCAACGGATTCAGCTCGACTGCGTGTCTAAAACACAGCTTTAATCATATAGAGTTTTATTGATAAATCGGGTTCGCACCATCTACTGAATGACTAGCGGCACCGCTATGTTTACATAATTATACGATGATTCATGGTAAACGTCAAGCGACCAGACATCACAGTTTGTTGATATGGTGACATTAAACGCATTACATACTATGTTTTGGATCATATGGAGAAGAATGGAACCAGCAAAAGGCTGCAGTTTTTTTAAAAGAAATCATCGTTACATTCCTGAAAAGGGATTTAAAGATATATAGAAAGCCTTAATCCGGATGGCCCGACGGAGATTTGAAGTGCTTGGTCCGCAATACGAGGCCAGTTTCTCAACCACTTCGGCACTTTCGTGACTGTCATGTGATACGTTCACTCTCGTTTATATTACGCCGGTGGAACGTTAAACCGTGTTCTTCCCTCTTTCAGATTTGTCTTACAGATATTGCTATCTTTTATTTATTCTAGAAGTCTGCTGCTTGCATTAGCTTACTTTATCTCCTGTTCTCAATAGCTTCACTTACAGGGACTGTGATACTGACTTTAGGCTTTTGGAGCAGGTAGATTACTTTTTAAAGGATTCTCTAGAAATGGACTTAGAATGTTGAATTTTATATCCTCCGCGTATTACATTGGAAAGATCTTGGTGACACGTGTGCTCATTACTTTGAGAATACAATAATACAATATTAGCTACTCTATAGACTGACACAGTTCTGACAGGATGAATCACTTATATAACGTTGGATTGATACAAAGCACTGCTGTAAAAGGAACAACCTCATGAAATTTTTCTCTGTGTATGATGGTTTACTCACATATTACATAGTTTGTAGAATGTACGAGGTTTGAATGAAAAGTAATGCCTCCACTTTCGTTAATTAGGTTTGGATGGGAGTATGTTAATTAATCAAACGCAGAAATAACCCTTAGAATGTGATCTTTAATTACCAATATTCACTTTTCCACATAATCACCAGCCAATTGGATACATTTCTGCCAACGATTAACAAGTTTTCTGAAGCCGTCACGGAAGAATTCGACGCTCTGTCTACGCAACCACAGTCTCACTGTTCTCTCAACGTCTTCATCAGAAGCATAATGATGTCCCCGCAGATCGTCTTTCATTACCGGAAACAGATGGAAGTCAGAGGGTGCTAAATCTGGACTGTGCCATACGGTGGTGAGATTCAGTCTCAGAAGTTCTGCAGGAAAACATTTCCCTTTTCCTTTCGGATCCCTGTTAGCCGTCGTTTCAGAGATCGCTGCGTTGTGATGTAATGCTCTGAATTTATTGTTGTTCCACGAGCAAGGAAATCAACATAGATAGCACCATCTGCTTGTGAAACTCTGTGTTTGCTGTCACAGGACGTCCAACTCTGTTTGTCACGCAGGTCAGATGTTCCCGCCTCAACATCTTTAAACTTACTCGCCCAACGACGCACAGTACTCACATCAACACAATCACCCTAAACTGCTTTCATTCTCTGATGAATCTCATTTGGGGTGACACCTTCTGCTGTCAAGAATTCAATGACTGCACGGTGCTTAAGTCGCATTGACCGACCGTCTGCGCAGGGTTCCATACTTTACGCTGTAACAACACAACCGTTCAATGCTAAGGCTTCCCGCCAACTGGAGCTATAGAGAAGAGGCTACGGAACAAGCCAGTACCTGCCGCATAGCAAACGCAGAAATAATCCTTAGAATGTGATATTTAATTACCAATATTCACTTTTCCACATAGTCACCAGCCAATTGGATACATTTCTGCCAACGATGAACAAGTTAGTGACACATCCAGTTAGTTTAAGAGTTAAAAAGGTGGCGGCATTACTTTTCAGTCAACCTCCGTACATCATGAACACTAGATCCTACGCGCTGAACAATTTTGCTGAAGGATCAGGCAGTTCTCGAAGATTCACAGTACGACATCACTGATATCCTGTAAGTAAGGGAACTGTAGCCGTCGACTCAGTTCTGGAATTTCTAGAACGTTTTCCAACACGGTACGACGTTCGAACAACAGGCCAATCTGTCAGCAGATCAAGTACAGTCGTTATTGTGTCAGATATTTCAGTCCGAGAATGTGATTTCTACTTATTTCAGTGTACGGTGCATAAGAATCAATACCCATGCGGGTTTTGTCAGTGCCTATCATTTTGTTATGTTATTCGTACGTAATGTATTTAGATGGGGTTATTTCTGGCTGTCCACTAGTGCGTGAAAACCTTATATTAATAAGGAAGGGAGTTCTTACGGTAATGACCCAGTGGCTCTAAACTGCCATTTCCAAAGCACGGATACTCACGTGGTGCTGCTGATTAGCTGTTGATGACGGCAGAGTTGCGTCACTCTGTGCACGGTACGTTGTTGAAACCACCGTAAACTGCCTTTTATCCATACTTTTAGAATGCCTTCGAATGTATTTTATCTTGCTATAACGATGTGAACTAATTTTCCCTGTGGCTTCCGCTTGCTTTTCACTCAATTCTTTCTCATCAACACAAATCTGACGTAACTTGAATTCATTTTCCAAGTCTACGCTATCAGTAACGCTGGGTGTAATTAATGTCTGCTCCTCACTCACCATCTTATCGTCTGAGGTCTTTTGCTTCTCAACGTTGCCAACCTATGAAAGAAAAAGCCACAACAATATAGCCGATGTTCTGATGTACACTATTCAGTAGAATATAGTTCTATGTTAAAAGCTTCATATACAGCTAACACATTCGTCTGGTATTAGGAGATTATGCGGCTAGTCGAAATATTTAGCTTGGCTGCCGGTCGCTAGCATCCTTCGTTTCTCACCCACGTAGTCTTATCGGGAAAACAGAGAAACAGACAAGAAATGATTTATGGTATTACAGCAAGTACGGAGCTTGAATCATATTTCTACATTCTAGTGCCTAAAGTAACGTACTTACTGGCTGCTCTTGGTGAGTTCTGACTGGCCCCTCTTGGGTGTGGCACTTCGATGTATCATTGAGATCCAATTCTTTTATGTCCTCCAATAGTTTCTTAGTGATTTCGCGAATTTGAAGTTCATCGTCAGGAATGGTTTGCTCCACATTTGGCTTTCCTTTGAATTTTATTTGATTACCAGTGATCTTAACTGGTATGTAGGAACCTCTGCTGCGACTATAATTTCTTCCAATACTATAAAAAGGCCTTCTTCTCCCTCTCCCAGTTTGTGGTTCCACACGTTTCAGCTGAACGTTGCTATCTGGGCGGTATACCGAACTCTGGAACTGAACAATACCATTACATTATTTCCTCCTATCAGTGTGGTGTACTGATTCAAACTGTTATTTGAATGTTATACCTGCACGAAAAGTCAGCGTAACTGTCAGTGATTATACAGGGCGTTCATTCTAATTGAAGGCATTGAAATATCTCGAAAAACTACACATCGCATCAAAAAAAAAAAAATTACAAGTCCAATTTGTTTGTCTCGGAAGGGGATATCCAATATCCAACGATACGACACTCGACCCGCCACTCCACCCCGTGCGTGGGTGGGGTGCAACTTTGAAATCTTATGCTACTCGATGACCCTTAAATATCCAAATGCACGTAAGACCCGACCTCCATGCTGCGAGGGTAGGACAGGTCAGTATGACTTCTAATTGGAAACCCCATTTGCAACGTTGTATTCTTCCGACATCATATCGAACAGGGGACGGGACTACTCGACGCGCCACTGTGGCCGTGGCTCGAGGCAAACGCTACTGTACTTTCCAATTAGAGTAAGTGTTCAAACGTAGTACCATCAACATCAATATACTTAGTGATCCGATTTCAAACGACCGTACACAAGACAGAAGCATATCTGCGGGAATGCCAATACAGGTGTTTCTGATGTTGTCAACCATGTCTTCACGGCTTGTTGGCACTTGCTGGTACACCTTATCTTTTAAACATCCTCATAGAAGGAAATTCGGCGACGTCAAATCCGGCGACCTAGCGGGCCAATTAATAGGGCAACCTCTGCCGATCCACAGGCTAGTATAAACACGGTCCAATACCTCGCGTGCTTCAATTGCACAATACGACGACCAGCCATCGTGCTGAAACCACATACGTTGTCGGACATCCAGGGCAACGTCCTGCAGTAGTATCGGTAGTTCCTGTTCCAAAAACTTGCGTCCATTCAACGTGCCATTGATAAAATACGGACCAATGAGTTTCACAACTTTTATCAGCCGCCCTGGTGGCGCTGTGGTCGAAGTGACTGGCTTCTGATCATTCGTATGAGATGGGTCCGGGTTCGAATCCCAGTGAGGAATGGTTGGTTGGTTGGTTGGGGGAAGGAGACCAGACAGCGTGGTCATCGGTCTCATCGGATTAGGGAAGGATAGGGGAAGGAAGTCAGCCGTGCCCTTTGAGAGGAACCATCCCGGCATTTGCCTGGAGTGATTTAGGGAAAGCACGGAAAACCTAAATCAGGATGGCCGGACGCGGGATTGAACCGACGTCCTCCCGAATGCGAGTCCAGTGTCTAACCACTGCGCCACCTCGCTCGGTTTCCAGTGAGGAATGGATGCTGTGTTTGTCTATAGACACTGGCTCTTTCGCTTCCATGGACTCAGTGGTCCTAAATTAGGGACGAGCTACTGCTTATAGACCGTTGAGATGCTCACGGAAAAAAAAAAAAAACTGACTGAGGGAGGTATGGTATCGAGTCGTAACATGATCGCAAGCCAGCGCACTTGACCCGTTCCAGCGTTCGACAGAGGTAAATGAAGGTCATCTTTGTTTCCGTTTCGGAATCAGTAGCGCCTGCTTTAGTTTCGAGGCAGGTAGACGCAATGTGTTTGCTTTCGTCACAGTAAATAATGACTTACTACGTAACTGTTCCATATGCTTTTGAAAAGAATTCGTTAGTTTGATTTTTCATTTTTTCTCTTCATTTGCTCAATCTTCTCGGTGTTTGATTTGAAATTAATTTTTTCCGCCCTTCGCCGCTCTTAGAATTCTGCCGCCCTAAGCGGCCGCCTAGTCTTGCCTAATAGTATAAGCGACCCCGCATGTAATGCAAATACAGTGGAACCTAACATAGTGAGCATAATTCGTTCCAGAATCTTACTCATAGTGCGAAGCACTCCTTAAGCTATCCATTTCATCCCATATAAATTAATGTAAAAAACGATAATGCGTTCCACGCAGAAAAAGTACTAAAAGCTGTATCTTATTCATGCCATTTATTAAAAAAATTATTCATACAGTATTATGTACTTTATTATTCACGATACATGACTAATTCTGTTTTAGTAGGAAGCTATCTATAGTCATTTGTTTCCACCGACACTTCAACACTTGGCGGAGAAATACGATACAGCATTGTTGTCAAATAAATTTGTAGCGTGCGTAGCCACTGCTTTATTGGGGTGATTATTTTCAATGTACGATGCAACCGATTCTTAGGCTTTCAGCATTTCTCTTATTGTGCCAGGAGATTGATGTTTTGCTGTTACCGCCTCCTCCTCCTTCTTCTCCTCTGAAGGACGCCTCTCCACAACTTACTACTGTTATACACACTGCAGCTCCATAAGCTCTTCGCTGGTCATATCATGGCTGTGAGCTTCCACAAGCTCATAGATATAATTGTTATCCACTTATAGTCCCATGCTCTTGGTCAAAGACACAATCTCGTTGACTATAGAGTCCACAAGTGCAGACTCAAATGCCTTAGAGTCACATTCGGCAATGCACCCTGGCCAAAGCTTCTTCCAAGCAAAGTGAGGGTTCTCTTGATAATCCCTTCCCACGCCTTTTCAATTATCTTGACGCAGGTAAAGATGTTGAAGTGGTATTTCCAAAACTCTCTGAGAGTGAGATTGATAGCTTCGGTCAACTCAAAGCAATACTCGATGAGTGGTTTAGTATAGAGCTTCTTTAAGTTAGAAGCAATCTGCTGGTCCATAGGCTGGAGCAACGGAGTGGTGCTGGAAGGCAAAAACTGGATCTTGATGAACTGAAATTCTTTAAGGAGGTAGTCCCGTAGGCCTGGAGAATGGGCAGGAGCGTTATCCACAACAAGCAAAACATGGAGTGGCAGATTCATCTCAAGCAAATATTTTTTCACACTTCATTGATCCAATCACAAAAAATAAATAAATAAATAAATAAATAAAAAAATTATGTGTCACCAAAGCCTTATTGTTGTGCCTCCACATCACATTTAACCTGCTCTTCTGGACTTTACACTACTTGAACGCTCGTGGAGTTTCTGAATGGTAAACAAGCAGCGGCTTAATTTTCAAATCGCCGCATGCATTGGTACAGAATAGCAGTGTGAGACGGTCTGTCATTGGCTTGTGACCGGGCAATGCATTCTCCTCTGGTATTATAAAGGTACGCTTCGGCGTCTTTTTCCAGAACAGACCCGTGTCGTCACAATTAAAAACCTGTTGCGGCAGATAACCCTCAGAATCTACGAGCATCTTGAAGTTACTGATGAAGTTGTCTGCTACCTTTGTGTCGGAGCTGGCTGCTTCGCCGTGCCACGCAACGCTGTGGATGCCGGTTCTTCTCTTAAGCTTCTCGAACCACCCACGGCTTTCTTTACACACTTCTTCGGCCGCTGATGATCCTGCCATCTTCTTAACGAGGTTGGCGAAAATCATTCTCGCCTTCTCACAAATGATGTTCTCGTTAATAGTGTCGCCCTGTAATTGCTTTTCTTTTATCCATACAAGAAGAAACCTTTTGACATCGTCCACAATGCGAAACCGTAGTTTAGGTATTCCTGTCACTCCGTTTGTAGCATCTATCTTCTTAATCTTGTCCTTGTTCTTGAGGATAGTGCAAGTAGTTTATGTAGACCGATTGCATGTGCGCGCTTAAATCAGCAACGCTCACACCACGATAGAGTTTTACAGTGAGTTTACGTGTCATTTATGTCATTTTTTTCTCTTATGGTCATATTATTGCTGTTTAATCTTCTGGGACATTTCTACGAAGGTTATTAAAATTTGCACACAAAAGAACACTGTGTGAACACAAGTTTAGAAAAAAATTTGCGATCACAAGTTGCACTAAAATGGTAGCAGAAAGAGCGCTAAATCCGAACTGCAGTACGTACTAAAGACATTGTTCATAAGACGGTACCGACAGCGAAAAGTGTTCATGTTGTCGAACGTTTCCCCCGCCGCGAGCGAACGATTGGCGACGTCACACTAAATCGTCGCCAATCGTTATGTGAAACATTGCTCGTTAAGCGAGTCATTTTTTTATACTTTGTTTTGATCGTTATGCGAATCTGGTGTTATGGGAGGTGCTCGTTAAGAAAGGTTCCACTGTACAGGGAAATCAAAATGAATGTACGTATTACGAAGTATTATGTTGTCAAAACAGTCCATTGCTGCGCCACGGCACGGGTATTGGAGTAACGAATACATTGTATAGTTTAAATTCATTGCCGCTATATGTCAGTTCTCTTCTGTTTACTTGGTTACTGTCACATGTTGCAAAATGGCTACTCCGCAGCAGGAATCATTTTGTGTTCTCGTTTTTGTGAAGTGTAATTCCGTGATTACAGTGCAAAGACGTTTCAGGTTGAGCTACGAAACTGATCCACCGAGTTGATGGAGCATTCGCAGCTGGTATGGACAGTTTGTAGACACAGGGTGTGTATGTAAAGGAAAGAGTCCTGGCTGCACTCGTGTTCCCGATGAAAATGTCGCACGAACGCAAACTGCTTTCCGACGTCGGTCTGCAAAATCGGTTCGTTGTTCCAATCGGCAGTTGCAATTGATTATAACAATTTGGCATGTTTTGAGTCGTCGGTTGGTTACGGAGCCGTACAAGTTGCAGCTGTTACCAGTTCTACGTCATGATGGAAAACACAAACGTGTGGCATTTTCTGACGAACTTGAGAATGCTATTGACATTGATAACACTTTCGCACAACGCGTCGTGTTCAGCGATGAAGCGACTTTCCACCTTAGTTTGAAAGTAAAGAAACACAGTTTTCGAATTTGGGCCTATACAAGACGCACGCACACACCGAACATGTCCGGGATTCGCCAAACTCAGTGTATTTTGTGCGATATCCCAGCCATCTGCTTGTAGTCCATTCTTCTTTGATGGAAACACGGTTAACGATTAGGAATGTCTCGCTCTGTTACGAAAGTGGTAGTTCCCGAAGTTGAACGAGGACAGCTTCATTTTTCAACAAGACGGGGAAACCCCTTACTGGGGTCGCCAAGTCCGTGAATATCTGAATGAAACTTTACCGGGCCGTTGGATTGGTCATCGGACAGTCTTAGCTGGCCTCCACGGTCACCGGATTTGAAGCTCTGTGACTTCTTCCTTTGGGGTTTCATTAACACCCTTTATGCACCAACACAATCACAGAACCTAGAAGAGATGAAGAACCGGATCCGTGACAGTGGACATGCTTACCCGTGCATGGGAGGAATTCTAGTATCGATGTGATACTGTTCGCGTCATCGGTGAAGGACATATTGAACGTCCGTACTCTAAACTTGAGATATTCGTAAACGTGTGTCCCAAGTTTCGTAGTTGTATGTCTTACAGTTTAATAAATATATGCATTCTAAATACGTATATTCTTTTTGAAACACCTTGTTGTATGTCAGGAAAAGAGAAATGTATCTTAAAAAATATCGCTACTGACATTATATTCTCTTATACTGACAGCAAAGTCCATGAAGGTTATCTCCTCTCTCTCTCTATCTCTCTCTTCTCTTCATGATTATCACCAGCATCATCATCTTTTTCTTGTTACGTTGTAGACTTCTTTCATCCATTTCTATTCGCAAAAGACGAATGTATGAGATGGCAGGACGTTGATGGCATATCAACGTGATCAATTCGGCACCCCGTGGTTCAGAGAGTACTACATACAATTGCAATGACTGACTGTCGATCATTTCTCTCCAGAAACTTTCAGTCAGTGTTGAGAACTGGGTAGAATCGTGACATATGGATTTTCGTCGAATCACCAACGCCATTTACTGGTGTTTTTGGTGGTGTCAACAGTCTCTTCACCATTTCCTTGACAGTTTCTAAGAGCAAAAACCAACACGCATGCAAAACCGGCCCACTTATCATATGAGCGCATGAAACTACTGTCAAACGTCTTCTCTCTCATACCAGTCTTACTCTTCTGGACACTCAGACATATTCTGTCTACAGGAGTTGCACGATACTCGCGAATTTTATTAAAATATGAATAAAAGCTTCTCTTTTGCTAATGCACGGTAAGCAAACTATGATCGGATACCATCACAAGCAACAAAGGCACGTGTAGCAACCAAATAGCAAATTAGCTCGTGCAAAGGTATTCGGAAACGTAAGAGACACGTGTATTAAAGCGGAGGTAGATCGAAACTGAAATTTGGTTGAAGTTTTAATACATGTTTACAGAATTTGCTGCTCGCAATTCGCTATACTGGCAATTTGAAATCACTTACTGTTCTAACTGAAAGACTTATGTGTTGAGAAATCGCAGTAGTAGTCGAAAGAAAGGTAATTAGCGAAAATAAACAAGTAATAGAGGTGTAAAAATGAGAGAGGTGTAAGAATGTAACAGCATCTTGTAATATACTTCGCTGAAGCTGTAATACTCACAGGCCATTTCTTCTCGAAAAAAACTCGAACGATGTCGCGGAGTAAAAGCTCAGTGGATTGGTTTTGCTCGTCGACTGTAATCATCTGTTTCACGTTGCTCGGAGCAGCCTGCTGTTCCTTTTTGGGAACTGCACTTACAACTACAGGACGGGTATACGTCACAACTACAGGAGGGGTGTACCTCTGTGGACCTTGTGTATCCATTCCATGTCTTTCGTTGACAGCTATTTTTTCAGGATGCTCAGTGTTGACGATTATCTTCTTTTGCTGGCCAGTAATCTCTACTACTTTAGAGACCATCTGCAAAATAAATCTTCTGGTGATTAATGGTAGTATTATATAAGGCGCGATCAAACAGTTTCCGTTCTGAGGACATACAGTCCAGAATCGGCATGCAAATCGGGCAAAAACGCCATGAGCACTGATGCAATCATCCTACCGAGGCACCAGGTTGAAGATACCCGTGTGGTAAAACACCGTAACCTGCTGCTTGAAGAAGTTCGTAGCTGCCTGGTGCTCATCATCGTACGACAGGAATCGTCGACCCTTCGAGACCTGTTTTAGGGGAGCGAAGGCGTGATAATCGCAGGAGGAGAGATGAGGACTATAGGTCGGTTGCTTGAGTGTCTATCACTTGAGATGCCGTAACCTACGTTACGACAGTTTGCGGTATGGGGACCAACTGGCGTCAAATCGCAACCATCACGGAGCTTGGCACACCATTCCACAACGATGGTTTGCGACAGACATGCTGCCGCATACGTATTCTTCATTCTCCAGTGGGTGTTACCAGTGTTTGTCCTTTGGCAACCAAGAAAAGAAAAACGGCACATTTGTCCTGTTTCGACGGATTTGGCAATAACGTCGCCATAGTTTAGGTTTCCGCATTTTGCGCACGCACGCCGGAAAGATAGGAATGTCCCACTAATCCCTTGCCTGCCTTTCTCTCCGTATCGGACTTGCGCTACCTTGCATATACGCTGCAGCAACGCCCTCATACGGGAACTTTCTGATCGCCCTTTACACATTGCACAGTATTTTATTGGAAAACTACATTGTTAATACGCAGGCACTTCAGAAAGTAAGTTACAAGTGTCGTCCGACATTAAAACCATTACGCAACAAAAATGGCGCATTACCCGAAGAGAGTACTTGTTCCGGATAATCTGTAGACACAGTTCTGCTGCGATACGGATAACAGGCGCATCGCAGTGTGAGACTGAAATGGCGTAGCAACTGGAAACGTGAAATTGTGGCAGTATGTGAACCAAATGCAATGTCGCGTCCAGCCGAAGTGAAGTGGTACAAATAATTCGACCACGATGACGCAGACGTGTGTGGTGCTAATCGGGAGCTCCATATCCCACACGATACCATTTCTATCTCTTCCCCAAGCTGAAAGAACATCTGGGGAAAAAGATTTTCCAGCCATAAGGATGTTCACACTGCGGTTCTCCAGTTGCTGCGTGACGAAGGAGCGGTTTTCTATGATCGAGGAACTGGACGATTCGTAGAGGGTTCCGACTGTTGTTTACAAAGACTTGGTGGCTATGCTGAAAAACAGTGTCACGTATCTGTGTCACTTTGAAGCATACTGCAGCATCCAGTAAAAGATACTTCGCCTGATATAATAATGTGTAACATACTTTTTGAAGTCCCATCGTAATATTCAGTTACTGCCACAAACAAATGAGGTAACTTATCATCAATTTTTAACTTATTTCAATTTTATAACACCATTTTACAATGTAAGATCTGACAATGTAACACACGACAAAAATAGCTTTTACTTCATTGTTCCAAGTTCCAAGCATTTCATTCTTCACGAGCTCGTTGTTCAGAGAAAAGCAGTGAGCGAAAACTGAGTTCTACAGAAAATGAAAGCAATATATAAACAGATAATACTCTTTGAGTATAAGGAAGGATGCTTTACATGACATTATTAACTGAAAAAATTTCTAAATAGTGTACGAATCGATGTGAGCTGGCAGGGCCCAGAATGTACATACTGGTCGGTAGCTGTCCCTAGTAGCTGGTTGCTGTCGGTTGTACCTTCCATTGCTCTTTAAATACAAAAGAAAGGTGTCAAGATAAATTATTAACTTACGGAAGCCTCTAAGAACAGTGTATGTATAAACGTGAACTGACACATTCAAAATGTACTCACCGGTTCGTTGTTTTCCCTCTTAGCTGGTGGTTGTTGATCGTCACTCTTCGAGTTCTTTAAACACAAAAATAAACGTTTTAATCGACATTATTATCTGCCAGAAATCCAATAAAGATCACAGTATCACTAGCGCTCTAGCCACAGTAATAGCTCAGCAACAGTACTGCGATTGTACTGACTGTGTTAGTAATACATTTATTGTTGAGTAGTTGATGTCGTTAAAGACAGGTAAGGACTCCGCCTGTTGTGTAGGAATGCAGGGGAAATTGTTCACTGCCTAGAAATTGTTGGAAGCTGCGTTGGCCACAATGGACGAAGTCAGGGCGCTGCCCTACGTTGCAGTAGCACTGAGGGCACCAACAACGGACGAAGAGCACCTCTGATGTCTGGCATCGCCTGTGGATCCTGATGTCGCGGCGCCTTCCGGTACGACTTACCTATTCAGTTCACACTTACCTGAACAGTCAAGAGTAGCGGGTTGGCGTATCTCTGGGCAGAATCCAAATGTTGATACTGAGGGTTCGGCTGTCCCATTGCGCTTTGAAAACAGATTTACCGTTGTTAAAAGCAAATCCGATCCCCCATGTAACGCCTCATCTGTTGGGGTTGGGATCATTCTCGCTGAAAGGCCTAGACAAGCGCAGAAGGTCAGTTTTCTGGTCATTTACAGTTCCGAAAGCTGGGCAATCGTAAAACTCTTCGGCGAAATGGCAAGCAAGTTGCAAAGAAACGCCAGTAATCAGTATGCTGTCTGAGGTGCAGAGGAGTCTCTACCAGCTGCCAATCTTGTTTCATGTAGACAAGAGCGGAACATGTCGCCTGGGTTCACAGGCCATTCTCTCTTCCTACAGGCGCCAGCGGCTGAACTGGTGAAGAGAGATAGCTTCTCACACAGGGTGGAAGCTGAGCTTGCGTTTTGCAGCATCGATTCCTGAACCGACCTGTGGTATGGAGCGGAGTGGAGGGTCTGACCATTCTGTGAAGATGCTGGGTGCGGTTTTCTGGACCTTTTGCCATAGGGAGGGGAACTGAAGGATCCTCTGCATCGTGCACTACACCCAGGAAGCGGCTTCTAGGTTGACAGAGTGCATTTGGCGAGCACGTGTGGGGTATTTAGGGTAGACAAATCCCTCCCCAGGTGCAGTTAATTACGTAATGCAATCGGAGAGGGGAGAATATTACCCCACTAATTCACGTGTATCTATAATCCGCAAACCACTTTGCGGGGTAGAAAATGCTTTTTGTATCAATATCATTTCCACGTTTCCTGTGTGTAGAACAGCTGTCGATAAACTTCCGGATGAGCTCTAATTCCTCAAATTTCTCGTTAAGGACATTTCATGTAAAATATGTGGGAGAAGTAATATGTTGCTCGACTCTTTTTCGAACGCACGCGATCGGAATTTCAAGACTAGTCCTCTTCGTGATAAACATCTCTCGTATAGCGACTACCACTGGAGTTTGTGGGACATCTCGCGCTTACTAAACGAAGCGTGCCGTTCTTTGTTGGAGTTTCTGTTAATCTTGCTTGTTAAGGGTCACAAATTGATGAGCAATAATCAAGAATCGGTCGAACAGGGTTTTTGTAAGCCACTTGTTTCGTGGATGATATGCATTTCTTAAGATTCTTCCAATGAATCACAGCCTGACACCTGCTTTTTCGGTAATTAATTTTATGTAGTCATTCCACTTTAGGTCAGTCCAGAGGGTTACTCTTAGGTACTTTACGGTTGTTATTGACGTCAGTGATTTTTATCCAAAAGCGTAATCAAATAGTAATGAGTTTCTTAGCATATTTACGCACGATGTGATACATTTATTTACGGGTGTTGGAACTTTAATAGTGGAAACTATTTATTTACAGCTCGTACAAAACAGATACATGTTTCAAAGTTTTACTGACCTTCAAAGTAGTCACCAGAATTGTGCATAACCCGTTCCCAGCGATGTGGATGTCGTAGGATACTCTTAGCAACAGTTCTGAAGCGAATGCCGTGAAGTGTTTCCTTCGGTTTATAAATCGAGTTAAACTCACGAGGGCTTAAGTCAGGGGAGTGCAGTAGGTGGTATAGCACTTAGCAGCCCCATCAGTCAAACAAACCAGTAATAACTAGCACTGTACGTGCTTGAGCATTGTCCTACAAAATGATGGTCAGGTCCTGCAGAAAGTGTCATCACTTCTGTCTCTTTGCTGTTCATTTTTGGAAAACAATCTGCGATCAGCTTAGAGACAGAAGTGATGACACCTTCTGCAGGACCTGACCATCATTTTGCAGGACAATACTCAAGCACGTACAGTGCAAGCTGTTACTGATTTGTTTGACTGATGGGGCTGCTAACTGCTGTACTACCTACTGCACTCCCCTGACTAAAGCCCTCGTGAGTTCAACTCTATTTCTAAACTGAAGGAAACACTTCACGGCATTCACTACAGAACTGCTACAAATTAGTCGGGCAACAGACCGCGCCGCTCGAACTGTCAACACAACTGGCACTGCTAAGATTATCCTACGACTTCCACATCGCTGGCAACGGGTTATGTACAATGCTGGTGACTACTTTGAAGGTCAGTAAAACTTTGAAACACTTATCTATTTTGCACGAGCTGTAAATAAATAGTTGCCACTATTGAAGTTCCAACCCTCGTACATTCAGGTTCAACTATTAGTCCCTACACCAGGATCTTTCGCCGTTCTTCCTCCATTTGGCTGTAGTTTTCTGGCGTTGTAATCTTCCTATTTACAACAGCATCGTCTGCAGAAAGTGTGATGGAGTTTCCGCCGTCATTCACTAATCACTTATATGTATAGTAAACCGTAATGGTCCTATAACACTCCCATGGGGTACTCCCGAAATTAACTTTACATCTGTGGATATACTCCAGTTAAGGTTAACGTATTGAGTTTTATCCCATAGAAAACTCCCCCCCCGTGAACCATGGACCTTGCCGTTGGTGAGGCTTGCGTGCCTCAGCTATACAGATAGCCGTACCGTAGGTGCAACCACAACAGAGGGGTATCTGTTGAGAGGCCAGACAAACATGTGGTTCCTGAAGAGGGGTAGCAGCCTTTTCAGTAGTTTCAGGGGCAACAGTCTGGATGATTGACTGATCTGGCCTTGTAACACTAACCAAAATGGCCTTGCTGTTCTGGTACTGCGAACGGCTGAAAGCAAGGGGGAAACTACAGCCGTAATTTTTCCCGAGGGCATGCAGCTTTACTGTATGGTTAAATGATGATGGCGTCCTCTTGGGTAAACTATTCCGGAGGTAAAATAGTTCCCCATTCGGATCTCCGGGCGGGGACTTCTCAAGAGGACGTCGTTATCAGGAGAAAGAAAACTGGTATTCTACGGGTCGGAGCGTGGAATGTCAGATCCCTTAATCGGGCAGGTAGGTTAGAAAATTTAAAAAGGGAAATGGATAGGTTAAAGTTAGATACAGTGGGAATTAGTGAAGTTCGGTGGCAGGAGGCTCAAAATGGCTCTGAGCACTATGGGACTCAACTGCTGAGGTCATTAGTCCCCTAGAACTTAGAACTAGTTAAACCTAACTAACCTAAGGACATCACAAACATCCATGCCCGAGGCAGGATTCGAACCTGCGACCGTAGCGGTCTTGCGGTTCCAGACTGCAGCGCCTTTAACCGCACGGCCACTACGGCCGGCGGTGGCAGGAGGAACAAGACTTTTGGTCAGATGAATACAGGGCTATAAATACAAAATCAAATAGGGGTAATGCAAGAGTAGGTTTAATAATGAGTAAAAAATAGGGGTGCGGGTAAGCTACTACAAACAGCATAGTGAACGCATTATTGTGGCCTCGATAGACACGAAGCCCATGTCTACTACAGTAATACAAGTCTATATGCCAACTAGCACTGCAGATGATGAAGAAATTGATGAAATGTATGATGAGATAAAAGAAAATATTCAGGTAGTGAAGGGAGACGAAAATTTAATAGTCATGGGTGATTGGAATTCGAGAATAAGAAAAGGAAGAGAAGGAAACATAGTAGGTGAATATGGATTGGGGGAAAGAAATGAAAGTGGAAGCCATCTGGTAGAATTCTGCACAGAGCATAACTTAATCATAGCTAACACTTGGTTCAAGAATCATAAAATAAGATTGTATACATGGAAGAATCCTGGAGATACTAGAAGGTATCAGATAGATTATATAATGGTAAGACAGAGATTTAGGAACCAGGTTTTAAATTGTAAGACATTTCCAGGGGCAGATGTGGACTCTGACCACAATCTATTGGTTATGAACTGTAGATTAAAACTGAAGAAACTGCAAAAAGGTGGGAATTTAAAGAGATGGGACCTGGATAAACTGACTAAACCAGAGGTTGTACAGAGTTTCAGCGAGAGCATAAGGGAACAATTGACAGGAATGGGGGAAAGAAATACAGTAGAAGAAGAATGGGTTGCTCAGAGTGATGAAGTAGTGAAGGCAGCAGAGGATCAAGTAGGTAAAAAGACGAGTGCTAGTAGAAATCCTTGGGTAACAGGAGAAATATTGAATTTAATTGATGAAAGGAGAAAATATAAAAATGCAGTAACTGAAGCAGTCAAAAAGGAATACAAACGTTTCAAAAATGAGATCGACGGGAAGTGCAAAAAGGCTAAGCAGGCATGGCTAGAGGATAAATGTAAGGATGTAGAGGCTTATCTCACTAGGGGTAAGATAGATACTGCCTACAGGAAAATTAAAGAGACCTTTGGAGAAAAGGGAGCCACTTGTATGAATATCATGAGCTCAGATGGAAACCCAGTTCTAAGCAAAGAAGGGAAAGCAGAAAGGTGGAAGGAGTATGTAGAGGGTCTATACAAGGGTGATGTACTTGAGGTCAATATTATGGAAATGGAAGAGGATGTAGATGAAGATGAAATGGGAGATGCGATACTGCGTGAAGAGTGTGACAGAGCACTGAAAGACCTAAGTCGAAACAAGGCCCCGGGAGTAGACAACATTCCATTAGAGCTACTGATAGCCTTGGGAGAGCCAGTTCTGACAAAACTCTACCATCTGGTGAGCAAGATGTATGAAACAGGCGAAATACCCTCAGACTTCAAGAAGAATATAATAATTCCAATCCCAAAGAAAGCAGGTGTTGACAGATGTGAAAATTACCGAACTATCAGTTTAATAAGTCACAGCTGCAAAATACTAACGCGAATTCTTTACAGTCGAATGGAAAAACTGGTAGAAGCCGACCTCGGGGAAGATCAGTTTGGATTCCGTAGAAACACTGGAACACGTGAGGCAATACTGACCTTACGACTTATCTTAGAAGAAAGATTATGGAAAGGCAAACCTACGTTTCTAGCCTTTGTAGACTTAGAGAAAGCTTTTGACAATGTTGACTGGAACACTCTCTTTCAAATTCTAAAGGTGGCAGGGGTAAAATACAGGGAGCGAAAGGCTATTTACAACTTGTGCAGAAATCAGATGGCAGTTATAAAAGTTGAGGGGCATGAAAGGGAAGCTGTGGTTGGGAAGGGAGTGAGACAGGGTTGTAGCCTCTCCCCGATGTTAATCAATCTGTATATTGAGCAAGCAGTAAAGGAAACAAAAGAAAAATTCGCAGTAGGTATTAAAATCCATGGAGAAGAAATAAAAACTTTGAGGTTCGCCGATGACATTGTTATTCTGTCACTAGACAGCAAAGGACTTGGTTCAAATGGCTCTGAGCACTATGGGACTCAACTGCTGAGGTCATTAGTCCCCTAGAACTTAGAACTAGTTAAACCTAACTAACCTAAGGACATCACACACATCCATGCCCGAGGCAGGATTCGAACCTGCGACCGTAGCGGTCTCGCGGTTCCAGACTGCAGCGCCAGAACCGCGCGGCCACTTCGGCCGGCAGCAAAGGACTTGGAAGAGCAGTTGAACGGAATGGACAGTGTCTTGAAAGGAGGATATAAGATGAACATCAACAAAAGCAAAACGAGGATAATGGAATGTAGGCGAATTAAGTCAGGTGATGCTGAGGGAATTAGATTAGGAAATGAGACACTTAAAGTAGTAAAGGAGTTTTGCTATTTGGGGAGCAAAATAACTGATGATGGTCGAAAGAGGGGATTAAAAATGTAGACTGGCAATGGCAAGGAAAGAGTTTCTGAAGAAGAGAAATTTGTTAACATCGAGTATAGATTTAAGTGTCAGGAAGTCGTTTCTGAAAGTATTTTTATGGAGTGTAGCCATGTGTGGAAGTGATACATGGACGATAAATAGTTTGGACAAGAAGAGAATGGAAGCTTTCGAAATGTGGTCCTACAGAAGAATGCTGAAGATTAGATGGGTAGATCACATAACTAATGAGGAGGTACTGAATAGAATTGGGGAGAAGAGGAGTTTGTGGCACAACTTGACAAAAAGAAGGGACCGGTTGGTAGGACATGTTCTGAGGCATCAAGGGATCACAAATTTAGCATTGGAGAGCAGCGTGGAGGGTAAAAATCGTAGAGGGAGACCAAGAGATGAATACACTAAACATATTCAGAAGGCTGTAGGTTGCAGTAAGTACTGGGAGATGAAGAAGCTTGCACAGGATAGAGTAGCATGGAGAGCTGGATCAAACCAGTCTCAGGACTGAAGACCACAACAACAGCCCATAGAAAGTCCTGAATCCAGACAGAAATCTGGCCGCTGCTCGGTAAGCTCGTTTATGTTCACTGACTGACAGGGAGGAATTGTATGGAATACCTTCTGGCAGTCGAAGAACACGGCATCAGTCTATACTCCTTTGTCTTCGGCGCTCTAGATATCATGCCTTTGCGAAGATCTCTGTTTATGGGATCCATGTTGATTTTTACAGAAGAGATTTTCGCCCTCCAGAAACGTCATAATACGTGAGTACAAACATATATCCACAATTTATAACCGACTAACGTCTGCCAGCATAAGTTCGACAAAAAATTGGGATGGCATGTGATTTTTGTCAATCGCTTCGTCCCAATCATTGTTCCAGCGATCTACCCTAAACTACTGCTACAAAGGGAGCAAGTTGTTTAGCGGCGTAATCTCCGTCGAATGTCACAGGTATTTCAATCAGTCCTATTGCCATTCCATAACTGTGTGATTATAGTTTTTATATTCACTAATCCCAATATCTAGCATTTCGGCGTCCGTGCGATGATTGAATGGAGGAACCGAATTATAATCTTCTGCGGTGCAGCAATTTCATCACTATAAATTCAGCATTTCTGCCTTCTCTCTGCCATCTTCTGTTTCAGTGCCCCTATGGTCGGTGAGTGACTATATAGATGATTTATTTCCATTTACTTACTTTAACAGGACCAAAACTTTTTGGGACTTTTAGTCAGATATTCTGTCAAAATATTACTTTGGAATTCATTTAAGGCTTCTCTCATTGCCCTCCATACTCATTTTTTAATATAAAATAGAGTTTAACCTCGCTTAAATCTGTGATAAAACTCTCTTTGCTTTCGTAATAACTTCCTAGCACGGCTATCGTACCACGGTGGGCCTTTACCATTCCTCACAACCTTGTTCAGCACATACAAGACTATGGCGTATTGTACAGTTCTTCTGAATTTCGTCCTCAGAGCTGAATATTTGATGTTGACTGCTCAGATACTTGGCAGTTTGTTTCCTATCACTATGGCTAAGTAAACAAAAATTCCTACCCATCTTAACATTCCTTGTAAGATCTGCAGTAAATGACGCTATAACAACCGTATGATCACACGTGTCCTTCTCTGCATCAATGGATTCGAAAAGCTCTGAAGTGAATGAATTTCAGCCCTGCACTACATTACAATATGTGTTTAACTAGAATGAACAGTCACGTAGATGTCGTAGTGGAAAGTATTGCTTAGTTTAGTGGATGAGTTGATAATGAGCTTAGGGCGGAAACAGTCAGCAAGCAACAAAGAAAATTAATATTGAAACTTTGACGGATCTCTGCAATTTATTGCGTTAGTTTGTAAACCATAATTCTACCTTACCACAGCAACATCTGTTTGAGATTCCATTATTAAAGAATCCGCGGAAATACGGCTGGAGGAAAAGCTGATGAACTGTGATAGCGTATACCATTTGGACAGCACGTGGAACTCCATCATCTCCACGATTTGTTCTAATCGAAGACGACAGAGTGTGCCAACAGTTGCGGCGAGCGGTAACGCAGAGGTCAGCTGAGTTCCGCCCCACCAGCTTCAACTTGAATTCTGACGCATGCAGGGAATATTTGCAGCGCGCTATGTATGGCGGACCAGAGCAAGTCTTCGTCAGTCTTCGATGGTTCACCTGAAGATAACTGGCAAGAGCCCAGTCGAAATATCGTGAGATGAATTAAACAACGAGCGCCTGGAAGCCCGAAATTTGTTTGAACAGGAAGGAGGTAGGATACAGCACTCTGCTTTGACCGATCCTTGAATATTGCTTCTCTTTCTGGGACAATTTCTGGGTAAAATTGACGGAGGAAATGGAAAAGATCGTCAGATCATCATGTTTTTTCACAAGTTCGGATACTAAGCGGGAAACGTCACAGAGATGTTCAACGAACTCCAATGGCAGACGTTACAGGAAAGGCGTTGTGCATCACGATGTGTTTTACAGTTGAAGCTCGTGTTTTGGCCGGTACCGCAGCACAGTGTGTTCGATCAGGGGACTGGCCACCCCTGAAAAAAAGAAGGAACAAATAGGGAAGCGCTCATCGACTGAATTTATTGGACTTAAAATACACTACTGGCCATTAAAACTGCTACACCAAGAAGATGACGTGCTACAGACGCGAAATTTAACCTACAGGAAGAAGATGCTGTGATATGCAAATGATTAGATTTTCAGAGCATTCACACAAGGTTGGCGCCGGTGGCGACACCTACAACGTGCTGACATGAGGAAAGTTTCCAACCGATTTCTCATACACAAACAGCAGCTGACCGGCGTTGCCTGGTGAAACGTTGTTGTGATGCCTCGTGTAAGGAGGAGAAATGCGTACCATCACGTTTCCGACTTTGATAAAGGTCGGATTGTAGCCTATCGCGATTGCGGTTTATCGTATGGCGACGTTGCTGCTCGCGTTGGTCTAGATCCAATGACTGTTAGTAGAATATGGAATCGGTGGGTTCAGGAGTGTAATACGGAACGCCGTGCTGGATATCAACGGCCTCGTAACACTAGCAGTCGAGACGACAGGCATCATATCCGCATGGCTGTAACGGATCGTGCAGCCACGTCTTGATCCCTGAGTCAACAGATGGGGACGTTTGCAAGACAACAACCATCTGCACGAACAGTTCGACGACGTTTGCAGCAGCATGGACTATCAGCTCGGAGACCATGGCTGCGGTTACCCCTGACGCTGCATCACAGACAGGAGCGCCTGCGATGGTGTACTCAACGAGGAACCTGGGTGCACGAATGGCTAAACGTCATTTTCTCGGATGAACCCAGGTCCTGGTTACAGCATCATGATGGTCGCATCCGCGTTTGGGGACATAATGGATAACACACACTGGAAGCGTGTATTCGTCATCGCCACACTTTCGTATCACCCGGTGTGATGGTACGGGGTGCCATTGGTTACACGTCTCTGTCACCTCTTGTTCGCATTGAGGGCACTTTGAACAGTGGACGCTACATTTCAGATGTGTTACGACACGTGGCTGAACCCTTCATTCGATCGCTGCGAAACCCTACATTTCAGCAGGATAATGAACGTCCGCATGTTGCAGGTCCTGTACGGGCCTTTCTGGATACAGAAAACGTTCGACTGCTGCCCTGGCCAGCACATTCTCCAGATCTCTCACCAACAGAAAACGTCTGGTCAATGGTGGCCGAGCAACTGGCTCGTCACAATTCGTCAGTCACTACTCTTGATGAACTGTGGTATCGTGTTGAAGCTGCATGGGCAGCTGTACCTGTACACGCCATCCAAGCTCTGTTTGACTCAATGCCCAGGCGCATCGAAGCCGTTATTACGGCCAGAGGTGGTTGTTCTGGGTACTGATTTCTCAGGATCTATGGACCCAAATTGCGTGAAAATGTAATCACATTTCAGTTCTAGTATAGTTTATTTGTCCAATGAATACCCGTTTACTATATGCATTTCTTCTTGGTGTAGCAATTTTAATGGCCAGTAGTATATATCCTGTGTCATCCGCACAGAAACACTGATGAAACAACAATGAAGAAACCGATCGAAAAAAAGAAGGAAAAAAAGTGGTTAGCGTCCTGCTTCTAGATGGTGATCTCCGGTTTCGGATCACTGCCGGGTCGGAGATTTTCTTCACTCGACATCATGTTGTCCTTATCATTCATCTCGTTTTCATTTTATGTGCTAACCGCCGAATTGGGGTCCGATAAAAACACTTGCATCTGGCGGCTGAACAACTCGAGACGTTGTCGCCCAGCCAATAATGCCATACCATCATTTTATTTCATTTTTTACTGTTGAAATTCCGAGAGCGTACATTCATAGAAGTGTGTGGTATATGTATCTCACGAAAAGACAAAGCGCAAAATGAGAGAGCTTTAATCCCTCAGGGAGGCTTACAAACAGTGGTTTTTCCCGTGACTGTGTAACGTTACGCGTGTTTAGGCGAGCTAATCGGCCGCCCACAATTGGTACGAGGTAAGATGAAATTGTTGTATGGCTTAACGTTGATGGGCCCGCGGCTCATGGCGTGCCGTGGCGCGTCCGGAAAAGCTACGCGTACAGGCCAGCCAGGTACAAAGACGAGCAGTGTCGCTGGGAACTGGTGAATCCCCAAGCTGGGAATTTGGGTGGCTCTTGTTTGCGTGGCTTTTGTACAGGAGACGATGCTCCAAAAATGGCGAAGTCTCAAACAAGCTGAAGATGGCTTCTTACAGCTCTTTGAGAAACTACACTCCTGGAAATTGAAATAAGAACACCGTGAATTCATTGTCCCAGGAAGGGGAAACTTTATTGACACATTCCTGGGGTCAGATACATCACATGATCACACTGACAGAACCACAGGCACATAGACACAGGCAACAGAGCATGCACAATGTCGGCAGTAGTACAGTGTATATCCACCTTTCGCAGCAATGCAGGCTGCTATTCTCCCATGGAGACGGTCATAGAGATGCTGGATGTAGTCCTGTGGAATGGCTTGCCATGCCATTTCCACCTGGCGCCTCAGTTGGACCAGCGTTCGTGCTGGAGGTGCAGACCGCGTGAGACGACGCTTCATCCAGTCCCAAACATGCTCAATGGGGGACAGATCCGGAGATCTTGCTGGCCAGGGTAGTTGACTTACACCTTATAGAGCACGTTGGGTGGCACGGGATACATGCGGGCGTGCATTGTCCTGTTGGAACAGCAAGTTCCCTTGCCAGTCTAGGAATGGTAGAACGATGGGTTCGATGACGGTTTGGATGTACCGTGCACTATTCAGTGTCCCCTCGACGATCACCAGTGGTGTACGGCCAGTGTAGGAGATCGCTCCCCACACCATGATGCCGGGTGTTGGCCCTGTGTGCCTCGGTCGTATGCAGTCCTGATTGTGGCGCTCACCTGCACGGCGCCAAACACGCATACGACCATCATTGGCACCAAGGCAGAAGCGACTCTCATCGCTGAAGACGACACGTCTCCATTCGTCCCTCCATTCACGCCTGTCGCGACACCACTGGAGGCGGGCTGCACGATGTTGGGGCGTGAGCGGAAGACGGCCTAACGGTGTGCGGGACCGTAGCCCAGCTTCATGGAGACGGTTGCGAATGGTCCTCGCCGATACCCCAGGAGCAACAGTGTCCCTAATTTGCTGGGAAGTGGCGGTGCGGTCCCCTACGGCACTGCGTAGGATCCTACGGTCTTGGCGTGCATCCGTGCGTCGCTGCGGTCCGGTCCCAGGTCGACGGGCACGTGCACCTTCCGCCGACCACTGGCGACAACATCGATGTACTGTGGAGACCTCACGCCCCACGTGTTGAGCAATTCGGCGGTACGTCCACCCGGCCTCCCGCATGCCCACTATACGCCCTCACTCAAAGTCCGTCAACTGCACATACGGTTCACGTCCACGCTGTCGCGGCATGCTACCAGTGTTAAAGACTGCGATGGAGCTCCGTATGCCACGGCAAACTGGCTGACACTGACGGCGGCGGTGCACAAATGCTGCGCAGCTAGCGCCATTCGACGGCCAACACCGCGGTTCCTGGTGTGTCCGCTGTGCCGTGCGTGTGATCATTGCTTGTACAGCCCTCTCGCAGTGTCCGGAGCAAGTATGGTGGGTCTGACACACCGGTGTCAATGTGTTCTTTTTTCCATTTCCAGGAGTGTATAATAATTTACAAACAAATATTAATGCAAATATGAATACACCAGTGATCCTAGAAAAATGAGACGCATCCAATGACACAACAGTAATTTCAATATCTTTAAAAGAACGAAAGTTAATAATTTACAGTGAACCTCTGAATTAACAGCTTTTAAACGTTCCAGGTGATTTCAGCATACGGTATCTCAGATGATATCATTGCACTATAGCTATATCGCTGAAAGCTGTGTATCTGTATCTATTTTATTTCTTGATTTATTACGTTTTTTATACTTTTCCGTTATGCAAATATTTGTCAGAACATCGTATCCACCACTATTACACAGCAAATGAATATTGCATGAAAATCTCATATTTTGTCATACTTGTGTATTTATTTAGTGAACAGTTTACTAATTTGCCAGTAACTTTATTGAAGTGTTGATTGTAAGTGCTATTACAAAAGGTGCTAATTTATAAGTTGTCAGTCGCGTGTGTTGGCAGACACCACACTTGAAAGGAGAACCAAAGATGTTTCTGACAAGCAGGCCTAAATAATTGCTTAAACACTATTTAATGGCAATCTGTGGTCATTTATTGTGAGCGCACTTGCACAAATATACTGACTTATTTGTTTATAGAATAAACCTTTAATTACATTTATTGTGAATGTTGTGAGTGTGACCAAAGATTTATAACATTTCTTTAGTTAAATATTATTGTAATACGTTAGTTTAGTCAAGAAAGTGGTCATGTTGAACCAGATCATGTCTGCAGAGCTTAAGAACGATGTGTTTTTGGTGGGGAGGGCCTTCAGCCAGTGGAAAAACCGACACTACGGGAGTCAAGTGGAGACTATTTAGTTTGGAGATTTTGTTATCATTCTCGTAACGCACTCGACGCAACTTTACTGCATTTCATAATGGTATTTTGTGTCTGTATTTTAACTGAATATCGTAGGACCACTTCCCATTTATTTGAGATGTCCTTCCTTGAATAAACATTATTCCAAATAATTCTCTGTCGTCTACATCAATTACAGACATTAAGACAGAATCCTCGTTATTAAATTATTCATTTAACTTTTATTTTACATTTCTGTGTATTTTATTAACTAGGAATGCTATTTAAGTGCAGGATCACGGCTACATGTTATTATTTGCAGCGAATCAGCTGCGGGTCATGAGACCAGGCGTGCGCGGCACGACCCTATAACTACATCGAGCTATTCTTTTCAAACAGAGCCGTGCATAGCCCATATAACTAAGGTACGAGCAACCGTAAGGTGGCTTGCGGAGTATAGATGTAGATGGAGATAGCTTCACATGTCTGTTGCACATATGTATGGCCGGTATTGGTGAAACGTGTAGGCATTATCTGTTATAGCCCTTGGCTTCCGATGCATGCTACACACCAACAGTGTAAAGGCAGGAATGCATTTTCTGAGCAAATAGTGCAAATCTTTATGAATAGCAACCAGATACATGAATGGTCACGCTATGAGTCTTTATACAGAAGAAATTAATGATAAAAGAATTACAAGAATAAGTAACTGAAATTTTGTAACATCAGAGTGTGCCAGTACTTATGACAATTAGTAGTTACAATTCTCCATTTTATTTGTTTTACTTCTAGTGCTCTGAGTAGTATGTGGTCAATGAGCATAGCTTAGTATTGATACGTGTCCTGTATGCCTTTGCACTTAAATTGTTTACCTCTTGCAAAGTTTTGAAACTTATGTTTAATAAAAATATTGTGAATTTAACTTATACTACAGGTATGTACTGTAGCAGTGTAACATACTTTGCAAGCCTAGAGCGATAAAAAATGTAACCCACATTCTCCATTAATATTTAGCATATACCTGTGCAGTTGACATGTTAAGTGAAATGAAATGAAATGTCGTGTGGCTAGGGCCTCCATCTCGCCGAATAACGATCTTTAATGTAAACGCTCACTATCTGCACGAGACTGCTGAATTTGATCTGTATTGTGTGAGTAAGTGTGAACACTATTATAGTTAGTTCGTGTTTCAATGTGCCGGCCGGAGTGGCCGAGCGGTTAAAGGCGCTACAGTCTGGAACCGCACGACCGCTACGGTCGCAGGTTCGAATCCTGCCTCGGGCATGGATGTGTGTGATGTCCTTAGGTTAGTTAGGTTTCAGTAGTTCTAAGTTCTAGGGGACTTATGACCACAGCAGTTGAGTCCCATAGTGCTCAGAGCCATTTGAACCATTTTGTTTCAATGTAACAGCGTTGTCCGCCACCGTAGCTGATGGACAGCGCTCATGTTTGTCATGTGGAGGAGGGGGGGGGGGGGGAGCTTCGATTCCCGACTGGGTTGGAGATTTTCTCCGCTCAGGGACTGGATGTTTGTGTCGTCTTCATCATCATCATTACATCCTCATCGACGCGCAAGTCTTCGAAGTGGCATCACCTCGAAAGACTTGCACCAGGCAATCAGGTCTATCTGGCGAGAGGCCCTCGCCACACAACATTTCATTTCAGTGTAATAGCGTTCAATACATGAGGCATAAAGGTGAGCCTAAAGAATTTACTCTCATTATTTTGTTTATTGTGGTTCACAGTAGGCTGTTGTAGTTATAGGAATTTTATTGAACACTGCATGAAAGTAATAAGTGATGGCTAGTATATATTATTTCTTTGACTGAAAACTGTAATAACCGTGTCTAATAGCCTCGTAGACGAGACCTAAATGCTAATCTTTCTTCCTGGTCCCCTGTAAATTACAGGAATTTCATTTTTACGCAAGGATTATTTCACCGACCTGATGAGGACACTGCATAACTGTCTATGTTACTGCACGTATCTGACATTTATTTGGGGGCCTAGTGTGCGAATTTATTTTTGTAACGACATAAACGAAAATAATCTTACTTGTTTCACCTTCTGGTACTTTATATCTAGGTTTCTTTCGTTCTAGGGGTTACGCGTGTAATAAGAGGGTATGAAGAAAAATGATACACGTAATCTGTACGTTTTAACCATTTTTGTTGTTTTATGTTAATGACAAATACCCACAACACTTTTGACAATTTAATTTCAGTCCACTTTTACTTGATAAGTTCCCTAAGTCGGTCTTGGAATTAAATAAATATGTCTAATAGTGCTGATGTAATTTTAACGCAACTGGAAGCTTCTTATGATTATAATAGCCTGCGAACCGATGAAATAACAAGAACGTACATATTTGTACTGACATATTCAGAATGTAATGACAGACTGGTTTAGTCCGTAGTAACTGGTGGCTGACGATTATCATTCATCGTGCGCTTCGTACATAAGACTGTAAAGTTCATCCGACATAATTAATTAGCAGATATTTCTAAAGACAGTGAATGGATACATGATTTGTCCAAAAGATACTCACCGGCTGCCGGTTGACCCTTGTAACTTCTGGCTGATTATATCTCCTCGGGGGAGGGCGCTTAGCGGCCTCCATATATTCCCTAAGTTCCCAGCTTTTTATTTCTTGGAATATGTTTCGGACATGCGGTTCAGTTTCTTCTTTTTCTTCACTCACAGTTTTCTGCCTTTGTAAATATGAAGTGTAATCGGCACAGATTGAATACGGATTGCTCCACATCCCTCTCATATTACCATAAAAACCATACTGTTGCTGTGGCATCAAGTCATCCCGAAATACAACTTTCGAATCGTCTTCACTAGTCTCAGTCTCGCTAGTGATTTCTTTCTCTGAATAATCACGTGCCTCGTCTGGTGGAGTCTGAAAAATAAATCCATCCACTTTATAATATTCCACAAAACGCAATTGCAGAATCAGAAATACGCGAAGTACATTTAATACGTGTGTTCAGTGCCCTCGGAAAGAGAAAGAATAAGGATCAGTCACAATAAAACGTGAGTAATAACAAATATGTACACAAAACATGTTGCCACAACAAAATCACATTTTTAAAAATCAAGGGATGTGTTAACTCGCTGATAAAATTCACGTTTACATCGTTTGGTTTGCAGATGACAAGCTGTCAGTACAGGACACCATACAGATAGTCCTGCAAAACCATATAATGTGAAATAAGGGTAAGAAGAGAAACGAACAAAAACTGTCTTTAGGCTTCATTTTGTTAGATAAATTAGAACCTAAAATATGTTCACTTTTGCAGTTGTCCAATAAACAAAGCCCACAGATGACGGCACAGTGATGTTGAAACGTTTGAGCCGGCCGAAGTGGCCGTGCGGTTAAAGGCGCTGCAGTCTGGAACCGCAAGACCGCTACGGTCGCAGGTTCGAATCCTGCCTCGGGCATGGATGTTTGTGATGTCCTTAGGTTAGTTAGGTTTAACTAGTTCTAAGTTCTAGGGGACTAATGACCTCAGCAGTTGAGTCCCATAGTGCTCAGAGCCATTTGAACCATTTTTTGAAACGTTTGTGGGTAACAAGAAAAAATGTTTTGCAAGAAAAGGCGAAACATGTATCCCACAATAACCTAGATTATAGATGAAAAATAGATTTACTTAGCTAGCAGTTATTTTAGATTGCAGTATATTTGGAGATAAAGCTAGTCTGTACTCTAGCTGGATCTAAATATGACAATATTAGGAAAAGGATAGACTGCTACTGACCACGTATTGGCGCGCGGCCAGAGACAGTGATCATGAGTGTGTGAGTTGGGTTTGCGTAAATATGTGTGTGGGTGTACGTGCGTCTGTGTGTGTGTGTGTGTGTGTGTGTGTGTGTGTGTGTGTGTGTGTGTGTGTGTGCGTGTGTGTTGCCTACTTCAGAAGAAGGCCTTAAGGCCCAAAGCTTACTTGTATAGCAGCAGTAGTTTTGTTAAGCCTGTCTGCGACTCAGCGTCTCAACTACATGGTGAGTGGCAATCTATCGTTTTCATAATCCTGGATCTAAGTATGTACCCATATACCCGTCTGTTTTCTGTACCGTTTAATGACGTAAACGAATGATAAATTTTCAGCAATTGTGATATTTTTAAAGGCGGCTCCGAATCACTGACGGTTTGCAGATGAGTTATATGGAAAACCACAGAGAAAAGGGGAAAATAATATTTTATGGCGAACTGTTAACAGTTATTCGCAGAATGAACAATATAGTTCGCAAGTAACACAAATGAAGCGAGAAGTGAAATGTATAGTAAAATGGTGACAATGGGTCTATATCAATGATAAAATTTCCATAATTGTGGTATCTTTAATGGCGGCAACATGTTTTGGTCACTGAAAATGAGTTGCAAAAATATCCATCATAATTTCTATTGTACTTACTTGTTGCTTCACAGTAAACTCATCAGGAGAGACTACTCGTTTAGGAAGAGGGTATTGCCAGACACCTATAGGGACGTCGGCACCAAGATTCCATCGTCCTCGCTTCTGTCCATCGGCTCTTTCAGGCTCCGATGGGCTGCTCGCGGTAACAGAAGCTCCCAGTGGCCGTCGAAACATTTTCTTCACGGCTCCCTTGCCAACGGGACATCGTGGAGCATCTGGGTCTATTTCACGAGGGACGACAGTATTTCGTGGGGGATCTTTCGTCGTCTTCCTTGTGTTACCGGCGACTTCCTCTGTCTGTGAGGGGCTTCTTTGACAATTCTGTTCTGTTTTCTGAAAAGTCAGTCATAAACTGTCATTACTACGTCTGCTGCAGTGATGCTAATACGTACTAAATACGGTATATCGTCATTTATGTTGCAAGCAGTGTTTAAGACGGTCTAAGAATACTGCAGCTCGGTTCCTGGTAGTGTGAACCGTCATCCGTCTGGGAGCAACTCCGTTGTGCATGTGCAACATCTGGATGTGGCCGCTGTTAGGATATTAGAGCATTGTAAACACCTGCAGTTGCTACGAGGGTAGTCATAAAGTTTTAATTATCACCTCTAAAAAATAAAGTTGCGTAATTAATTTATTGTATGTTTGTAGGCACATGTCTGCAGCCCTGGAACACACTGAAAGCCCTCCGTCTGTCCAATTCAAGATGACCATATACACCAGAAAAACTGTGGCGAGGAGATAAGCTCGTTGCAACGTCAATCATTATTAAGAAAGCTGAAATTGTTTTAACCACAATGGACTATAAAATTAATAATAGCTAAACCACTGGAGTGAGTTCATCAGTGAAGTGTCAAATAAAAGTTGATAATGTGAGTAAATACCACAACAAGCTATTTTTCACATCGTGTATATTTATAAAGAATTACAGATGAGTTTATCAAAAGTTTACATGCAAATGTGCAAGTGTTGCACAGTTACACATAATATGAAGGCGGCATGAGTTTCCCAGATCCATACCTAATCCTCCTTGTCGATGATTACACACACTTTACTATTTCATTCGTATTTATAATTTTTCTTAAAAGTTTGTCACGTTTCTGGATTTTGGCATGCTTCGTGAACTTTATTAATAACTTGTTCATTTCTGTATTAATTGAATAAGATGTCGCAAAATGACCACAATAATGAACGGTAATTTAATACATTAGTTGATTGTGAAATTAGGTTTCAATGTGATTGTTGATTATTATTCAAGTGTCTAACTTCCAGCCATTAGTGTGTGATGTCACAGAAGATACTGAAGGGCAAGTAGTAGGACACGCACAGTCTATTGTCTTGGTGGAATTTGTCGTTGGCCAGTGTTGGTGAGTGGGTTGTGTCGAGTGCTGTGCAGCTGAGCAGTCGCATGAGTTATACGCTCTAACTATTCACTGGACTTGGAATCATTTATTGAGCGAGAGATAAATTCTTTAACTTTCCATTGGGTTTGGAATAATTTTCTGCATGAAAGTTACAGACTTTAACTTTTCATTGGACTTACAAGAGGACCACATAGCATTCGGATTTTTGTAATTTTTTTGTATTTTTGAGACGTGAAGTTCCTACTACCTTGCCGCAGTGGTAACACCGGTTCCGTCATATCACCGAAGTGAAGCGCTGCCGGTCTTGGCTAGCACTTGGATAGGTGACCGTCCAGGTCTGCCGACCGCTGTTGGCCAGAGGGGTGCACTGGGCCCTTGTGAGGCCAATTGAGGAGCTACTTGATTGAGAAGTAGGGGATCCGGTCACGAAAACTGATAAAGAACAAGAGAGAGGTGTGCTGGCCACATGCCCCTCCATGTCCGCATCCAGTAACGCCTATTGTCTGAGGATAACACGGCGGTCGGTCGGTACCGTTGGGCCTTCGGAGATCTATTCGGGCGAAGTACGTGAAGTACAGAACTCAAATATACTTCTCCGAAAACATTCCGAAACAACTCTCAAAAATTATCGAGAATATCGACTTTGAAATTTTCCATCCGTCTTTAATAGGCTAAAACAAGGTACATATTTTTCGACGAGCAATGTGGCTCTGTGGTAGAGTGCCCGCTCGCTGTGTGTATATATATGTGTGTGTGTGTGTGTGTGTGTGTGTGTGTGTGTGTGTGTGTGTGCGTGGGTGGCAGAGACGGGGGAGGGCGGTTAGGGTCGAGTCTGGGTGGAACAAAATTTTTAGACAAAGGTACATGTTCCGCGAGCGTTTCCGTGCGGCCTACAATACATAAAGTGCACAAGACTAGTAATCGTTAGATCGAGCATCGTTCGGTCACTATTTTCTTCATTTCTTTCCAATTCAGTTCAAGTACCTACGTGATTTATATGTAAAATTCATCAAATATGTCCTGATGAGCACATTCAAATGCATTTGTTTTGAAAAATGCACTTCTTCCTTACCTAATTACATTTGCACACAAAAATCCAGTTTTCTTTGCAAACAAAAATTCTTAATTACCAACGTTTTATAAGTGTTAGTCAAGATTTTATAATTAAAATATTGTAAATTAAATTTTTTCCTCGCTGTTTGTATTTTACACTTCACGCAAATACCCTTACTACACGCACCTTTGTCTAAAAATCTGATTCTTCCAGGATTCGAACCCAGGTCCTCCACACGTCAGGTAAGCACTCTATCAAATAGCCAAACTGCTTATAGAAAGAACACCATCTTAGTTTAGCATGCCAAAAATTGTCGGAAAACTTCAAAGATGATTTCCTCGAGTATTTTGAGAGTTGCATAGTAATGCTTTGGGAAAGGGATAAATATATGTGTTCTGAACTTCGCGAACAATAAATATAAAAAAATTACAAAAATCCGATTTCCGTGTAGTCCATGACCGTGTTTACGGTGGATGATTTTGGGCGACTATGCGAACCTAACGTGATTTTAGGCAGCTGTGAACTGTAATTGATATATATACATATATATTCGTGTGTCTTGAGGATAACAAACTATATTTTACATTGTGCACTGTACTGTGTGTGTGTATTAAACTGGGGACCTAGAAACTACGGAGGAGGCTTCGTCCCGCCGTAGCTCTCGGTGCTTCACAAACCGCCGCCCCACAACGAACCCAGGGTTATTGTGCGATTTTGCACCAGTGAACCCCCCCGCCCTCCCTGCCGGGAACGTCTCACACCAGACGAGTGTAGCCCCAAATGTTTGCGTGGTAGAGTAATTATGGTGTACGCGTACGTGGAGACAGTGTTTGCGCAGCAATCGATGACATAATGTAACTGAATCGGAATAAGGGGAACCAGCCCGCATTCGCCGAGGCAGATGGAAAACCACCTTAAAAACCATCCACAGGCTGGCCGGCACACCGGACTTCGACAATAATCCACCGGGCGGATTTGTGCCTTCCCGCTCGGGATGCAGTGCGTTAGACAGCGCAGCTAGCCATGCGGGCATATTTTACATTTCAGTGGATAGTGAAAAATTGCGCTTTTGTTATTTGAATGTTTGCTGTTGAGTTTCGAATTACCGCGCACTTAAATGAACTTTGCTCCCACATATTTCTGCATTCGATCTCCTCTTGCTCTGTATACATTAATTATTGTGTAATTATTTGTGATTTGGATGCGCAGTTTGTGCGAGGCCGTCGTTTACATATGTGTGAATATCATTTAATAAACATTTATTTGGTTTAAAATGTAGCCCTCCGATTTCATTAACGTCAGGGTTTAGCCAGTCATTATACATACAGACACATAAAAAAAAGTTTTGCATCGCCTCGGTTCCGAGAGTTCTGGAACCTGTACAGAAAATTGGAATAGAGATCAACATAAACATCATTTCTACCATTTTTATTGCTCATGAAAACCGCACATTGCATGTTGTACCACAATACAGCGAGACCTTCAGAGGTGGTGGTCTAGATTGCTGTACACACCGGTATCTCTAATACCCAGTAGCGCGTCCTCTTGCATTGATGCATGCCTGTATTCGTCGTGGCTTACTACCCACAAGTTCATCAAGGCACTGTTGGTCCAGCTTGTCCCATTCCTCAACGGCGATTCGGCGTAGATCCCTCAGAGTGGTTGGTGGGTCACGTCGTCCATAGACACCCCTTTTCAATCTATCCCAGGCATGTTCGACAGGGTTCATGTCTGGAGAACACGCTGGCCACTCTAGTAAAGCGATGTCGTTATCCTGAAGGAAGTCATTCACAAGACGTGCACGATGGGGGCACGAATTGTCATCCATGAAGACGAATGCCACGCCAACATGCTGCCTATATGGTTGCACTATCGGTCGGAGGATGGCATTCACGTATCGTACAGCCGTTACGGCGCCTTCTATGACCACCAGCGGCGTACGTCGGCTCCGCATAATGCCACCCCAAAATAGCAGGGAAACTCCACCATGCTGCGTTCAGCCTCATCGGGTTGCCTCTAAACACGTCTCCGACGATTGTCTGGTTGAAGGCGTATGCGACACTCATCGGTGAAGAGAACGTGATGTTAATCCTGAGCTGTCCATTCGGCATTTTGTTGGGCCCATCTGTACCGCGCTGCATGGTGTCGTGGTTGCACAGATGGATCTCGCCTTGGACGTCTGGAGTGAAGTTGCGCGTCTTGCAGCCTATTGCGCATAGTTTGAGTCGTAACACGACGTCCTGTGGCTGCACAAAAAACATTATTCAACATGGTAGCGTTTCTGTCAGGGTTCCGCCGAGCCATAATCCGTCGGTAGCGGTCATCAACTACAGTAGTAGCCCTTGGGAGGCCTGAACGAGGCATGTCATCGACAGTTACTGTCTCGCTGCATCTCCTCCATGTCCGAACAACATCGCTTTGGTTCACGCCAAGACGCCTGGACACTTCCCTTGATGAAAGCCTCTCCTGGCACAAAGTAACAATGCGGACGCGATCGAACAGCGGTATTGACCGTCCAGGCATGGTTGAACTACAGACAACACAAGCCATGTACCTCCTTCCTGATGGAATGACTGGAAGTGATCGCCTGTCGGATGCCCTCCGTCTAATAGGCGCTGCTCGTGCATGGTTGTTTACATCTTTGGGCGGGTTTAGTGACATCTTTGAACAGTCAAAGGGACTGTGTCGGTGCTATAATATCCACAGTCAATGTCTATCTTCAGGAGTTCTGGGAACCGGGGTGATGCAAAACATTTGAAGCTTTCCCGACGGATCTGTTGCAAATACGCTTCTCGTTGCCGCCTGATTTATTGTGTAAATCGCAGAGTATTTCATCGATGCAACTGCTCGACATATTCTGGTGGTGGTAGTTGCTGCTGTCACTGCTGCAAGACATGACTGATGATAATCGCGCGGCAACGACGAAATTCATCAGGCAAGGAGGAGGCAATACGCACGCGCAGGAAGACGTTTGCAGTTGACTCTAAGCAGGGGGCACTAGAAGCGCTGCTTTCCTTCAACAGTGAGCGTCTTCCTGGTTAAAGTTAAACTTTCGAAACATCGTACAGGTCAGAATAACGTCAAATTGCAATGGAATATTATCGGAGAAGGGGGAAAACGTATGGCAGAAGAAAAAAATAGTGTTAAAACTGATCAATAGATGGCGCTCTATGTGTCAGAATACGTAAATGAACACACCTTTCATGCGCACGACCCATTGAAGTTGGTATAAACACGCCGGGTACACGGCTTTTCCTCCTTTCTCGTCTGCGACGTTCGCTATGACTGTCTCACTGCAGGATCGCGCTCTGCTTGTAAAGCAGTATTACAAGAGTTATGACTGTGCACACGTCGCTCTGCAGAAGTTCCGGACACTGAAGGGTTTGAAAAAAGGCGTTGGTTCGATGACTGCCGTGGGTCTGGAGAAAATAATTCGGAAATTCGGAAAGACGCTGGTAGAGGGAGGAAACGAATTGATTCGACGTTAGTGGAAGCAGCGGCCATTGTAATGCAGGAGACGAGTGGTGGTGTGCAAACGTGTAGTGCACGAATTGCCCCAACATTGGACATCCCGGGAGCACGGTGCGTAAAATCCTACGAAACATCCTTCTTTGCTATCCATTCGAAATTACCCATGTGCACGAGTTGCTTTCTGTTGACCTGCAAGCAAGAGAGACCTTTGCTTTAGAATTTATTGCTCGCATGGAAGTGGATAATGACTGGCCGTGGAAAATTTTGTGGACAGACGAAGCCCACTTCCATCTGACAGGATATGTCAATAGACAGAATTGTCGAATATTGGGAACGGAAAATCCACACGCAAATCAACCAGTACTACTTCATCCTGAAAAGGTCACTATGTGGTGCGGGTTTACGGCATCATTTATCATAGTGTCATGTTTTTTCGAAGAGACAGATGTTTCCTGTCCGGTCACCTACCCCTACTGGTAAGCGCTATGAGTTTCTTTTGGGCAACCACATCATTCCTGCTCTCCAACAGCGTGGATCCGTAGATGGGATCATTTTTATGCAAGATGTCGCACTTCCGCACATTGCAAATCCAATTAAGCAGCTGCTGAAGCGCCATTTCCCTACAGCCTGGCAGTCCCGATCACCTGATCATAATCCGTGTGACTTCTGGCTGTGGGGCTATCTGAAAGTTTTTGTGTTCAGTGTTCCGATTGCAAACGTAATTGCTTTGAAGGCACGCACTGCGCAACACATTCTGAACGTGACCCCGGAAACACTTCGATCAGTTGTGGAACATGCTGTTTCTCGTTTTCAACTTGTTGTAGAAAACGGTGGACAGCATATTGAATGTATTTTGCGTCAGTCACACGGAAATTAATATCCGATTTGATTTTGGTTGATGCTTTTTATGCGTTTTTTGGCCTCAGGACAATTAAAAACCGATGTGAGTGGTGCTCTTTATGCGGTTTTTGGCCTCAGCGCAATTAAAAACCGTTTTTCTCATCCGATGTCATGTGACCTTGTCGCGGTAGATGGGCTTACGTAAATAACGGTATTACACATGTACACCCATGCACACTGAGTAATACAGTTTGCTTAACGACAAACGTACACCTTGGGCATTGTTGTATGATTCATTTGTCATTTGTAGTAGACTACTATTAAATTATGATGCTTACAGCGCCATCTGTTGCTACATTTTATAAGTACGAAGGTTGGAACTTAAATAGTGGCAACTATTTATTCACAACCGATGCAAAAGAGTTACATGTTTGCACCTTTTACTGTCATTCAAAGTAGTCACTAGCGTTGTGTAGAGCCTGTTGCTAGCGATGTGGAAGGCGTAGTATACCGTTAGCAGAGCCTGTTCTGATAATTGTGCGAATGGAGCGGTCTACTGCCTGTAGAATCTCTGGAACAGCTCTGAAGCGAATGCCACGAAGTGGTTCCTTCATCTTAGGAATCAAATCAAAGTTCGGAGGATACCGTGGATGGTACAGTACTTTCCAGTCCCACCGATCAAACAGAGCAGCCACAGCTTCCGCTGTATGCGCCCGCGCATTGTCGTGCAAAATGATGCGCAAAAAGTGTCGCCGCTTCTTTCACAATGCTGGTCGCAGGTGATGCTCCAAAAACGAACAGTAATACTGTGCATTGACGGTCTGCAGTGTAGGAACGTAATGTGTTAGGATAACACCATCACAGTCGTACACGAGAATCACCATAACTTTAGACCGCTCCATTCGCACCATGAACAGAACAGGCTCTGCTAACGGTATGCTACGCCTTCCACATCGCTGGCAACGGGTTCTACACAACTCTGGTGGGTGGGTTGGTGGGTCGGTGGGTGTGTGGGGCGGAGTCGAGGGGTGGGGGTGGGGTCTTTGCTTATTTGATGTGTGCTAAGATACTTCGGAGCATCGATTTCATAGTGTATCCGGACTGCAGACGTGTCCTGTAACTGCAAACAAACAAACAATCAATTTATTATGTACCTTTATTTTTTTGAGTTGATAATTAAAACCGTAAGACTATCCCTCCTACAGTAATCAACAGCATTCATCTGACGATATGGAGCAGTTGCTTTGGAAATATTTAGTGTAACTCAAACAATGCAACTCAGCAGCAGACCAGAGAGACATACATAATTCCTGTAATGTGACTACAACAGAGTTTATCATTGTTTACAGTTCACGACTGCTTGTCGAAAATGGAACATTATTTATCACAAAAACATTCTGGCATCCGTTTAGTGTAAGGTGCACCAGTAATAGTTTAAAGTTTAGCTGTACGATTACAAATATTTATTACATTATAACAAATTTAATCGTGGTATAACTGGAAATAAATTTCCAACAGTTACCTGCGATGGAATTGATGGGATCCAGTGCAGATATTGAACTACTGACTGGGATGGTGTAACCAAGTTTACTAACCAAATTAATCCTGTAAACAGGAGCCGAAATGGAGTACATATACAACGCGAGAGAGAGATGAAGCACCCAGAAGTGCAGGAGGAAACAAAATAAATCTCCACGGGTTGAGAAGGTATGTGATGTTATTCCAGTGATTAAAGAATCGAGCCACATTGAGAAAAAACTTAGTAGTACGAGTCGGCTTATCAGTATGACATTGCACCCCCTCTAGCCTGGATGCACGCACTGATCTGGTTGGGTAGGGTGTCATAAAGCCGCTGTATCCTCTCCTGAGGTAGGGTGGCTTACTAATGTTTTAATTGGTCCTTTATATCCTGGATACTAGCACTGGGACGGAATTGACGTCTGATCTGGTTCCATACATTGTCGATCGGGGACAGATCTGGCGATCTTGCAGGCAATGGAAGTACCTTAACAGCACTTAGACATTTAATAGAGTCATATAATAGGAGTATTATGCTGTTGAAAAATGGCAACAAAATATTGTCCCGCGAGAGGTAACACATGTCGCAGGATGTTCGTGATGTACCGTTGTATCATTAGGGTTCCTTCAGTCGCAGGCAGACTACTATGTGAAATGGCCTCTTGTTTTTCACGCAGTCCAACATAGGGCCACTGTCACATCCCCCACAAATCTGCACGATTTGACCATCCGGTGGAACGGATATCCACATCGAGCCCACTTTGAATCTCCGTCCTGCGCTACTAACGCCGTCTCACACGGGTACGAGGCATCTCTGTGTCCTCCACAGTGATCACTTAACATCTGACGATGTTCACATCCGTTATGTACTCTGCTACGCGTGGTAACGGTATTAAACGTGAACAACCCTAATGCACTCTGATGGCTGTTCTAACTGTGACAGAGAACTGTAACTCTAATCATGTTCATTACAGTAATGGTGTGTGTGTGAACGGAGTTACATTGGCATCCGACCGTGTCTTCTGAGTGCTTCATTTTTGTTTGTCTGGCAGTGTACATATTTATTGTGCTCGTATAAAACTCCCGTCCTTAAATACCTGGCACATTGTGATGTGAGATATTTCTCAAAAACAAAATGTACACTGACAGAAAAAATCGTAACACCAAGAAGGAGTTGTGCGACATAAAAGAAAGTTGGTAGACGTCTGAAAAATAATGTGTGTTAAAATTTCTCCACAGTCGCGTAAGAGTGGCGCTAGTAGCGCCACTATGAAGACGCAAATCGGGTTTGCTTTAAATACACGCAGTAACGGTCGTGAGCGTTAGTTATCTTTGAGATTGGACTTGGTGAGTTGAATGCCTTTAAGGATACAGAGACGGCATTATCAACTCCTCACCGAGTTTGAACTAGGTCGTGTAATAGGGCTACGAGAAGCTGGATGTTCCTTCTGTTATATTGCAGGAAGACTTGGCAGTAATGTAGCCACTGTATGTGACTGATGGCAGCGGTGGTCACGAGAATGTCTGGTCGCAAGAAGACCGGGCTCCGGAAGGCCTATTTGCACTACCGAGAGGGAAGACCATCGTGTTCGACGTATGGCTCTGGCGCATCGTACTGCATCTGCAGCTGCAGATTGAGCAACAATTGGCACCACAGTGACACAACGGTTACTTCAAGGACAGCTTCGAGCCAGACGCCCTGTAGCGTGCATTCCATTAACCCCAAAACACGGCCATTTGCAAGTTCAGTGATGTCAAGCGAGAGCTCATTGGGGGGCAGGGTGGAGGTCTGCTGTGTTTTCTGATGAAAGCTGGTTCTGCCTCGGTGCCAGTGATGGCCGTGTGTTCGTTAGAAGGAGACCAGCTGAGGGCCTGAAACAAACCTGTCTGCGTGCTAAACACATTGGACCTACGTCTGGAGTTATGGTCTGGGGTACGATTTCATATGACAGCAGGAGCATTCTCGTGGTTATCCCACACACCCTGACTGCAAGTTTGTACGTCAATCTGGTGATTCGACCTGTTGTGCTACCGTTCATGAACAATAGTCCAGAGGGTGTTTTCCTCCAGGATAATGCTAGCCCAAAATTCTCTATAAGTATGTCGACACGTTGCCTTGGCCTGCTCGATCACCCGGTCCGTCTCCAATCGAGCCCATATGGGGCTTCATTGGACGACAACTCCGGCGTCCCCCACAACCAGCATTAACCATCCCTGTATTGACCAAGTGCAACAGGCATGGAACCCCATCACACAAATTGGCATCCGACACCTGTACAACACAATGCTTGCATGTTTGCATGCTTGCATTCAACATTCTAGCGTTTACACTGGTTATTGATGTACCAGCATTTCACATTTGCAGTGGCTTATGTCGCTCTTACATGTACGTGTGATCTTGCAATGTTAATCACCTAAATGTATTACCTAGACAAATGTATTCCCGAAAATTCATTAAACTACATTAATTATTTTTTGATGTAGTGATTTTTTTCGGCAATGTAGAAATCGGATGCTTTAATAGACCAGGTGCCTCAGGAGTTGTAGTGACTGAACATTTCAGGGAAAATATGGAGTAAGTTGCACATAAATTTATAATTATTTGAAGCATTTCGGAGATATTCCTACTTACCACATATATTAATCAGGGTCAGTTGTAGAGACCAGCAATCGTGTGAAATTGGCCTAAATGGAGCATCCGACAATTACTTGGGCAAGATATTTAGTGTCTTACAATCACTCAATGTAAAATGCAACGAAATATTTGCGGTCTTGTAGGTTTTCTAT
This sequence comes from Schistocerca nitens, assembly GCF_023898315.1. Classification (NCBI taxonomy): domain Eukaryota; kingdom Metazoa; phylum Arthropoda; class Insecta; order Orthoptera; family Acrididae; genus Schistocerca; species Schistocerca nitens. Next base: position 419,160,389 of record NC_064616.1, read on the forward strand.
GCGAGTTCCCATTATTATAAGAAAGCCATTGACTGATGGTATGTTCAGACCATTTTGTTTGTCTAGGCCTCTTTCTGGTAGTTCATGAGTATACGTGATAATACCTTAGTTGTGGATGCTTCATGAGTAGTGTGGTATCTATTTGTTATTATCCTGCGCACTAGTACATGCTAGCGAGAACTCATAAATTAAAATATATTTGAAGAACTGTGTACAGACCGGAGAAGTCCTCGCTGGATAATACTTTCTGCCACTGTCTGCTGAGGAGGATTCTTCTTCATTGTCATCCTGTTGTTCAAGAGCTCGTGCTTCGTTCTGTTCACTGAGCTGGTCTTCGACAGCAGATTCAGTCTTTTCATCGTCCTCATTTTCTTCACTTTCATCTTCAGTTAACTATAATGAAAGAATGAATTGACTGTAATTCTGACGTTCAATAAGTGTTTGGCTAGAGGAAAAAAGCAGAAATCATTTCGAAAGAATGTTAAGTGTAAAGAACGCTTGACTATTTAGCTTCTTTGGGATAAACACCCATCACAATAACGGCGATTGTGCTATGGACAGAAGCAGAAAACATGAGTACATGAGAAATGTAATAAATTTTTGTTTTCAAATTAATAACCTGACACAATACCAACACCATTAGTCACCTGAAGCGCCTTTCACTCACAGGAGTAAAGTAGGTTTTGACAGAGATTCGTGTGATACTGTTCTAAATGCCTTACCGAAAATTATCTAGAACAAACAGTCAGAGAAGCGATTCCTGAGTATAACATTTTTGATTTCCTGGTTCCAAACAGGTCCGAAGTTTTCGGTTTAGTGAACATAGAGCAGCAGAGGAGGAGGAGCTTATAGCTTCACTGAGCACTGGTGCCAATATAAACGAAGAAAAATGGGAGAATTTTACAACACGCCTTAGACAAGTATGTGCTTAGCGGAGTTGTAAGGGATGGAAAAGACCGATCATGTATCAACAGCCGTGTTTAAAGTTGCTCCGCCGGCCGAAGTGGCCGAGCGGTTCTAGGCGCTTCAGTCTGGAACCGCGCGACCGCTACGATCGCAGGTTCGAATCCTGCTTCGGGCATGGATGTATGTGATGTCCTTAGGTTAGTTAGGTTTAAGTAGTTCTAAGTTCTAGGGGACTGATGACCTCAGATGTTAAGTCCCATAGTGCTTAGAGCCATTTGAAAGTTGCTCCAACAGCAAAGAGACATTCATCACAGATTTAAACCTAGGCCAAAACAACCACAAACTGCAGGAAACCATTGTGAACTTGAAGAGAGGCATGCGAACGTTCAACGAATTTGAGAGTGAGAGTCTATGTACCGATCTGAGAATAAAAATCCTAAAAAGTTTTTGTCTTACGTTAACCCTCTGACTACGAATTTTATTTCAAAAACATTAATGTGTGGTTTTTTTACTTAATGTCTTAGTCAGAAGTAACCATATAAAAACAATGTTTCCTGCTGTTCCGTCTTCCAAGGGGGTTGTGGTGGTGGTGGTGGTGGGGGGGGGGGGAGGTAGGGGATAAGGCATGCATGATTACTCATAAGTACTTCCAGGGTTTCAGTAGGCGACTGCGCCAAAACTGAAAGACAAAACAGACACACATCAGTGGACAGAGAATCGCTCAAGCTCGTAACTCACACTACAGGTGCTCAGTATGAGCTTCGATTGTTTTCTGGCAAGCGTCAATCCGTGGGTGCAAGTCGTTGGCAGGATGCGTCCGAGGAGGCGCGAAATCAGCCCGCTTTGCGATTCTGATAATTGGGTTGCCTATCTGCAGGTGCGTACTAATTCGATGTGTCAATATGGAGACAAGGGTGAACAATGAAACCTGAGGACAGCACAATCTACATGTTCAATCTGTAGCTACAAGAATTCTGTTAATCATTAGTAGGCTTTCCTTTACCATGGGACATTGACACATAGCAACAACATGCAGCTGTTCGCTGATAACCTGTTGTGGGATACATATGTCCTCTTGATAGTCAAAGGGTTAAATCAGTAAATAGATCAAATCATCTATCTAGTCACTCAGTGACCATACTGATGCTACACGGAGGATGAGAAAGAGAGAGAGAGAGAGAGAGAGAGAGAGAGAGAGAGAGATAGAGAGAGAAAAGAAGACTGAAATGCTAAATTTCTTCATTCGAATTTGTTCAGTATTCTACAGATCCTCCTTTCAATCTAATACCAAAAGATACAAGCCAGCACGGTGAAGTAAATCAAATAAAATCAGTAAACGGAGGAAGGGCAACTGGATCTGATGGAATATCTATACGATTCTACATAGATTATCGAAAGAACTCCCGCCTCGTAGCAGTCAATCGAATGTCGCTGGCGCAGTGAAACGTTACAAGTGTCCGGAAACCTGTACAGGCCATTGCTGTCTTCATGAAGGATTGTTGAAGAGATGCACACAAATATATTCCTATAACGCTGAAGTCAGTCTGTTGCAGAATTTTGGAGCATGTTGTATGCTAGCCTGTTACTAACGTTTTGCAGAGAGTAGGTTTTCCCGTCTGAATCAATATGCATTCGAACAACGAACTTGTGAATCCTAACTCGCTCAGTTCATTCACGAGAACAAGCACGTAGTAAGTTCACTGTGGGCCGTTAACACTGTAACACCTTAATGTCCGAGTGCAACAAACGTCAAACTGGCATGTAGTGTACCACTTGTTTGGATATGCCAATAATTAGCATTTCATCACAACCACATGACGTAGGTAGGAGTAACGCCATCCGCATCATGTATACACTGAGGTGACAAAAGTCATGGGATAGCAATAAGCACATATACAGACGGCAGTAGTATCACGTACAAAAGATCTAGAAGGGCAGTACATTTGGCGGAGTTGTCGTTTGTACTCAGGTAATTCATGTGAAAAAGTTATGGACCCACGACAGGAGCTAACAAACTTTGACCAAGGATGCATGGGACATTCATCATTCATCATCATTTTCTTTTGGCCTTTGTTCAACTCCAACGCGGGGTCGGCCTTGTTACTATGGATTTGGCGATGTTAGTGTCAGAGGGTGACCAGATGCCCTTCCTGTCGTTACCCTGTACCCCCTGCGACGGATATTAGTGTACCCCAACTGACTGCGTCTAGTGTAAGCCGTGAAATAGTGCGAACGTTTTCAAATATCTGCAGGTCGTGTAACTGAGGCGGAACGTGGAGACCAGCCCGGTATTTACGTAGTGGGATGCGGAAAACCGCCTAAAAAGCGCATCCAGGCTGGCCGGCACACCGGCCCTCGTCGTTAATCCGCTGGGCGGATTTGATCCGAGGGCGGAGCGCTTACCAGGAAGCAGCGCATTAGCGCTCTCGGCTAACCTGGCGGGTACGTATGGGTCATTACATTTCGGAAACCGTTAGGGAATTCAATATTTCGGCATCCACAGAGTCAAGAATGTGCCGAGAGTACCAAATTTCGGGAATTACTTCTTACTATGGACAACGTAGTGGCCGACGGCCTTCACTTAACGACTGAGAACACCACGAATGTATCCGTTAGGACAATGCGGCGCAATTTGGCGTTGACGGGTTATGGCAGCTGACAAGTGACGCGAATGCCTTTGCTAACAGTACGACATCGCCTACAGCGCATTTGCTAGGTTCGTGACAATATCGGTTGGACCCTAGATGACTGGAAAACGGTGGACTGCTCACATGAGTCCCAATTTCAGCTGGTAAGAGCTTATGGTAGAGTTCGCGTGTGACGCAGACCCCACGAAGCCATGGACACAACTTGTCAACAAGGCACTGTGCAAATTGGTGGTGGGCCCATAATGGTGTGCACTATGTTTGTATGGAATGTAGGCGCCCACTGGTTATGTTCGGCTACTTGAAGACCATTTATAGCCTTTTATGGATCTCTTGTTCCCAAACAACGATGGAATTTTTATGGGTGACAGTGCGACATGCCACCGGGCCACAATTATTAGCCACTGGTTTGAAGAACATTGTGGTCAGTTCGAAAGAATGATTTGGCCAGCCGTATCACCCGACATGAATGCCATAGAACATTTGTGGGATGTAATCGAGAGGTCTGTTCATGCACAAAATGCTGCACTGCCAACACTTTCGCAATTATGGACGGCTGTAAGGGCAGCATTGCTCAGTATTTCTGCAGGGGACTTCTAACGACTTAGTGAGTCCATGCCACGTCGAGTTGTTGCGGACATAGTGCAAAGGAGGTATCCTATGACTTTTCTCACCTCAATGTACTGTATATGTCAAAAAGTTATGTAGGAAGTTTCTATTCAGAAACTACATTTGAATGTTGTATATGTTGTGTGAAGTTCGTGTTGAGCTTTGTGTAAAAAAGAGAAATGTCTACCAGCACGAATTAGCTGTCAAAAATTGGAGGGTCGTGGCGTATCGAGACAGCGTTGATCGTTTAGCGATTTTACTGCTTGCGTTGGTCGGGATCCCGCCTCTGCAATGCAAAAAATGGCGTCGATAGGTTCAGGAGAGCCATACTCAGAGCTATGCAGGATCTAACGGCCCAGTGCAACAGACATCAGTTCGCTTGGCTGCGCAGGACCGTTCAACCACATCACATATCTTGAGTCAGGAAACGTAATCGTTTGCAACACGATAAATATCCACACGGACAGTGTGACGACCTCCAGAAGGCCGTGGAATGTCAGCAGGGCGACCATTCTATTTGCTGTACGTCCTGATGTTGCAGTTCTAATTATCAGCAGTGCTGCTGCCGAGTTTCGTTCCGTCTTGCTGATTTTCAGAAGGCGTTCTATTCATTTCGACACTTTAACCCAACAAAATGAAACCGGAACGTAGCAAATATCAGACCAACTTCGAAACTGAATTGAAGAGTCTCTAGCAAACAGATTACAGCATGATGAGCTTAACGAAGAGAGATCTTCAGTCGTAAAAGTAACTTTTAGCTTACCCCAGGGGAGTGTTACAGGATCGTTATTATTCACGATAAAGAATTGTAATGCTCTATGCGACCGCGTGATTCGATAAGCGACACGTGCATCCTGGATAGTGCCAATGGGTACCACCGCAGGGAGTTCACCCTTTGTTGGAAGGGTACGGGTTTGGTAAACTTGGGCTTCCATAGCTGGGAATTGGGGAGCGTTGCCACTCCCTTTAACCGTACGCGTGCTTGACTGACCGGTGTGCGGGCATTTGCCACGGCGGACATTTGCCACGATTTCACCTGCTCCGAAGGGTTGGGTCCCTTGTCTCCCCCTCCTCATCCTCCTCCTCCTCCTCCTCCTCACCCGCCGCTCGACCAGCAGTAAAGGTACTTACTGAGCCTTTCCGCTGGCTTACTTAACATGGGACCAGTATCTCTATGGATTTTCCGCAACATTTCTAGAGAGAGTTTTGCTGTGGAAACTATTAAATGCATCTCGCATTGAAATCCGCATCAAATTTCGAGCCTCAGTAAAACTTCGCAAATCTTAGAGATTTTGCGCTCGTCTAAATTATACGTGCCTTTTTCGGTGCTCCTGCAGCAGCCTTCTGTCGTGTTTTGTGTACCGTGGGGAATCAGTTCCGTCTGTTATTAATTCATTTGGTATGAATCTCTCGAGTGCTGTTGATACTATTTCTTTGAACTTAAGCCACATATGGTCTTCACTTACATAGTTTGAAAGGATTGGAGACTGTGTCTTAGAGAGTAGTTAACCGAATTGTGAGTTGCTTTTATAAATAGATGTATTTCGCGTTTAGTTTTGGTGAATTTCTCTGTTACGGAATTGAGCCTCGCTACTGATACAATCGTGTATAAAAGGAGCTGTAATGAGAGAGAGAATCAGATGCGCCAGCAGTCGCAGTATGTTGACGTTACCTGAAAAATGGTTCAAATGGTTCTGAGCACTATGCGACTTAACTTCTGAGGTCATCAGTCGCCTAGAACTTAGAACTAATTAAACCTAACTAACCTAAGGACATCACACACATCCATGCCCGAGGCAGGATTCGAACCGGCGACCATAGCGCTCGTTGGCTCCAGACTGTAGCGCCTAGAACCGCACGGCCACTCCGGCTGGCGACGTTACCTGAAAAGGCGCTTTTAGTGAAGCTGTATTATCAGAATGGGGAATGTGCTAGTTCAGCGTTACGATCCTATCGCCATAGGAAGGGGATTCGAACGGTAAAGGTCCGTTGACAAATGCAGCTGTGGCGATAATGATTTCGAAGTTCGAAGCCATGGGTTGTTTAGACTATAGACCCCGTAGTGGCCAACCGAGCACAAGGCGTAACGCTGCTGAGACTGTTCAGGAATAAATGGAGACAGTAGCGGGTTCGTCTGTGCACGGGGAAGTCAGCGCTCGTGCAGTCGCATGTCGCACCGGCATTCCATACACTAATTTGTGGCTGGCACTTAGGTGTACCCTCCGATGCTATCCGTACAAAATCCATCGGCATCATGAACTGTTACCTGGCGATTTAGTGAAGTGGAGGTCATTTGCGGTGTAGGCGTTTCAAAAGATGGCGGAAGATGACGATTGGTTGAGTAACGTGTTGTGGACCGACGAAGCTCATTTCACGCTCCGAGGGTCTGTCAACGCCAACAACTGCAGAATTTGGGCTACCGAAAATCCTAGAACTGTCGTGGAAACTCCATTGCACGACGAGAAAGTCACGGTATTGTATCCGTCGTGATGCTCAGGATTATTTGTGGCTAAGAGGTCAAGTGTGTTTTCGTAACCATTAACAATTTGAATGGCCTCGTGAACTAATTGTTCAAAATTATTTAAAAAAAGCATTTAGAACAATTAGGGAAGTAGCTTTCTATCTACAATAGGGTATTGAAAATGTATTTTTGTCAACATACGGAAGGTAGATTCAACTCACTGCCAACTATAATTGTATGAGTAGGGTACCTATTTGCGTTGAGACTCGAGTTTTCTTTGAAATGTTCAGCAACTGTTTCATCTGAGACCGGGGTTCGGTAAAAGGAGCCAGTTATTAATTTATTCCGGTTGTCTAATATAACCTCTGCCCATACTAAGTCACAGGAACTACCTGCTTCAATGTCGCTTGTGAGCTGGAACACACATTACATTATTTTTCCTTAAGTTGTGCTTCTTGTTTCTGTTGTTGTGGAGATCGTTACAATTACGGCTTTTCCCTCCAAAACCTAGGATGCTTTCTCTGTGACCCTGTAAATACGAGAGCTAGACAATGTAGAACAACAACGTACGTTACAAGCATAGCATTCTGTATTACTTCATTTCCTTATTTCTAACGTTTTGAAACTGTACGTCGAATTTAGCTGACATGTCAATCATAGATGTTCTTATCTCTGTTTATGAACGTACTTTCAGTCATGTTTTGAACATTGTCCCGCTACACTTTATTTACTAATGTTTCGCCGCAAGGGATATCTGATTTTAGAGAGTAAATTAATATGGAGTATGTCGTTCTTCTTTTCGAACATTCACCTACCCATTTCTTCTTTCCTTATTGTCTTTTGGGCATGCAGTTGTAGTAATTAAAGTAGGTACAAATGCAGTGATCAAAAAGAAATGATTAGCGTACATTCGCATTCTCTTTACATCGTTCCTTTCTTGTTGCTTCCATGGCGATGGACGGTTTCTATCGCAATCAGTAAGCGTGAAAGGAAGCTACCGTACAGACAGAGGGATCTATATTTATACTTGGCAAAACTAATTACATACTGACATAATCGTCGGAATTGTTTTCGTTCCCAAAAGTTATAAATATTGCGATTTCGGAAAAGAAGCTCTGTCTTTCGCCAAGATGTCGAAGAAGAAAGTCCCTTGCGTACTGGTTGTATCGAGTAAGATGTGGAGACGGCGGTTTGAAAGGGGACAGAAGTATTACGAGGAAGGGCGTCCCTTACCTGAGGGATCGCTACTCAACCCACCTGGCGAAGGGGCAAGCGTGGCAAATGTCCGGCGTGGCAAATGTCCGGCATTCGACTGACCACCATCGGCTCGCTAGTGGACTGTTATGTCTTACAGGGAGGGGGAATCTTTAGTTAAGGGCCCAGATCGCGAAGGTGGTACAAATCTCTACAAAATCCTCAGCCTCAAGGCATATCATGGGTCTATGCGATAGATATCTGTTGATGCGAAACATTTATTAGCAGGCATCCTCCTGGACATCGGCCGCACCCCAGTTGCATAAGCTTACTCAATCAAGCAGTGCCTTGTTTGGGCTAACCTTTAGTTTCCTCTCTACTCGTGGGATCAAGGTGAATCCTTCAAACATTGCTATCCGACTACTAGGTAGCAAAACTCAACACAATGAAAAGACTCCAATAACCAACCTTCCTGGAGAAAAAGCACTCTTACGCAAACATCAGGTATCAGTAATAAAACACAAGTTGGTAGTCAGGATGTCTTTTTAAACCTGAAAAGATGGTAGCCAGAATTTTTTTCACATATGGAAAGGACAGAGGGCAACTACAAGAAAGTTTGACTTTGCACCAAAAGGGGTCAAAGGACATCGCTGGTGCTTTGAAATCTGTAAGAAGTTTGAGAAATTTTGGTTGAAACATCCAGATGTCTGAATCCCTCGCGGAATCTGTCATAGGGACGGAGCTGCACATCGCCATGAACTACAGGAGGTTGTTATATGCATAAATGTAATAGACGTACCAAGAAAGGAGCTGTAGCATGAATCGGTTCAAGAAGGTGAAACTGACATGCAAAATATAATGAAAATAATAGATGGTATACAACTAAGAAGGACCACATTTATGATTACATTTAATGAAAGAACACCTCCTGAACACATCTGTTTAACAGTGAGGTCTGACATACCCAATCTATTGCCCTGTTATAAATAGTGTGTAAGTGACAGATCACTTGCGTGATGACTGGGTGTTGTGTGATGTCCTTAGGTTAGTTAGGTTTAAGTAGTTCTAAGTTCTCGCCGGCCGAAGTGGCCGTGCGGTTCTAGGCGCTGCAGTCTGGAACCGTGAGACCGCTACGGTCGCAGGTTCGAATCCTGCCTCGGGCATGGATGTGTGTGATCTCCTTAGGTTAGTTAGGTTTAACTACTTCTAAGTTCTAGGGGACTAATGACCTGAGAAGTTGAGTCCCATAGTGCTCAGAGCCATTTGAACCATTTTCTAAGTTCTCGGGGACTGATGACCATAGATGTTAAGTCCCATAGTGCTCAGAGCCATTTGAGCCATTTGAGCCATTTGAGCCACAGATCACTTGCGGAAGATGTACATTGTGGTGACAAAAGTCATGGGATGCTTCCTAATATCGTGTCGGACCTTCTTTTGTCCTCTGTAGTGCAGCAACTGGATGTGGGATGAAATCAACAAGTCTTTGGAAGTTCCCTGCAGGAATATTGAGCCATGCTACCCAATAGCCGTCCATAATTGCGAAATTGTTTCCGATGCAGGTTTTTTGCAAGAACTGACTTCTCGATTATGTCTTATAAATGTTCGATGGGATTCTTGTAGGGCGATCTGGGTGGCCAATCTATTCGCTCGAACTGTCCAGAATGTTCTTCAAACCAGTCTCTAACGATTGTGCTTCTGTGAAATGGCGCATTTTCATCCTTAAGATGTCCGCCCCCGGTAGCTGAGTGGTCAGGGCGACAGTCTGTCAATCCTAAGGGCCCGGGTTCGCTTCTCGGCTGGGTCGGAGATTTTCTCCACTCAGGGACTGGGAGTTGTGTTGTCCTAATTATCACCATTTCATCCACATCCACGGGCAAGTCGCCGAAGTGGCGTCAAATCGAAACACTTTCACCAGGCGAACGGTCTACCCGACGGGAGGTCGTCGTTACACGACATTTATTTATTATCCTTAGAATTTCCATTGCTGTTTGCTAACATGATGTCCATGAATGGCTGCAAATGGTCTTCAAGTAGCCGAACAGCGAGGGACCCAGTCCATTTCATGTAAAGACAGCCCAGACCATGCCAGTCTGGAGTAGAGGCAGTGGTACATTTAGGTTTATCGGGTTCCTGGGTGCAGCAAACATCATAATACCTTCCACACATACATAAAGAAAAGCTTGGAAATTAAAATATATGTAAACAGTATTTTTAAATTAATATTTTTGGGGGTATTCGTGTTTTATGTTTAATAAGTAGGGAATATGATGCATATTTTTATATTCTCAACGTCTGTCCTATTTTAGAATAGCCTCCATTTGTTTGCACATTATACTCCATAGTTACCGTCTTGAGCGGTAACTATGCCTGCACGTGTCATTCAATACTGTGTCAATCCAGTGCTTCCTTAATCAATACAATTAATGGTAGCATAATAACAATCAATAAATGTTGAACTGATAGTTGGACATAAATGCACAGGTTCCGAAATCCTGTCAGTTTCACTTTTTATGAAACATAAGTTCTTCACTTATACGTATATTTCTTGTGGTGTAGCATGTTTTGTAACAAAAATCAGTTCCTAAGCTCATTTTATACCCATACAAAGACGTTATAAAGTTGGGTGAAATTTCGAAAATCGGCCTGATTTTGAAGTATTGTATTAAAAAATGTGGCAACTGGAGCGCTTATCAAATAGTAACTTCTGAACAGAATGTTTATGAAGTTCTGAACTTTCTGTGTAGTGTTTTGATGTGCTGGCGACTCAGATGTAACACAGTCGTAGACCAGTGTGCAGCCGCCTGCAGCAGCGGTATGCAGCGTGTATACAGCTTTCAGTTTATTAGTTTTGTAAAGTCCTTCTGCGAAGAAATGAACAATGATTGTCTGTTTATGTATGTTTAGATTTATTAATTTTTTTCCCGAGTATTTGCATTAGCATCACCTGAGTGTGCTGTGTAATGTAGTGAACTAGTCCTTGGCGTGAAGAGTTGCCAGCAGCAGCAGTATTTAGTTTGCGTTGGGCATCTAGTTTCGTAATTTTATTGCCTGCTTTTACTTTGAAGTGGTTAGCAGTTACTTATTTATTGTCTGTGTTGAGTAGTGCTTCTCATTTCTCTGTTTGCGCATTTTTCGAGTGTTAAAGTAGCGTTATCTAACTTTGTCATGTTGTTGAAAAGATGTGAACACAAAATTATATCTGCAAACATATTATCAGCATGCTATACTCTAAGAGCCCTGTAGTCAGTGTATAACAGCCAGTGTTTATTAGTTACATGCTATTCATATATACAATCAATTCTTAGCTGTGTAATTATTTTCTGGAGAACAAATGCACAAAATATGAACACAGTTTTCACACTACAGAAAACGACAGTGAAAATAACCAAAAATGTAAAGATCTGTTCAAAACACTGCAGATTTTAACTACACCATGTGAGTACATTTACCAATCAGTTGTAGAGATGAACACAATTTCTTTTTAAAAAAGTCAAATGTCTTGTGAAATGATTTGTGTAAAAGTAAGAAATTCTCACACAATAGATTAGAGGCACTTTCGACGAGATTTTGAATGATGCTCAAAATCATGAACTTCAAGTGAGGTCCGTCAAATGCTTCTTTAATCTGTTTTATTTTTTACATTTAGACAAGTCATTTCACGAAATATTTTATTGTTTTTTAATCTTATTTTTTATTCATATTTTCTTCAGAAAGTGTGAAATATAATACATTTAAATATAGATCGGTATTTGATCATTATTCATAGTATACAAGATTAATTAATAAAACCGACAAACTGCATGGACGGATTCCAGATCGGAAATGGAGGAGAAAAGGCCCCATGAACATGTGCCAGGAAATACATTGTTGCCACGATAGATGGCGCTGACGAATGGCAGTTCCTCTGACCACGTGCCGTGTGTTCCTTATGTGTTGCGGGCTGTGTGACTGACGCAGCGTACTGTAAGCAGCAGAGTGGTCCTGTATTCATGTCGGGAGCAAGACAAGACGGTGTTTGTGTACGGTCAAGAAGATGAAATAGCTGGAGAGGCAGCGCAGCTATACATAGACAAGTACCCTCAAAGACAGCAACCACATCACACATTTCAAGCTCTTTTTGGGAGTTTGTGTGGTCATAGGTATTTTCAGACAAACGAACGTGCAGGGAGGCGGCGGACTGTGCGTACACCAGAGACGAACCCTAGTACAAGCTCCAAATCTGGTGTACGCACAGACCGCCGCCTCCCTACACTTTCATCTGTCTGGAAGGACCTCACACAAACGCCCATAAAGGGTTTGCAATATTTGTGGTCGTGCTGCCTCTCGACCGTTTCCATGTGCTTGACTGTATACAAACATTATCTCGGCTTGTTCCTGACATGAACATGAATACTGGGACATTCTCTGCTCGCAGTACGCTGCGTCGCACAGCCTGCAACACACAAGGAACACACGGCACGTAGTCAGAGGAACTGTCACTCGTCAGCGGCATCTACAGTGGCAAATGGCGCTTTCGGACACATGTTCATAGAACCTTTTTTCCTTCGTTTTTATTCAGGAATCCGTCCCTGCAGTTCGTCGGTTTTATTAATGTTCACCCTGTATACAGGATCAACAGAAAGCAGAGAAGTTTCAATTTATGTTATAATTTGATATTTAGTTTATTTTTTCAGTATAAAGGAAAGGCTTCCACAATTTCTAGACCAATGTAAAGTTATATGCCTATACCTAGGCATTGAGTATGAACTTTTTGACGCTTCATTTACATAGCTATCAACAGTTCTTCTGGAAACATCCCCAAGGCTGTGGCTAAGCCATGTCTCCGCAATATCCTTTCTTTCAGGAATGCTAGTTCTGCATGGTTCACAGGAGAGCTTCTGTAAAGTTTGGAAGGTAGGAGACGAGGTACTGGCGGAAGTAAAGCTGTGGGTACCGGGCGTGAGTCGTGCTTCGGTAGCTCAGTTGGTAGAGCACTTGCCCGCGAAAGGCAAAGGTCCCGAGTTCGAGTCGCGGTCGGGCACACAGTTTTAATCTGTCAGGAAGTTTCAGTTCTTCGTGTATTATTTCAATTTTCCCTCAAATCAATAATTAACCCGGACGTGGTAGGGAAGCTAGAAAATCTGAAACGAAAGTGCTAAGGCCATTGTAGATATAGTGTGGGTCAGTGAAGTGAAATGGAAAGAAGACAATAATTTATGGTCAGCTATGTATATGGTAATATCAACAGCAGCAGAAAATGGTGTAACGGGAGTAAGATTTCTTATGGATAGGAAGGTAGAGCAGAGAGTGTGTTACTGTGAACAGTTCAGTGACTGAACTTCGACCAATTAAATCGTTTTTAGCAAAATTATATCTCACGGATGTCATTTGGATACCACATTTGTCCATTTCCGAATCTTAGTTCTGCTAAGAAAATCCATAAAATTTTTTCCTCAAATCATTAAATTTGTATTAATTACCCTGATTACTTTTAATCAATTAATTTATTTATGGAAACGTAGACCTCATGCTGATCAGTTTGATACCACATTTGCCTATTCCCACTCTTCGTTTGGCTTTGAAAATTCGGACAAAAATTCATTGTGTAATTTTCTAGGAGTCTTCTTTTTCCTCCACTTAAACATCTGACCGAAAATAACATTGATTATTTTTACACAAAAAGCTCAGTCCATGACCATGGTACAAGATATAGACTGAACTCACATTAGCCAAGAAAGAATGAACATAAAACTCAAAACTGAATTTTCAACCAAGGAATAAAACTATGTAACAAATTGCCCAAGGGGAGCTTGGAGATTGTTAAAACGAACTTATTCAAAAACGCAGTTAAAATGTATCTGTTGTGCAATACATTCCATACGCTGTAGGATTACTTAGATAACACAGATTAGAGGTCTGGTAAAAAATATAACACAAATAAATATTATTAACAGTAATAATAACACAAAAATCATTTCACATTACAGTTTCACACTACGTTTTTTCTTCTTCTTTCTTTTAATTCTTTTTTGTGGTCATGCCTACTCCTAAAGCTACGCGGTCTATGATACTAACACCTTATCTTTTTTTCTGAGCCCGGCGTCTCACTATTACAGAGGACTGCTGACTCAGTTTTTCAGGCTAGCAAATGGAAAGCTGCGACACAGAAAGTGGAAAACGAGCCTCGTCACTATGGCTCTAGCAACTGATGGCGTGTGCAGTGGTATACTATGAAATAATGTGTGTGTAGGGACTGGGAGTGAGAATGAATAATGTTTAACAGTAGCCGCTTACGTAAGTACCTCACTCACGTTCAATAGAAAAAAAATTAAAAAAATGATTAAAAAACCAAAAAAAAACAAAAAAGGTGTAGCATCATTGATAAATAAACAAAACGTCCTCGGTCCCGATTTAGAAACCCACCACTACTTAAATTTTGAATAAAAATCATCAGAATCGACGGCCGAAGACTTCCAGTATAAGAAGTCACCCTCATTCTGTCAGTGGCTTTGTCAAAGAGGAAGGAGGATCGGAAAGAGGTTGAGGGCACTCTCTTGCCCTTGAGGTGGGAATTTACCTCTAAAGACGGAAGAATCAGCAATGATAAACGCCATGAGGATGCAGAAGGCCGAGGAAATCACGGCTTTAAAGACATATAATGTGTATCTACAGGACATGTGGCTTGTAATTGAAAAGTGTCATGTAGATCTCTCCATTGGAAAAAGATTCCCGAATAGTCTCCCATTCGGATCTCCGGGAGGGGACTGCCAAGAGGGAGGTGGCCATGAGAAAAGATTGAACAACCAACGAAAGGATAATGTTCTACGAGTCGGGGTGTGGCATGTCTGAAGTTTGGACGTGACAGGGAAGGAAGAAAATCTGAAAACGGAAATGCTAAGGCCATTCTAGATATAGTGTGGGTCAGTGAAGTGAAATGGAAAGAAGACAATAATTTATGGTCAGATATGTATATGGTAATATCAACAGCATCAGAAAATGGTGTAACGGGAGTAGGATTTCTTATGAATAGGAAGGTAGAGCAGAGAGTGTGTTACTGTGAACAGTTCAGTGATAGGGTTGTTCTGAACAGAATCGACAGCAAACCAACACCGACAACGATACTTCAGGTATACATGACGACGTCGCAAGCTAAAGATGAAGAGGTAGAGAAAGTATACGAGGATATTGAACGGGTAATTCAGTATGTAAGGGGAGATAAAAATCTAATAGTCATGAGGGACTGGAATACGGTTGTAGGGGAAGGAGTAAAAGAAAGAGTTAGGGGAGAATATGGGCTTGGTACTAGAAATACGAGAGGAGAAAGGCTAATTGAGTTCTGTAATAAATTTCAGCTAGTAATGGTGAATACTCTGTTCAAGAATAACAACAGGAGGAGGTATACTTGGAAAAGTCCGGGAGATACGGGAAGATTTAAGTTAGATTGAATCAAGGCCAGAGAGAGATTCCGAAATCAAATACTGGATTGTAAGGCATACCCAGAAGCAGATGTACACTCAGATCACAATTCGGTAGTGATTAAGAGTAAGGGTGGTAACATTAAGAGTGCAATAGAAATTCCACAGTTAAATGCAGAGGAGAAAGCGGATTCGTGGAAAGAGTACATTGAAGGCCTCTATGAGGGGAAGACTTCTCTGATGTTATAGAAGAAGAAAAAGCGAATAGAAGACATAAGAGATCCAGTATTAGAATCAGAATTTAAAACAGCTTTGGAAGACTTAAGATAAAATAAGGCAGAATGGGTAGATAGCATTGCATCAGAATTTCTAAAATCTGTAGGGGAAGTGGCAACAAAACGACTATTCATGTTGGTGTGTAGAATGTATGACTCTGGCGATATACCATCTGATTTTCGGAAAAATATCATCCACACGTTCCGAAGATTGCAAGAGTTGACAATTGCGAGAATTATAGCACAATCAGCTTAACAGTTCATGCAGCCAAGTCGCTGACAACAGTAATATACAGAAGAATAGAAAAGAAAATTGAGGATTTGTCAGGTGACAATCAGTACGGCTTTAGGAAAGGTAAAGGCACCAGAGAGGCAGTTCTGACGTCGCAGTTGATAATGGAAGCAAGACTAAAGAAAACTCAAGACATAGGATTTGTCGACCTGAAAAAAGCTTTTTCGACAGTGTCAAATGGTGCAAGATGTTCGAAATTCTGAGGAAAATAGGGGTAACGTATAGGGAAAGACGGGTAATATATAACATGTATAAGAACCAACATGTACAAGAACTAAGAGTGGATACTAAGGACAAAGTGCTCGGATTAAAAAGGGTATAAAAAGGGTATGAGATAGGGACGTTGTCTTTCGCCCCTACTGTCCAATATGTACATCAAAGAATCAATGACGGAAATATTCAAGAATGGAATTAAAATTCAAGGTGAAAGAATGTCAATGGTAAGATATGCTGACGAAATTGTTATTTTCAGTGAAAGTGAAGAAGAATTACAGGCTCTGCTGAATGGCATGAACGGTCTAATGAGTACAGAATATGGATTGAGAGTAAATCGAAGGAAAACGAAAGTAATGAGAAGTAGCAGAAATGACAATAGCGAGAAACTTAGCACCAGGATTAATGCCCACGAAGTAGATGACGTTAAGGAATTCTGCTACCTAGGCAGCAAAATAAACCGTGACGGACAGAGCAAGGAAGACATCGAAAGGAGACTGGCACTGACAAAAATGGCATTCCTCGCCAAGAGAAGTCTACTAGTAGCAAACATACGCCTTAATTTGAGATAGAAATGTCTGAGAATGTTTGCTTGAGCCGGCCGTTGTGGCCGAGCGGTTCTAGGCGCTTCAGTCCGGAACGGCGCTGCTGCTACGGTCGCTGGTTCGAATCCTGCTTCGGGCATGGATGTGTGTGATGTCCTTAGGTTAGTTAGGTTTAAGTAGTTCTAAGTCTAGGTGACTGATGACCTCAGATGTTAAGTCCCATAGTGCTTAGAGCCATAAAAAGCGTTTGCTTGGAGCACAGCATTGCATGGTAGTGAAACGTGGACTGTGGGAAAATCGGAACAGGAGAGAATCGAAGCATTTGAGATGTGCTACAGACAAATGTTGAAAATTAGGTGGACTGATAAGGTAAGAAATGGGGGGAGGAATCGGAGAGGAAAGGAAGTATATGGAAAACACTGACAAGATGAAGGGACAAGATGATAGGACATCTGTTAACACATCAGAGAATAACTTCCTTGGTACTAACGGGAGCTGTAGAGGGTAAAAACAGTAAACGAAGACAGATATTGGCATACGTCCAGAAAATAATTGAGGGCGTCGGTAGCAAATGCTACTCTGAGATGAAGTGGTTGGCACAGGAGAGGAATTCGTGGCGGGCCGCATCAAACCACTCATAAGAGTGATGATTCAAAAAACCTATTTCGAAAACAATATTAAACTCTGGGGATAAACCGAATGAGGAAGGATCGTTTTAAATAGCTTGGCCTTATATTCGGGAGGGTAGAGGGTCCTATTATCAACCAGCAATCCTCATTTAGGCTTTTCGTGGTTTCCCTAAGTTACTTCAGGCAAATGCCGAGATTGTTCCTACTTTAAAGACGAGGTCGACTACCTGCCCCATCCTTGTCAAATTAGATCTGCAAGTATGCGAAAGCCTGTATATGTGAACTAAGTTATTTTTGTTGTTCTTAAATTGAAACACTACGACAGGTCCAATAACCTTGTAAAAATGAACTATGAATAAAACTTCTGCTACTACTACTACTGTGTCACGCTATTTAAGTGCCAGAGTTGGATTGGTGTAGTCCTTGGAGAGTATGTGTTAGCCAGAAGCAGCGAATACACTGTATCTAGCGACTGCTTGGGAAAGTCATATACTTCTCGTTGAGCATTTGAATGCAGGTAAATACAGACAGTGACTGGTATCTCGTCTACGGATGCTGAAAAATTGTTAACCTATAGAGGCATCTAAGAAGAGAGAATGTATTAATATGAACTGGTACACGCAGAATGTACTCACCGTTTCGCTGTCGTCCACAGTAGCTGGTGTTTGCTGATTGTCACTTTTTGTGCTCTACAAAAATAAGAAAGACAGGTATTAATAAGCAGTATTAACGGACAGAAATCCTGTGAAGATGACAGTTTCGTTAAAAGCACCTCAGAAATGTTAAATACCTTTATTTAATTCCATGATAGTGAATCAAATGGCTATGAGCACTATGGGACATCTGAGGTCATCAGTCCCCTAGAACTTAGAACTACTTAAACCTAACTTACCTAAGGACATCACACACGTCCATGCAGGGGCAGGATTCGAACCTGCGACCGTAACGGTCGCGCGGTTCCAGACTGAAGCGCCTAGAACCGCTCGGCCACAAAGTCCGGCACTTTGTAGTGTAGGAGCAGCACAGCAGCAGTACTTTGATTGTGTCTACAGACACTGGGGTTAGCAGTACATTTATTGTTGGACAGCTGAACACCAGAACAGATAGACAGGGGCTGCGTCTATGGTGCATGCATGCTGTTGGAAGTTTCTTTGGTGACATATTTCAGATGATAGCCGCTAGATGTAGTGGCGTTGTGGCACCAGCGGCAAAATATGTGGCGCCTTCAGTGGTGCTGGGCATCAGATGTGTAGCAGCGCCTTCCAATAAGTCTAGCCTGGCCGAATCACACTCATCTGACGGTGAATGGTAAACAGCGGCAGGGTTCTGCACAGCCGGTTCTAGGCGCTTCCGTCTGGAACCGCGCTGCTGCTACGATCGCAGGTTCGAATCCTGCCTCTGGCATTGATGTGTGTGATGTCCTTAGGTTAGTTAGGTTTAAGTAGTTCTAAGTCTAGGGGACTGATGACCTCAGACGTTAAGTCCCATAGTTCTTAGAGCCATTTGAACAATTTGGTTCTGCACACATGGGAGGAAGACGAAAGTAGGTACTGCTTGCATGGCTCTCCCATTATCCCTTAAAGACAGATCTGACAAGGAACCCCCTTGAGTGCGAGGTCGCAGAAGGCCAATGATGTTTACGGCATTCGACGCCCTACAGTTTGTCTATCATGAAACCACAATATTGGCTGCTAATGGCAACAGGCAGTAGGACTGGAAGTATCAAATGGTGAACACAGCATTAGGCCATGGAGCGTAGTTGAACTGTTATATGTACGCGTGGTATCTGTTCTTTCGGATATGTCCGAGTCGATTATATAAATGCGTGGTGTCTGTTCTTTCGAACATCTACGAGAGAACAGACACCATGCATTTATATAATCGATTCGCTTCGATGGTTTATGAATTTACAACCTTCAGTGAGGATGCTCGTTAGCGTTCGACCTTCAAGCGGGAATCTAAAAAATTAGTGAGCATGGAGGACATTGACGGGGACTGCAGATAGGTGGCGCTAGGTGGGAATGTGGGTTGTCTGGGGAGCGTGCCGTGATAGTCCACGCATTTGCGATAAACGCTGCGTCCGGATGGAGCAGTGGTTAACGGAATTGCCAGGTAAGCAGGAGATCCCGAGTTCGAGTCACACTCTGGCACAAATTTTTCACTCGTCGCTGCCGATTCCGCACAAAGTCCCGATGCAGCTGATATCATCAATTCCTTCCCTTCCCTTTCTCCCTTCCCATTTTCTTCTTCTTCCTCTTTTTCTTCTTCAATTTACATAATCAGTAGTTGAACTGTTTGGTCGACGAGTAACTCAAAACAGTGCTGTAATGCTAGCGGTTTTAATACAAACAGAACAATGGCAATGATATACAAAGAAACATTGCATTATATTTACAACAACAGCCGACATTTCGTTAGAAAAGAACCAAAGGAATTTCACAGAGTGAGAAAGAAATGGCAGATGAAATATTAGTGTTTCTGCAAGATGAGTCGGTGGAATGTGTGGTATCGTATACGCTTGACTGTACGGACAATGTACAGTCATACTCAAAAGTATCCGAACGACCGGAATTGCATTTCGCCTGATTCACATGCAACCCACATAACGCAGCTGTCTAGCAGGTCCTCTAATCGCTCCTTGGTACAGTCGATTGACTAGAAAATGGTTCCAACAAGTCACCACTAGAAAACACTGCTCTGTATCGAAATAAGTCAGGATGTAAAGTAATACCACGATATTACAAATATCAGGGAATACCTTATCATAGGTAAGACTGTCCTTAAGGCTTGTAAGCTCACATTTATTGCAATAATTGACGTACTTGAAATGTTACCACTCTCATTATTACGTCAGATAGGCTAAAATGGTTCAAATGGCTCTGAGCACTATGAGACTCAACATCTTAGGTCATAAGTCCCCTAGAACTTAGAACTACTTAAACCTAACTAACCTAAGGACATCAAACACACCCATGCCCGAGGCAGGATTCGAACCTGCGACCGTAGCAGTCCCGCGGTTCCGGACTGCAGCGCCAGAACCGCACGGCCACCGCGGCCGGCACGTCAGATAGGCAACACACGTAGTATGTTCGTCGTATTCATGATTTACTCTTCAAAGTAACATACCGTACTTGTTATTTGACACAAAATGATACTAAAATTTAAGTTATTCACGAGCAGCTAGTTAAGAATATGTATGAACTTCAAATGACACGACTAACCGTCTAGTTCTGCTTATGGATTCAAACCTAGGTCATGCAGACTAAGATTTCGTGACTGACGGAAAGAAACAGTCAATCCTGACTAGGCATAAAGAGACTGATATACCTCGATTTTAGACAATATCAGTTAGCAAATATCAACTTTAAATTACATAACGTAAACGTTTTTAACGGACGCGAATTCCTACCCAGCATCTATTGTCCCTGTTAACGAACTACGAGAGATGTTAAATATTGCTTCTTCACAAGTAACTTACTTGAAATGCGGTGAGGTAAACCATTACATCTGATAGGGATTCGAACCCAGAACCTAATCGGATTGATATCGAAGCACAATCAACTGTGACATATCGGATTTTCTCGGCAGTAGCTAGATGTTTTAACTGAAATGACGAGGCGAAACATTAATCTTATCCTTCCCAGGACTCCAACCCAGCACCCATCGCTGTTATATTCTAAAGAAAACGAACGTTAAATATGGATTTATTACACCAGCAGCGACATGTGAGCATGTTTGAACTGGAAATAATATGACGAAGAGTTTAGTACTGATTGGGAATCGAACCACACACACATCGTTGTTGACTGCACACAAAGAGACGTCAGCCACCAGCAGCTCGGAATAACATCCTTGAACTTACAGTGATCTCGAAAATAGTTCTGTGTCTCACTGGGAGTCAAAAACGTCAGATATCGTTAGTGTTCACATCGAATGGTTCGTTGGTTGGTTTCGGGGAAGGAGACCAGACAGCGTGGTCATCGGTCTCATCGGATTAGGGAAGGATTGGGAAGGAAGTCGGCTGTGCCCTTTCAGAGGAACCATCCCGGCATTTGCCTGGGACATCGAATGAAAATGCATTAAAAATCAAAATTATTATCCACCAGCAGATAGGTGTTCTCATGCTAGAGCTTGATAATACATAATGCAAACTATAGTACCGGGCCAGGATTCGAATCCATTCAAGCGCAATTTGTGGAGATGTTGAGGAATCTGCAGTTTTGAACAAACAACAAATTGTAGTCGAGCTGTATTGTTACGAAGGGATCAAATTCCGCGTTAAGGGCGGTCTGAGTTGCATTCCCAGTTTAGAACCAATTTTATCGACATACAGAAGCTCAAATAAAAGATGGAATAAGTGTCCTGTGACCCTACATAGCGTTTGTTTAGTCACTAGAAATAAATAACTAGTATAAGAATGGTTACTGGTGATAGAGTTTCTACATGTCGCCATTCCTGACTTTGTTGTGGTTCAACCTAACGTTTACTTGGTAGAGAAGGCATATCATGTTTAATGTGAATTTAAGACCACAATGGCATTATAGCTTCTTCACTTGGTGTAGCCAGAAGCGAACAGAATCTGTCTCTCCCTATGAAAAATCATCGGTAGCGACTGGAATCGAACCTAGACCTTCTGTATATGATTCAATCATCAATCCAACAGACCAGCAAATACTTTTCTGTGTAACTTATTTTTCTATCATAACACTGTTGCGGCACACTCGATGAGAATTCTGACACACAGACTCCCTGTAGTGGTTGGCAGCATGTTCAGTACACTCATTTACTTGGTTGACCGAATCGCCACGAATAGCTGCCTCGGCTACCCAGTGCATACATTCGACTCTATTTTGTAATCACCGAAATAAAATAACGTAACTGCCACCTACACAGAACTGCCAGCAGTTTAGGATGCAGAAATTTCAATAGGAAATGTTCCTTTCCAATTGAGCTACTCTATTGCCCTATCTGTTTGTTGACACCGTCGTGCAGTGCAAATGAAAAGCTGTAACTGTCTGTCGCTCAGAGGTCTAGATCCGGCCACATGCATTATTTCACAGCACTGTGCAATGCGCAAGTTCTGGAGGAACTGTTGCTGACTTCTGGACATGCTGTAGCTACGTGACAGTTAGTAGCGTAACGGTAAGCGTCGCGCACTGCAGCTAAGACGTCGCGAATTCTATTACATTCTCTGCTACATTTTTTTTAAACGCAATTCTGCTGTCTGCTGAAGTTATCAATCGAATGGAACTTTGAACACAATTCCCTTCACTTCTCAACCCAAAATAGTCGCATGTGGATAAAGGGCTAACTTCTGCGACATTTTGTTCTTTTCAGGTTTAATAGACGGCCAGGCAGCAGATGCATCTCGAAGTTTTTGTATTATGTATGGGGAGAGCGCACCGTGCCAAAATAGTCAGAAAAGTATTTTCTACATGAGCTGTCGTCTGGTAGTGGCATTTTATTCTTCTTCAAACCTTGTTTAACAGCTTTAACTCAGAACAAGTTTTCTACATGCATGTAATCAATAAACTGCATGTGCATTGTTCAAATGGCTCTGAGCACTATGCGACTCAACTGCTGAGGTCATCAGTCGCCTAGAACTTAGAACTAATTAAACCTAACTAACCTAAGGACATCACACACATCCATGCCCGAGGCAGGATTCGAACCTGCGACCGTAGCGGTCACGTGGTTCCAGACTGAAGCGCCTTTAACCGCACGGCCACACCGGCCGGCCATGTGCATTGTCAAACTGTTACAGATAACATAAGCGAATTCGCATATATCGTTGATGATTAATTTATCTCTAATGTTTAGTATTGTTTTAACAATACTATAAGAAACCTTAAAAAAATTGTGCACTGTATTATAAGAAATGAAATAAAACTATCCACGATAACCTTACGACGAAAGTCTGTTTTAATAAAACTGAGTATCTGTACACAAGGGTGCCTCTGAAGTGCAGGATTTGATGTGTAAAGGTTTTCTTCTGATTTCGTTACAGAATTTTTTCTGGAAATTCGCAGCTCCGTAAAATAATCCACAAAAAAAGAAAACCTCGCAGACGCTGGCCTCTACCATCATTAGACGTGACGACTCGTTGAACCGTTGCAACACGAGGCACGGCCGGTACCACGGGGCTACGGACACATGGCTGCTAGCATACACTCACATCACGGTGTTGGTTGCTCAGCCTCATTACACATCGTGAAAGATAATAAAAGTTGTCACTTATGTGAAGAATAGCATTTCTTTAGCCAAAAAATTTAATTTTCTGTCTCAGTGTCTTATTTTACATGAGGATTATATAGAACGAGTCATTCAAATGCAAAGGGAATATCAAGTGAATTTAGCGAGTCATTTCAGTAACATACGCGGAAGTGATTGGACTGTCACAGTGTTGCCAAATGTTTGTGTCGATGTTGCCAATTCTCAGCAGTGCTAGGAAAAGCTCTGTAGCGGTATAGAACGAGAATCCCGTGCTCGTGTCATGGGAGGATACGGAGAGGAGGCGCGAGGTTTGGTTAATATGCAGCGTTTTCTTCTACCAGTTGTGTCAAACATTCAAGTGTGTAATCTTCCATCACGATTACAGTTTCCCACAAAATACACTCCTGGAAATGGAAAAAAGAACACATTGACACCGGTGTGTCAGACCCACCATACTTGCTCCGGACACTGCGAGAGGGCTGTACAAGCAATGATCACACGCACGGCACAGAGGACACACCAGGAACCGCGGTGTTGGCCGTCGAATGGCGCTAGCTGCGCAGCATTTGTGCACCGCCGCCGTCAGTGTCAGCCAGTTTGCCGTGGCATACGGAGCTCCATCGCAGTCTTTAACACTGGTAGCATGCCGCGACAGCGTGGACGTGAACCGTATGTGCAGTTGACGGACTTTGAGCGAGGGCGTATAGTGGGCATGCGGGAGGCCGGGTGGAGGTACCGCCGAATTGCTCAACACGTGGGGCGTGAGGTCTCCACAGTACATCGATGTTGTCGCCAGTGGTCGGCGGAAGGTGCACGTGCCCGTCGACCTGGGACCGGACCGCAGCGGCGCACAGATGCACGCCAAGACCGTAGGATCCTACGCAGTGCCGTAGGGGACCGCACCGCCACTTCCCAGCAAATTAGGGACACTGTTGCTCCTGGGGTATCGGCGAGGACCATTCGCAACCGTCTCCATGAAGCTGGGCTACGGTCCCGCACACCGTTAGGCCGTCTTCCGCTCACGCCCCAACATCGTGCAGCCCGCCTCCAGTGGTGTCGCGACAGGCGTGAATGGAGGGACGAATGGAGACGTGTCGTCTTCAGCGATGAGAGTCGCTTCTGCCTTGGTGCCAATGATGGTCGTATGCGTGTTTGGCGCCGTGCAGGTGAGCGCCACAATCAGGACTGCATACGACCGAGGCACACAGGGCCAACACCCGGCATCATGGTGTGGGGAGCGATCTCCTACACTGGCCGTACACCACTGGTGATCGTCGAGGGGACACTGAATAGTGCACGGTACATCCAAACCGTCATCGAACCCATCGTTCTACCATTCCTAGACCGGCAAGGGAACTTGCTGTTCCAACAGGACAATGCACGTCCGCATGTATCCCGTGCCACCCAACGTGCTCTAGAAGGTGTAAGTCAATTACCCTGGCCAGCAAGATCTCCGGATCTGTCCCCCATTGAGCATGTTTGGGACTGGATGAAGCGTCGTCTCACGCGGTCTGCACGTCCAGCACGAACGCTGGTCCAACTGAGGCGCCAGGTGGAAATGGCATGGCAAGCCGTTCCACAGGACTACATCCAGCATCTCTACGATCGTCTCCATGGGAGAATAGCAGCCTGCATTGCTGCGAAAGGTGGATATACACTGTACTAGTGCCGACATTGTGCATGCTCTGTTGCCTGTGTCTATGTGCCTGTGGTTCTGTCAGTGTGATCATGTGGTGTATCGGACTCCAGGAATGTGTCGATAAAGTTTCCCCTTCCTGGGACAATGAATTCACGGTGTTCTTATTTCAATTTCCAGGAGTGTATATACGAATAAAACACTTACCTTGTAACTTTGTGACAAAAGTTTATTTCAGTACAATAAAAAGTCTTTGGAAATCAACTTTGCCCACCTGCCACGAAAGGTAAGATAACAAACACTTTGCACCTCGAAATCGATTGCATTTATGTGCAGCCTTGTGATCATACAAGTAGAATTTCATGAACTGCACGAGAATGTAGAAAAATGTTGTTGCGAATGGAAGCTGTAAGAAACACAGCTAACTAATTATTCTGTACCACGTAATAATCAATTCATTTGAAAATTCAGAAGAGATGAAACTAAAAATTATGACCATTAAGACAGCAACTAAAGCGCGGTTGCGTGCACTGAGCAGATTTGAGCTTTTTCATCATCAGATCTATACAAATAATGTATATTAACCAGCGTATTCATTGCTTTCGTAACGTTTCCCTCTTGTTTAGTCGTCTAATGATGAACTGGATCCACATCCATGAGTCTGAACACAAGACGCCGAGATAAATGTGTATATTCTCCGTGACGAAACATCCCACATTCTATTCATTCTGATCCATTCGTTACGTTCATCGGCAGCAATGAGTGATAGGAAAGCTGTTGCGATGTGCCGAATAACAATAACAGTGGTAGTAATAACAAATCAATAATCAAGGATGTTTACTGCATTACAGACGATTAACAAAATAACCAAGAAAGGCTGAGTGTTTAATTGGCGCACTGCGTAGGTGTTCTTACCACTTTGTTACTGAATCCTGTTGTGGTTGTTTGCAGAGAGAACAGAAAGACCCATGTAGCCATAGATATCGCAAGTACAACGAGAAATTACCTATCAACTATCCTTGCTGGCCGGCCGGAGTGGCCGTGCGGTTCTGGGCGCTACAGTCTGGAACCGCGCGACCGCAACGGTCGCAGGTTCGAATCCTGCCTCGGGCATGGATGTGTGTGATGTCCTTAGGTTAGTTAGGTTTAATTAGTTCTAAGTTCTAGGCGACTGATGACCTCAGAAGTTAAGTCGCATAGTGCTCAGAACCATTTGCACTATCCTTGCTTTGTATCACGAGACGAACATGGCGTCACTGAGCTGATATTTGAAATACATTTCTGTTTTCTTTTTCTTTGTCTTTTTATTTTTATTTTTTGGGGAAAGCATCGAGAAGCGAGAATATAAGCAAGTGGGCATATAACCTGTTTACAGTTATTTTCATCAGGATACATAATGCAAAAATACAAGGTTTAAGTGTATTATTGCGTAATTCCAGTTATTGACAGTCTATTCGAGAGCTTGCTCGCTTTCAGGGGGGTGAAACCTGTCACAGAAGCAAGCAAAACACAAATATTTCTTGCACCATGTGCAACACAAACGAAATCTCGCTGCACTGACGTGTTGTCCGATATATTGCACGGAAAACATATCTGACTCATGTTGCTAAATACAGCTCTATCAGATACCAATATGGATGCGTACCAAGTGTATAAAAGTATATCTTGAAATACGCAGAAAGACACATAGAGGTGTTCGACTGAAACATAGCCATGACCAAGATTGTAACTGGGGTCGACAGCATCGTCGTCTACCACCTTGACAACTCGAACGGCGACAGTGCTCGGCCGTTTACTTACGTTAACTGGTATCAAAGCTACAGCATGAAAACACAAAATGTTAATAACCCGAAGATCATTAATTCTGGAACCCATAGGACGTAAAGCAGTCATCAGTCGGAAGAGTGGTTTGAACACCACAGTGCTTTAATAGGCACGGTCTTGTTGGAGGTGGTATGCAGTATTCCTTCGACCTTTGAGTTGACTTACCTAGCCAGTTAATAGGGGAACCTACAGTTTAACGTGGCTTTCGGACCACAGTGCAACTCCGCATTTTTCACATCAACAAACACTGTCCGAGGGGAAATAAGCGTAAAATGGTACATAAAAATGGTGGGACTGACGAGGGATCGAACTAGAGACCTTCGTATCCACAGTCGTGCTCTTTATCACCTTCCCACCATACAGCCAACACTGAGTGCTTTGCTTGGCATTAAAATTAAGGATCTCTCCTTTGTCCTTGCGTTGGCAGTTGCGTGTCCCTTAGGAGACCTTACCTTTGGAATTACCCTCGTATACGTGAGTGTAAACGCCTTCCAATGCCCACTCAAAGAAGACAAGGATACACAGTCTAGCTTCAATATTATAAATACACCTCAATTTGTGGATGAACTCAGACTTAGGTTGATAATAATTTTGAATATTTAGCAGTGCTGTACCCATTGGTATTAAACACGTTTACACCCAATGATTCCCACAGCTACAGGAACACCACTTGTGATACCTCTTAGACAAAATACTTACACAGTGCTATCAGACGAAAAGATCACCCTGACACAAAATGTGGGAAGTTTGTTTTACAACCTTCGTACCTGGATAAAGAGACTTTCCTATTTGAGGGATCTGTGAACGTTGCTGCTTAAGACGATTTCAGAAGAAACTAAAATCCTTCAGCTACGCCAATGTTTAAAGAAATCGTCTTAACGGCACTAAATCGTGGTTTATGAATCGTTTACGGCCGTACTCTGCCGCATTTCACTGGTTGGAAGGCAAAAAGCTTACTAATAAATTTCAGAGAAGGAAAAGGGGGACGAAATGTCTCCCACTCGAGGACCATGTTGTTTTATTTAAATGATTAGAAAATCAGGTAAAACGAACAGTGAGGTTGTCAGTATCAGCACATTACTTTTGTCAATATGATGTTGCATCGCCCAGGGCCTGTAATGATAAAGGGCCCGTTTAAGGTCAGGCAAATTGCATACAGAAGTGGAAGATCCTGCAATCCGTATGCATTGCATACACACAGAAATTACTGTTACAGTATACTTATGGAGCCCAATGAGTGAATTGCATATTTTACGGTGAGAAAGAGCACTGGCAAACAGTCTTCGCTACATTAGGTTACTTAAACTGGTGTCACTCTGAGCTAGAATTTATGGTCAGCGACCAAGGACAATGAGTCCAACGCGGGTTTTACAACTGTGAAATACTTTCCTACATTATAGAGGCGAATATTAAGTTAGAACTAATATTGCGAAAATTTTGGACTTGGATAGCTTAGAATGAAAATATTTCTGTTTATTGCAAAGGGAAACAATTTATTTTCTAAAATATTCTCTGTCATACACAACTTCAAACAGGTCACGTCGACCAAATCATACGGAAGAACTGACAGCGACGTATATCGGAAGGCAGTAAGATCCCTTGGCTTTTGGCTTGGCAGTATTCGACAGCCATTTCTAGGCGCAAGTAAATGAAGGAAGGCAGCGCGTTTTTGTTATCAAGTAACGTCTTCATCAATTACTTTAGTTTTAATGTGATCTACGAGTAATTGCTGATGTTTGAAATTAACATGTAATGGATTCCGTAGACAGGTAAAGAACCTCATCTTGGGCAACTACTTCTATAACGACCAAAAGGCCTTAAATTATCTTCAAGCACATGTGTTCCAGCAGCGGTATGAAGAAAATGATAGTAATAATGACGGTAATAATCGAATTATCCGGTAACTTCACACTTCACAGTGGATTTTCTCGAACTAAGACATTTAATGAATTAGTAAAAATTACAAAATGGCTTCACGTCGAGGCTTTGATGCCTAGAAGAGTCTTGACATCCTGCTAACAGGAGAACAGCATAATCTCCACATCAGAGGCTTGCTTCTACTTAACCATTTAATAGACTCGCATTTTTTCCACCGTGACTAATTTTGTAAGCTAAGCACATCATCCGTTACAGCACACTCCTGTGACTGGGAAATGTGGCCACAATGGTCTGGTGGAACGAACTATGACAAGTGCAATTCATGGGTGTAGGCATTTACTTTTAAGAGGCACAAACAGATTTACTTTGCCTCTGGTATCCTAGAGAGAAAGATGTTATAATCCAGAATCCGCATTGAACATCGCGTTCCTTCATTCCCAACTGGGCAGAGCCGATTTACTATGGGAAATGACATGGGTGGAGGTCATGGTAAACAGAAATACTGTCGCCAGTAAACTTACTTACATTAGAAAATTTTATTTTATTTGATGAACCAATAGCCATTTAAAGGAACAGGGTTCTTATTTTACTTGTACTTGATTGAACTAGAGACGTTGAAAAATTTGGTGCTGGACTGTGATTCGAATTCGTATCTCCACTTTCGAGGATCTGAATCTCTCGGAACAGTATAATTCAATCATTTCGTTCCTATCCCAAGACTGCAATCTTCTCTAGGTCTCCTCCAAAGGTAAGTATGTGGATCTGAATCCGGATCCAGTACAAAAATATTCATAATTTCATTTCAAGCTCTATCACGTCCACACCGGCCTGCTAGTGAAAGTTAACGTGTATTTTTAATGTCTGTTCATGTGTTGGCAGTAATTTCTGGTCAAACACGCACACATCTTGCTGTTGGTGAGTAAGCAATTGTTAATTAAGCTATATTCGTGGACGATAAAGAAGAACGATAGGAGTGCGGTTCGATTGTCGTTCAGGCACAAAAATTTGTATCTTTATTTTAGATTCAAACACCTAGCAGCTGGTAAGGAAAACCGATACGTAATATTTGATTTTATTACAAAAACTGTCGTCTTTTATTTTCAAGTTTAGATTTGGTTACTGATATTGGCGAAAATTTCGGTAATTCATGACTCTTAAAGGCTAGTCAGCAATATGAAATGATTAGATTAGATTAGACTAGATTAATACTTGTTCCATAGATGATGAATACGACATTTCGTAATTATGTGGAACGTGTCATTTTAATGAATGGTTTTTGTACATACCAGTATTTAATTTCTTTACAACAATTTTTTACCCTCTCATTCTTTTTTATTTTTATCTCTCTCTCTCTCTCTCTCTCACACACACACACACACACACACACACACACGCACACACACACACACACACATTCTCTTTTAATTTTTAGTTGTTTGTTGTGCTCGACTATCGGTGAGGCACGAAAACGTCTGTGAATGACCTTCTTAGTTATGAGTACAGTTACGAAAGAAATATAAAAACAACTATGAGAGTTACTGACCTATGATCCTTAGTTTGCAGTCAGTTCTGAGTATTATTAGTAACTACGCTCCAGTGCCTATACCTAGTTACAGATATGCGAATCAGACGCATTATGTATTCCAGGCCGTAGCAGTCGCCTCTTTGAGACGCCAGCTATGGTCACTTCCCAGCCCGCTGTAGGATCACATCAGTTCGTCTTCTTGCTGCTGGTACTGTAACTGAGATTTGGCAACAACGCAAGGTATGTTTGGCAACTCTGTGATCGACGAGTTACTTCATGGTGCGCACGGAATTAAGCCTCAAAGTTCACTTGAATTTTCCTGCCATTTCCATTGAATAATCTGAATTATTATCGCTTGAGGTGTAACAGAAGATTGTAAATTTACGGTTTTCGACCCAGGAAAGTTGTTGCGCGTGGAAAACCTGGCCCGGCACTATAGTTTGCATTATGTTCAAAAATGGTTCAAATGGCTCTGAGCACTATGGGACTCAACATCTTAGGTCATAAGTCCCCTAGAACTTAGAACTACTTAAACCTAACTAACCTAAGGACATCACACACACCCATGCCCGAGGCAGGATTCGAACCTGCGACCGTAGCAGTCCCGCGGTTCCGGACTGCAGCGCCAGAACCGCTAGACCACCGCGGCCGGCTATTTGCATTATGTATTATCAAGCTCTAGCATGAGAACACCTATCTGCTGGTGGATAATAATTTTGATTTTTAATGCATTTTCATTCGATGTCAACACAAACGATATCTGACGTTTTTGACTCCCAGTGAGACACAGAACTATTCCGCCGCCGGCGGCCGTGCTGTGCCGACGTGCGGAGTGGCTGTTGCGGTGTTTACGTCGTCGCTGCGAGCGGCCGGCGCTGTGTGGTGAGTGCGCGCTTTCTGCGTTAATCATAGTCCACGATCACATTTCTAGAATGACATAATGGAACAGACAACGCGACGCGATACTTTGAAGTTGATTTTCGATCCGAACTACGCCCGACCGAAACCTTACGAAGTTGAGGTATTTATCGAAGAAACTTTTCAGATCAAAGTGGATGAATTGATTGAAATTCACCTGTCGATTGTCAGTCCGACTGTGTTCCTTAAGTTATCCAGTTCTGACACGTGCGACCAAATTGTAGAAGCATGTGGTGGGGTGGCAAAATTCAAACATTCAGACGGACACATTGGGCAGGTGACGGCTTCGCGTGCCGGAATGGGAATAAGAACGGTTCGAATCTTTGAGCTCCCCTTTGAAATAACGCCCGAGGAGATTAACAACAAACTGAGGGACTATGGCGCCATTATCAGCAATGTCGCCGAAAAATGGTCTAGTCTGCACAAGTATCCAGTATTAAATGGAGTCAGGCAAGTTAAGATTGACATGCTGAAACATATCCCATCGTATCTCTGGATTGGTGGATATCGAGCGATCATCATTTACGATGGCCAGCCGAGAACCTGCTCGGGTTGTGGTTCGACCCAACACGTCCGCGCGCAGTGTGTTCAACGGCGTGTGACGCAACTGCCGACTGGGGAGCGAGACTCGCCTAGTCAGATGGCCACGCTACCCATGACGTACGCCGCCGCAGTTCGCAGTGACGTCGCCCCAGACATGTGTTTCGACAGGGCGGTAGTTGCTTATGCCGACGTTCCCGATGGTAACGTAGCCATGGATACTAGCAGCACAGAAGCTACAGGTCCAGCACACTCACAAGACGAGGAAACTGACAGGCGTGCAGAACAAGGCCAGGCTAAGACGGCAGAAGAAGGCATGTGCAAATCACTCGAAGAAGTCGGGCAGCACAATGAGGACACGGTTGCCACGTCGGAGGATAATGACCAGCAGCCTACAACTGTTTCACCAAAGAAACGGAAGAAACGTCGAATAGCCCGTCAGGGAGCAGCA
This sequence comes from Schistocerca nitens, assembly GCF_023898315.1. Classification (NCBI taxonomy): domain Eukaryota; kingdom Metazoa; phylum Arthropoda; class Insecta; order Orthoptera; family Acrididae; genus Schistocerca; species Schistocerca nitens. The sequence continues at coordinate 419,192,537 of NC_064616.1, forward strand.
GAAATCGCGCCAATCCTGCGTGAAAAGGCGAAACAGATAGGTCAAGAACTGGCGGAGACGACACAGGAAACTCCTCTGGAAGATCGAACAACAAAGAAGAAGACCCGAAATGAGGACACTGAACCCGACCGTGGAATCCACATTCCAGACGGTACAGATAGTCCGAAGGACCCTCCACCTGTACCAAAAACGGACACGCGGGAAGTTACGTGCACGCGAGACTGGGCGGATGACATGGAGGAGCAAAGCCATGATGCAGAGATGGCTGACATACCACAACATTCAGGACGGACGGCACCCGACCGTCGACAAGATGTGTCCACCCGGCAACAAACCACCATCAAAGACGCTCGTGCAGCAGACGATGATGCCGACTTCTTCTAAGTGGAGCAAACATCCACTTCACTTGGCAAACAGTATCCCACCTGACACGGTATAGTCGACATGACGTCCTTGCAGGCGTACAGAATTGCGATCTTGAATATAAATAAAATTAGCAGCACTCTCAATCTGAGAAATCTCCAAGATTTTCTGTACGCAGCTGATATTGACATCTTAATGTTGCAAGAAGTAACGGCTATCCGTTTGGACGACATCACTGGCTACAACGCCGTCATCAATACTGGCAATGACAATAGCCTCGGCACAGCGATTATGACTAAAGAGGGGATACTACTTACAGACGTGGCGCAACTGCCGAACAGTAGAGGTCTCGCTGTCACGATAAAGAACACCAGGTTTATCAACATATGTGCCCCGTCAGGAACAGGAAACAAGCGCCGCAGGGCCGAATTTTTCAAGGAGGACATCGCCCCCCTTTTCGCGGTGCGATTTGAACAAATAATATTTGCGGGTGACTTTAATTGCGTGCTGAGTCCCAAAGATCAGACGCCAAATTTTAACAAATCTCTGGAGCTGGAGAACATTGTCAGAGACTTCCATCTGTTTGATACTTGGGAACTAAAACACAGTGATAGGCTAGGTTTCACCTATATCACCAGCCATTCTGCCAGTCGTATCGACGGGATTTACGCAACATCCAATTTAAGGAGACACGTTTTACAGTCCGAGCTATGGACCACGATTTTCTCTGATCATATCGCGTAAATATGTACGGTAAATTTAGAGAAACAAGGAACTTACAGGGCGAGAGGTCAGTGGAAGCTAAACGTTGCTCATCTTTCGGATCCTGGATGTCACGCCGTCTTCCACACCACTTGGGCAGAATGTGAAAGGAAGTTCCACTTGTACGGTACGGCGCTGAATTGGTGGCTAAACTGCGCGAAGCTCGCAGTAATAAAGACAATGAAAACTTACTCCCGTGAAAAAGTCCCCTGGCGGAAGCGGACATTAGACTTTTACTTCAGCTGTCTGAGAGACTTGTGCGTTCTGGATGCTCCAGTCATAACAAATTATGGGCAAATCAACAGAATAAAAGCAAAATTGCTCACCCTGCAGAAACACCATCTCGAAGGATGTAAAATACGAACGCGTTTGCAGAACGGTACACGGGAAGAAACAACATCGATGTACCACATCCTCCAAGAGAACAAAAGACGGAACTCAAAACTTCAGACGGGAGACTCTTGACAGATCAAGCTGCAATACGAGACGAGATCCATCGACACTTTAGTGAATTGCTGGCCAATACACAGATAGATGAAACAGCGCAGCAAGCTCTCACTGCTAGGACGACAGAGCGACTCACTCCAGAAGAAGCTGATGTGCTCGCAGCGAGGATAATGGACGAAGACGTCGAAGATGCCATCTCGAGGAGTCCAAAGAACAAATCACCTGGACCAGATGGGCTACCCACTGAAATTTATCAAACTTTTCGCGAACGGATAATTACTAAATTGACACTCGTCTGCAATGAAATACTAAATGCCGACACTGGCCTTCCGAAGGAATTCTGTGAAGGTACAGTGATCTTAGTCCCCAAAACACCAGGAGGCAAAACCGTGGAGAATCTTCGACCCATAACACTTCTCAATAGTGATTATAAAATATTCGCCCGTATCATGATGCAAAGGTTCAATTCAATTATTCGTACAGTGACAGGAGCTTACCAGACAAGTGTGGGAAAGGATAGAACGATATTTCAGACCTTATGTGACTACAGAGACATTATAGCGATATCGGAAGCCTGCAACATTCGCTGTGCTCTGATGTCGCTTGACTTTGAAAAAGCTTTTGATAATGTTAATCATTCGCACCTGCTCCGGTGTATGACATCCATGCACTTCCCCCAGAATATTATAGCCTCCGTGAAAAACATACTGACGAATAACACGTCAAGAATCAGTGTCAACGGACAACTCAGTCACCCGATCAATATTCAGAGTTCGGTAAGACAAGGTTGCCCAATGTCCATGACGCTTTTCGCGATTGCGCTTGAAACTCTCTTAGTATCCCTGACTCGGCAACTCCGTCGACTACATATACACGGACAGAAGATCATATTTCAAGCCTACGCGGACGATGTAGGGGTACTTGTGACTGACGAAAGCGAGGTGGGAACAGTTCTTGAAGTTGTGGTGACCTACGAACTGGCATCAGGAGCTAAACTCAACCGGAATAAATCTGGTATTATGAATCTTGGTCGAGGTATAGAAATCAGAGCCGCTGGACGTATCAACACTGTGGAAAAAATAAAATGCCTTGGAATAGAATATACGAGTAATATCCGCCGCACGGCCGCTCTCAATTATAGAAAATTACTTGCCACATTACGGGCAAGCATAAAACAACACAGCTTGCGTAATTTAAACGTAATACAAAAAGTGCAACTGGCCAATACATACATTACTTCCAAAGTCAACTATGTTGCTCAAGTGCTGCCTCTGCCACGAACCATAGGACACCAAATGCAAACAGCGCTTGGTTATTTTGTCAGCAGAGGTCAGATATTTAAGGTTTCATATGATACCTTGACGCTGCCGACACGCAATGGAGGGCTACATCTGACAGACATCTACCTTAAAGCGCAAGCGCTATACGTTAGCAAAATTTATAAACAGTGGCAACGATCATCGCGGACCTTATTGGCTCATCTCTTACGTGAAATCACCCCAGTCAGCAGAGATCCACCAATCGATGTGCATCACATCTCCCACGAGCTGTACCACTATAAACATTTTCTTGTGGAATACAGCTATGTACGCCATAGAATACCGGAGAAGGACATATATCGGGTTAAGGAGGTTTACAACACCTTACTGGAAGGAAAATTGCGCAATCGAATAGAAAATAAGTTTCGATATCATAACTGGAAAAACATATGGGACAACATATCTGACCCCCATCTACCATCCAATGTGCGATCGACGTGGTACCTCGCAGTCAATAGAAAAATCCCCACCAACTCCAAATTGCACGCGATACGTCTGGCACACACACCAAACTGTCCCAGCTGCAATGTCGTCGACACTGAAGAACATCGCTTCGTCTGTGACGATGTGAAAGACGTGTGGAATCTCTTCAGGCAAAAACTAGCACATGTACTCCACACGTCACCTAACACGATTACACCGACACACGTCCTTCTGCCTGATGACGTGCCATATCCTAACACTAAAAGAAGGTCAGCCAACTGGCTCAAAGGACTGACAGTCCATTACATCTCAACGACTATGACGAAGAGTGAAGCAGATTATTGGATGTACCTGATGACAGAGCATCAAAAGCTCGAACGACAAAAGAAGTACAAAGAAAATTACGCAAATTTCTTGAACCGAACATTGTCTTACCGACAGAGCTGAAGAACGATCAAACGACATTTTGTTCACTCTCAGGATTCCTTTTTTTTTTTTTTTCTTTATGAAATTATCTATTAAGTTTCTCATTCATTTTACGCCAACAAGGTGGCTATTTCGTTTACCCTTTGCCCTCGTGTAGCAGGACTAATAGGTTGCTGACGCAAACATGAGACGGTAGCAGGCTGAAGTACGCCTGGCTCTCCTATAAAAATCGCTCCCGCACAATGATGGAAGAATGTAGCGGACCTATTTTCTTTCCACAACCCCAAAAGAAGGTATTTTGTTTACTTGTATAGGTTTGCTTCGTCATTCAACTATCTCCTATGGAAAGAAAAAAAAAGTTGGATTGATGATTGAGTCATATACAGAAGGTCTAGGTTCGATTCCAGCTGCTGCCGATGATTTTTCATAGGGAGAGACAGATTCTGTTCCCTTCTGGCTACACCAGGTGAAGAAGCTATAATGCCATTGTGGTCTTAAATTCACATTAAACATGATATGCCTTCTCTACCAAGTAAACGTTAGGTTGAACCACAACAAAGTCAGGAATGGCGACATGTAGGAACTCTATCACCAGTAACCATTCTTATACTAGTTATTTATTTCTAGTGACTAAACAAACGCTATGTAGGGTCACAGGACACTTATTCCATCTTTTATTTGAGCTTCTGTATGTCGATAAAATTGGTTCTGAACTGGGAATGCAACTCAGACCGCCCTTAACGCGGAATTTGATCCCTTCGTAACAATACAGCTCGACTACAATTTGTTGTTTGTTCAAAACTGCAGATTCCTCAACATCTCCACAAATTGCGCTTGAATGGGTTCGAATCCTGGCCCGGTACCATAGTTTGCATTATGTATTATCAAGCTCTAGCATGAGAACACCTATCTGCTGGTGGATAATAATTTTGATTTTTAATGCATTTTCATTCGATGTCCCAGGCAAATGCCGGGATGGTTCCTCTGAAAGGGCACAGCCGACTTCCTTCCCAATCCTTCCCTAATCCGATGAGACCGACGACCACGCTGTCTGGTCTCCTTCCCCGAAACCAACCAACGAACCATTCGATGTGAACACTAACGATATCTGACGTTTTTGACTCCCAGTGAGACACAGAACTATTTTCGAGATCACTGTAAGTTCAAGGATGTTATTCCGAGCTGCTGGTGGCTGACGTCTCTTTGTGTGCAGTCAACAACGATGTGTGTGTGGTTCGATTCCCAGTCAGCACTGTACTCTTCATCATATTATTTCCAGTTCAGACATGCTCACATGTCGCTGCTGGTGTAACAAATGCATATTTAACGTTCGTTTTCCTTAGAATATAACCGCGATGGGTGCTGGGTTGGAGTCCTGGGAAGGAAAAAATTAATGTTTCGCCTCGTCATTTCAGTTTAAACGACTTGCTACTGCCGAGGAAATCCGATGTGTCACAGTTGATTGTTCTTCGATATCAATCCGATTAGGTTCTGGGTTCGAATCCCTATCTATTGTGCCCGCATCTCGTGGTCGTGCGGTAGCGTTCTCGCTTCCCACGCCCGGGTTCCCGGGTTCGATTCCCGGCGGGGTCAGGGATTTTCTCTGCCTCGTGATGGCTGGGTGTTGTGTGCTGTCCTTAGGTTAGTTAGGTTTAAGTAGTTCTAAGTTCTAGGGGACTTATGACCACAGCAGTTGAGTCCCATAGTGCTCAGAGCCATTTGAACCATTTGAACCTATCTATTGTAAAGGTTTACCTCACGGCATTTCAAGTAAGTTACTTGTGAAGAAGCAATATTTAACATCTCTCGTAGTTCGTTAACAGGGACAATAGATGCTGGGTAGGAATTCGCGTCCGTTAAAAACGTTTACGTTATGTAATTTAAAGTTGATATTTGCTAACTGATATTGTCTAAAATCGAGGTATATCAGTCTCTTTATGCCTAGTCAGGATTGACTGTTTCTTTCCGTCAGTCACGAAATCTTAGTCTGCATGACCTGGGTTTGAATCCATAAGCAGAACTAGACGGATAGTCGTGTCATTTGAAGTTCATACATATTCTTAACTAGCTGCTCGTGAATAACTTAATTTTTAGTATCATTTTGTGTCAAATAACAAGTACGGTATGTTACTTTGAAGAGTAAATCATGAATACGACGAACATACTACGTGTGTTACCTATCTGACGTAATAATGAGAGTGGTAACATTTCAAGTATGTCAATTACTGCAATAAATGTGAGCTTACAAGCCTTAAGGACAGTCTTACCTATGATAAGGTATTCCCTGATATTTGTAATATCGTGGTATTACTTTACATCCTGAGTTATTTCGATACAGAGCAGTGTTTTCTAGTGGTGACTCGTTGGAACCATTTTCTAGTCAAACGACTGTACTAAGGAGCGATTAGAGGACCTGCTAGACAGCTGCGTTATGTGGGTTGCATGTGAATCAGGCGAAATGCAATTCAGGTCGTTCGGATACTTTTGAGCATGACTGTACATGAGGAGTACAATGATGATGATACCTGCTTAACAAGTGAATGTGATATTGAAACAGGTGTCGAACTATGCAGTTCATCGTCCTTGTCGAAAAGGGAGCCACAAATCCCGTTTCCAGTGAAACGTAGTAAAGGACAATCGTTTTCCAAGGAGCAGGTAGTAAACATAATTACGTACGTGGAAGATCATCCGCAGCATGGTAAAACAACAATTATGAACGGATTTCTAATAAGCTCGCAGCAATATGACCGCGTTGTGCACAAGAAAAACCAGAGATATTCAAAGGAGGACAAGGTACACTTTTACAAAAAGTAGTGTTTGCGCTTTTGAAAGACACTCGATACAATTTACAGGCTGTGCATAATAGTTACCTACTACGTTACGCACTTGAAATTCCGCGCGACATAGATTACAGTGATTTCAAGGAAAGCGTGGATGGTTGCATGTCTTCAAACAGTGCTACATTATTGGAAGACGTAAGTGACGAAATTTCAAACAAAGCGTGAACTTGACGATGCACCGCAGACTGCGGAATCGGCTCAAAAATTTGTAGATGAGATAAACAATTTATTCAATCGATCAGTAAGGAATTGATTTTCAACTCTGACCAATTGGTATCTGAAGAGCAAACATATGAAAGGAATGCTGGAAATTAGAGATACCAACAGAATTGTATAAATATTAGTGCCTTAATGCATTCGTATACAATTATGTCGACTGTTAATCTGGAGGGTAAATTGAATGGAAAGTTATTTATTGTGCTCCGAGAAACTGGAGGTGTTCTGTCCCCTACGGTTCTTTCTCGTGTGCGTGATATTGTGAGGGCAGTAGCAAATACGTCACAGCAAGCAAGGGTGGGAAAATGGGCGTAGGCGAACTGCATCTATGCCAATAGCTGGCCAAAATAACTTGCTTTTGCTCGATTTCTGGTCTGCATATAAAAATCATACTCATTTAGAGAAAACTATCCCTTCTGAAAAGTTTATGACTTTTCAATTGATACCACCTGGAACCACTAGAAAAATTCAACCCCTGGATGTTTGTTTTTTTCCGTTCCTATAAAATATATTATCGCACGATCTGCAGCTATGCATTAAAGGAAAGCCAGTTTCTCGATAAGCTCCACGAGAAACTGTTTTGCATTCAGCTGCATGCTATCACATTCTATCAGTTCTCATCACATCTAGCTGAATGACCTGCACAGTTTGTAACTCCAAAGGAGTTCGCCTTCGATCTTGACGGTGCGCCATTTTTCATTCGGGGTGTTCATGATGCAAGTTAATGGTTTGTTTTGAATATTTTGTGATTGTCGACGACTCTCATTTTGTGAAGCATAATACATACATCCCATAGAACGTTGATATCTGCACTTCCCGGACGCTCATATTCTGTCACCTTCCTGAGTCATTAGTAGCAATTATTTTTTCCTAACATAATTGTTGACACAACACTTTCAAATGAGGCTTACTAAAGACTGATCTTGCTACCTCGCACTCAAGGGGTTCCTTGTGCTGCCTTGCCTGTTGTTGAAAGCACATTCGAGCCACCACGCGACACCCAGGGCTAATATCCCTGGAAGGCAGAGTCAAGCTCAGAAATTTTGTTTGCTGGTCACTAGGACCGCCAACATTAGTCGAGTGATCTACATCTACATCTACATCCATACTCCGCAAGCCACCTGACGGTGTGTGGCGGAGGGTACCTTGAGTACCTCTATCGGTTCTCCCTTCTATTCCAGTCTCGTATTGTTCGTGGAAAGAAGGATTGTCGGTATGCCTCTGTGTGGGCTCTAATCTCTCTGATTTTATCCTCATGGTCTCTTCGCGAGATATACGTAGGAGGGAGCAATATACTGCTTGACTCCTCGGTGAAGGTATGTTCCCGAAACTTCAACAAAAGCCCGTACCGAGCTACTGAGCGTCTCTCCTGCAGTCTTCCACTGGAGTTTATCTATCATCTCCGTAACGCTTTCGCGGTTAGTAAATGATCCTGTAACGAAGCGCGCTGCTCTCCGTTGGATCATCTCTATCTCTTCTGTCTACCCTATCTGGTATGGATCCCACACTGCTGAGCAGTATTCAAGCAGTGGGCGAACAAGCGTACTGTAACCTACTTCCTTTGTTTTCGGATTGCATTTCCTTAGGATTCTTCCAATGAATCTCAGTCTGGCATCTGATTTACCGACGATCAGGGAAATAGCAGTGAGACAGCGAAGGAAGATTAGTGATCACTATGTATGCCTTCCATGAGGTCTTGTCCGAGATGTGGAGGAGCCACTTCCAGCGGCTATTCACCGCAGTCGACGCAGTTGACTGCAAGTAGTGCCTCATGTCGTCACGAATAGCACCTGCTGCAGGGTTGCAGAGCCATCCTCAGTCGGTTCCTACAGGCTGCTGGCTGAAGTGGCGAAGACGCATGGTGTGCAATCTGAGATAGTGTTTTGCAGCATAATTCTCAGAGTCCCTAGCGCTCCTGTGGTTTGGATGTGGAGTTTTCGACATATGCTATGGAGTGCTGAAATGAAGCATCCCCCTCTCGTCGCCCCCCGATAGTTCAGGCGTTTACTACACTCACCAAGCAATTACTTGTGTGGCAGTGTACGTTCGTAGTGCGCATGTGTTTTTTTAAGGACAGAGAAAACTCTTCATACGCGTGATTACAAAATTGTACTTTTTCGGAGATGAATATATCATCAGCTCCATTAAATACAGAGGATTGCACTCGTCTTTGCGAGTCAGAGAAAGAAAATATTATTATTAGCAAGTGAGTCCATGGAATTATCTCTCAACTAATCCGGCTGGTAAACGATAATAACACTATATACACTGCTGGCCACCGTAAATGCAACACCATGAAAGACAAGAGGTAGCACAACAAAATTTATTTTGTAGATAACATGTTGACCAAGTATCAAATGATTACGTTTACAGACGTCTGTGACATGTGGTTCCTGCCAGAATCAGTAGCCAGAGTAGCCGCCATTGTTGGAGATCACCACTACCACACGTCTCGCCATTGAGTCAAAGAGACGTTGGATGTGTTCCTGGGGTACAGCAGCCCAAGCAGCTTCCACACGTTGCCAAAGATCATCTGGTGTGGCAGCTGGGGATGTAATCTGGGTCACTCGTTGAGCAACCATGGACCACACGTTTTCTATCGGCGAAAGATCCGGAGGGCGAGCCGGCCAGGGAAGCAATTCAATCTGGTTATTGACGAAGAACCTTTGGACAATGCGTGCCACGTGTGGTCGCGCATTATCCTGTTGAAATATGGCTGTGACCGAGCCCTGAAGGTAAGGAAGGACAACTGGCTCCAGCACCTCGGATATGTAGCGCCGGCTATTTAAAGTACCGGCAATGCGTACTAGAGGCGTGCGAGAGTAATATCCAATACCGCCCCATACCATAATACCCGGTGCAAGACCAGTGTGGCGGTGCATAATGCAGCTGTCCAGCATCCTCTCTCCACGGTGTCTCCACACTCGAATCCGACCATCGAGGTGCTGCAGACAGAAGCGTGCCTCGTCAGTAAAGACAACGTCATTCCATTCTGCCGTCCACATCCGTCTGTTATCACACCATTGGCGACGGAGACGTCTGTGGTTCTGCGTCAATGGTAGACGAAGCAATGGACGTCTTGCGGACAGACCACTCTGCTGTAAACGGCGTCGAATGGTACGCGCAGACAATGGATGATGCGTTACAGACGCAGTGTGCTGTGTGCTATGGTTCGGGATGTCACTGAGCGATCCGTCACTGCCATGCGCACAATTTGCCTATCAGCACGTGCAGTGGTGCACCGAGGTGAATGCGATCGACAACGTCGGTCCGTCGTACCCTCCTGCATACAATGGTCACATATCCGCATTACAGTTGTTTGGTTTCGTCCAACACGACTAGCGATTTCTCTGTATGATAATCCACAATCTCGGTAAGCCACTATCCTTCCTCTGTCGAACTCGGATACTTGATCAAAAGATGTTCGCTGTTGTCTACGAGGCATAACTGATCGTCTTGTGAAACAACCACAAGGTAAACACACGTGCCGAACGTACACTCGTCGAAATCGCCAAGCCTTAAATGACGCTATGAGGTGGCGCCACAGGCGCGCGTGATGTGCGTCTGCGCTCAAATTCTAATCAGTTGCATATCTCATCGCTGCAAACTCATGGTGTAAATTTCACTTGATTCGGATGCTTCCTTCAGGGTGTTGCATTTACAGTGGCCAGCAGTGTAATTTCGTTAGCAGAAAGTTGGCTGAATCCAGAAGTTAACAGCAACGAAATCTGTAATATCGATGAAATGGGAGACTGAAGTGACTAGTGAAATTACAATGAAACCCTGACCATTAGCTGCTTACTGACGTTGGTAAATATCAATGGGGAGATTTGGAAATGTGTGACCCGACAGGGACTCGAACTCGGGATCTCCTGCTTATATGGCAAACGCTCTATCCGACTGAGCAATTGAGGACACAGAAAACAGTGCGACTGCAGGGACTTATCTTCGGCACGCTCCCCATGAGACACACATTTCCAACTTACTGTCCACACACTACATTTGTATTGCCCCTGCCCACTATAATCATTACTCGCGGCAGTCAGTCTACCGCTACCCGTAACAGTTTGAGCAGTGTGAGTGTATCCACACTGAAGAAGATCATTGGCCGGTAAGCCTTATCTATACGAAGATGGTATCCGTTTTTTCGGACATAGAAGTTTGACGGGTAAAAATTGTAGAGGGCGACCCAGGCATGAATACAGTAAGCAGGTTCAAATGGATGTAGGCTGCAGCTGTTATTCAGAGATGATAGATTAGCATGGAGCGTTGCGTCAATCCAGTCTTCGGACTGAGACCACCACAACAACAGGGGTTAAAGCAGAACCACAACAGGAGTTAAATCAGAAATTTGTACAAAAATGATAAAATTTCTGTGGTGTCACCGCCAGACACCACACTTGCTAGGTGATAGCTTTAAATCGGCCGCGGTCCATTAGTACATGTCGGACCCGCGTGTCGCCACCGGCAGTGATCGCAGACCGAGCGCCACCACACGGCAGGTCTCGAGAGACGGACTAGCACTCGCCCCAGTTGTACGGACGACGTAGCTAGCGGTGCACACGGTCGAAGCCTCGCTCATTTGCAGAGCAGATAGTTAGAATAGCCTTCAGCTAAGTCCATGGCTACGACCTAGCAAGGCGCCATTAGCATGCATCTACAGAGTCTCACTTGTATTGTCAAGAGCAATGTACAACAAGGATGGATTAAAGTTAAGTATTCCAGAAGCTACGTACTTTTCTTTATAGCATTCATTACGTATCCTGTTTCAGACCTCTCTAGCCTGCGTGAGTTTAAGCGCGTGCCTTTCGGTTACCCGTCACTGTGGACTGGCTGTCTTGTCAGTTCACAACATTTCATTCAAATGACATATGAGAAAAAAATTAAATTTTTTCTTACATTATGTTTTGTAAAAGTATTAACTATCTCTTCACAATAATTAATGTGAGGCAAATTTGATTTTAAAAAATATTAAGTTGTCATTTTCTGGCCACCCAGACCCCAGCCCCTCCCCTGGCTGAGCATCATGGTTCCCCCCATTAACTCCGCCACTGAGTAGAAATCACACTGTATTTCTCAAAGTAAAGAAAATACTGGAGCTGAAAACGACACTGTGGATTACGTGCCGCGAAGGTAAAACTATCAGTTACACTACATCTACATCTACATCTACATCTACATACATACTCCGCAAGCCACCATATGGTGTGTGGCGGAGGGTACCCTGTACAAGTCCTAGTCGTTTCCTTTCCTGTTCCACTCGCAGATGGATCGGGGAAAAACGACTATCTATATGCCACAGTATGAGCCATAATTTCTCGTATCTTGTCCCCTCTGCTTTTCTGTATGGTAACATGCTTGCCTACCGTGCAGCAGACCCGGGCTCGATTCCCGGCACAGTTGGGGATTTTCTCCGCCCGTGGACTGGGTGTTGTGTTATTCTCATCATCATCTCATCATCCCCGACAAGCAAGTCGCCCGATGTGGCGTCACCTGAAATAAGACTTGCAACCAAGCGTCGGGGCCTCCCGTCCAACAATGTCACACGATCATTTCATTTCATTTTTTCGTATCTTATCTTAGTGGTCCTTACACGAAATATATGTTGGCGGCAGTAGGATTGTTCTACAGCTAACTTTAAATGCCGGTACTCTAAATTTTCTCAAAATCGTTCCTCGAAAAGAACGTAGGCTTCCATCTAGCGGTTCCCATTTGATTTCCCCAAGCATTCCCGCAAAACTTGCGTGTCGCTCCAACCTACAGGTAACAAATGTAGCAGCCATCCCCTGAATTACTTCGATGTCTTCCTTTAATCCAACCTGGTACGAATCCCAAACACTCGAGCAGTACTCAAGAATATGTCACATAGCGCCTTGTATGCGGTCTCCTTTACAGATGAACAACATTTTCCTAAAATTCTCCCAGTAAACCGAAGTCGATCATTCGTCTTCCCTACCACAGTCCTACATTCCAGTTCATATCGCTCTGCAGCCTTACGCCCATATATTTAAACGACGTGACTATACCAAGCAGGACACTACTACTGCTGTATCCGAACTTCCGGTTTCCTTCCTTTTCATTCGCATCATGTTACATTTCTGTACGTTTACAGCCAGCTGCCTGTCATCCCATCGACTAGAAATTTTGTCTGGTATCTTGTATCATCCTACATTCACTCATCTTCAACACTTTCCCGTACACCATAGCATCATCAGCAAACCGCAGAACGCTGCCCACCCTGTGAACCAGATCATTTATGGACATAGAAAATAATAGCGGTCCTATCACACTTCCCTCTGGCGCTCCTGACGGTACTCTTGCCTCTGATGCGTACGCGCCATCGAGGACGACATACTGGGTTCTATTAGAAGTCTTCGAGCAACTCACTTATCTGGGAACCTATACGGTATGCTCGTACCTTCTTTAATAGTCTGCAGTGGGGTAGTGTGTCAAATGCTTTTCGGAAATCTAGAACCGCGTGACTGCTACGGTCGCAGGTTCGAATCCTGCTTCGGGCATGGATGCGTGTGATGTCTTTAGGTTAGTTAGGTTTAAGTAGTTCTAAGTTCTAGGGGACTGATGACCACAGATGTTAAGTCCCATAGTGCTCAGAGCCATTTGAAATCTAAAGGATAGAATCTACCAGTTGCTCTTTATCCATAGTTCGCCATACATCATGTGAGAAAAGTGCACACTGAATTTTACGCGAACGATGCTTTCTAAAACAGTGCTAATTCGTAGACATAAGCTTATCAGTCTGTAAGAAATTTATTATATTCGAAGTGAGAATATGTTAAAGAATTCTACAACAAACCGATGTTAAGGATATTGGTCTGTAATATTGCGGATTCATCCCTTTACCCTTCTTGTAATCAGGAGTCACCTGCGCTTTTTTTCAGTCGCTTGTGGCTCTGCGCTGGACGAGAGATAGGCGATAAATGCAAGCTAAGGAAGGGGATGGCCAACGGCCTTGCCGCAGTGGTAACACCTGTTCCCGTCAGATCACCGAAGTTAACCGCTGTCGGGCTGGGCTAGCACTTGGATGGCTGACCATCCGGTCTGCCGAGCGCTGTTGGCAAGCGGGGTGCCTTCAGCCCTTGATAGGCAAACTGAGGAGCTACTTGATTGAGAAGTAGCACCTCCGGTCTCCGACACTGACATACGGCCCGGAGAGCGGTGTGCTGACCACATGCCCCTCCATATCCGCATACAGTGACGCCTGTGGGCCGAGGATGACACGGCGGCCGGACGGTACCTTTGGGGCTTCATGGCCTATGCGGGAGGAGTTTTTTTAGTTTAGAAGTAAGGGGATAATGCCGTAGAGTACTCGTTGTAAAACTGAATTGGGATTCCATCCGGACTGGTGACTTATTTCTTTTCAGCTCTTTCAGTTGTTGTCTACGACAGGGATGCTTATTACTATGTCGTCCATACGGGACGCTACGGTCAAACGACGGTATTTTTGTACTATCGTCCTGCGTGGACGATTCTTTAAACACGGAATTTAAAACTTCGGCTTTCGTTTTTCTATCTTTTGCTGTCACACCAGACTAGGCAACAAGTGACTGGATGGAAGCCTTAGACCTATTTAGCGATTTTACATAGGAACAGAATTTTCTCGGGTTCTCCGCCGGAACGTTTTTTAAGGTGTGACGGTGGTAGTTGTATATTAAATTATGCAGACTCCTATATTCACTACAACGTTTGCTTTAGACCTTCAAAGCCAGTCCAGAAAGCCGGTATGTCCATCCAACCACAGGTAAATAACCCCAGCAGAAACAGTAGCATTTGTTAGGGCAACTGCTAAGGCGCACTTACCCTAGCGCCGTCATAAAACAATGACTGAAGATATGATGACGTTAATGTCCTATCACACAAATGTCAAAATTAATGTTCAAACATCACTTATATTGTCTTAAAGGACAAATAAATTAAGCTGCTTGGTTGACTACAGTTCTATCTGCCTTCTACAAAATTATGCAACCTACATCTGATGTTCATATTGTCTCAAAAAGCGAAACAATGTGACATTTCGCAGATTACAAATCTGTACGCTTCAGCTAAAATGAAGACCTTTTATCTACTGCAGTAAGATTACAGCGGATATGTATCCCCAGTAATACTTGAGTAGTAACGTATCTACAGTAACTGATATGTTGGTGTTTACTTTTTTTGCGACCTTTTCCAATGGTATAATGCAGTTCTTCAGACTTATTTCTGTCTGCGGCACACTTGCGAAGCCCTGACTCTACCTTACATGAAGAGTTTCTTAGCAAGGCTGACAAAAGCCGAGATAATGGCCGATTTCGATGTTTTGCAATCCTAGAAATACAGCTAAAGTATCCTTACCATGCGTACAGATCATCTCAAAAACTTCCATCTTTGACAATTATCATGATGCAACTATGTCTTCATTACACAGTTACGCATATAAACATATAGTAACGCAATTACATAAATCACAGGACACTTTACTTAGATTTACATTGATTCTATGGTATTATACATACTCAGATAATTGTAATTATCAGGCAGAATCGATGTAAACTCTGTGATGTATTCTGTACGTGCGATAAAGAAGACAGGTAGCAAGGTTTGGGTAGCAGCACTAGAGTGAGATTTTGAGAGCCACACAAAAATAGGTTACTGCTGTTCAAAAGCTGTGACTTAGCAATATCACAAGATTTGTTTGGCAACTCTGTAATAGTCGATTTAGTTTCGGTACTAGGCTTGAATTATCCTTCAAAATTCATTGGATATTTTCTTGTAATTTTGATGAAACATTCTGAACGTAAATTGCTGTAATTTCTCTTATATTTCGCTTTGTGAATAATAGACCTTCTTTCTGTATTAACTACTATTACAAAAGTGAAAGAATGTTCTACACATTGGCGCTTCACTAGCTCTGTGATTTTGCGTTTGTGTGCTGACGCGAATTCCTTTTACAATAGGGTGAAATATTGCTTAAAAAGTGGTATATGTAAAGTCAACTGTATTGTCCCTTCTATAATGCCGCTGAAAACGACGAGACTGAATTTCAGTAACGCTGTCTTAAGAAACTCTCTTGTACTGCAGTTTTTGTGTAGTCTGAACAGGCAACTTTTCATAATCATCAGCTGAATGTCGGTATGCGCCAAAGTTAATTACTTTTTACTGTAATATTATTATTGCTGTTGTTATTTGTTCGTCTTTAGAAAGTGGTATGTCGCTTATTTTCGCTATTTTTCGAATGTTGAATTGGAAAGATGAAGCATTTGATGTTCACCCCATGCTATATTCTT
Organism: Schistocerca nitens; assembly: GCF_023898315.1. Taxonomy (NCBI): domain Eukaryota; kingdom Metazoa; phylum Arthropoda; class Insecta; order Orthoptera; family Acrididae; genus Schistocerca; species Schistocerca nitens. Next base: position 419,208,614 of record NC_064616.1, read on the forward strand.
CATTATTTTTTCTGTTTGCTTAATTTTCTGTTTGCTTTTCTGTTCGCTTAATTCGCTGGAGAACACGCAGTCATAAAAGTTGATAACAAGGAACCGGTATTCTAGATATAATCTACAACCATTTATGGTGATTTATCACTATAAGGACAAAGTAATTCACGTCGGAGAATATTCTCCCACTATATAACTAGTGAATGCACTGAAACCACCAGAAAACACGAATGCGAGGTCCTGATTACCCTACAATGGTTTTCTGTTGTTTCATCTGTTGCCTCCGTTGGATAAACTGAAAATGGCAGAAAACGTTTAATACCACTGTAGAAATAAGTTGGTGGAGAAGAAATTCTCTACAATTTATTTATCATTCGTTGCTGAATTGCGATTTCACATAATAATGGGACGGGCTGCGAGGGCTTCAATTAATTAAACGAGCTAGCAGCTTAGGATACACAAGATGCGTGCATTAATTTGTATACTGCCATTAATGACAAGATGCTACATTTGACGTCCGTTTGTAACACCAAGATCGATTATAAATAATTTATAGCCGACCATTGTGGCCGAGCGGTTCTAGGCGCTTCAAATGGCTCTGAGCACTATGGGACTTAAGTTCTCAGGTCATCAGTCCCATAGAACTTAGAACTACTTAAACCTAACCAACCTAAGAACATCACACACACATCCATGCCCGAGGCAGGATTCGAACTTACGACCGTAGTGGTCGCGCGGTTCCAGACTGAAGCGCCTAAACCGGGGACTGATGACCTCAGCTGTTAAGTCCCTTAGTGCTCAGAACCATTTGAACCAGTAATTTATATTGTATAATTTTATGTATGTAACTATGAAATATTTGGTCTTTACTGATTAATGTCTTTGAATTTCTAGAGGGAAGTGGATGTTTGTGATGGATATTTTAGAAAAAACTTAAGAGTGTGTTTAAATAATAAAACTTTATAAAATATGCCTGTTTATAAAAAAGAAATTGAATGTAGAAAACTGGTTCATACTTAGGGAAATTGTATGATGTAACTTAAAAGACGTGGGAAAAGGTGGATCTGGCGGCCAATGTGGGCGGCAAGAAAGAGAGCACAGTACGCAGTCAGTGGCTAGACGTTGTATTGTTAACAACACGGATGCCAAATGAGGCATTTGGACGCCAATTTATGTTGAAGTAGCCTCCGATGTGGTTATGGCTGTCGTATGGTGCTCTTGTTATCATGGAATGCCTCTGAAATGATGGAAATACATCGCCAAGAAGAATTTATAAAGAGCATACAACTTCAAGAGCATGGGACCACTTAGCCGCCACGTGCTTGCCACCACTATTGCGCGACTGCTCCACCAACTGCAGGAGTTCAGATATGTATCACAGTATGGACCAGTATATTGATGTGATTGTTTTTCAATAATAATTCCAGTGACATAAAACTGTGTTTGCACCTTAAAAACTGTCCTAATCTCAAACCAATGCAGGGTCCTGTGATTAACGTACAGATAACCGAGAATCCTGTTTCTGAAAATACTATAGTGGTTCGTGGTTGCACTAAAGGTGCTAAAGTTCAATGCTAAAACGTTTAAATGTTGTTATCAAAGTCACCTGCTTCACAGGTAGTGAGAAAGGCACGTATATTGGACTATTATGAAAAGTAAATTGCATCGATTAGTATCATGAACTATTTTCTGAAACTGATTGAGCTTTATATTTGAATATTATTAAAACATAAACAAATTTAAGTGGGGTTAGAAATCCACAATAGTGTACGGTAATTTGTCTCTGAAATAGTTACAGAAGTTGCCAGTAGAGTAAGTGACAGTTTATGGGCCCCTACTATATTCTTTTCTATTATGAGAAATTTAAACTAAAGATTGTTTTGTGGAAGAAATCTGAAGTACGAGGTATGTCCACAAAGTAAGTTCCGTTTGGTTATATAAAACAAACGTGCACAGATACAGAAAGAATATTTATGGTACAAAAATCTACAACTCTTAAACTACTTTTCTACATAGCTTCCGAAATTTCGCAGGCACTTGTCATAGCGTGGCACAAGTTTTTATATGCCTTCTTGATAGAAGGTTGCCGCCTGTGTATCCAACCATGTGGTAATATGTTCTTTCATCTTGTCATCATCGTTGAAGTGTTGACCACCAAGGACAGATTTTGGATGTAAGAAGAGATGAAAGTCGCTAGGAGCGAGGTCCGGGCTGTATGGAGGATGATCAAACGCGTCCCAGTGAAATTCCCGTAAGAGTTGTTTCATCACATTTGCCGTGTGAGGTCGGGCTTTATCGGGAAAAAACAACACCTTTTGACAGTAATCCCCGGCGATTGTTCTGTATTGCGCGGCGCAATTTCTCTCAGTAACCATGTGCATTGATTGTTTGGCCTCGTGGTAAGAAATCAATCAGCAAAATGCCTTTTCTGTCCCAAAAAACGGTGCACATGACATTTCGAGGTGTCAAGTTTTGCTTAGGCTTAACCTTCGTTGGGGATGAAGTGTGCCTCCATTCCATTGATTGCCGTGTTGTTTCAGAGGTGTCATACGATACCCAAGTTTCATCCCCCGTGACTACCCGAGAAAGAAAGCCATCGCCTTCTTTATTGTAGCTTGTCAAAAACTGAAGTGCACTGCCCATCCGTTGTTTCTTCTGTTGTTCAGTAAGAATATTGGGTACCCAACGTGAGCAAAGTTATCGAAATTTCAGTTTTTCAGTAACAATTTCATGAATTAGTGATCATGAGAATTGCGGGACTTCCATAGCAAGGGCACTAAGTGTAAACTTCCGGGTGTGCTTAATCTTCTCTTCAATTGTGTGATGAACCAGTCCATCAGTAACCACAGACGGGCGTCCACTTCGTTCTTCATCGTGCACTTCATCACGTCCTTCATTGAACAGTCCGATCAATCTTCTAACCACTGAATCACTCACAGCATTTCGTCCATAAACCTCGCAGATTTGCCGATGAATTTCCTTTGGTTTAATTTTTGCTTTTCATTTAGAAAACCAATCACAGATCTGATTTTACACCCGGCGGCATTTTCAATTACGTCTGACATTACAAAGAAGCACTACAAAGCACACATCGGCAGCAGCGATCTGAAAATGGCGTACATGTTTTCTCCTTGAGTCAGAGTAACTGCCGCGCATGCTCGGAACTGCGATCGTAGCGCAACCGAGCAAACAGAAACGAAACTTACTTTATGGATGACCGTCGTATTTCCATAAATGAGAGAGGGTAAAAAGTGTTTGTACAGTGTTATTTATATGCATTTGTGGTGTGTGTGTTAGTTTAACCAGGACTTTTGTCATACTTCATTTAGTCTCTTGAAGTCTTTGATAACCTTTTGGTGCTGGATTGGTTAATAGTTGAGGTGATAATTATTATCAATAAGGGTAAAGTGCTACCTGTCTGTGCCGCCTTCCTGGCAGTTTCGCTGAAACTGGAACTCTGTGGTTCTGCGGCCCACTACATCTGGGGGCCATAGCTTTTCTTAGGCCTGTGCCTAACATGAATAAAGGACTATTACATACAGGAATGTTTTACTAGTAGGCGTTATACGTTTTCAGCTACCCCCATCACCCGCAACCCATTTCCAAGTGAAGGAAGCGGCGCCTCATCCTGACCTATGAGCAGCAGATTCCTCCGCCACTCTTGGGGTGAGCCTCAGTCCCAACACATTCAACACGTCACATAATTTGAAAAGAAGCAAATTCGAGACTCGGCGGACCACCCTACAGGCTTCCAATCAGCAACTGCCCAGTTGCTGTGTTGTTTGGCCCCCTGAAGACATGCAGCCTGATATGTCGCTGAGGTGCCTGACTACAAATACCAACAGCATTGCTGCCCGATTTGAAACCGATTGTCATTGAGAATGTGTGACTCTCGTCTCTGATCGCTGTCGGTTAGGAACTTTTTTACGACCACTGTTCATACGCCATGACGCATGAACGGGAGTGGTATGCCATAACTTTGGACAGCCTGCGTGGATACACTAAAAAAATTGGGGAAATTTATTCTAGGTATGGTCATGGTGTGCAGACATTGCTAACTCTGAGTCATTTTTTTTTCATTTCGTTTGGCTCTGGCTCTGAGCACTATGGGACTTAACTGCTGTGGTCATCAGTCCCTTAGAACTTAGAACTACTTAAACCTAACTAACCTAAGGACATCACACACATCCATGCCCGAGGCAGGATTCGAACCTGCGACCGTAGCAGTCGCGCGGTTCCAGACTGTAGAGCCTAGAACCGCTCGGCCACTCTGGCCGGCTTTCATTTCGTTTCTTTTCTTTCACTGCAATACAGAAACGATATACATACCTTTGAAAGTCTGCAAGTTTGTTCAACAGTAAAACGTATAAAATGTGTATCACTTTTGTTACATTATACTGTGTATTTATTATCAGCACGTTTATTTTTACGAATGCAATATTTTAATTTTGTACACATCTTTGTGGTAGCTATACTATACGTAATTAGTAAAATGGATCTGCTATATAAGAGGGAGAGAGCGAGTGATAAACCGACAGCTGGAGAGTCGAACAGAGAATATGTGCATGTGAGGGTTTGATTCATAGCCAAGATAGTCAAGTGTCCTGTCGAAATGCGAAGTATGCTAAAATTGTCAAAAACTTAAATTTAGAATACTATATGGACTTAATATTACCATGAACATCAACTGATTCAAATATTATGAGCCTGATAAAATGTTACAAAAAACTATTGCAGCCAAAGAAACTGGTACACCTGCCTAATAACGTGTAAGGCCCCTGTGAGCACGCGAAGTGCCACAACACGACGTGGCATGGACTCGAATAATGTCTAAAGGAGGGAATTGACACCATCCATCCCGCAGGACTGTCCATAAATCCGTAAGACTACGAGGGGGTGGAGATCTCTTCTGAACAGCACATTGCAAGGCATCCCAAATATCCTCGATAATGTTCATTTCTGGGGAGTTTGGTGGCCAGCGAAAGTGTTTAAACTCAGAAGAGTGTTCCTGGAGCCACCCTATATCAAAAAATGGTTCAAATGGCTCTGAGCACTATGGGACTTAACTTCCGAGGTGATCAGTGCCCTAGAACTTAGAACTACTTAAACCTAACTAACCTACGAACATCAGACACATCCATGCCCGAGGATTTGAACCTGCGACCGTAGCGGCCGCGCGGTTCCGGACTGTAACGCCTAGAACCACTCGGCGACTCCGGCCGGCACCCTGTAGCAATTCTCGACGTGTGGGGTGGCGCATTGTCCTACTGGAATTGCCCAAGACCGTCGGAATGCACAATGGACATCACTCCAACTGCACAGGCCACACACCATTACAGAGCCTCCACAAGCTTGAACAGTCCTCTGCTGACATACAGGGTCCATGGATTCATGACGTTGTCTCCATACCTGTACATGTCCATCCGTTCGATACAATTTGAAACGAGACTTGTCCGAGCAGGCAATATGTTTCCAGTCATCAACAGTCCAAGGTCGGTGTTGACGGGCTCAGGCGAGGCATAAAGCTTTGTGTGGTGCAGTCTCAAGGGTACACGAGTGGGCCTTCGGCTCCGAAAGCCCATATCCATGATGTTTCGTTGAATGGTTCTCACGCTGACACTTGTTGATGGCCCATCATTGAAATATGCAGCAATTTGCGGAAGGGTTGCACTTCTGTCATGTTGAATGATTGTCTTAAGTCGTCGTTGGTCCCGTTCTTGCATGATCTTTTTCCGGCCGCAGCGATGTCGGAGATTTGATGTTTTACCGGATTCCTGATATTCACGGTACACTTGTGAAATGGTCGTACGGGAAAATCCCCACTTCGTCGCTACCTCGGAGATGCTGTGGCTCATCGTTCGTGCGCCGATTACAACACCACGTTCAAACTCGCTTAAATATTGATAACCTGTCATTGTAGCAGCAGTAAACGATCTAACAACTGCGCCAGACATTTGTCTCATATAGGCTCTTGCGGACTGCAGCTCCGTATACTGCCTGTTTACAAATCTCTGCAGTTGAATAAACACCCATATATCAGTTTTTTGGCGCAGAAAATGCCACGAAAATATTCCCTAGACCGTAACGCATGCAGGGTGTTTGCTTTCAAATGCCTCACATCGTACTCGCTAACGGCCATCTGTCCGATGGAGCATAGAACGTGATTCATCTGGAAAGGCCACCTTCGCCACTCAGTGGACGTCCAGTTGCGATATTGGTGTGCAAATGTCAGCCTTCGTCGCCTATGAACAGCAGTCAGCATGGGTGCATGAGCCAGGCTACTGCTGTGGGGGCCCATACGCAGACGTTCACTGAACAGCCGTTGAGGAGACGCTGTTGGTAGTCCCTTGGTTCATCTGGGTCTAGTGAAGCAGGGGATACAACCCGTCGGCTTTGAACAATGACGTCATTCCTTAGTCATAGATAGTAATGTCTTCACTTCGAGGCATAGATGATAAAGCAGTTCTGTGTTCTAATAAGCGGTATCATTAAAATAATTGAATGTGAATCTAAAAGCGATCGTTTATCTATATTTCACTATTTTACCATATTTCACTTTCTTATTCCACCAATATGCTTCATTAGCTGATAAGTGTGTTTTGGCTTATTAAAAAAAAATCTCACGAGATAGAATAAACTGATCCTAAGATACAGATGCTTCAGTAGCTGATAAGTGTTTTTTGGCTTTTTCAAAAAAAATCTCACGAGATAGAATAAACTGATCCTACTTCATTAAACAATCAATAAAAAAACTAAACTAAAACATAACAGCTTTTGCTTAATGAAGTAGGATCAGTTTATTCTATCTCGTGAGATTTTTTTTTTAAGCCAAAAAACACTTATCAGCTACTGAAGGGAGCTACAACACTAAGAAGAATCGCTTCTCGGCTTTTGACAAGATCAATGTTTATCTCTCTCGCATTCCTTTGTTTCGCAACATTCTCCTCAGCTCTTTCATCTTTGTAATACATGCTCTCTGGCGACTTGTGACGTCATTGTTCAAAGCCGACGGGTTGTATCCCCTGCTACACTAGACCCGTGGGTGCCCATACGCAGACGTTCACTGAACAGTCGTTGAGGAGACGCTGTAGGTAGTCCCTTGGTTCATCTGGGCAGTCAGTTGTTCAACAGTTGCTCTTCTATTCGCCCATACAAGTCTCTGCAGCAGTTGTTCAACCCCATCATCTATGGCCTGTGGTGGGCCATAATTGCCTCGGCCCCAGTTTTGGATAGCGCATTTTTCCATGCACGATTACTTAACCACGGCGGCAAGCGAACAGTTCACAAACTTTGCCGTTTTGGAAATGCTTCCACCCTTGGCCAGAAAACCAATTACCATACCCTTTTGGTCGTCAAATAAATCGCTCCGTTTACGCATTACAATGACTGCAACGACCGCGTCTCTCCGATACGCTTAGTATATCCTCCACTACCAATGCTGTCACCTGCCGTTAGCGAATAGTTATTGCACGTTGGCGTCTAACGTAAGCGGTGGTTACATTAATGTGACTGGAGCGTGTATGTCCGGTGAGCTTATACGAGAGTTACGAAACTTCTCGATTTATGATTTTTAAATTATAATACCTGGTTAGCAGCTATACAGTGACTTACCTCAGAAGTGTCAGCAGCTGACTGGCTATTGTTCAAATAACTTTCTTCGAGGGATCTCTGAATTGCAGTTTGCAAGTCCATTTGAAACTGCACTTCCTCTGGCGTTAGAGCACCTGTTGGATCATCAGTCCCCTTTTCCTTTGGCTGAAAGGAAGAAAATTTAAATTATTTTTCAGTCTCGCGAGCTTGAAAAGGCAATGGTTCTCAAGAGAAATGAGAGGAAATGCTTGGACTTCACTTTTTAATAAAGTTCTTTCACAAATTTTTGTATACAGAAGAAGCGTGGTATTAAACCTCCGCCCGACTGTCCACGTTTACGTATTCGTGATTTCCCTAAATCGTTACAGAAAAATAACATGAAGATTCCTTTTGCAATGATACCATCGACGATATCCAAGCTTGTGCTCCATCTGCTTCTAGCCATCTCTGTAATAGGAGATTAATATATCTTCTTATCCACTATGAAATTATATGCCATGCTAGTGAAAAAAAAGATTTATCTAAATGTGCAAAATATTCCCAGCTGCAACATGGTCATGTACTATCATGCTCAAAAATATCCGAGCAATATGATGTGTTCCGCCTAATTTGTATACAACCCACGTAACGTAACTGTCTTGCAGTAGACTCTAAAATAAATCCAGTTAACAAATTATTCAATGCCGCACATAATTAATCGAATTGTGTATTCACAAGAAAGTAAGATATACATCGGTATAAGCAGAAACATTTTAAGTTAAGATTTCCTTATTGGTTTTCAATTTGGTAGCTTACAGCTTGGTAAAAGAGGAAGTAAAACGCAACTAAATATTTAGTTCTCTAGCGGGTTTAGAACCTACAGCTAACATCTTATCGTTCTGAAAGGGGCTACATTATTACTTAGCGAGCTGGTACTACAAGCAGTATTCTCTCATTGCCATAGTGCTAATTAACAGAGGTAATTCGCAATGTTAAACATGAAATTAGTTATAGATTATCTGTGGAACGACCTTCTTGGAAACAAATAATAAATTTGAGAACCGAGTGGTACTAAAACCACTTCTGTCTGCATCACAGCTCCACCAACATGGTGCTGTGCTGGCTGGCCACTATACGAGATGTTGATCGAGGTTCGCAGTTTACACGTACGCTATGTTTGTGCCGTCTGGAGGAAGAGCGATAAGTAGCACAAGATCTACATTTTGACCCACCATAATCACTTACTTGAAAATTTTGAGGCACTTATTGCTTTTGCAACAATTTCAACATCTGCATCGTTATCTGAAATACTAGTTTCAATACCAAAACTGTCTAGTTGTTGCACAAGCTGTATATTAAACATTTCCTTATTGCTGAGGTTACTAAGAAAGGCAGACTGTGATTCATCGCGTAACATATCGTCATTAAAGAAAATTTCTCGTGAGGTCCGCTTCATCGTTCGACTTTGGCGTTCAATAGTTTTTATGTTCAGAGAGCTTTATGAATATCCGTCATAAACCATAGCAACATCATCTTCATACTGTCTCTGAATATAGGCCATGAAAGTTTTATAAATGTTACCAAAAGTTCCATTCTCGGGCCACACGACGTGGTTGATAAGAAAACCTCCATCTACAACAAAGAACTTCGATTCATTGTTGCCAATATTCCTTTCAGGTACTTGACTGAAAAGATTGTACAGCGACGACTTTTTCGTTTTCCTCATCAATCCACTGCTGTCAGAGAAATTGGTACATTCGATAATTCGTACGTGAAGCAGTCCTTTAAATCATCAGTTGAAAGGAACGTGCACAGTATTATCTGAAATAACTGAGTTATATCTACTTCAGTTATTTTTTTTTCAAGCCTAACAGTTGACACACACATTTCCCTAACTTTGCTGGATCGCTTAAGTTTCAGAGAACCAAATTATGGCGAGACAATAACAATTGTTCGAAGACCGTCTTCACCAGCAGACAGAGCTTTGTAGCAGTTTACTTCCTGAGACGCTAATCCAGATCCTAATGAATACAATCGCTCCTTATAAGCAAATGGAGTGTGTTGTTGCAACCATAGTTGAAATCTTCTGCGAATTTTCTCGTCAATTTCTATCCTCCCACTCCTCAGTTCAACATGTTCAAATGGTTCAAATGGCTCTGAGCACTATGGGTCTTAACTTCTTAGGTCATCAGTCCCCTAGATCTTAGAACTAGTTAAACCTAACTAACCGAAGGACATCACACACATCCATTCCTGAGGCAGGATTCGAACCTGCGACCGTAGCGGTCGCGCGGTTCCAGACTGTAGCGCCTAGAACCGCTCGGCCACTCCGGCCGGCTCAACATGTTCATCACTAGTAACCAAATGTAAACTGCAGAACTGTTCCATGGCTTCACATATGTGATGGGCTATTGGCATACCGCAAATCCATCGGTTCAACACACTATCGGTGAAACCTCATCCGTGTGAAACACCTCCAACACTCTTCAGGTTCTTCATAAGCATTTGTTCCGTCGTCATGTCCGTTCAGAGCGTCGATCCGTGAAGAAGCTGTCCTTGGTGAATTTATCGAACTCCGCGGGTTTCATGGTTTCTTTCAGTTTTTCCATGCCCTGGATGTACGAATGACACGCCTCAGTATAAGGAAAGTGTCCAGTTGCGTGGAATATTGGGAGCGTAGCTCTCATACATTCTATATGGAGCTCCCAATTCCCCATACGCTCTGCTTGGATGGAATGCAGTGGCAAGATGACGATCTGAATACAATCCATCCACAACTGGGAAGTTTTCCTTCTTTGCTTAATATCATCCATTATGCTGACAAATTTATTTTTCAGCTTTTCAATCACTTGATATTTTTCCAAATCGCCGAAAGAGGCACCGTTTCCACTCATATCAGAAATACAATCTTTAATATGTTGCTTCTCCTCCTCCATGACTGCCATTTCCTCCAGTATTGTGATGGAAAAAGCACGCATGACTGCAGAGTGAGGCTGAATGCACGACCGACCAGAAAATATATGGGGAACAGAAGCTGCAGCATGTACAGTCTCCAAAAGTTGAGAGAGTCCACTGTATCTCATTAAGAATCCTCGTGCTCCTAGAAAAGACATTATCAAGTGAAAGCCTCCTAATTGAATAACTGCATTAGTGAATAGCTCATTCCCTCCATTAGCCTCCACTGAAACTATATCTTTAGCTTTCATGTAGAGTGGTTGATCAAACGTCACGAAACATGTTTGCTGTGTGGTCTTCTTACTCTCTGTGGTGGCATAAGTTAAAGCAGTTGAAATAGTGCTATAATCTGTGAGCGGGTTGTTGATGAATGGAAGTGCTAATACGTTTAATAGCGTATAAGATTCTCCGGTTGTGATTTTCTCCATGAAACGTTGCCACGCAGGAATAGAAAGCTGTAAAAACTTTCCCATCATTGAAGTAAAATCGTGATTGGCAGACACTGTTGCTTTAGTGAATGGTTGTTGTGAGTAGACATTTTGCAGAATAATTTCTTCAATTCCAACTCATTCTGCAAATCAAATGGCTATGAGCACTATGGGACTTAACATCTGAGGTCATCAGTCCCACTCATTCTGCCTTCGGAATGTTACCAGACTAATTTTTTGGGCACTTGCTGTTTCAGTAGAGCTCGGCATGACAGAGTTTCGTTACTTTCTGACGTTCTATAGCTCTGCTTGGAGTCACACATCTGATTCCACCCATACCGTGGAATGTACCTTTGCCCGTCATTGTTGGAATACTGAAGTCAGCAATATCGAAAACGAGCTGTGAGGACGAATCATTTGAAATATTTGGTTTGCAGAACTGAACGGCAGAAGCTTCAAATAAAGGCACAGTCCTACATGAAGAGCAGAAACCCATACTCGAGACAATTCCAACAATGCTTTTTGATTCCGCTTTACGAAACAAGTGCACTGCAAGATCAAGCTGCAGTGGAGAAATAAATGAACGAGGCCTGGTAGTTACACAATCGCATGGGATATTGCTGTACATTTTTTTAAAAGGGACTGTTCACTGCCTTTTTTTTTTTTTTTAGACGAAACCACACCTTTCACAAATTCGCGTAAAATGTCAGGGACTATAACTTCAGCATTCTCTGTCAAGTCACTGACAAGGAGTCATTCTTATATCTTCACAGATGATAGCTGCTACTGCTTCTACTATTCTCTTTCTCTCATCTCTCTTATTAACAGCTCGTTCATTGTACCATTGGTTCAAAAGATTGACCACTGCTACGAAAACATACAACTGGAAGATTTTTTGGCATTGAGGCAAACAAGACCCCATTACTAAAGTGTTCAGTGTTTATTTTCAGAGTTTTTATAGTCACTGTCTCTCCTTCTGGTAGACATTCATTAACTTACTGCCACAAATTGAGCAGTGTAAATTGACATTGCTCTGAACTACCTATATATTTACATAATTCTTGAAAAGCGGCATCAAAGTTGGTATCTTGAGGGCGGCCTCTTTTTCGAACAGAGGAGGGGTTCGACACTAATTTAGCATAGCAATCTTGATGAAACAGGCTTCTGAAGCTACTAAACGCAAAACAATATTGATGCGTTCGGCAACCTTTCTACCCAAATCATCATCGCGTTTCTCTGCTTTCTCAAGCAACGTATGTTTCACAGTTAAAGAGCGAACTGCAAACACTCCACGGCGTTTGTGGAGTCGTTTTTTTGTTTCCGCCTCTATGTCACACTTTTCAGCACATATGAAACAGTCTTTTTTTAAACTGACTGGATAAGGGGAAGAGGATCTCAAATTTTATCATCTGCTTGCGCAACATTCTGATTAATTAGTTTCCTTATATTGCGTTCCTTAACATATGAACGTCGACATACCTTATGCACTTCAATCAGTCTAGCGTTCTGTAGAAGATTATGAGCCCCATCCCTCCGTTCCTTGCTGACGCGTATCAGAGTTTCCAAGCCCTTCGTCGCTGTTGATGTCCCTCCTTCCCAAACAGATTTAACACAAATAAAACAGGTAGTAGAGTCCAGTATTATTGTTTTCTCAGTCCAGACAAAAGAAATGAGACTAAGCAAAAGCACTTCACAACGTCACAAACTGATGAATACTGTCACAAAAACAGAACTCTCTTTCACTACTTTGACAGTTCACAACATGAACTCAACTGAACTGAACACTGGGTAGGAAGAAACGGCAGCGACAATAGTGGTAGGGGAGCGCTGAGTGAATGGGAAGGGGAACTTGACGTTTTCATTGTTGGCACGTACTCCTGATTTCAACAACACTACTCGTAAAAAAAAATCATCAAGTATAATATATAGGCTACGAAATATTTCCATACACTTAATTACGTTTTTCATTTAAATACGTTGCAAAGCATCAAAACCAGTAAACTATTACGTTAACAGAATTCTATTCTAACTCTTATACTTCAAATACCATTCGTATAAATGAAAAGATGCACAAGATCTTTTTCGCGTACTATTTTGCGAAGGTATATTTACTAATAAGAGCTCTGTTAGAAAAATGAGCCTTTTTGCGTATAAATTTAAAATATGGTACAAATTGACTTTTGGAGGCGATGAAAGGGGGACCCCCCCCCCTTAAGGAGGGGAACTTTTCTGTTTCTTGTTACTGTACCCCATATGAGTATTTTCCCGAAATTTCAAAACTTTACAAATTTTTCCCTCTTTTGCTGATTTTCTGGAGTAGGATGTCCCGCCAGTACATCCAGCTACCGACATTCCGCGTGGCGTCTACAAGGGGGTGCCAGTAGTCGCCGACCCCCAGAATTCGTCATGTTAAATATGACATTAGTTACAGATTCTGCGTGGAACTACTTTCCTGGAATTAAATAATATATTTGACAATCCAGTGTTACACCTTAAGTGAGAATTATTCAGATTATTTATCTTAAATGACAACGAAATATCAGTCGAACTTAGCAGAACAGCTCTGAACCGCCGCGCAGGATTAGCCGAGCGGTCTCAGGCGCTGCAGTCATGGACTGTGCGGCTGATCCCGGCGGAGGTTCGAGTCCTCCCTCGGGCATGGGTGTGTGTGTTTGTCCTTAGGATAATTTAGGTCAAGTAGTGTGTGAGCTTAGGGACTGATGACCTTAGCAGTTAAGTCACATAAGATTTCACACACATTTGAACAAGTTCTGAAGCACTCCAGGAAGTAAATGGCGGTCACGTAGTTGATAAACGTATTAATTCCACAATGTTGCCAATCCTTAATTAGCCTAGAGATAGGAAGAATACGTTTGCTCAGCCAGTGTGTTGAGCTGGCTAGTACTTTAGAGGCTCGTGCTTCGAAGATAAGGCGACGTTGGCTGCCACTGCGTTGACTGGTAGTCGAAATACCTAAAGTAGAGTCCAATGGGTTTTATTCACCTTTATATAACTATGATTTGGCTCTAAAGAGTGTTTACAAATAATGTCCAGATACACCGACTGCAGCTCTAACATCATAAACAAAAAGATGGGGTAATTATCCGGATGGCCCTATTCTTCAGTATCTGTTGTAATTTTTTCCTGTCTTATGGGTTCTGTGAATTGAAAAGGATCATTTGCTGCGTACAATTCACACAAGTGTTTGATGGGTCATTATAACCCACAATTAATTTCTGACAGGGAAAGAATAGGTCAACTACATGTTACTTGCATTGACACCCTTGACCACACACACTACACAGGCGTTGGTTGGTAAGTAAATTATTTACACTCTCTATTGTTCATTCATCTGAATGTAAATTCGTATTGGAACTAAGTTCCTTTGATATATGCACATATATGTGGTGGCTGTTCTTTCGAACGTGTCTGAAAGAACAGACACGATATATATATATATATATATATATATATATATATATATATATATATATATATATATATATATATATATGTCAGTACAGTGTGACGACCAAAGATCAAGTCTTTCAGTGTGGATGCACACCAAGCATAATGTCTCGGGGGAAAACGAAATGACGAGTAAGGGGTTCATAGGCAGGTGACGCTATGCTAATAGTGTGTAACAGATTAGGAATTTGGGTCGGATGGGAGGCGTACTCGGGTGTCAAGGCCAATAGAGCGACTACTTGCGTCTGGCGTCAATTTTCACCTGTTACAACTGATTCATTTCAATGCACAAATGCGGCTAACTTCATTGAAAACCTTCGACTAAATCCCTTTGGGTAAGAACTGTAGCTGTAAGACTTAATACTCCAGTAAATTTAGTGACAGATAAAGCCGGCAGCGGTGGCCGAGCGGTTCTAGAAGATTCAGTCAGGAACCGTGCGACTGCTACGGTCGCAGGTTCGAATGATGCCTCGGGCATGGATGTGTGTGATGTCCTTAGGTTAGTTAGGTTTAAGTAGTTCTAAGTTCTAGAGGACTGAAGACCTCAGATGTTAAGTCCCGTAGTGCTTAGAGCCATTTTTGACAGATAAAGTCCTTTTCATGAGGTACTGAATTCAAGTAACGGAGCACTGAAACTCATACATGAGATACTAAACTGAGTTGAGAGAGCGCTGAACCACATAAGTTGAAACAAGTCATTTGGAGTAGACGACATTCCCTCAGAATTATTGATGTCCTCGGGAGAACATACAAAGACAAAAAATTGTTCCATTTGGTATGCAAGGTATATGATATAGGAGACATACGTTCTGACATTAAGAAGAACGTAATAATTCCAATTGAAAACGTGGAAATTGCTGACAGATGAGAGTATTACCGAATTATCGCTCTAATAAGTTGGAAAATAGGTTAAAGAAAGGCAAACTTACGTTTTTAGCATTTGTCGACTTTTGAGAAAATGTCTGGAAATGAGAAACTAGTTGAAAATATTGACTGGAAGACACACAAATTCTGAATGTAGCAGGAATGAAGTACTGCGAGCGAAAGGTTATTAACAAGTTGTATAAAAAGCAGAATATACTCGAATTACATGAAGGTTAGCGATTGTTGAGAAAGCAGTGAGTGAGTGCTATAGTCTATTCCCGATGTTACTCAGTCTGTGCAGTGAGCAGTCGGTAGAGGAAACCAAAACGAAATTTTCAAAGTAAGTTAAAGTTCAGAGATAATAAATTAAAACTTTGAGATTCCTGACGACACTGTAATTTTCTCTTTAATGCCAAATGTCTTGCAAGGTCGGTTAAACGGAACGGATAGCGTCATGAAAAGAGGTGATATGATAAACATAAACAGAGGGAATTGGATTAGGAAATGGGACACTAAAAGTAGTAGACGAGTTCTTTTATTTGGACGGCAAAATAAGTGAAGATGGCCGAAGTGGAGAGGATAGAAAAAGCAGGATGCAGAAGCAAGAAACATATTTCTGAAAATGAGAAACTAGAATGAGATTTTCACTCTGCAGCGGAGTGTGCGCTGATATGAAACTTCCTGGCAGATTAAAACTGTGTGCCCGACCGAGACTCAAACTCGGGACCTTTGCCTTTCGCGGGCAAGTGCTCTACCATCTGAGCTACCGAAGCACGACTCACGCAGGGTACTCACAGCTTTACTTCTGCCAGTATCTCGCTTCCTACCTTCCAAACTTTACAGAAGCTCTCCTGCAAACCTTGCTGTGAGTACTGGGCGTGTGTCGTGCTTCGGTAGCTCAGTTGGTAGAGCACTTGCCCTCGAAAGGCAAAGGTCCCGAGTTCGAGTCTCGGTCGGGCACACAGTTTTAGTCTGCCAGGAAGTTTCATATCAGCGCACACTCCGCTGCAGAGTGAAAATCTCATTCTGGAAACCTCCCCCAGGCTGTGGCTAAGCCACGTCTCCGCAATATCCTTTCTTTCAGGAGTGCTAGTTCTGCAAGGTTTGCAGGAGAGCTTCTGTGAAGTTTGGAAGGTAGGAGACGAGATACTGGCACAAATAAAGCTGTGAGTACCGACCGTGAGTCGTTCTTCGGTAGCTCAGTTGGTAGAGCACTTGCCCGCGAAAGGCAAAGGTCCCGAGTTCGAGTCTCGGCCGGGCACACCGTTTTAATCTGCCAGGAAGTTTCAATGAGAAACCAGTTTACATCGAGTATAAATTTAACTGTTGAAAAGTACACTACTGGCCATTAAAATTGCTACACCAAGAAGAAATGCAGATGACAAACGGTTATTCATTGGACAAATATATTATACTAGAACTGACATGTAATTACATTTTCACGCAATTTGGGTGCATAGATCCTGAGAAATCAGTACCCAGAACAACCACGTCTGGCCGTAATAACGGCCTTGATACGCCTGGGCATTGAGTCAAACAGAGCTTGGATGGCGTGCACAGATACAGCTGCCCATGGAGCTTCAACACGATACCACAGTTCATCAAGAGTAGTGACTGGCGTATTGTGACGAGCCAGTTGCTCGGCCACCATTGACCAGACGTTTTCAATTGGTGAGAGATCTGGAGAATGTGCTGGCCAGGGCAGCAGTCGAACATTTTCTGTATCCAGAAAGTCGCGTACAGGGCCTGCAACATGCGGTCGTGCATTATCCTGCTGAAATGTAGGGTTTCGCGGGGATCGAATGAAGGGTAGAGCCACGGGTCGAACACATCTTAAATGTAACGTCCACTGTTCAAGGTGCCGTCAATGCGAACAAGAGGTGATCGAGACGTGTAACCAATGGCACTCCATACCATCACGCCGGGTAATACGCCAGTATGGCGATGACGAATACACGCTTCCAATGTGCGTTCACCGCGATGTCGCCAAACACGGATGCGACCATCATGATGCTGTAAACAGAACCTGGATTCACCCGAAAAAATGACGTTTTGCCATCCATGCACCCAGGTTCGTCGTTGAGTACACTATCGCAGACGCTCCTGTCTGTGATGCAGCGTCAAGGGTAACTGCAGCCGTGGTCTCCGAGCTGATAAGCATGCTCCTGCAAACGTCGTCGAAGGAAAAGGGAAAGAAATTCAGTCTGAAAAAGTGCTCCCTCCAGAGAAGTTAGATGTAGGGGGCAGAGTAGTTTTGAAACTTAGTGATACATTGACAGAGAAGTCGTCAATTTATGTTGACAGATATTTTACTTCTGTTCCCCTCCTCGACAAGTTACTGAGAGACAGGAACATTACTGCCACTGGCACAATAATGCTGAGTCGCATCCCCAGAAGTATACGGTTTGAGGAAGATGCAACAATGAAAAAAACAAGAGGCAGCCATGATCAGGTGGTAAGGAATGACGGGAACCTAACAATTATCAAATGGCTTGACAACCGAGCGATTTATTTGGCTTCAACAGAATCAGGTCTTGAGCCAATTGAAAAATGCACTCGGTGGTCTAAAAAAGAGAAAAAGTACATTGAAGTTCCTCGCCCATGTGTTGTAAAGGCATACAATACTTACATGGGAGGTGTTGACCTGTTAGATAGGATGGTGGGAAAGTATGGCATGAGAGCCCGGACCCACAAATGGACCATCAGAGTGATTCATCACTTTATTGAATTTGCAATTGCTGCTGCATGGTTGGAATACAGAACGACTGTAATGCAGAATGGTACTGCAAAGAAACATACAGTGCCATACTATCAGTTCAAGCTTGATATTGCAGAAAATTTGATATATTATCACCAACGGTCAAGTTTACTCATTGAACATGTGGAGCAAGAACTAGACTGAGAAGATGAAGATTATTTGCAAGATAGGAAAAGACCAAGACGTCCCATCCCACTACCACAAATGGAAAAAAGATAAGCAAGCAAGCTTAATTTCCCTGAAATGATGAACCATGTTCAGAAGAACAGGTCAAAATGCCGAGCAAAAGGCTGTAGAGGTCTCACTTTTTGTACGATGTGAGCAGTGCAAAGTGTTCCTTTACTTCACTGCTGACAGGAACTCTTTTAACAAATTCCACAAAAACTAAAATAAATTTAGTGTAAGTGTTGTTAATTTACCGTTGATACTTGTGATAATACTAAAAGAGGAACAATAATTTGACACATTTTGCTGTGGTAATTTTGTTTATATATTTTTAATTGTTTACATAATATAGTTAAAAATTTTGATACAAAATTTCTGTTTTCACCGATCATGGTATTTACAGAAAATATGAACAATGTGTGTAATATAATTCTGACTGGAATTTTTTTGGAATAAACCAAAATGAAACTGCATAGTTGTGTGCATAAATGCCCTTCTTGAGTCCCAAGGTATCATATGTGATACCATCTATAAAAAATTGGCAATGGTTAAAAAAATTCTTTTTGAGGGTAATTCATTGTTAACTAGAATTAACAGATTGCAATTAACACAAATTTAGCTCACTTGGAATTTTAATATATGCTCGGGACTGAATAGGATATAGAACATGTACAGTGACCATCATTTCATTTGTGCACAAGACGATAATATTTGTTATGCAAATTATCTATGGAATTAACACGATACGTGTAGTAACCAATGAATTTCGGTAGTGACCAACAAATTGCAAAGAAGAGACAATCTCGTACAACAATGAAGAGTTTTGTGCACTTCTGCAACCAGTTCTGATCTTCTACCTATAAATGCTGTCTTGGCGCTTTTCATAAGGCAGACAGTACTACTTTCAGAGCAGTTAGGAACTGATTCTGCATGTCATCAGAAAATGAAATTAAATTTTGCGTCACCGACTGAGTCATATCCGGCCACAGGTAGAGCACTGTTGAACGTACTTGTCTGCTCTAACAATTATGCTTCTGCAGCCAGTTCTGATCGTCAACCTATAAAACGCTGTCTCATATCAAATGTCTGATAGTCTAGATAGAGGCTTCGCTAATATGAAACAATCAGGTATTAATTGTGGAGCAAACACCGCCAATTGCGAAGTGCTACACAGAAACTTCACCCCGCGTTCAGCTTGATGGACCTCTTACAGATGTTTTGGTTGCCCTCCATCTAAAGTGTAATGCAGTTTGACACGGACATTCATCAGACGCATTTAGCTTTCACCGCCAAAGCAATTTCAGCGATTCTGTCGTAATCACTACGGTCAGATGATACTATTCCATATTTCGTATTTTGATTATTGCAAATTGAATGGCAGTTCCGCTTAACAATGACGTATTTCAGACAATAAAGTCAATACTGTCAGCGGATTTTTTTTTAGATGTGCCAATGACAGTTGTTTCTTCGTTAGTGCTAGCAGAAGTGGAAATTGCATTTGAGCTTCACACACTCACTGGGTTTATTTCTTTGTGAGTTTTTGACCCCACTTCACTTTTTTTATTTGAAACTTTACGTTATTGGTACTTTGCTGGACAGTACCAATGGAAGTATTCTCATGAAAAATTGTTTTTAAGTTTATGATGGACAAAAGTGGTAATTCCTCACAATGTTTAAATTGCAACCACATGTGATACCAGAAAATAAGAAGAAGTGAATCGCATTTGGAGAATGAGTTTCTCAGCTTGACAGAAAAAAAATTTACGACAGCTACTCAAGAGTAGGTCCATCCAAATAATTCCAGCTGCTCTTTATTTGTGATGTTCGAGTTGCAGTTAGTGCACCTGGATATTATTTGTAACTGCGCTTCAGGCCCAAATCACAGTTAGAGAAATGCGAATGAAACTCATTCGGCTATACATTACGTATTTCAGCACGGATACATTTCGGCAACGTGATAGCAATCGGCGGCGCTACATCTTCGAAGAGCGACCTTCCCAGGTGCTAGTCTGCACAGCTCATCGGCTGAACAAATGTATTCTTCCCGTCACTAGTCTAATTTAGAACTGGCAACTTTGTGGAATATACACTCCTGGAAATGGAAAAAAGAACACATTGACTCCGGTGTGTCAGACCCACCATACTTGCTCCGGACACTGCGAGAGGGCTGTACAAGCAATGATCACACGCACGGCACAGCGGACACACCAGGAACCGCGATGTTGGCCGTCGAATGGCGCTAGCTGCGCAGCATTTGTGCACCGCCGCCGTCAGTGTCAGCCAGTTTGTCGTGGCATACGGAGTTCCATCGCAGTCTTTAACACTGGTAGCATGCCGCGACAGCGTGGACGTGAACCGTATGTGCAGTTGACGGACGTTGAGCGAGGTCATATAGTGGGCATGCGGGAGGCCGGGTGGACGTACCGCCGAATTGCTCAACACGTGGGGCGTGAGGTCTCCACAGTACATCGATGTTGTCGCCAGTGGTCGGCTAAGGTGCACGTGCCCGTCGACCTGGGACCGGACCGCAGCGACGCACGGATGCACGCCAAGACCGTAGGATCCTACGCAGTGCCATAGGGGACCGCACCGCCACTTCCCAGCAAATTAGGGACACTGTTGCTCCTGGGGTATCGGCGAGGACCATTCGCAACCGTCTCCATGAAGCTGGGCTACGGTCCCGCACACCGTTAGGCCGTCTTCCGCTCACGCCCCAACATCGTGCAGCCCGCCTCCAGTGGTGTCGCGACAGGCGTGAATGGAGGGACGAATGGAGACGTGTCATCTTCAGCGATGAGAGTCGCTTCTGCCTTGGTGCCAATGATGGTCGTATGCGTGTTTGGCGCCGTGCAGGTGAGCGCCACAATCAGGACTGCATACGACCGAGGCACACAGGGCCAACACCCGGCATCATGGTGTGGGGAGCGATCTCCTACACTGGCCGTACACCACTGGTGATCGTCGAGGGGACACTGAATAGTGCACGGTACATCCAAACCGTCATCGAACCCATCGTTCTACCATTCCTAGACCGGCAAGGGAACTTGCTGTTCCAACAGGACAATGCACGTCTGCATGTATCCCGTGCCACCCAACGTGCTCTAGAAGGTGTAAGTCAACTACCCTGGCCAGCAAGATCTCCGGATCTGTCCCCCATTGAGCATGTTTGGGACTGGATGAAGCGTCGTCTCACGCGGTCTGCACGTCCAGCACGAACGCTGGTCCAACTGAGGCGCCAGGTGGAAATGGAATGGCAAGCCGTTCCACAGGACTACATCCAGCATCTCTACGATCGTCTCCATGGGAGAATAGCAGCCTGCATTGCTGCGAAAGGTGGATATACACTGTACTAGTGCCGACATTGTGCATGCTCTGTTGCCTGTGTCTATGTGCCTGTGGTTCTGTCAGTGTGATCATGTGATGTATCTGACCCCAGGAATGTGTCAATAAAGTTTCCCCTTCCTGGGACAATGAATTCACGGTGTTCTTATTTCAATTTCCAGGAGTGTATTTGACAACTATATGACCGTCGATTGACTTTCTGGTGTGATCCAGAATTGTCCTGCTTGCTAACTAAGTGATGCTGTGGCTGCATTGTGAACGATGAAGTTTTTTGGTTTAGATTCTAATTTCGCTAAAGACCTGCACGTTTAGTTTGTGTTCTACATGCTGATAAATCGTAGTTTATTTGAATTAAAACAGAGGTGATTTTTATAGGGTTTCTTCTTGATTTATTGAACTGAAAAGTATAAGAGAGAATTTAATCATCAAAATTATATCCCCCCCCCCCCACTCTCCCATTACCTAAAACAGTCTGACGAGGGTCAGGTGGTTTTTGGATTCAACGCAAGTGGAAAGCTGATTGTTTCGTGATAAAGATGCCGTCAATCCAAGTTTAAAGTGCATTTTCATCTACAAAGAAATTTTATTGATAGTTATCCGGTAATAACCGAAAAAGGTAAACGTTTGAGGGCGCTAGATCAGAAGAAGAAGTGCAATAGGATTTGATTTCCAACCAAGCTCTTGGATAGGTTCTTTTGTGAAATCAACAGATTGTAAATGGTCGTTCTCGAACAGTAGCAACACTTCCTTCGTCGCTTTTCATATGTTGGGACAGCAAGACGTCTCAGTTGTCGGCAACAAGTACCAACTGCGATGGGCACACCACTTCTTTGTGCCACTAGATGCGTAATGTTACAGTCGGGGGACTCACACTGGCCTCTTTTCAGATACTTTTTGTTGGTCCAACCATTATTTTCATTTTATGAATTTAATGCACTGTGGTTCAAATCCCTGTCCAACCATTCTGTTTTAGGTTTTCTGTTATTTTTGTAAATTGATGAACAAAATTGCTGCGATCTTTCTCTCGAAATGACACAGTTGATTTCCTTCCCCATCATTTCCCATCGTAACTTCTTCTTTGATATCGTAGCAGACAGGATGTTTAATCTTAAATTTCATTACTTTCATTTTCCCCCAACACTACCCACTGAATGTGTCTCACGACCACTAAATTGACGCGGTTCAACGCATTTGCCAGTAATTAGGAGGACAATATTAGTAAACCTTAAAAACGTCAATGATCAAAGGTCATTGGTCTTCTTGAATGTGCCGAATAATTTACGTCGATACGATCCTACTTGAAACGAGAAAACATTTCTCTGTCGCGATATCTTGTATATACTTACGCCAAACACAGTTAAAAATGTTTCCACCCCCTCCATTGCCTGCAACCCTCTATCAAATCCAAAGAGAATAAAATATCACAAATGTTAGACTTTTTCTACGTTTCAAGCACCATTATATAAGGCTTAAATCACAAAACTCAGAACCTTCAAATATGCTGCATTCAATAAATCACCCCAAGAACAAATAAGAACCTCATATGAAGAATAACGGTTGATAAATGTGCTTGCAAAACCTGCAGTACAACATACCAAACAACATATCCACGAATGTATGCAGCAACATACTTTTTCAGGTAAATTTTCCCCTGGTGGACTACATACATTAATATTCTTCACATAATGTTCTGCATGAGAAGCAAAAAACACTACACCCTTGAGTACACAATTACACTGGTGTCCAAAATTAAAGCAACAAACGGTAATTTTGCAAGGTTTCGTTTATTTTGCCACAAAACAGTACAAACAAGTGTTAGTAAAGTAGAAACAACGCAAAGAATACAGAGCGTTATCACCTGCAACATGCATAACGGTATACAAAAAGGTTCTTCGTTTTTTTCCAACTTAACGGATTTGCCCTCACATTCTGACAACTGTTTAATGTGCACAGTATGGGGTGTGACCACCCCTGGCACCAATTCAGGCCTGACAACGACGGGAGATGCTGTGAATGATGCCATCAATAACATGTTGAGGCAATAACGCCCATTATTCCTGCAGAGATGCTCACAAGTCTTGGAGAGTGGTTGATGGATGCTGTCCTGATGCAACCAGTCTTCCTAGTACATCCCAGACATTCTCTATGGGATTCAAATCAGGAGAGCGAGCAGGCCACGCCATGTGTGCAATATATTCCGTTTCCAAAAAACATTGCCGCGCAGGATTAGCCGAGCGGTCTCAGGCGCTGCAGTCATGGACTGTGTGGCTGGTACCGGCGGAGGTTCCAGTCCTCCTTCGGGCATGGATATGTGTGTTTGTCCTTAGGATAAATTAGGTTAAGTAGTGTGTAAGTTTAGGGACTGATGACCTTAGCAGGTAAGTCCCATAAGATTTCACACACATTTTCCAAGAAAACATTAACCACCTGTGCTCTGTGAGGTCTAGTACTGGCGTCCATCAATACGAAGTCTGGGCCCACAGCACCTTGCAACAACCGCGCATGAGATCCCAAGATCTCCTCGCGCTACCTGACAGCAGTTAAATCTTGCTGATTCACTTGTACAATTTCACGAAGAGGTTTTCGAGTGGTCAACATAATCCCTGCCCACACCATTAGGAATTCTCCTCGATATCAGTCTCTTTCCACAATGTTTAGGTCCCGAAATCGTGTTCCACGTGCCCTCCAGATGCGAATCCGCCGAGAAGCACTCTTCAGACCAAATCAGGACTCATCTGCGAGAAGAACAGTGGCCCACTGTTGGACCTTCCAGGTGGCACGTTGACGGCTCCACTCTAGACGTTCCCTTCTGTGAAGACACGCCAGAGGTAAACATACAGCAGCTTTCCAACAATAAAGGCCACTCTGCTGGAGCCTCCTGTACACGTTTGTCTGGATACAACACATTTAGGGGATGCTGCGAGGTCAGATGTCAGTTGCAGCGCAGTACTAATGCGGTACTCTCGTTTCTTTACAGCCAAATAACGGTCCACTCTTTCTGATGTCACATGTGGTCGGCCTGTCCTGGTATCCGGGATACAGTTTCGGGCTCTATAAACTGTCGCCTCGTTCTATAACCAACAGAACGATTCACATTAAGCCATCGGGCCACATCAGTTTGCGACTGTTCTGCTTCCATTCTTCCTATGGCCCTCCACAGCAGAGAGTCTGTAGGGGTCTTCGCTGTGCCATACTGCACCGTCTACGACTATGTATACAGCGGTTGTGGATGTGGGACTGCCCTGCAAACTCTACTCCGCTTGATAGAGGTCCCGTCGTCGCTGTTGGCGTGATTGTCCGTTGATCGGAATGCCATCTTCCGTGCGGAACTCACTCGTAACGACATCTGTTGATAGTTTGTGTGATTATATCATGAATTAGACGTTGGACGTGGACGTAGCAGTTTATTGCTTTAATTTTGGACACCAGTGTATATGAAAATAAATGCTGTGTAAAAATTAAAGAAGAGAGTGTGCTCGATAACTTGCATTTGCGTTTACAGTGCGCAAGGTTTATCACTAGACAAGAAATACATACACCGGTGCTGAATAAGAAATGGAAAGTAACACTTCTTGCAGTAATTTCGACATCCTTCCGTGTGTGCAGCTGGCTGTTATATAATTTTATTGCAGTAACTACAAAATCAAGTCAAAACGGCACACTGGACGACCAAGGCAGCTTGTGGATATCTACATGAACGAACAAGGAAATGAATGTTTCGAAAAGGTTATGATGAACCTCCAGGGAATTTGAATTCTCGTGCAGTGTGGAGCATTGTTGCCTACGACAAAATCATGAAACACTACCGTGTGTAATTTGGTGGTTTGTTGGAATGATTCTAGCTTTGCATGCTTAAGACCTTAGTTCGATGCACCCACCAGGCAACCACTTTTGACAAGCACTAACAGACTGTCTTCACCTCTGGTAACGCCAGGTGAACAATGTGGGGTTGCACCATGGTTGAAAATCAACGTTAACCATGATATAACGAAATAATAAGCAACCAGTTGCATAAAAGAAATTTAATTTATTTACCGTTTTCGGGCACTTAGTCCCCTTCTCCTATCGCATTATTTGAGAGTGTCAACAATAACATGCATACAGCAAAACGCCATGGTATGAGGTATGCATCTTATTGTTGGCACTCGCAAATAATGCGGTAGGTATAACCTTTTGAAGAAGGGGACTAAGTGCCCGAAACCAGTAAAGAAATTAAATTTCTTTTATGCAACTGGTTGCTTATTATTTCGTTATATACGACAACAGTTGGTGAGGATGGATAAAATACTAAACTTAAACATGACGTCGTTTCGCTACCTCTTGGAGGAGAGTCGGTGTGGGTTGGACCGTGACTGAGGAGGAAGGCGCTACAAGTTGAGACTCTGTCATCAGTAAGCTTTCATACACGAGATATTTCATTTCATTAATGAGCCAGTCGTCATGTAAGATCACAGGGAACTTACTTTTTATTGTGTTTCAACCTGAAATGTTGAAAATATTAGTGCTGGACTGGTATTCGAACTCAGATCTTCCCTTTCCGTGGGTCTGGCCCCTTTGAGACCATACAGTTCAATCCTTTCGTTATTTTCCCAATATTTCAAACTCCTCAAGACCTGTTCGAAAGGCGCATATCTGGATTCGAATCCTGGTCTGGCACAAAAGTTTTCATCATGTCATTTCAAGTTATAGCATGCGCAAACCAAACTACAGGTAAAGAATAACTATGATTTGTCAACAATAACCATTGGTGCAGGTTTCGGTTCCCAGTCAGACACAGAACAGGTTTAAACATGTCATTGTTAATTACTGGTGAAAAAGAATTCGACAGTCACCGTCTCTTCGTGGGTAGCCAACAACGATGATATGTATGGGATTTGACTACTGGTCAGCACAGAACATTTCGTCACGTTATTTCCAGTTCAGACATGTGCAGATCTCCTTACTGGTAAACAAACCGATATTTATAGACGTTGCATTTATTTACGCTCGGTGTTAACTTTCTGTCTACATCTAAATCATACTCCGCAAGCCACCTAATGGTGTGTGCCGAAGGGTACTTTTGGTACCACTGTCTGATCCCTCCAACCCTGTTCCACTCGCGAATAGTGCGTGGGAAGAATGATTGTCGGAAAGCTTCTGTATTTGCTCTTATTTCTCGAATTTTCTCCTCGTGGTCAATACGCGAGATGTATGTGGGGCGAAGTAACATGTTGTCCGACCTCTCCTGAAAAGTGCTGTCCCGAAATTTCAATAGTAAATCCCTCCGTGATGCACAACGCCTCTCTTGTAACGTCTGCCTGTGGAGTTTGTTTAACATCTCCGTAATACTCTCTCGCCAGCTAATCGATCCGGTGACGAAACGCGCCGCTCTTCGTTGGATCTTCTCTATCTCCTCTATCAGTCCTACCTAATAGGGAGCCCAGATAGATGAACAATACTCAAGAATCGGGCGAAAAAACGCCTTATAACCCACTTCTTTCATGGATGAGTTACAGTTCCTTAAGATTCTTCCGATGAATGTGGTTCTGGTGTTTGCTTTTCCCACTATTTGTTTTATCTGGTCATTCCACTTAAGGTCGCTCTGGATAGTTACTCCTAGATATTTTACGGCAGACGCTGTCTCCAGCTGTTTGTCATCAAAAGTGTAACCGTACGGGAGTGGATTTCTTTTCCTATGTATGCTATATATGTTACATTTATTTACGTTCAGGGTCAACTGCCAGCGCCTGCACCATCCATCAATTCTGTGCAGATCGTTCTGCAAATTCTTACTATCTACTGGCATTGATACTTTTGTATAGACAACTCCATCATCTGCGAATAGTCTTAAAGAGTATCCGACGGTCCCTACTAGATAATTTATGTATATTGCGAACAGCAACGGTCCTATCACATTTCCCTGTGGTACTCCGGATATTACCTTTACATCTGTCGACTTAGTTCCGTTAAGAGCGACGTGTTGAGCTCTGTCTGCAAGAAAGTCTTGAATCTAATCGCAGGTCTGCTACGATACTCCATAAACTCGTATTTTTTTCATTATGCGGGACGGTATCTAATGCCTTATTGAAATCAAGGAACACGGCATGAACCTGAGCGCCGTTGTCCATTGCACTGTGGATCTCATGGAAGAACAGAACGAGCTGAGTTTCTCAGGATCTCTGTTTGCGGAATCCATGTTGATTTTTATACAGGAGATGTTCATTTTCCAAAAACGTCGTAATTCCTGTCCCTGCACCAGTCGTCGATACTCTGTATGTCTTCCTGTACTTCGTTACAGTCGTCTGGCAACTCAACCTTCCTACAGAAAACAGCATCGTCCGTGAATAGCATCAAGTGCAGCGTTATCCACTACATCATTAGTGTAAACTACAGACAGTAGCGGTCCTATAACACTCTCTTTAGGTAGTCTTGAAATTACTTTCACATTGGACAATTTTGTTCCGATAAGAACCACGCGCTGAGTTCTATCTGCAAGGATGTCCTGTATCCACTGACATGTCTCATCCTATGCTCGGCAAACACGTAAATACACTGAGGCGACAAAAGTCATGGGGTAGCGATGTGCACATACACATATCGGTAGATAAACGTGAATAAACCCTAAACCGATAAAGGACAGTAAGTAGATTATGTACGTGAAATAGTACTGTTTAATTCAAAAACTTCGTCCCAGTCACGGTGTACTTTAACCTATACGTGAAAAACGGCCAACACGTTTCGCACGGGATTCATAATTAGCTAACTGAGACGTCATACCATTAACTGGAATTCATAATCATGCTTTGAAAAACCATTGTACACTATTTCCCCGTGTGGCAAGTCTTTCAGGGAAGACATCACAAACAGCCAGAAGCTCTAGTGCATCGACGTCGGCTAGGAAAGGGAACGCTTGTATGCCATCAGCTCCATCTGATATGTCCAGCTGACTTCAACCTGTAGTTTACTGATGGCAAATGGCTATTGTGGCGGTGCTAGTCACCCTCCGAACTACACGAGACTCCTCGTATTGTTCAATTTGTCACTAGTATACGGTGAGACGATCGAATTCAGCACTGGTGTTAAGGACGAAGGTACCGCATTAGTGTACCAGACGTATTTTCCTATGAAAACAGTTTCCATCTATTTGGAAGAGAAACTGTCAAGTAAGAAGAGGCATATTAGATTTTTTCTGACTTACGTGTGTATCGTTAAGTATGATGACTGCTAGTCTGGCTTGAACGATCATGAACAGCTGATAATCGGGCTTCGGTCTTGAAACTAGAGAGCAAATCAATCTTAGAGAGTTAATTAAAGAGAAACGTCTTCCCTGATAGTTATCTTGAGCAGATGACTGAACAATACACTCGTCATGACAAAATTTCGAGACCTCCCTGTAAAAAACAGGCTTTCGTATTTCGATTCAGTAAATGTAGAGACAACAGTCAGGTATCTTAAGGTTTTTGTGGAAACGATGATTACTGGAGTTTAAAGATGCGTTAAGATTGTGGCAAATATTTCTAATTACCAAGAGCAACAAAAGAAATATTATTCAGCAGTCAGTAGAAAACATTTAGCTCTTGGGTGGAAAAATGTAGCGGACTTCGGGCAAAACTGAACGAAACTGCCGAAGGAACATTAGAATTAACGTCAAATCGACGAAATCATTATTAGAGACGGAGCACAAGCTCAAATTGTGACATGGGGGAAGAAAGTGGCCACGTCTTTTTTCCGGTGGAAGAATCCAACAGTTTGCTTTGCCAGATGGTGGGAGATGGGAAGCATCCGCCATTGTTTAAGAGCAAAGTTAGAAGGTTCTTCCGAAAGCAGAGAGGACTTGATCGCAGATTTAAAAGTGGCATAACTCTTGCTGAGAAACAAAACCTGAACGCTGGAAACACGAGCATAAGGATAACTACGTCGCATACTGGATATTTCAAAATTTCTATTACAGGCTGTTGAGGATTGAAGAGGGAAATTAGAAGATAAAGCTTAGATAAGGAAACCATGTTATCTAATGAGACTGCAGACATATCACAAAAGGAAGTCTCACAAGGGGAGGACACGACTTTGGGGTAACAGATATACTTCAAACTTCGTACACCTTTAGTGAGCCATTAAAATAACATAATGGGCAAATAGAAAGGTGCACTACTCTGGCAATTTCGAGAAAATCACAAGTGTTTCACGCGCCTGTTACAATGAAGCGCTAAAGAAACTGGTATAGGCATGCGTATTCAACTACAGAGATATGTAAACAGGTAGAATACGGTGCTGCGGTCGCCAACGCCTATATAAGACAAGAAGTGGCTGGCGCCGTTGTTAGATCGGTTACTGGTGCTACAATGGCAAGTTACCAACATTTAAGTGAGTTTGAACGTGGTGTTATAGTCGGCGCACCAGCGATGTTACTCAGCATCTCCGAGGTAGTGATGAGTGGGGATTTTCCCGTACGACCATTTCACGAGTGAACCGTGAATATCAGGAATCCGGTAAAACATCAAATGTCCGACGTCGCTACGGCCGGAAAAAGATCCTGCAAGAATGGGACCAACGACGACTTAAGACAATCGTTCAACGTGGCAGAAGTGCAACCCTTCCCCAAATTGCTGCAGATTTCAATGTTGAGCCATCAACATGTGTCAGTGTGCGAACCATTCAACGAAACATCATGGATATGGGCTTCTGGAGCCGAAGGCCCAGTCGTGTACCCTTGATGACACAAAGCTTTACACCTCTCCTGGGCCCATCAACACCGAAATTGGACTGTTGATGACTGGAAACACGTTGCCTGGTCCGACGAGTCTCGTTTCAAATTGTATCGAGCGGATGGACGTGTTCGGGTATGGAGACAACCTCATGAATCCACGGACCTTGCATGTCAGCAGAGGACTGTTCAAGCTGGTGGAGGCCCTGTCATGGTGTGGGGCGTGTGCAGTTGGAGTGATATGGGACCCCTGATATGTCTAGAAACGACTCTGACAGGTGACACTTACGTAAGCATCCTGTCTGATCACCTGCATACATTCATGTCCAGTGTGCATTCCGACAGACCTGGAGAATTCCAGCAGGACAATGCAACACCCCACACGTCCAGAATTGCTACATAGTGGCTTCAGGAATACTCTTCTGAGTTTAAACACTTTCGCTGGCCACCAAACTCCCCAGACATGAACATTATTGAGCATATCTGGGATGCCTTGCAACGTACTGTTTAGAAAACGTCTCCACTTCCTCGTATTCTTACGGATTTGTGGAGAGCCTTGCAGGTTTCATGGTGTCAGTTCCCTCCAGCACTACTTGAGACATTAGTCGAGTCCATGTCACGTCATTTGCGGCACTTCGCGTATTGGCGGTGGCCCTACACGATATTAGGCAGGTGTACCAGTTTATTTGGCTCTTCAGTGTCTGTGCGTGATGTATCTATACGAAGAGATAGGGCGTAAGAAGTCATTGTGGTCAAGCGTCTAGCGTTCGCTCTTACCAAGCGCGTCGTGGCCGAGGCGACAGTTCGAACACTGTTTCCATTTAAATTTTAATCTATATTTTTTTCATCACTGGTCACATTATTTATATGGCATTTGAGAGGTAATGTAATGAGAAAAAACTTGTCTTTTATCGTAGTGAATATCATATGTTATTTGACTATTTACTATTCGTAATTAAATTTTCTAGTACGAGGATCAGGGTTGGAAAGGCCAAGGCAAACCTCGATAAATAATAATGCGAATGACGTTATTCACAATCAGTAATATAGTAAGTCACAGTGTGCCAGACCACAAGAGTAATGCACAAGTACTCGCTGGATGTGGCCTCGACATTACACATTGCTGGATGGTATTTGTCATACAGACATGGCAAACGTAAATTGAAACTTCATGCAAATACACATATTCTTTTTTCATTATATTATCTCGCAAATGTCGTATATATTGAATAATATGGCCAGTGATGAAAAAAATTTGATTAATGATTATGTTTGAGCGGGAGTCGAACCGTCGCCCCATACACGTTCATCTGACGAAGCTCGAACGCTAATCACTTGACCACCATGAAACGTAATGTTCGCACCTATGCACAGATACACAAGCCACATAAAAAAGGCGTAAAAATTCTCTTGCAATTTTCTCGGAATTGCCAGAGTAGTGCACCTTACTGCATGCACATTGTGTTGTTTTAATGGCCTACTAAAGGCGTGCAAAGTTTGAACTAAATCTGTGACACCGGCCGTTGTGGCCTCCCCTTGCCAACAGTCAAACATCTTCCAGATGCTAGAGTGAGATACACTGGAAGAATATATAGAACGTGAAGTTCATCTACGAATGAGGTAACTTACAGAAAACTAGTACGCATAGGTCTTGGAGGTCGTTCATCAGTACGGGGTCTTTATTATGTTGGACTACCAGCGCAGATACCGCAGATTCAAGGTCGATCTCAGTAACCTGTTACAGCTTTGCGAGTCATTAACAATATCGAGTGGGAGACATCGTGCATCACGACAAGGCTTAGTATTAAAGTTTTGAGAACCTGGTTGCATTGTTGCCAAATTTATTGAAGATAGTGGTCATAGACCATAGATGTGGCAAAGTCGCAGTTCAGATTTTGAAAGGAAAATGAGTCATTGCGCTACCTCTATTCACATAGCTCCTTCCCCTCCCTCCGCCCCTCCACGCTCCCCTCCTCGAGCCATCTGGAAGCTGGCGGGAAAAGGACTCAGTCTGTGCTGGGCTACTGTATAGGACAGATGTAAGTATGCATTGTTTATTTAAACAATTTGAATTGTCATAGGCAATAGCTACATTCAGTGTGTTCACAATGAGGTCCAGATTCCAACTTACCTAGCACACAACACCGACATCAAAGGATGTTGTCGGCCCTCCCCCCTCTCCTCTCCCATGACGTAATCCAAGATGGCAGGCTGGGAAAAAATGATGGTAAAAGGACTCTGTCTGTGTCTGGCTGATGGACTGCGAGGAGGGATGTAATTGTTTACTGTGTTCAATGCGTGAGATGCATGTGACGGAGAAGGAGGAGTTTAACAGCTATATTAGCTGTCATCATACATCTGGGAACTCAGTCGACAGCAATGATATTACATGAAGATGAATACGCTCCATGAAATAATGAAGATGCAGCAGGATGGGGCTAAGTTACACTTCGAAACTCATGCTGATAAATGCATGTGCTGTAACTGTAGATCATTTGCTAAAGTTCAGACACTATTCCGAACGCAAGAGGAAAGACGTTCACTCCGAGGCGCGCGCTCCATGCCCTCAGAGGCCACACACCGGCTTACGGCACGACCACGCGGTAGTCCCACGTACGGCCGTGTAATTCCTGCTGCATTGGAAATACCTGCGGCCTTCCCATTCCCAGCGCATGGATACCCTCTGTCATTGAACAAGCACTGATTCGGGAGTTATTACATATGGTGTTGCAGAATATTGTTACGTACATAACTTGACGATGTCACAGGGACTAAATACACCACTGCACAAAGGGAGAGAGAGAGAGACAAATCTTAGCAGATGATGCGAGAATATTTAAATATTTACACGTTCTATTCCGAGGAATACCACCACTGCCACACTTCGAAACGGACTCTAAAAGGATAGATCGCGACACACTTGTGAAACTGTCCCTGAGACACTTCGCGCACATTTGTGGAAAATACCATTGTCTTTGAGCACGAGCTGCTTCAGGAGTCACTGAATCCAACTGAATATGTCTGTAAATAGACTTTCAAAATAGATCGCTGCACAGTACTGCAGTTTGCGTGAATTTTGCAGTGTATACCTCCACCCTTCAACAGTGACTCTAAAAAGATCGCTGCACACTTGGGAAACCTCGCTGAGACACTTCACACGCTTTTCTGGGAAACAGATCCCGAAACCGATATCAGCTGCAGTATCTGACTTTTCACGACGATATTAAGAAATCGAAATAAATATCTCAGTAACTCTAAACAGGTCACTCACCACTTTTCGAGTTCCAGCTGCTTGTTTGAAGGCAGTGCCAGAGAAAGAAAAATTTATGAGTCCTACAGATGCTATGGTGTTTGAAGTGTTGGCAGAAGAGCCAACACCGTGTTGCTAGAGGAGGCCGAAATGCACGCGTTTAATTACACGCTGACTGGCGTGAGGTCTGGAACAGGACAATGTCTTGAGAATTGCAAATAAAGTACGTATATGATGTAATACTTAACTTTAATCCATAATTGGTGTACATTGCTCTTGACGGTACAGGTTTTATAATAAGCTCAATATAACTGGTAATGGCGCCTTGCTAGGTCGTAGCAAATGACGTAGCTGAAGGCTATGCTAACTATCGACTCGGCAAATGAGAGCGTAATTTGTCAGTGTAGCTTCTCTAGCAAAGTCGGCTGTACAACTGGGGCGAGTGCTAGGAAGTCTCTCTCGACCTGCCGTGTGGTGGCGCTCGGTCTGCAATCACTGACAGTGGCGACACGCGGGTCCGACGTATACTACCGGACCGCGGCCGATTTAAAGGCTACCACCTAGTAAGTGTGGTGTCTGGCGGTGACACCACAGTGTTCATCGCTTTTCTGAAATGGTGAGTTGACTTGGTTTACGTTTACTGCTGCTGGTGTCAGGGACGTTATTTTCCTCACTTCTCGAAGCACTCAGTGGTGTCTAAGCACAGACGGGAAAATCAGAACAATTACACAAACAGAATTTGGAGCACTGTACTCAGGTGAGAACAATAGCTGGAATTGTCGGTGAAGTTTCCATGTAATACAACTGCTGGTCTGGAGATGCTGTAAAACCACAATGACGGGTGAGGGACATAATCCCACCTGACCCAACAAGAGAAGGATGGTCTGCTAGGACTTGTCTCTGAACACTCGAATAAAGAAGACATCATGTGACTCTCGGACGTCACAGAACTTTCCGTAGATACCTTCCTTCCATATTGTTCGAACCAGTCTGCAGAGGCTCGTATGCCCCACACAAAGGATTCCTTAGCTGGCCGCTGTGACCGAGCGGTTCTAGGCGCTTTAGTTTGGAACCGCGCGACCGCTACAGTCGTAGGTTTGAATCCTGCTTGGGGCATGGATGTGTGTGATGTCCTTAGGTTAGATTGGTTTAAGTAATTCTAAGTTCTAGGGGACTGATGACCTCAGATGTTAAGTCCCATAGTGCTCATAGCCATTTTAACCATTTGAAAGGATTCGTTGTGACTCTTCTTGTGAATGAAGCATTCTGATTGGTTCTTACTGAATTTATCCGCCAAACTGCTGCTGCATTTTCCGCAGATGGACAACGACAAAACTATTTTGTACAGCCAGAAAAAAAAACATACACCAGCCATATTGCACTGACAGTATGGTGCACTGACAATATGGTCCAGGATAAAAATTGTGTTTACTACATTGATATTGTATGTGGTGATACAACCCAGTTGGGGATCGGTTTCACTCTGAAAAATTCGAGCTTTCCTCGACAGTAGCAGAGCAGTGTAATTGGGGAAGTGTCATTGGCAGTAGTTTCCGTATTTCTTGATCTGTATACCACTTTTGCAGGGTTTAACTGTCAGTGCAATATGTGAATTGTCTCAGCGAGGTTTCACAAGTGTGCAGCGATCTTTTTAGATTCACTGTTCAAGTGTGACGTTATACACTGCAAAATTCACGCAAACTACGGTACTGTGCAGCGATCTGTTTTGAAAGTGTATTTACAGTCATATTCAGTTGGATTCAGTGACTCCTGAAGCAGCTCGTGCTCAAAGACAAAGGTATTTTCCACAAAAGTGCGCGAAGTGTCTCAGGGACAGTTTCTCAAATGTGTCGCGATCTTTCCTTTTAGAGTCCGTTTTGAAGTGTGGCAGTGGTATTATTCTTCGGAATAAAACATGTAAATATTAAAATATTCTCGCATCATCTGCAATGATCTCTCTCTCTCTCTCTCTCTCTCTCTCTCTCTCTCTCTCTCTGTGCAGTGGTGCATTTAGTCCCTGTGACTTCTTCATTTATGTATGTAGCAATATTCCGCAACACCATATGTAATAACTCCTGAAGAACTGCTTGTTCAATGACAAAGGCTATCCATGCGCTGGGGTTGTGGAGGAGGAAGTTCGCAGGTATTTCCAATGCAACAGGAAGTACACGGTCGCTCCTGGGGGTACAGCGTGATTGTGCCGTAAGCCGGCGCGTGGCCTCTGGGGGCAGGGAGCGTCTTGCCTCTTGCGCCTCGGAAGAATGACTGGACTTTATCAAATGATCTACAGTTACAGCATGCACATGTATCAGCTTGAGTTGCAAAGTGTAACTTAGCCCCATCCTGCTGGATCTTCATTATTTCATGAAGCGTATCCATCTTCGTCAAATATCGTTGCTATCGACAGAGTTCTCAGACACATGATTACAGCTAATATACCTGTTAAACTCCTCCTTCTCCAGCACAGTCTTCTCATCCATTGAACACATAGTACACACAGTTAAAAAATACGTCTGTCATCCCAGTCCAGCAGGCAGACAGACTGCGTCCTTTTCCTGTCATTTTTCCCTAGACCGCCATCTTGGATGCGTCATGGGAGGGGAGAGGGGTAGTGCCGACAGTGCCCTCTGGTGGCGGTGTTGTGAAATATGTCAGTTGGAGCCCGGACTTCATGGTGAACACATTGGATGGAGCTACTGCCTATGACAACTCAAATTATGTAAATAAACAATGCATTCTTATGTCAATCCTATCTGGCAACCCATCACAGATTGAGTCCTTTTCCCGCCAATTTCCAGATGGTGGAGCGGAGGGGAGGGGAGCAATGCACACAAAATAAAGTCTTACACCTGTGCTATCCAGCAGCCTAGCACATACTGTGTACTTTTCTCACCAATTTCCAGATGGTGGTGGGGAGGGAATGGGAGGGGTGATGGATAGGGGGAAGGGGTGAGGATTAGGTTAGTGGAAGTAGCCCAATTGACCTATTTTCCCGCCAAAATTTCAACTTCCCACCAACAAGAATTTATTATGATCTTAAGTCTGTGCAGGTGGATTGAGATCTTATTATTCAGGCAGGATTTCGATGAGGAGGTATCTACTAACTTAAAAAGGATGTGATTTCGGAGGACATGTTGGATCCTAAAGCTCTTCAACATTGGAAAGTAGAGCATTCACAGACCTCTTATCAAGTCTCATTCACTTATTCCATTGATGGTCCTCACTTATTCCATTTATGGTCCAACAACTCAAGCTGTTTTTCTTTAAGCTGTTTACCTGACCTAAGCCAGTCTACCAGTTCTGGACAAAGAAAAACATTTCAAGAATTACTTTTAATAACAATTCGTTGCCATAAAACGTCTAATACAGAAAAGAAGAATAGAGTAGCCAAAGGATCATTGGTAATTACTGTAAGCTTATAGCCTCACAAAAAGGGGAAAAAATTGAAAAGTTGAGACAAGGTCGAAAAGTTCAAAAATTACTAAAAAAAATTACGCCAATAGAACGACCAGCGAGATGATTGCTGGTGCAAACAGAAGAAACTGTAAAAAACAAAAAAAAAATTATGGAAAGTTCATCGGAATCAGACGATGATGAGTACAACATCAGAGGTTCTGATGAGGACTATTGCAACGATCTGTTGGAGGAAAGTATGGCACAATAGGAGGAAGAGGAAACACTAACACTGGAAACTGTGGAGAAAGAAGTAGAATAAGGAAATGATTCGGCTGTGAAAGCTATAGAGGAGTTAACTACCACTGACTGGGCGGTAGTGATGTCTGCTGGCAAAACCCAACCAAGATACCATATAAGTGAGGTGCTCGAGTACTGATGCAGGTGACCCCATTTTTAAGTTTTGGAGAAAATCTTCAGTGATCAATGGCCAACCACATTCAAGACCCCTACGAGAGAAGACATTTGCTCAGTAGAAAAGAATGATATGAATATTCTTGCACGCCCCAGAGTAGGAAGAAAAGAGTACGAGAGGAAGAAGGGGGTACGTGATCTTCACTGAATTCTTTAATTACAAGGTCCAGTAATTTGCGTTTCAGTACCTTTGTTATTTATTTATTATTCAGTAAAACTACTGCTGTTTTGTTCATCATTGTAGTGGTTAAGATGACGAGATTTGTAATTCATCCCTTTATTGTAAGCTGTATTATGTGCAAAAATGTACGTTTTTGCTCTTTGCCAACCCTTTAGCCTAAAAAAACACTGTTTTCTATGTTGTTGTTGTTGTGGTCTTCAGTCCTGCGACTGGTTTGATGCAGCTCTCCATGCTACTCTATCCTGTGCAAGCTTCTTCATCTCCCAGTACCTACTGCAACCTACATCCTTCTGAATCTGCTTAGTGTATTCATCTCTTGGTATCCCTCTACGATTTTTACCCCCCACGCTGCCCTCCAATGCTAAATTTGTGATCCCTTGATGCCTCAAAACATGTCCTACAAACCGATCCCTTCTTCTAGTCAAGTTGTGCCACAAACTTCTCTTCTCCCCAATCCTATTCAATACCTCCTCATTAGTTACGTGATCTACCCACCTTATCTTCAGCATTCTTCTGTAGCACCACATTTCGAAAGCTTCTATTCTCTTCTTGTCCAAAATAGTTATCGTCCATGTTTCACTCCCATACATGGCTACGCTCCATACAAATACTTTCAGAAACGACTTCCTGACACTTAAATCTATACTCGATGTTAACAAATTTCTCTTCTTCAGAAACGCTTTCCTTGCCATTGCCAGTCTAGATTTTATATCCTCTCTACTTCGACCATCATCAGTTATTTTACTCCCTAAATAGCAAAACTCCTTTACTACTTTAAGTGTCTCATTTCCTAATCTAATTCCCTCTGCATCACCCGATTTAATTTGACTACATTCCATTATCCTCGTTTTGCTTTTGTTGATGTTCATCTTATATCCTCCTTTCAAGACAGTGTCCATTCCGTTCAACTGCTCTTCCTAGTCCTTTGCTGTCTCTGACAGAATTACAATGTCATCGGCGAACCTCAAAGTTTTTACTTCTTCTCCATGAATTTTAATACCTACTCCGAATTTTTCTTTTGTTTCCTTTACTGCTTGCTCAATATACAGATTGAATAACATCGGGGAGAGGCTACAACCCTGTCTCACTCCTTTCCCAACCATTGCTTCCCTTTCCTGCCCCTCGACTCTTATAACTGCCATCTGGTTTCTGTACAAATTGTAAATAGCCTTTCGCTCCCTGCATTTTACCCCTGCCACCATTAGAATTTGAAAGAGAGTATTCCAGTCAACATTGTCAAAAGCTGTCTCTAAGTCTACAAATGCTAGAAATGTAGGTTAGCCCTTTCTTAATATTTCTTCTAAGATAAGTCGTAAGGTTAGTATTGCCTCACGTGTTCCAACATTTCTACGGAATCCAAACTGATCTTCCCCGAGGTCTGCTTCTACCAGTTTTTCCATTCGTCTGTAAAGAATTCGCGTTAGTATTTTGCAGCTGTGACTTATTAAACTGATAGTTCGGTAATTTTCACATCTGTCAACACCTGGTTTCTTTGGGATTGGAATTATTATATTCTTCTTGAAGTCTGAGGGTATTTCGCCTGTCTCGTACATCTTGCTCACCAGATGGTAGAGTTTTGTCAGGACCGGCTCTCCCAAGGCTGTCAGTAGTTCTAATGGGATGTTGTCTACTCACGGGGCCTTGTTTCGACTCAGGTCTTTCAGTGCTCTGTCAAACTCTTCACGCAGTATCTTATCTCCAATTTCGTCTTCATCTACATCCTCTTCCGTTTCCATAATACTGTCCTCAAGTACATCGCCCTTGTATAAACCCTCTATATACTCCTTCCACCTTTCTGCCTTCCCTTCTTTGCTTAGGACTGGGTTGCCATCTGAGCTCTTGATATTCATACAAGTGGTTCTCTTCTCTCCAAAGGTCTCTTTAATTTTACTGTAGTCAGTATCTATCTTACCCCTAGTGAGATAAGCCTCTACATCCTTACATTTGTCCTCTAGCCATCCCTGCTTAGCCATTTTGCACTTCCTGTCGATCTCATTTTTGAGACGTTTGTATTCCTTTTTGCCTGCTTCATTTACTGCATTTTTATATTTTCTCCTTTCATCAATTAAATTCAATATTTCTTCTGTTACCCAAGAATTTCTATTGGCCCTCGTCTTTTTACCTACTTGATCGTCTGCTGCCTTCACTACTTCATCCCTCAGAGCTACCCATTCTTCTTCTACTGTATTTCTTTCCCCGAATCTTGTCAATTGTTCCCTTATGCTCTCCCCGAAACTCTCTACAACCTCTGGTTTAGTCAGTTTATCCAGGTCCCATCTCCTTAAATTCCCACCTTTTTGTAGTTTCTTCAGTTTTAATGATAAACCATTAAAATATATTCTTTGACAAAAAAATATTGGCTTTGATGGTATGTATTTTTTTAAAGTCCACCAGTATTGTGATACATCAAGACACAATAGTTGATAACTCAAAAAGTTTTAATTCAACTTCGGAGCTTCAATAAATAATTTTCAGAACATATACTGTTATTGATATTATTATTATTATTATTACCAAATAAAACAGAACTTCCAGAGACTATGTTGTGCCCTTGTCCCACTTTAGCACAACTAGACTTTTTTGAAGAACTTTTATATTATCAACAGTAAATGCTTACCAAAACCAACTATTGAATATACAGTATTTGTACTGTACAATCACATTTTCAACACTCAAGTAATGTTTCAAAATCAATATCAACTGTTAGATCACAAACGTTTACATTTACATCTTAAATGAAATGTAGAATGAAATGCGTCGGTTTAATTTCAGATACAGACACCGTACGTATTATTAGGCGTAGAATACGAAAATGCAGTAAAAATGGGAGGTTTCCACTTGAAAATACAAAGTTGACCCCTCACACGCAGGAGCGGTGGGTAGGAGGTGGCCAGTTGTGCAACAGATGTCCCATTTACTAATATTAACTTTTCATCTACAAGATATGTTTTAGAACGATGCGTCTTTTCGAAATGTTTAGTTGTCTCAAGTTAAAACAAACACACTGTGTTTCAGTGGGGGAAATATATAGTACACTGTCTGATACTGATAATAGTGAGAAAATGATAAAAGACCGACGAGAGCACAGACCTGCTGAAGCTATACAGATTTTGTGTTTAGTCTGCGCAATTTCTTACGCGAACTGTCGTCGTTAAGAATATCCGCTGACACAGCGGCCACGAAACGGAGGAACGAGGTTCATTTATCGCACAAAGCTCATACTGCAGACGCCGTGCTGCCGCGTGGTCATAAGCTTATCACCTGCGACCGTCTCTTTTATTCGGCAACCCTCAG
The DNA here is from genome assembly GCF_023898315.1 of Schistocerca nitens. NCBI lineage: Eukaryota > Metazoa > Arthropoda > Insecta > Orthoptera > Acrididae > Schistocerca > Schistocerca nitens. Next base: position 419,249,429 of record NC_064616.1, read on the forward strand.
CAACTCTGGAACTACGCAAAGAATGCTTTACTCGGAGTTCCAGGATTACTTCGACCCACGCAGCCTGATGGTTCTTTGTGCTGACATCCTCTCTAAGATATAATGTCTATTTTCCCCTGTCGTCGGTTAAAATTTCTTATCAGGGATTTTTGTAGGAGAAGTTGGATTTTCGCTACTGGTGAGTTTTATATTTTTAATTGGTAATAGTAGACTATATTTGCTTCTTGGTGCTGTAAACATGTTGTATTTCTTCTCCGAGAGTGATCACAAGGAAAATTACAAAAGTAACTATATCTCAAGTGTGGTCGAATGTGATGAAAAGTAGCCAAAATGTAGGACATACGACACACCATAAATAGAAATTGGATTCATTTCGAGAAAAGGAGTATTAGTTTGAACGTAAGATCGTGCTTCAAAAGCAAAGAAAAGGTCATTGTCATTATGGCGTACCAAAACTAATGTCAATAAACGGTGTGATTACTACAATCAGAAATTCTGGGAATTGTAATGTCGTTAATGACAATATGTAATAGTTTCACGGAAATGAATATCATTATCTTGACAAACCTTCTCTTAGAGAGCCAAGTTTCCTATCATACACAACAGATCGCGATTGCTTTCGCAAGATAAGTGAGAACAGTGGAGCTGCAATAACGCCAGTGTACAGAAATAATCAGCGTCACTCTGTGACGTGAGAGATGAAAGCGAAGTCGTGATGAGCAGAGACATGTCATTCGAAAAGTGTTGCAATCAAACATCAAAGACAAATGACGCTCATGTCCACGGAACTGGTATGTCACGAGACGCTGAGCTGCACACAGTGACGGGTGAAATTCCCTTTGCTTGGCGTGCCACCAGCAGTATTCACTCCCTCCAACGGACATTTCGGCGGCCTGTAAGGACCAGCACTGCTGGTGACTAATATCATCGGCGGTACTCATCGTAATTTCTGTGTCTGACGCGAATACAAGAACATGGGTCTGGGAACGATGTCAGCAAGCAACAACATTCCTCATAATTTCGTCTCACTCATGGTCTGTACGACTCATATCAGAAGAGAAAGGCGTTCAGTCTCTGCACCAAATTATTTACTATTGAAGATATTGACCCAAGAGAGGAGTACTTGAAAGATTACAGGCCCTTCTGGCCCGACCACTCTCGTTGGAGGGCCCATCACGTGCTTTCCCATTCATTTTTTTTTTTCTTTTCGTAATCCAGTATGCAAATAGGTCGTAATATACTTGTTGTAATTGTATTTCTGTTATGGAATACGAAACACGAATTGCTGATTGAGCTCACAGTACCTGTGTGTGTGAGTAATTTCATCGGCGAGGGGATAGATTTATTTTCTCAACACTACGTTTCGCTCGCTGTAAGCAGCGGTTTTATTCGGCCGAGGGAGGGTAGCCAGAGATCGCATGAGTGTGGCGAGTCTGGGATTTTCCCGGAAGGAAGCGAGGACAATATGTGAAAGCGGCGAAGGGCCTTACAGCCGCATCCGTCTTTTAAGTTGCCGCCGCGTTGTCTCGGCTCGGTACCGGTCAAATCGCTTTACCGTTCGCTCTCTTGTGTTGCTGTGTTTTGTTTCAATACAGCAGAGTGCAGGGCTGCGGTGCCCGCACTGCTTGGTGTTACAATTCGCAGAGATTGCCCTTTGGCTCTGCGGGACGCCCGCCAGAGTGGCGCCACATGTAGACCAGCAAATTTACTTGGTAGGCCCCATAATTGAAATGTCCCACGTGCGGACTTTGTGAGGCCTGTGATAAGTTGGCGGATTGTGACGTCTGCCCACGCTCAAAGCCGCCTTTTGATTTTGGCGCAATGCTTCCGATTGGCGCAGGACGTTTTTCCGTTTCTGCAGTGGGAGCAGTGAGCATCTCTTCGGGGTCATGACTGGTGCCGATTTTGTTGCTGTGTCAGCATTGATAATTTTTGAGAGCAACGGGATGGGCGCCCCTGTTGTGATGCGAAGGATAAAAAATCGAGTTCTCGCTTCTGAACGGTCGAAGAGTAAAGTAGTTTCATCTCTTCCGTATCAATGGGGGGTTTAGCCCAGGATTGTGCTCGTCCGGACACCCGGTCAAAAATTAACATTTCACGTGGTCGCGAATTAATGGTAGTCCACTCCGGAGAAGAGCATATGGGAGGCTCTGGGCAGCTGACGACTCTTGCAGCTTCGACATATTCACCGTACACTCATCGGCTTCACATCATACGCTTGTGGTTTTGGTAAAGTGTCGCAGCGCTGGTAGATTGGGGATTCTGAGCTACATTACCACTGCTTGTTAACTTGTTACCGTCTGCAGTAACCACAGACTGTGCCGCTCTGTTTGCATGCAAAGCCACGTCTTTCCTACGTGTGGTTAATCACCGTTTTGGGTTAGGCAAATTCTATGTTAGTACTAACGACCCTCCATCCACAGTAGAGTCAACAGCACGTTTGCTAAAGTCGAATTGGGAATACAGGCATGTGCCGTTGGCGAACCAGCACCAATTCTTGCTCACGTTCGTGATATTTGTAACCACCATAATATGTGTTACGATCTACGTTTTCATTTTGTTCTTACGCAAATAATTGCATTTATTATAGCTTAGCATACAGTCATCTGTGTTCCTGATCATAACTTAACTTCTTTTCCCAACTCACCTATTTCTGTAGCAATTGTATTTATGAGAAATTAGCCACCTCATTTATATGTATGAGGGCCAAAGTGAACTAGCGTTCGGTAACAGTGGTGAAAATCAAAATTCTTCCCTTTTTGATATTGACGAATGTAAACCAGTCAGCTCTAAATAGGACCCACCACAGGTTTACTTCCATCCTATGTTATCAAAATTAAATGCATTTTGATTAAATAATCTAGGAAAGAGGAAGTAGATGGAGATGAGTGGAGATACAACACTGGAAAATGAATCTGGCAGAGCATTGAAAGACCCAGATGAAATTAAGGCACTTGGAGTAGATGATAGATTCTCAGATTTGTTGATGGGAGAATATACCGTGGCAAACTGTTAGATATATGAGACGGGCGTTATACCATCGGACATCTGAAAATATGTAATAATTACAATTACAAAGAAGCCAGGTGCTGACAGGTGTGATTATTAGTGAACCATCAGTTTAATAAGTTATGGTTGCGAAATGCTGACACGAATTATTTACGGAAGAAGGGATAAACTGGTGGAAATCCACCTCGGGAAAGATGAGTTTGCGTTCTGGAAAAATTCAGCTACGTATGGGGCACTACTAATTATACGGCTTATATTAGAAGACAAATTGAAGAAATCATTTGAAGATTTAGAGGAAAGCTTGTGAAAATATTGACTGGAGTACACTATTTCAAATTTTGAAGGTAGTAGGTGTAAAATACAGGGGGCGAAAGTTATCTACAACTTGTACGGAACCCAACAGCAGTTATAAGAGTTGAAGTACATGACAGGGAGGCAGTAGTTAAGGAGGGAGTGAGACGGGGTTGCATCCTACACCCCATGTTATTCAATTTGTAATGGAGCAATCAGTGAGGGAAACCAAAGAGAAATTAAGAAAAGGAATTAAATTTCAGGGGAAAAAAATTAAAACTGTACAATTCGCTAATGAGTTTATAACTATGCCACAGACGACAGTGGAATAGTAATATCAATTTATCGGAGCGAATAGTGTCTTGAAAAGCTATTATACAATGAACATCAACAAAAGTACAATGGTAATGGGAAGAAGTCGAATCAGATCAGGCGATGCTAAGGGAATTGTATTAGGAAATGAAACTTTATATGCATTAGATGATTTTTGCTACTTGGAGGGAAAAATAACTGATGATGGGTAACGTAGAGAGGTTATAAAATGCAGACTGCCAATATGAAGAAAAGTTTATATGAAAAAATGTTAGGAAGTCTATTTTGAAAATAGTTGTCTGTAGTATAGCCTTCTACAGAAGTGAAACGTGGGCAATAAACAGAGCAGACAAGACGAGATTATATACTTTTGAAATGTGGCACTACAGAAGAGTGCTGAAGATGAAGAAGTACTGCATCGAATTGGGGGAAACAGAAATGTATACCACAGCCTTACTATGAGAAGGAATCGTTTGATTAGACAATCCCAAGTCGTCAAGAAATAATTAATTTTATAATGGAGGAAAGTTGGGGGGATGGGAGTAAAATTGTAAGGACCTAAGTTTGATTACAGTAAGCATCTTCAAATGGATGCAAGTTACAGATGAAGAGACTTTCACAGGATAACCTGGCACGGAGGGGTACATAAAAAAAAAGATAGTTCAAAAGGCTCTGAGCACTATGGGACTTAACTTCTAAGGTCATCAGTCCCCTAGAACTTAGAACTACTTAAACTTAACTAACCTAAGGACATCACACACATCCATGCCCGAGGCAGGATTCGAACCTGCGACCGTAGCGGTCGCGCGGTTCCAGACTGTAGCGCCTAGAACCGCTCGGCCACTCCGCCGGCAGAGGTACATCAAACCAGTCTTCTGACTGAAGACAATCACAACAGCGCACATATACAGGGTGGTCGGAAACAGTCTGAAAAGCATGTAAGGGTGTTGCAGGGTAGTTTGCGCTGAGAAATAATTGTCAAGAAAAAAATTCGATACGTTGCGCCGCTTCCGACTTAACTAGCTTCTAAGTTTTCCAATCAGGCCGTTGCGTTAGCAAATTGAAGCGGCTCGCCAGAGACGACGTCACCAAACGTGTTTTTCCTTTGATTTCCTAAAACCAAACCAGAGAGCGATACAAAAATTTGAGAATCGAAACTGAGGCAGAGGCTGAGCAGTCTCGAGCGCTATTATCTGTGCTATGAAAACAACTGACACTAATTGTATCGGGAGGGCGCAACGGCCAGCTAAGTTCAACGCTAATTCACTCGGAAACGGTGCAATTTTTTTCTTAACAATTATTTCACAGCACAACTTAGACCCTGAAACACTTTTACAAGCTTTTCAGACTGTTTCTGACCACCCTGTATAACAGGTTCGTAAAACATAATTATATTTTCTCTATAGACTTGCTTAGTAAGAATTTAGCATAGATAAACAAGGGGTTTGATCCTCTCTATAACAATGTAATCATAAATCCTTCTTTTTCGGAAGTAGTGCCCTCCATAGATCGATTACGGTCTCACCAATCGATTACAGACACCCCCAAAAACATACGTTTTTCATATTAGGTGCTTTGTGCTGCCACCTACTGCCAGGTATTCCATATCAGCGACATCAGTAGTCATTAGACATAGTGAGAGAGCAGAACGGGGCGCTCCGCAGAACTCACGGACTTCAACCATGGTCAGATGATTGGGTGTCACTTGTGTCATACGTCTGTACGTGAGATTTCCACGCTCCTTACATCCCTAGGTCGACTGTTTCCGACGTGATAGTGAGGTGGAAACGTGAAGGGACACGTACTGCAAAAAAGCGTACAGGCCGACTTCGTCTGTTGATTGACAGACACCGCTGATAGTTGAAGAGCGTCGTAATGTGTAATAGGCAGACATCTATCCGGACCATTACACAGGAATTCCAAACTGCATCAGGATCCACTGCAAGTACTATGACAGTTAGGCGGGAGGTGAGAAAACGGATTTCACGGTCGAGCGGCTGCCCATAAGCCACACATTACGCCGGTAAATGCCAAACGACGCCTCGCTTGGTGTAAGGAGCGTAAACATTGGACGATTGAACAGTGGAAAAACGTTGTGTGGAAAGACGAATCACGGTACACATTGTGACGATCCGATGGCAGGGTGTGGGGTGTGGAGAATGCCCGGTGAACGTCATCTGCGAGCGTCTGTAGTGCCAATAGTAAAATTCGGAGGCGGTGGTGTTATGGTGTGGTCGTGTTTTTCGTGGAGGTGGCTTGCACCCCTTGTTGTTTTGCGTGGCAATATCACAGCACAGGCCTACAGAGATGTTTTAAGAACTTTCTTGCTTCCCACTGTTGAAGAGCAATTCGGGGATGGCGATTGCATCTTTCATCACGATCGAGCACCTGTTCCTAATGCACGGCCTGTGCCGGTGTGGTTACACGACAATAACGTCCCTGTAATGGACTGGCCTGCACAGAGTCCTGACCTGAATCCTATAGAACACCTTTGGGATGTTTTCGAACGCCGTCTTCGTGCCAGGCCTCACCGACCGACATCGATACCTCTCCTCAGTGCAGCACTCCGTGACGAATGGGCTGCCACTCCTCAAGAAACATTCCAACACATGATTGAAAGTATGCCTGCGAGAGTGGAAGCTGTCATCAAGGCTAAGGGTGGGCCAACAGCATATTGAATTCCAGCATTACCGATGGAGGGTGCCATGAACTTGTCAGTCATTTTCAGCTACGAGTCCGGATACTCTTGATCACATAGTGTACGTGGAATTGACGTACGCCTGAGCACCGGTGTTTACGTAAGGGTGTGGTGTCTGATGATAGTGAACTTCGCTGAAGTTGAAGCTTTTGCTTGATAGAACGTGAGGAGATGCGTCTTCACGTTAGGCTGCACTGACAGGAAAACATGCATACAACCCGTGTCACCTAAGTCATAAGAGACATAATATCTCCTGACTGGATCAAGATACCAAAAAATATTCTGGGTATATTGGTACGCTAGGGGACGAGTATTTTGTTGTACGATGAGTACTGGAATCTTGTTTATCAAAAACAAACATAGAGGAAGTTACATTCTAAATGGATAGGCCCAACTCCTCCGGCACAGCGTGATTTCAGCTACATTTCAATGCAGTCACAGCCTAACGGCGTTGCAAGTGGGCGTTGCCAGTGGGCTTCGACCTCATATGAGGCAAAGTTTCCTTTTTTTTTTTTTAAGAAGGTGTCGAATACGGTTAAAAAAGTATCACGTTTTAATTAAAGACTATACTAACTTCAACATCTCTGTAAATGAAGACTCTACTACGATCGGTCCGCATCGGTGGCCAGCCCAGTTACTGCTCGCATTGAGGTTGACCCCTCACCAGTGTTCGAGCGGGAGATCGCCTCGGGGCGTGGCAGGTGGCGAAAGACTCCCCACGGGGCCGAACGTAAGGCCTACCCGGTTAGTCTGACAAACAGGTTCCGGGTGCTATATATGGCTGACACTGTCCTTCGTCCAGTTGCAGTCAGTTGTACTATTTCAGAGGAAACCTCTCAGCCTCCAAGATACGGGCAGTCACAGAGGGTGTGATTACTATTAGCTGAGAGCTCCAATTTTAGGCACGTAATGGGGCCCGTCATGGACATCGTTGCCAAGGAGGGGAAGAAAGCCAATGTGCACTCCGTGTACATATTCGGGGGAGTCATTCCAGATGTGGAATGGGTCCTTCCCGATGCCACGAGGAGCACAGAGTGCAGTCAGCTGTAGGTGGTGTCTCATGCACCAAATATGAGTGCCGCTTTGGAGCGGAAGAGAATCTCTCTGGTTTCGAGCGGCTGTCAGAAGTAGTAAAGACTGACAGTCTTGCTTGCGAGATGAAAGCAGAGCTCATTATTTGCACCAACGTCGACAGGACAGATTGCGGACCTCTGGTACAGAGCTGGGTGGAGGGTCTGAGTCAGAGGCTGAGACGGTTCTGCGACCGTATAGGCTGTAGATTCCTCGACCGGTGCCATAGGGTGGTGGGGTTTCGGATTCCGCTAAGTAGGCCAGGAGATCATTACACCCAGGAGGCTGTGTGTCTTGTACTGGGCGGATTTTTAGGTCAGAGAGTCTCGGGGAAACACAAAAAGGACTTCAGTCTCAAATGGTGCAGGTCGAACACAGGAAGAACGTAGATCCAGAAACCATTGGCATAACATCTGTAAATTTTCGTAGCTGTGTTGGGAATGTACCAGAGATCCAAGCGCTAATAGACAACACAGGGGCTGAAATCGTTATAGGCATTTAAGGCTGTCTAAAGGCAGAGATAAGTTCAGGCGAAATTTTTACGAGGGACCTAACGTTGTTCAGAAAGGATAGGCTGAATACAGTTGGCGGTGACGTGTTTGTTGCTGTTACGAGTAATTTATCTTGTAGCGAAATTGAAGTAGATGGCTCCTGTGACTTAGTATGGTAGACGTCATTCTTGGCAACCGGAATAAAATAATAATTGGATCCTTTCACCGACCTCCCAACTCAGATGACACAATTTCTGAATGGTTCAAAGAAAACTTGAGTCTAATTTCAAACACGTACCTGATTCTTACTGTTGTAGTTGGTGGTGATTTCAATTTACCTTCGCTATGCCGGCGAAAATACATGTTTAAAGCAGAGGTACGTATGAAACATAATCCGAAATTGTGCTAAGCATATTCTCTGAAAATTATTTCTAGCAATTAATTCAAGAACTCACTTGAACAGTAAACGGTTGTGTAAATACACTTGAACTCTTAGTAACAAATAATCCTGAGCTAATAACGAACATGAAAACGGATGTAGGCAATAGTGAACACAGGGTTGTAGTAGCGAGGCTGAATTCCGTAATTCCCAAATTCTTCGAGAATATATGAATTATATGTCTATTCGAAAAGGTGATAAACTTAGCTTGACAACTTCTTGAGAGACAATCTCCACTCCTTCCAAGTTAACAATTTAAATGTAGACCAGATGTGGCTTGAATTTAAAGAAATACTGTCGGCAGCAATTGAGAGATTTATACCAAACAGATTAAAAACGACGGAGCTGATCTCCCTTGGTACACAAAACAAGTCCGAACACTGCTGCAGAAACAGCGAAAAAAGCAAGTGAAATTGAAACGAAAGCAAAAATTTGGCGATTTTTCACAAAGCTCGAAATTTAGCGCGGACTTCTATGCGAGATGCTTGTAATAGTTTCTACAAAGGAACCTTGTCTCGTAACATAGCAGAATATCCAAAAAGATTCTGGTCGTATGTAAAGTATGCTAGCGGCAAGACACTATCAATGCCTTTCCTGAGCAGTAACAACGGAAATATTGTCGTTGAAAGTGCTGCTAAAGCTGAGTTACTAAATACAGCCTTCAGAAATTCCTTCACCAAAGAAGACGAAGTGAATATTGCAGAATTCGAATCAAGAAAAGCTGCCAACGGGAGTAACTTAGAAGCAAATATCCTCGGAGCAGTGAAGCAAATTAAATCACTTAATAAAAGCAAGCCTTCCGGCCTAGATTGTATACTAATTAGGTTCCTTTCAGATTATGCTGATGCTTAGCTCTATTTTTAACAACCATATACAACCGCTCATTCGACGAAAGGTCCGTATCCAAAGACTGGAAAGTTTCACAGCTTACACCAATATTCAAGAAAGGCAATAGGAGTAATCCACTAAATTACAGGCCCATATAATTAACGTCGATATGCAGCAGGATTTTGGAACATATATTGTGTTCGAACATTATGTATCACCTTGAAGAGAGCATTCTATTGACACGTATACAACGCGGACTTAGAAAACTTCGTTTTTGTGAAACACAACTAGCTCTTTACTCACATGAAGTGTCGAGTGCTGTTGACAAAGGATTTCAAATTGATCAAATTGGTTCCGTATTTCTAGATTTCCAGAAGGCTTTTGACACCGTGCCTCACAAGCGACTCGTAACCAAATTGCGTGATTATGGAATATCGTCTCAGTTATGCCACTGGATTCGCCATTTCATGTCAGAGAGGTCACAGTTCGCAGTAACTGCCGGAAAGTCATCGAGTAAAAGAGACGTGATTTTTTGTGTTCACCAAGGTAGTGTCATAGGCCCTCTGCTGTTCATTATCTATATAAACGACTTAGGAGACAATCTGATCAGATATTGTTTGCAGATGACGCTGTCGTATATTGCCTAGTAAAGTCATCAGAAGATCAAAACCAATTGCAAAAGAATTAGATAAGATATTGGTATGATGCGAATATTGGGAACTGACCCTAAATAATAAAACTGTGAGGTGATCCAAATTAGTGCTAAAAGGAATCCGTTAAACTTCGGTTACACGATAAACCAATCGCATCTAAAAGCCGTAAATTCAACTAAATACTTATGAATTACAATTACGAACAACTTAAACGGGAAAGGAGACGTAGGAAATGTTATGGGGAAGGCGAACCAAAGACTGTGTTTTACTGGCGGAACAGTTAGGAGATGCAACAGATCTATCAGAGACTGCCTACACTACGCTTGTTCGTCCTCTTTTGGAGTACTGCTGCGCGGTGTGAGACGCTTACCAGGTAGGATTAAAGCAGAAAATCGAGAAAGCTCAAAGAAGGGCAGCACGTTTTGTATTATCGAGAATTAGGGGTGAGACTGTCACGAATATGATACGGGATTTGGGGTGGACAGCATTAAAACAAAAGCATTTATCGTTACGGCAGGACCTTCTCACGAAATTTCAATCTCCGACTTTCTCGTTCGAATGCGAAAATATTTTGTTGACGCCGACCTACATAGGGAGAAACGATCATCATAATAAAATAAGGGAAATCAGAGCTCGCACGGAAAGATGTAGGTGTTCGTTTTTTCCTCGCGCTGTCCGAGAGTGGAATAATGGAGAATGATCGTGAAGGCGGTTCGATGAACCCTCTACCAGGCACTTAAGTGTAATTTGTATGGTATCCGTGTAGATGTAGAAAGATATTCGTTTGTTACCCAATTATCATTTGCTGAAAACTACGTTGCAGTATCTCCAACCAACGAAGAAATACATGTGGTGTCGCTATTTAAATTAATCACCCTACAGAAAAGTGAAAGTAAGCATTCATCTACTTATCAGGTCATATAACCGCTGAGAGATATGACAGCTATGCCAGGAGGAAAAACGAACTACAGGCTATGAAGACAGTTTTCCGCTGAGGAAATAGCTGAGAAATCCGCGAAATTCTCTTTCAGCTTCATATAACTCATCCAGCTGTAGTGTATGTGGGCATTGACAGAATAAATACTGTAACTGCTACCTGATAGCCTTCATGTACTTTCTAACACCATAATTCCAAATAAAATGGCTGTTTACCGAAGAATCTAACAGCCGAACCGGAAACGCAGGTTGTCATCTCATTTTTCTAATACAAGGTACAGGGTGACAGTTATTGAATTATATGAAATAAAATTGTCATAAGCTCTGAACGGTTTGCGTTAGGACGTTCAAACTGCACGGTTGGCCGCGGCACGTGAAGGAAATTACAATAAAGAAACTGGTATAGGCATGCGTATATAAAAACAGAGATATGTAAACAGGCAGAATACGGCGCTACAGTGTCTGGCGCAGTTGTTAGGTAGGTTACTGCTGCTACAATGGCAGGTTATCAAGATTTAACTGAGTTTGAACGTGGACAGACACACCCAGGCCCGAGGGAGGACTCGAACCCTCGGCGGGAGGGGGCGCGCAATTCGTGACATGGCGCCTCTAACCGCGCGGCCACTCAGAGCGGCTGGGGAGACAGCATTCCGAGGTAGCGACGAAGTGTGGATTTTCCCGTACGGCCATTTCACGAGTGTGCCGTGAAAATCAGGAATCCGGTAAACATCATATCTCCTACATCGCTGCAGCCAGAAAAATATCCTCCAAGAAAGGGACCAACGACGACTGAAGATAATCATTCAAACTGACGGAAGCGCAACCCTTCCGCAAATTGCTGCAGATTTCAATGCTGGGTTATCAAAAAGTGTCAGCGTGCGAACTATTCAACGAAACATCATTGATATGAGCTTTCGGAGCCGAAGGCCCACTCGTGTACCCTTGATGACTGCTCGACGCCAAGCTTTACACCCCACCTGTGTCCGTCAACACCGACATTGGACTGTTGATGACTGGAAACATCTTGCCTGGTCTGACGAGTCTCGTTTCAAATTGTATCGATCGGATGGACTTCTACGGGTATGGAGACAACCACATGGACCCTGCATGTCAGCAGGGGACTGTTCAAACTGGCAAAAGCTCTGTAACAGTGTGGAGCGTGTGCAGTTGGAGTGATATGGGACCCCTGATACGTCTAGATACGACTCTGACAGGTGACACGTACGTAAGCATCCTGTCTGATCACCTGCATCCATTCATATCCATTGTGCATTCCGACAGACATGGGCAATTCCAGCTAGACAATGCGACACCCACACGTCCAGAATTGCTACAGAGTGGATCCAGGAACACTCTTACAAGTTCAAACAATTCCGCTGGCCACCAAACTCCTCAGACATGAACATTATTCAGCATATCTTGGATGTCTTGCACCGTGTTGTTCAGAAGAGATCCCCACCCCCTCGTACTCTTACGGATTTATGGACAGCCCTGCAGGATTCATGGTGTCAATTTCCTATACAACTACTTCAGACATTAGTCGAGTTCATGCCACGTCATGCTGCGACACTTCTGTGTGTTCGCGGGGGCCCTACACTATGTTAGGTGGGTGTACCAGTTTCTTTGGCTCTGCAGTGTAGTGTGCACATGCATGGTTTGGTTTAGCGAGGAAACCCACTTTCATTTGGATTGGTTTTTCAATAAGCAAAATTGGCGCATTTGGGGAACTAAGAATCCGCATTTTGTGATAGAGAAGTCACTTCACCTTCAACGGATGACTGTGTGGCTTGCAATGTCCAGTCAAGGAATAATAGGTGGGATATTCGTTGATGGCACTGTGAGTACCGAATGGCACGTGAAGGTTTTGGAAGGTGAGTTCATCTCTATTACCCAGAGAGACGCTGATTTCGACAAAATGTGCTTCATGCGAGGCGGAGCTCGACCCCATCGAAGCAGGAGAGTGTTTGATGTCCCGGAGGAGCACTTTGGGGACCGCATTCTGGGTCTGTGGTATCCAGAGGCCACTGACATGGGCCTCAATTGGCCACCATAGTCTCCGGATCTGAACACAAGTGACTCCATTTTGTGGGGCTATACTGAAGACAAGCTGTACAGCAATGAAACTAAAGCTATTTCTGAGCTGAAAACAGTCATTCAGGAGGTCATCGATAGCAGCGGTGCTGCGACACGTCAGCGGGTCATGCAGAATTTCGCTATTCGTCTGCGCCACATCATCGCCAATGATGGTAGGCATATAGAACATTTCATAACCTAAATCTTAATACCTTTAGTGACGTTTACATGTTGAATAAAGTGTGTGCACGCCGTAGTTTGTAACTAATTTACATTTTTTCATATAGTTCAAGAGTTGTCACCGTGTATCTTCAAACTCTAAACTTCCCCGAAACGCCACTTTACACCGAAAAATATATTACGTTCTTGAAGTAGATGTCGTATGTGATCAAAATAAACGATGTGACAGAGAGGATGATCAACAATCTGCTACTATTTACTGAAGACATTGTAGTGTGCAAGAAAGTCTCGTCATTGAGTGACTCTAGTAGGATATCAGATGACTTAGACAAATCTTCTATTTTGTGTGAATGGCAGCTTGGTCTAAATGTAGAAGGATATCACCTAATGCAGATGAGTAAGATAAACGATTCTGTAATGTTCGAAAGCTGTGTTGACGCAGTCGTAGATCAGATATCCAGGGGTAACGTTGCAAAGCAACTTGAAATGGAACAAACACATAAGGCCAATTCTAGAAAGACGAACTGCCACTCCATAATGGTCAACAAGGGACTGGATGGAAGCCTTAGGACCGCTTAGCGATTTTACATGGGACCAGAACTTTCTCGGTTTCTCTGCCAGTAATTCTCTTTTGGTAAGGTATGACGGTGGTTGTTGTATGCTTGGCACATAGATCTTTTCACAGACGTAGAGAAACAACCGAAAGAACAGACACCATATCCATATAAATATATAGTTCTGGCAATACCGGCCATGACCTTCTTCTTCTGTGCGGATGCACACATATTCCCCGAACTCTTACGGGACTTGGAAAGAATGTCTTCCACGGGTGTGGATATACAAGTTGAGAATGTGAGTCTCGCGGGAGGCATGCGCGAGATAGTCCCTGCAGTCGCACTACCCTCTGTACCCTCGGTGGCTCAGATGGATAGAGCGTCTGCCATGTAAGCAGGAGACCCCGGGCTCGAGTCCCGGTCGGGGCACACATTTTCACCTTTCCCCGTTGATATATATCAACGCCCGTGAGCAGCTGTCGGTATTAATATAATTCTAATTGCAATCTGCGGTTGTTAGCTGATGATGCCGTGCTGTACGGTAAGGTGTCAAAAAATGGTTTAAATGGCTCTGAGCACTATGCGACTTAACTTCTGAGGTCATCAGTCGCCTAGAACTTAGAACTAATTAAACCTAACTAACCTAAGGACATCACACACATCCATGCTCGAGGCAGGATTCGAACCTGAGACCGTAGCGGTCGCTCGGCCCCAGACTGTAGTGCGTAGAACCGCACGGCCACTCCAGCCGGCGGTAAGGTGTCAAAGTTGAGTGACTGTAGGAGGATACAAGAGGACTTAGAAAAAGTTTCTAGATGTTGTGATGAATGGCAGTGAGCTCTAAATGTAGAAAAATGTACGAGTAAGTTAATGCGGATGAATAGGAATAACAACCCCATAATGTTCGGCTACAGCATTAAGTAGTGTCATGCTTGGCACATTATCGTCGTATAAATGTCTGGGCGTAACGTTGCAAAGAGATATGAAGTGGAACGAGCATGTGAAGACTGTGACAGGAGGCGGATTGTCGATTTCGGTTTGTTTGGAGAAAAAAATGGTTCAAATGGCTCTGAGCACTATGGGACTCAACTGCTGAGGTCATTAGTCCCCTAGAACTTAGAACTAGTTAAACCTAACTAACCTAAGGACATCACAAACATCCATGCCCGAGGCAGGATTCGAACCTGCGACCGTAGCGGTCTTGCGGTTCCTGACTACAGCGCCTTTAACCGCACGGCCACTTCGGCCGGCTTGTTGGGAGAGTTTTAGGAAATTTTGGTTCATCTGTGAAGGAGACCGCACATACAACGCTGGTGAGACCTATTCTTGAGTCCTGCTCGACAGTTTGGGATTCGTACCAGGACGGATTGAAGGAAGACATCGAAGCAATTCAGACGCAGGCCGCTACGTTTGCTACCGGTAAGCTCGATTAACACGCAAGTATTACGGAGATGCTCCGTGAGCTCAGACGGGAATCGCTATAGGGAAAAAGCCGTTCTTTTCATTAAAGAGTGTTGACAAAGTTTAGAGAAACGGCATTTGCGGCTGAATACAAAGCGATTGTACAGCCACAAACTTACCTCTCGCATAAGCACCGCGAAAACAAGATACGAGAAATTAGGGCTCATATTGAGGTGTACAGACAGTCGATTGCCTTCCCTTCATCTGCAAGTGGAACAGGAAAGGAAGAGGCAAGCAGTTGTACAAAGGCATCCTCCGTCATGCACTGTGTGATGGCTTGCGGATTATGTATGTATGTTTAGATGTAGGTGTAGAACTGTCGTTGTAGTGCGAGATGAACAAATATAGAATGAACTGGAAATAAAACTGAGTTTTAGTTATTAACGGCAGTGGTTGTAGTGCATTTCATTTACCAAGCAATGGATGGAGTCTGCTGGCGATGATGACTCGCGGCACTGCTCTTATAATTAGCTGGGTGTCATGGAACTCGCATGAAGAAGTCAGCCGCACTGTGCCTGACTACTGTCGAACTGGGGCAGGCGTCTGACTGATATCACTGTAATCAAAAGCATAGCCTTGAGCGAGCCCCAAGCAGTAGTTGAAGTACCTCACATCAGGCATAGCAGTAAACTGATTCACACCGGGAGGACCTCTCCCCTATTGTTCTCCAAAATTTACTATATGCACGACCACCAATCTGATTCGTGTTCTGCTAATTCATGTTCCTTTGACAGCCTCTAATCTACAATTATCTCTTATGGACTTGGCGGCGCCACATCTTGGGTCAAACCAGCAGCGATAATCGCGCTTCAGAAAGCACCTGCAATGATACTGTACAGCAGGGCGCCACCCCTGCACTTTCTCTGTCTGTGACTAGTAGTAAATTGAGATCTCCGTGCACGACATATTACAAGACATGATTATCTTTCACACTAACAGTTACATTATCTGATGAAAAGTAGGCGGACATCTCTTACTTGATGTTAATCTCTGGTGTGTCCATTTTTCGCCTTTATGACTGCTTGAACTCCGCTGGGGATACTTTCAATGTTGTGTCTGAATATCTGTGGAGGAATGGCAGACCATGCGTCCTCATGAGCCGAAACCATAGAAGGAAGTGATGTTGGAAACTGGGGACGGATGCGAAGTCGGCGTTCTGACTCGTCCCAGTGGTGTTACATTGGGTTCAGATCGGGACCCCGAACAGGCCAGTCCATTTCAGGAATGTCATTGTCCACAAAAAGTAGTCATGCTGATACTGTCATCGTCTCGGAACTGTTCCTCTACCGTACGTAGTACGCTGTACTGCAAACCATGTTCGTATCCTTCTCCATTTAGCGTTTTCTTAAACGCAATAAGAGGACCACAGGCTAACCACGAAAAACACTCCCATACGGTAACACCACCTCTTCTGTACTTCACTGTTGTCACTACACATAATGGCAGGTAGCATTCTCTAAGCATTCGTCAATTACAAAGCCTTCGAACAAACTGCCACAGGATGTAGCGTGATTCGTCACTCCAAACCACTCATTTCCACTTATCCACTGTCAAGTCGCATCGCTCTCTACACCACATTAAGCGTCGCTTACCATTGTCTACAGAAGTGTGTGAATTATGAGGAGGTGCCCGACCATTGTACCCCATTCTTTTCAACTACCTATGCACAGTCATTGTGCTATTTGGACTGATGGTAGCACTTTGCAACTCAAAAGTGATTTTTTACGCTGACTTTTTGGTTTTCTTTTTTATAACCGTCCTCCGCATTGCTGTCTGTCTGTACATGAGGTCTGCATGGTCATCGTTTAGTTGTGGTTGTTCCTCCGTGCTTCCACTGCACAATCACTTCACCATTAAAAAAATGGTTCAAATGGCTCTGAGCACTATGGGACTCAACTGCTGAGGTCATTAGTCCCCTAGAACTTAGAACTAGTTAAACCTAACTAACCTAAGGACATCACAAACATCCATGCCCGAGGCAGGATTCGAACCTGCGACCGTAGCGGTCTTGCGGTTCCAGACTGCAGCGCCTTTAACCGCACGGCCACTTCGGCCGGCTCACTTCACCATTAGTTGAAGGGCTGAAATGTCCGTAATGGGTCTATTACTCAGGTGGCGTCCAATGGCTAGTCCACGTTCGAAATCACAGAGCTGTCCTAACCAAACAATTCTGCTGTTGCGGCTCCTCTACTGACAACAAATTACTCCCCCTACTCTGTTTATACTGGCGGGTCAACCTCTCGTGACATCTAGTGGCCAATTCCTCATCACACAGGTCTGTCCAGATACGTTTGATCTGATGGGGTACATACACTGAGGCGACAATAATCATGTGATACCGATATGCACATATACAGACGTTGGTAGTATCGCGTACGCAAGGTGTGAAAGGGAAGTGCACTGGCGGAGCTCACATTTGTACGCAGGTGATTAATGTGGAAAGGTTTCAGAAGTGATTATGGCTAAACGACGGGAATTAGCAAACTTTCAACATGGAATGGTGGTTGGAGCTAGCCGCATGACACATTCCATTTCGGAAATCATTAGGGAATTCAGTATTTCGAGACGCGCATTTTCAAGAACGTGCCGAGAATACCCCATTTGGGGCATTACCTCTCGCCACGGACATCGTAATGGCCGACGGCCTTCACTTAACGACCGAGAGCAGCGGCATTTGAGTACAATTGTCAGAGCTAAGAGACAAGCAACACTGAGTGAAATAACCGCAGAAATCAATGTGAGACGTACGACGAATGTATCCGTTAGGACAGTGCGGCGTAATTTGGCGTTAACGGGCTATGGCAGCTGTTGACCGACGCGAGTGTTTTTTCTATCAGCACGACATCGCCTGCAGCGCCTCTATTGGGCTCGTGACCATATCGGTTGGATACTAGACGACGGGAAAACCGTGTCCTGGTCAGATGAGTCACGATTTCAGTTGGTAAGAGTTGACGGTAAGGTTCGAGTGTGGCGCAGACCCCATGAAGCCATGGACCCAAGTTATCAACAAGGCACTGTGTAGGCTGGTGGTGGCACCATTTTGGTGTGGACTGTGTTTACATGGAATGGACTCGGCCCTCTGGTACAACTGAACCGATCATTGACTGGAAATGATTATGTTCGGCTACTTGGAAACCATTTGCAGTCATTGATGGACTTCATGTTCCCAAACAACTATCTCATGTCACAGTTCAAAATGTGTGTTAATTCCTAAGGGACCAAACTGCTGAGGTCATCGTCCCTAGACTTACACACTACTGAAACTAACTTACGCTAAGAACAACACACACACATGCCCGAAGGAGGAGTGGAACCTCCGGTGGGAGGGGCCGCGCCATGTCATAGTTGTTCGCGACTGGTTTGAAGAACATTGTGGACAATTAGAGCGAATGATCTGGCCATCCATATAGCCCAACATGAGTCGCATCGAACATTTATGGGATAGAATCGAGGAATCAATTCGTGTACAACATCTTGCATCGACAACACTTTCGCAGCTATGGACGGCTGTAGAGGCAGGATTGCGCAGTATTTATGGAGGGGACTTCCACGACTTGTTGAGTCCATACCTCATCGAGTTGCTGCACTACGCCGGGCAAAAGGAGGTCCGATACGATATAAGGTGGTATCCCATGATTTTTGGCACGTCATTGTAAACATCATCATGATTATCATCAGTAGGTTCATTTGAGACTAAGCAATGATCTTGTTGTAAAAAAGGGGGAAGGAATCGATCGCTGTCCGATAAAAGGAAAGTTATTTAGTCTAGAGAACCCACTTGTGTACGTAATCCAGGATTAATGAGTGAGGCTTTGATTCCTGAGTTTTTATCCCTGTATGAGCTTACTAGGTGAATATTTGTGAACAACAGCATAACCAAGATCTGTGATAGGGGAGAAGGGGCAAGAGACCAGGGAAATGAAACAATATCTTAGAAAGAAATACTCAGAAGTATTGAAAACTTTGTTTGTGCATCACCAAGCGTACTAATGCTACCTCTTTATCTACAACGTAATGAACTGAAAGCGTAGAGTTTTATGAGATTTGTACACGATATTTCTATAATCACATTACTAGTGTATTAGATATTTGCTGGCAACACGAGAAAGAAACGCGAATTTAATGCAGGGGAGACCGGGGCGAGTTGACGATGTTGAGTTAGACAGTTACATCAAACTCAGTTTTTGAAATGGAAATAATGTAGAAGCCAAAAAATAAAAAGTAATTTTAAACATGAGAACTACTGTGATCTAGTAAAACCGACTCATAAACAAAACTACAATATTGTAGTGACCCGTGATGATGCTTTAAATAAAGCATGACGAGTTTTGTGCAAATGACACTTTATACAGTCATAAAGACAGTGAACTGCCATATTAATCGCAAAACTGCGACTGAGGAAGAGAGGACTAAAAAACAAACAGTAACATGGATAATAATTTTGATTACATATATGACTAGCCGTACCTGGAAAAACTTTGCTGTGGCTCAGTCTACTTAAAGGGAAAAGAAAGAAAAGAGAAATCACACATTTCTAATATGTATGGGAACTGGATTAATCTCCTTCTCACTCCCCTTTCTCTGTCCATCTCCGCCTCCTCCTTTCTTTGTCCATCTTCTCCGCTTTCCCCTTCTGTCTGTCCATCACCTCCTCACGCTCTCTCTGTCCATCTTCTCCATCCCGTTTTCTATGTCCACTTCCTACCACACCTCTGTCCTTCTCCTCTTCCCCCCTTTGACCTTGAGCCTTGTTTAATATTATTCTGTAATAGTATTCAAATCATGAACCAGTAAGCAATAAATACTACTTAAATGTTTGCTAACAACATTTCACTATAGTGTATTTTATATACATCTTTATAAATCAAAAAGTATATGGTCTATATGTGTCTAATCGTTTATTAGGTGTAAAAATATGAAGTAAATCGGAATATATATGTAATATAAAGTAAATCTGAAAATATACTTCATATTTTTACACTTAATAAGCTTTTAGACACACATAGACCATATACTTTTTTAATTTATAAAGATGTATATAAAATACACAACAGTGAAGCGTTGTTAGCAAATAGGTAAGTTGTATTTATTGAACTAGGTTTCTAAAAACACTCCTGTATTAGAATTCAACGTTGTGTCAATATCTAAAAGCAGTCGGTCAATAACTTCCGGATAGTAACGATTCTGAAGAAACCAACAATTACATTTTTATAACATTTCCCCTTTTATTACATATATACTACATATAAACCAGATTGTGATTCAATAGGTACATAAAACACTTGAGAATTCGATTGCAACGCTGTGTCAAATTTAAATGCAATCCACGAAGAACTTTTGGTACTTTGAGATTTTGAAGAAACGAACATCTAAGTTTGTACTGATTTACAAAATGTAGATGTACTTAATCACAAATTTCCGAAAGTATTTGACCGATTGCTTCGAAATTTTGGCACAACGTTCCATTGGTATACAGGTGTGGTTTTATTTACCCATTTTAGATATATGTAATACATAAATTTATATTAATTTAGTAATAGGGAATCGTCGTTACAAAAGATTCTCAAAAGTTACATATGAATATATTATAGATTATATAGTAAAGAATTTGGTACCTAAAACACGCCCATATACAGGGTGATTTTTTCCACTCTGTACAAAATGTAGGGATTGATCCATCAGAGAATACGGAACAAAAAAAGGTCTAATGAACTTACGTCCGGAAATGCACCGTTTCCATGCTAGAGACCATTTATTCAATCATACTTTGTCACAGAGGCTGCGGTCTCATATGCGCTGTACCACGCAGCCACAGTTACAATATGCATGGTTTCCTCCTAGAGGATGGTACTATTCCTCATACGTCATGTCCTAGCGACCTCTCCTTCCATAGTAATTGGTAATGTGTCAGATTCACTTCTCTTGCTGACTCACCTAGTAGTGGATGTGATAAAGCGCTGTACATAATGTTTCCACGCTTTCCAACATGGTGTTTACTTACGGAAAGGCAAATGGCAACGGAAGGCGGGCAGCAAGGTTGTATTAGCAGACCTATCCTCGCCGACAACAACCACAGCATTCATTGTTTGCAGCAGTGTTTCGCCATTAATCTGAGACAGAGTCGTTTCAGAAAGCAGGAACTCGTGGAAGGCGACCGACGTGTCATCACCAGGCAGCTGGCCCGCCAGTACAGGGTAAGCCAGACGACCATGTGGAACATTCTCCATGATTATTGTTACTGCCCTTATCACTTAAAGCGTGTGCAGGGCTTACTAGCGACAGACGTTCCATATCGGGAGCAGTTTTGTCACTGGTTTCTTCACCAGGCAACCACGAGTCCGGGTTTTATGTCATCCATCCTATTCACAGAAGAGGCCACCTTTACGCGGAGTGATATCTTCAACTTTCATAACAGTCATCTATGGGATAGTATGCAGAACTCCCAGGATATCGTGACAGCGAATCATAGGTATTGGTGCAGCCGGAATATGTGGGCCTGGAAATTGGCGACTGTATTTTCAACCAGTCTCCCCTCCACGTTGCCTAACATGCTTATCGTGATATTAGTTTTCATCTGGGTTGATAGTCATACAGAGCAGTCATCTATTGTGGTCTTTTGCCGCAACCATTTTGTATAGTCAAACGACTGCACCGAAAAGAGACCAGAGTGCCTGCAAGACACTTACGTTATGTGAGTTGCATGCAAATCAGGCGAAATGCAATCAAGGTTGTTCGGATACTTTTGAGCTTGACAGTACATCATAACCTCTTTACATCTACACCTGCCGTCCGAGACAAGTAATTGACTTCCAGTCAAACCGCACTATTGGTCGGAAACAAAATACAGCGAACATGAACTGCCAATAATTGGTGTGGTACTGTGTTCAACGATGAATCGCGACTCTGCACTATCCCAGATGACCATAGTCGCCGCATATGGCGACGCGCAGGGGGAGAGGTCCCATTCTTCCAATGTATTGACGAGGCACAGCGGTATTACTCTTGGCGTCATGGTGTGGGGAGCCATCTGGTATGACTTCAGGTGACGGCTGGTAGTGGTTGAGGGAACTGTGACTGCAAAACGGTACGTCACGGAAATCCTGAGTCCTCATGTGTTACCTGTCATACGACAGTATCGTGGTCTAATTTGTCAATAGGACAATGTTCGTCCACGCATCGCACATGTCTCTACGAACTGTCTAGGGGATGTTGAACGCCCGTAGCTCGCAAGATTCAAGATCTGTTCCCAACAGAACATGTGTGAAACCAGCTCGGTTGTCAAATCGGTCCCAGTGCCATTAATCAGCAGGTCAAGGACCAGTTACAACATTTGTGGGCCACTTGCCTCAGAAGAGGATGCAACGGCTTTATGACACCCATCCCAATCGGATCAATACATTCATCTAGGTCATAGGAGGCGTAACGTAGCACAGGGAGCTTGGCTCATACTGCCAAGTTTCTTATAAATTACACTTGATTTCGTAATCGCTCAAATAACATCACACCCACCCGTAATCTGAGAAATTTCATTTCATTTTTCTCTTTCTCTCTTCCCTTTTTTTGCCTGGTATTGTATGTACTTCTTATTGGATCACATATATTGAAAGGACTACTGAGCTGAAAATAAATAAAACTGAAAATCAAAGCCGGCCGGTGTGGCCGAACGGTTCTAGGCGCTTCAGTCTGGAACCGCGTGACCGCAACGGTTGCAGATTCGAATCCTGCCTGGGGCATGGATGTGTGTGATGTCCTTAGGTTAGTCAGGTTAAAGTAGTTCTAAGTTCTAGGGAACTGATGACGTCAGATGTTAAGTCCCATAGTGCTCAGTGCAATTTGAACCATTTTTTGAAAATCAAAGTTTATCTTTAACAAAAATTTAAAATAAAGTTTCCTACTTCAAAGCTTGAGCAGTTCTCATCCTACCAAATGTGGTATTTATAACATACTATTTAGTCTTCCGGTAGAGATCAACGTAGATCTCATCACAAGAATGAAACTGCACTACATTTTCTTTGGAAGTTTCCCTTTATCATTTTCAACATTCTAGTTCGATCATGTGTCCTTCCATGTAGAGCAATAGCTGTTTCGTAGTGGAGATTGTGAAAAGACTTGCACTTTGCACCCTTTGACATTTTGGTTTATAATAAAAACTACTTGGGATCTCTTTTGGCTTCATGGAAGCACCATTTGTTGAAGGTCGTGGTTCTTCTCTTTGCTCTGCCTGATCTTCATCAGGAGATTCATTAGGAGTTTCTGTGGGCTGATCGTATGGTGTCACAGCCGGAGGAGGAGGAGCATTTTGGTCCATGGTCTATAGATAACGCGGTCGTCAACTTGCTGCAGTCTGGTTACCCGAGATGGTTAGTCTTTGAATTCTGGAGTAGGATTGACGAGAATAAGATATGAATAAATACAGGCTGCGAAGCAAATATTGTCTAAGGTAGACATATATTACTTTATTTCACAAAAGCTTATTCTTAATGTCATGAAAGTTATAACGTCGGGTAATATGTACCACAACTATATAATATACAATGAACTGATGACAGCGGCTTCATAGTACGAGGTTTCAGTGTCAAACGGTGTATAGCGTTAAGAATATCCATTTCGTGGCGCTATCTAGGACGTATCAACTTCAGCTAAGCGATCAGTTATCTTGCCTCACTCCTCAACTTGCCCCAGTCTCCCATTACAGTGGCAATACAAATTTTTAGAACCCTTTGCCATCTGGCATTTTCAGATGCAAGGAGACTAGCGGTGAACTGAGAAACAGTTTCGAGATTTCACAAGAAATAACTCTGAGTGTACTTACTGCTTTATCTAGTGCGGAGAAAGAGGAGCGCTGACAGTTAAAGTGGGCTTGATGGGGCTACTGTCACAGTAGATTTGGTGTACAACTGTAGGGCAACGCCTCATTGTTGCTGCAGCGCTACAGAGCAGTGAAAACAGCCTGAAAAGCATGTAAGAGTGTTGCATGGTAGGCTCTGTTGATAAATAATTGTTAAGAAAAAATTCGATATGTTGCGCTGTTCCGTGTCAGTTAGCATTTGAATTAGGGTGCTCAGATTCAAGTGCCCCGTCAGAGACGGTGTCGTCAAACGTGTTCTTCGTTTGGTTTCCTAAAAACCGAACAAGAGAGCGATACAAAAATTGGGCATCGGACTTTAGTAAGGATCGAACACACGTCAAAGGCTGAGCAGTATCGTGCGCTATCATCTACTCTGTGAGAACATCTGACACTAATTGTATCTTGCGGACCGTTTAAATTTGCGCGTGTAATGGCCTGATTGGCGAACTTCAATGATAATTAACCCCGAAACGGCGCAACGTATCGAATTTTTTCTGCAAAATTACTTGTCTACATAACTTAACTCGCAATACCCTTACAAGCTTTTCATACTATTTCTTACCGAGCGAGGTGGCGCAGTGGTTAGCACACTGGACCCACATTCGGGAGGACGACGGTTCAATCCCGCGTCCAGCCATCCTGATTTAGGTTTTCCGTGATTTCCCTAAATCGTTTTAGGCTAATTCTGGGATGGTTCCTTTGACAGGGCACGGCCGACTTCCTTCCCTAATTCAATGAGACCGATGACCTCGCTGTTTGGTCTCTTCCCCCAAAATCAACCCAGCCAACCCAACCTCTTCCCCCAAATCAATCCAGTCATACTGTTTCTAACCTTCCTGTATAGATGACTATTGTTTTCAATCATGTTACTTCGGTATCGTCATCAAAAGTTTAGAAGTCGCAGTTTAAAGGTGGAAACTCGCTAGTAGCAGCTAGGGCTTTTCTTTCGTATATATAGTATGTACAGTCAATGTCCATTCCATGTTCTGCCGTTGTTCAAACTGAACTTCTCTCCGTGTGGCTTTGTAGGATGCGCGTTCGGTCTGCGAAGACGATAATTTTGGTTGCAGTAGGGTGGTAGCTGCCGTCCGCTGTCTCTCGCTAGGGCCGTCCTTGTTGATGAAGTCCAAAGGAAACTTACGAAATTCTTCATGTTATTCATGATTTATTGATATGTCAGCCAGGTGTGTAGCAACAGGATACCTAGTAGCGTCAACCTGCCATGAAAGAAAGTGAACAAAATTTCTTCGTAAGCCTCTTCCATTAATTCGAAATCACTATCTGTCAATTGCAACGACAATCGAAGCACTGTGACAAGTTTAAGTGTACCAGTAGGCTGCATGAACCGTGTTCTGGCTGTTACACTAGCGGAGAGTGGGAACGGCATGCAGGCAGACCGTCACGCAGCTGAAATCGTTCTGGCAGTCATGCAGCACAGCGGCGCGGCAGTGGAAGAATTCGTAGAACTCAACGAGGCGTGTGCTTCCAGAAGCTGCTGTAGGGACCGAAAGCGGCGAAGCGTACGTTTGGACAGAGAGCGTGGAAGGAATGTGCGTATAGCTGCCGTCTGCCGTGATAAGCTCGACAGCGGAAGCAGGGAAGGAGTGACATTCCCTAGCACAAGATGTGTCCACCACATGACAGCTAAAGCTTATCTTCCTACCACAAGGCGGTGTCGGATCTGAGGCGGAAGCTGTTTTATAAGGGGAAAACAGTTTTCTAGCTAAGAGTCGCATACGACACGGTCATGTGACATGTGTCCTGGTATTCCACCTTCTGGAATAAAGGTTAACAGCGTGCAGTCCGTTGTAGCGAACGTGTGGCAAATCTCCGGGATGATATTTTCGGGACGAGAAACGTTGTGCTCTCTGATACGTTATTTTGTGCACCCGAACCGTCCAAGCAAAATTATAACACACCTCCCTCACTCACAATGTAAAAGCTTTTTAAGATATTTGTTCAGGGGAGAATATTTGCTCTACGTCCTGCTTATAGAAGTTGTGACACTCCACGGAAAATTGCTTTGTCATACTTAAATTTGTGATGTGGGCTGCAGATCATTTCATTTTGGTGTGACTATTGCAGCTCTATTGATTCCCGTGCTTTCAAAGAAAAATAGTGTCGAAATTCCATCATATTTAAGAAACAGTTAACTTCAGCAGTACATGTTTCAGAACATTATAAGTTATAATCAATGGTTTGTTAATTTATATTACTGCCTGCAAAGTTTGACAACGGATAACAGCTTCTGAATTGTTCATGTAACACTGAAGGCTATTTTGACAAACAAGAAAAATGTTTTCAATTCATATTTGAATACAGAACCAAAGCAAGTGATAAAAGATTACTATTGCGCTATATAATTTTAAACGTTTGGTTTTAAAGCTTGCTATTAAAATTAGGGCTAGAAAACTATTTTTAAAAACAAGAGATAAACATGACTTAAGAAAAACTAACTAGAATCTTGTTCCGAAAGTGTCACATGATGTAAACCTTTCACAGTTTGTCGTCTATAGTAACAAAACTTCTTTTTCGTTTTCAATTGAGACTGAATGGTTTAATTAATGCGAGTCGAACGATTTTAACTTATTTCCGCATAATAGTAGCAGTTCGTGGTGGATTCTCCGTATTTACAAACTTTGTTGGCATGTTTGTAAACGGGTTAATTGCACAGTTTTCATGTTTAACTGTTAAACATGTGTGATAATGCATCCAGTTGAAAGATGTAAATAGTTAGCTCACGTGCTATTAATGCAGCTGATTTTCAGTTCCTTTGTTCACGTTTACACACACACACACACACACACAGACACACACACACACACACACACACACACACAGAGTCCAGAATCTTTAACATTGTGAGCTTCGAAAAAATTTTAAAATTCAAAGACTCTAGAAAACAATTGAATATCGGTATTTATTAAAGTACGAGCTTTTTCAGAAACCGCATAAATCTCGCATAAGGAAGCGCAACAGGTGCATAAAGGTCAAAAACGACCAGAATTTTAATTTGTTTCCTACTGCACTAATCATGTGTGTAAACAGATAAAAGATAACAAGAACTTAAATTTTGAATTCCCTTATTTGTAAAATGTTTCCTACGCCTAATTTTCGCAACAGACGCGCAAAAGTTCAGCACTTAGATGAAGGAAGCATAACGGGCTTATGTTACTAATTCATATTATAAATACAAAAAAATATTTCTTGTATTGATAATGACTTATTTTAAGCGTAGGTCTAATTTCAAAAATTGTTGACCCATGCAAAAATTTTAGACAGCGAAATAAATTAATAACCAGCTATAAACAGAATACGAAGAAATATGTATAAGTGACAGAAAAGTCGATCAATAGTGCCTTCTATAAGGTGAATTTCGATGCTAATTACTTTATTAAGTAAAAACAATTAAAGTTTAGAACGCAGTTTTGGTTCAAAAATGGCTCTCAGCACTATGGGACTTAACATCTATGGTCATCAGTCCCCTAGAACTTAGAACTACTTAAACCTAACTAACCTAAGGACATCACACAACACCCAGTCATCACGAGGCAGAGAAAATCCCTGACCCCGCCGGGAATCGAACGCGTGAACCCGGGCGCGGGAAGCGAGAACGCTACCACACGACCACGAGCTGCGGACAGAACCCAGTTTTCTTATCACAATTAAAGAACGATAACTAGTCCGGTTGCCACTTGCAACCATCTTCAGATATGTAACACAAGGAAGAAACGTGGCCTAAGAAAATTATGTACTATCAAGTAGAATATAAAACACTGTACTAAAGCTGAGCAAAGAATATAATGAGGACCCAATTATAAAAGTCAAAGTGACCATTCGACAAATCCATTTAACAGTGAAGTACAAAAACTGTTAACACTTATGAGATAACATACCGTTCAAAATATGAAAATGCAATGGATATGTATTGAGAAGTATCATTAGCTGTAGTCATGCAGTAACATGCATTCGTAAATACTAAGACAATAACAGTACGTGATTAAAAACATCATCATGAGCAGGTCAGGTTGTGGACCTGCAAAATTAATTATAGGCCAGAAATCTTAAAAAGCTTACCTTTATATTCAAATGAATTTTAAAACTATAAAGAAACAATGGCATAAAGTTAAAATTATATGGCAGAGATCTGTATTAAATCGTTAACTGGCAACATGCCATTTGTAAGAGGCATTAATTAAAGAATAAAATCCAAGAAGAATGTGCCTAAGTCCAATTAATTTTCAAACTATAAAAATAACAGGGGAATGAAGTTGAAAAGTAGAAGACAGGGAAGCTGCCCCATGTTGCTAACTGGCAACGTTTCATAGGTTTAAAATTAATTGGGCACTATCATTTTGGATTTTATTCATGAAATAATGCCAATTACGTAAAATTTTCCGCCTACAAACGGAATGTTGCCAGTTAACGATGTAACACGGATCTTATGCCATTGTTACCTTTATACTTTAAAATTCATTTAGATGCAGAGATAAGATTTTTAAGATTTCTCGTCTAAAATTCTCTCGACAGTTGCACAACCTGCCCTTGCTCTCTGCGATATTTCCCATGTTATTGCATGACTACAGCTAAAGATGCTTCCCAATGCATATCCACCGCTTTTCACATTTTGAAAAGTATGTTATCTTACAAGCCTTAACATAGTTCGTACTACTCTGTTAAATGGATTTGTCAAATGTTCACTTTTACTTTTAGAACTGGCTCCTCATTGTATTTTTTGGTCGGCTTTAGTACAGTGTTTTTGTACACTACTCGATTGTTCATGATTTTCTTAGGCTGCGTTTCCTCCTTGTGTTACAGATCTAGAGATGGTGCCGATAGTAACCGAAACCAGTTATCTTATTTTAATTATGATACGAAAATTGAGGTCTAGCATTAAAAATTTCTTTATTTGTAAAAAAGTTTTTGTTTAATAAACCACATGAAGACAGCCGTCTCCTCCTTGACAGTGTCAAGCTTCAGTACTAATCACTTTGTTCGCCTGTTCACAAAAACAGGTTATTCGGAAAACGCCATAACTGCAGGTTAT
Organism: Schistocerca nitens; assembly: GCF_023898315.1. Classification (NCBI taxonomy): domain Eukaryota; kingdom Metazoa; phylum Arthropoda; class Insecta; order Orthoptera; family Acrididae; genus Schistocerca; species Schistocerca nitens. Next base: position 419,278,320 of record NC_064616.1, read on the forward strand.
GGAACTTTCGAAAGAGGTGAGGCAAGTGAGAAAAGAGCAGAGCTGTTCCTTCCGCCGCCTCGTCGGTAATCCAATAACGAGTGTCTGTGCCCCCCAATTGTCTGCCTTCCTTCCAGGGCAAAACGCCTGCTCCAGCCCTCCCTCTCTGACGACGCATTAGAAAGAGGTGAGACGCCTAAGAAATGGGCAGGGCTGTTCCTGCTGCGGCTTCGTTGGTAATCCAATACACAGAGGATGTGCCTCCGAATCGGCCGCCTTCTTCCAGAGCAAAACGCCTGCGCCAGTCCTCGCTGTCAGATACGTTATGAAATAAGAAGACTAGTATCTTACATCGCAGTTGATCCGAGATTCGCAGAATTTCGGAGAATTCAGTCTCACTACAGTCATCAACGACACTACGGAATCTATGACCGTAGTTCGAGCAATTACCTCTCCATTTTCTAAATTAATAATCACTAACGAATTCAGAATTCGTGGAAGTTTCATTGAAAGATGTATTTAAAACCGAATGGAAGACTAGCTATATAATTACAGAAGTTCAGGACTATCTTCCCTTTTAAACTGACATCCTAAAAAAAAGCAAAACTCCATTAGCTGTTGGAAAGCTCCAAGTCTGCATCTTATTTGGATCCCGAACTAGAACAGAGGTTAACTGCTTGCGACCAAATTAGCAGAACTTCTACCTGTTAGAACCGTTCCTTAAATGTCGGATATAATTTAAGGATAGCAAAAAAAAAAAAAAAAAGAAAAGGTTCAAATGGCTCTGAGGACTATGGGACTTAACAGCTGAGGTCATCAGTCCCCTAGAACTTAGAACTACTTAAACCTAACTAACCTACGGACTTCACACACATCCATGCCCGAGGCAGGATTCGAACCTGCGACCGTAGCGGTCGCGCAGTTCCAGACTGAGGCGCCTAGAACCGCTCGGCCACTCTGGCCGGCAGACATGTAAGCAGCCGCATGTTAGCAGAACAACGGTCAGGCTGCTTCACTCCCCTCCATGCTAAGTTATGCCCAACCCGAGCAGGCTAAAGGAGTCTTGCTTGCCTGCCTGCCCGTCTTCCCACAGTGCTAAACTACATCGCAGTTTACTCTGTACGCTTTCAATGTAGTGTTAGGAATAGGGTTCGAAAATTGATAAAATATTTATTTAAGTATCACAAGACGTGAGACTCAATGAAATATATATTATTTTTGGGTCATTCTAGGACAGAAAATGGTCCTTTTTCAGCGTATTTAGGGCTTATTTATTTATCTGGAGATTAATGGCCTTCTTTGCAACTTTACCGTCTTTCGACTATTACTGGCTATTCTCAATTCGAACCATCATCCAGTTTTTTGTAGTAAGCAGAACCATCTCTGAAAATCGAGATCCTATGCACCTAATAACCTGAAAATGTCTATTATATTGGAACGGCAACTAAAGTAAGGTTTTGGAAGTCTAGTTTCTGTAACCTTAGTGTGTTTCAGCCAAATATGACCGCAGTTGTACCAATTTTAATTACTTTTTCCAGGCTGTGTATGGCGGATTCGCTGAATTCATTCCAAGTGGCCAAAATAGTCCATTCTAAATCCCCAAATGAATTGTAACAAACACGAAGTTCTTTTTTCATATTATGTTAATCTAAAAAGTACGTGCCAGAAAGAAGAAGCTTTCTTTTCATGCTACGCTTTCTTCGCACTACGTTACATACCACCAGAATGTGGCTTTCAATATCCACCGAGCCATATTTTTTTCATATTTCAGTCAATGTTTGCCCAAAATTTAGAAAGCCTATATAAATGCTTTGGCCTCAATTCCTTAGCACACATTTCCACACACTTGTCAGCCACTAAATCTTTGTCCTGTTTCGAAATACTCATGGAGTGAGTAAACTGCTGGTAAAAGTTTACAATCGTTTCGTAAAATACTCGAGGTTCCTGAATGAGTGTTTTGTAACTTTTCATACAATTTTTATTGAGAGCCAGCTACCGCTTTATTGGAAGCTGCCCCATAAATACACGAAAACGTTCCCTCTGCTGGACTTGGACTCTGTTTCGTGACTGGTATTTATTCCTCAATTTTTAATTTCTACTCAGTCTCCTTTAAGTTTGATTTGTTAATTTTGCTGCTCCCACCGTTGTGATAAATGAGCTGCGATGGAACTTCCTACGCAAACATATGCACACCTGGTGAGTCACGTTGGATTGATAGCGCAACCTGTTGTCAGATGCTGCAGGCTGCACGGGTCCCGTGAAGCTTGCCAGGCTTGCTTTAACCACTGTGCTTCAATACAAATGTACTCTTGCGTCTTCGTTGATGCGGTCTGAGCTGCTTTAATGGTTGTGGCGGAGATAGGTGTAGCCAGACTAAAGGAGAATTGTACACCTCTGGGATATGCAGATGGTTGAACCTGCTGACGGTGATGCACGGATCAGATGTTTGGTGACTGGTGATACACAAGCGCATCAAAACGCTGAAGTCGTTGCGAAACAGTATTCTTCGTATTGTAGTCGACGCTGGCCGATACGCACTAAAGAATGATATTAGAAGTATTTTAGGCGAAACATCCAGTTATAATATTACCAGAAAAGTTATACGTCAGATATTCCATTTCTTCTCACAAACTGCTTAATTCACTAGGGTCCTACCGCCTCCATGCATCACATAAAACACCGGACCCCATTCTCGTCCCACTGTTTAGTATAGAACATAGCTCAGTAACACAACAATTGAGATAAATAAAAATTCAACTTAGCGACAGTTCTTACGAGAGTTTCTAGGATATAAATGTGTCATATTAGATCCCACCGACAAACTGTTAAATGAAAAGTGCTGAACCACCATGTTTGCCAGCTGTTGCTTCAAAGTTATCAGCGACCCAGAAATTACTTTACCACCGTCGCGTCATCCACACGGTGAGTAAGAAGATTTAAAGGGTAGTCCTCTTTGAAAATTTCAAAAAACTGATTTTTTCTGTTTGGTTTAAAATGTTGTTTGGGATGTATACTTCATTTTAGTGTTCATCCCAAGCTCGAGAGAAACTCCGTTATCGAGTTACAAAGCGATTTGTGAAACAGTGTTTCGGAAAACGATTCACAATGGGAAAACAACAGGCGACATCGCGATCAATGAGGCAGCATGTATTTGCAACGATGCTCTAACGAGAATTATGGAAATTATGCACGAACTCGAAATAGAGATCGGACCAGCCTGTTACAACTTCTGTAAAAAGGCGGATGAAAAGGGTATCGAGCGAGCAGAGCAGCGGATGAGAGAAGCTGCCAAAGAGGCCCGCAGGACTACCACGGCCACGAAGAAGATGGAGGGGGACCTCCTTTTGGATGTGGAAAGATTGCTGTATGGTCCTGGGATCGCTGAGTAGAGGTATGTTTAACATCACAACAAAAAATGTAACCCAAAACTTAAAACGCGTTATCCAGGAAGCTATATTTTTCAAATTAGCGGAAAACATTTCTTGAGAATGGGACGTACGATTTTGAACGGAATTTGATACTAGCATGCCAAATTGAAAACTCTATAAGCGTACGTATCAATTTGGGATGTCTTCAAAAGTCTATTTTCGATGTATGCTTTTGTTTCGATTTTGTGGACGAGGAAAATGACATTTGTTTCAACTGTCACCATCTTGTTAGAACTTAATATTTTTTTCAGTTATCCTACGTTTCTGATAGAAAATATACTGAAAATTAGTTATACAGACGTATTTTGTTACAGATCCAGTACGAGTGCTTCGGGAATTCCCGCCGATGACCAAAGTTCCAGCTGCAAGGTGTCCTTCCACCCGGTTTAGCGGTTTTGGGAAGCGTCTGACGTGGACACAGAAGTGATTTGTTAAAGACGAAATTGTAAGGATAAAAACTATATCATCAGACATAGCATCAATTATTATTTTACTTAAAAAAGTCACGAAAGTCACCTATTTTTCATACTTTCAAAGAGGGCTATCCCTTAAGAAACATGGCTGTGGTAAACAGCGGGTTGGCGAACGTAGGTGTGCTAGCACGTGATCGAAAATATCCGGACACCTGTGAGAAGACATTAATCTGGGATGTAGCCACCCTCCGTTTTTATGACGCCTTGAACTCGCTGTGGACACTTTTAGTGAGATGTCTGACTGTCTGTGGAGGAATGGAAGCCCTTTCTTCCTCAAGAGCCGAAACCATAGAAGGTATTGATGTTCTGGAAAGAAGATGACATTCTGAATCATCCCAAAACTGCTCCATTGGTCGGGACTGTTGGCAGTTCAGTCCATTTAAGGAAGTTTACTGTCCATAAACCATTGCCTCACAGATGCTGCTTTATCACAGGGTGCGTTGCCAAGCTGATACCAACAATCATATTCTCGAGCCGTTCCTCTGCTGTACGCAGTATGCGGTGCTGTAAAATGTATTACATGAAATGTACTTGCAGTTTCGAATACGAACAACCATCAGCTTTATAAAGGTATGACGACGATGAAAATTTGTGCCGGATCGGGACTCGAACCTGGATTTCCGGTTTAAGCGGGCCGTCACCTTAACTGCTTTGGACGTCCGTGCACGACTCACTACCGGACCCAAACATTCAAACGTCGTCGTCCCTGTGTAATTTCCGTACAGCGGAGGACATTTTAATTGAAAGTCGCTGACTTGTCTCAGCGGATAAATACGATATTGCAATGTTTAATAAATTACACAGTACATTATTTAAGTCTACATTATCCCTGCGCGTCGTACTGCTAAAAAGCAGTGGAGTAAACAATCCAGTGTACAAATACTTATCGCTGTTTGCATCACATTGACTATCTGGCACTTTTACAGAAAGACATACGTGAATACTTGACTGAACAATTAACACGCACTGTAGTAAATAAAACTAATGCTTCTCAGCTAGCGCCGGTGCTAATACGTGACGCTGCCGCGCGCCCGCTGTCCTCCAGCGTTTTTTTTTAATATAAATTCACGGGTTCTAATGGATCCGCGAAAATTGCGACGCGACGCGACTGGGACGCGACACGCGCCTGCGCCAGGTCGCGCGGCGTTGTGGTTGTGGCACAGTTTCTCGCGCCCCGCGTCACACGAGAACTGCGGGAGGGGTGAGGCGGGAAGCGGGAAGGCAATTCCTGCCATAAGCTCACCTCGGCATGGCGCATATGCGTTATCTATTTCCTGCCTGTTATGCTGACGTATCTCTACGACCTGTTACAAAAAGTCGGAGAGGCGTAATTCCCACGGGTATGACCTCTTTGTGTTCCTGGCAAAAAGCGTCCAAGATATGAAGTACGTAAGTTTCACTATCTTAACTTGGATATGGATGTAATAAGAGACATTATATTACGTACACGTGGACATCACATTTCCACTGCAAGCTAGAAATAGCCGAGAAGCCCTCACGAATAACAATGTTTTAATCGGCTCGTCGTGACGAGAAAAAGCGTTTCACTGGCTGCACACATACTGTCAGCATTAATAAACTAATTATACAACAGGCTACACAAATGAAGTAGTGAACGGTATTATTCCGTAAGTATGAGTATCCTGAAAGAGTGTGGCGACCTGATATATTTTATTTGTTGAAATTTATTGCTGACAAAGATAGATCTGCTTTCATGACAATGTTTTGCGAACGACGTGACCTCTTCCTCTCAAAATGCACACTTGGCTAGCTTCTACATCTACATCTACATCTACATCCACATACATTCTCCGCAATCCACCATACGGTGCGTGGCGGAGGGTACCTCGTACCACAACTAGCATCTTCTCGCTCTGTTCCACTCCCAAACAGAGCGAGGGAAAAATGACTGCCTATATGCCTCTGTACGAGCCCTAATCTCTCTTATCTTATCTTTGTGGTATTTCCGCGAAATGTAAGTTGCCGGCAGTAAAATTGTACTGCAGTCAGCCTCAAATGCTGGTTCTCTAAATTTCCTCAGTAGCGATTCTCGAAAAGAACGCCTCCTTTTCTCCAGAGACTCCCACCCGAGTTCCTGAAGCATTTCCGTAACACTCGCGTGATGATCACACCTACCAGTAACAAATCTAGCAGCCCGCCTCTGAATTGTTAGGCATATAGGCAGTCATTTTTCCCTCGTTCTGTTTGGGAGTGGAACAGGGAGAGAAGATGCTAGTTGTGGTACGAGGTACCCTCCGCCACGCACCGTATGGTGGATTGCGGAGTATGTATGTAGATGTAGATGTAGAATTGCTTCTATGTCCTCCTTCAATCCGACCTGATAGGGATCCCAAACGCTCGAGCAGTACTCAAGAATAGGTCGTATTAGTGTTTTATAAGCGGTCTCCTTTACAGATGAACCACATCTTCCCAAAATTCTACCAATGAACCGAAGACGACTATCTGCCTTCCCCACAACTGCCATTACATGCTTGTCCCACTTCATATCGCTCTGCAATGTTACGCCCAAATATTTAATCGACGTGACTGTGTCAAGCGCTACACTACTAATGGAGTATTCAAACATTACGGGATTCTTTTTCCTATTCATCTTCATTAATTTACATTTATCTATATTTAGGGTTAGCTGCCATTCTTTACATCAATCACAAATCCTGTCCAAGTCATCTTCTATCCTCCTACAGTCACTCAACGACGACGCCTTCCCGTACACCACAGCATCATCAGCAAACAGCCGCACATTGCTATCCACCCTATCCAAAAGATCATTTATGTAGATAGAAAACAACAGCGGACCTACCACACTTCCCTGGGGCACTCCAGATGATACCCTCACCTCCGATGAACACTCACCATCGAGGACAACGTACTGGGTTTTATTACTTAAGAAGTCTTCGAGCCACCCACATATTTGGGAACCAATCCCATATGCTCGTACCTTAGTTAGGAGTCTGCAGTGGGGCACCGATTCAAACGCTTTCCGGAAGTCAAGGAATATGGCATCCGTCTGATACCCTTCATCCATGGTTCGCATTCCTGTCGCGCGCTTTATTCTCAACTGCTGTCGATAGACTATCCATTGTGTTGTGTGACATACTAATTTTTTACTTTTCTCAATAACAACTATTTTATTCGCGCATCACACACTGTCAGTTTGGCAAACTGTAGGCGAGTAACCAGCATCGGGCATGTGCGTGTCATTCCATCTGAAGGGTACGCTTGTCGTTATTTTAATACTGCTTGGATCAAGAAAAGGAATAAAATCCTTTGGTAACTTTCCATTCCAGCCATTCAGTGTTAAAAATAGGATGGGTTATGGAGACTCGACCAAAATTCCAACAGAATTGGCGATTTATTTTTGTGTCAATTGTTAACCTTTGCAGGCCGCTGTGGCCGAGCGGTTCTAGGCGCTTCAGTCTTGAACCGCGCGAGCGGTACGGTCGCAGGTTCGAATCCTGCCTCGGGCATGGATGTGGGTGATGTCCGTAGGTTAGTTAGGTTTAAGTAGTTCTAAGTTCTAGGGGACTGATGACCTCAGATGTTAAGTCCCATAGTACTCAGTACGGAACGTGCGCGTCACCCTGTAGTGTCGTGTCATGTCACATGCTACTCGCGCCTCAATTTGCGCTTAGCCTTTAGGACAACATAATCTGCAAGTAGTATGTCATGCTGCTTAGGAAATCTCGAGAAAATCGCAAGAGAAGTTCTACGCGTAGAACATGTACCGTGTGTTCTGACTTTGAGCACGAGGTGGCGGTGATCACGTGGTTAGCGTTCAAGCTCCGTAATAGGTGGATCGTTGGATCGCGTCGCACTCATGCATTTTTGCTTTTAATGTATATATTTTTCAACACTTGTCATTTTATTTAATATATATGACATTTAAAGGTAATGCAGAGAAGAAACACGTACATTTACATGAATCTTTACTTAATTTTTATGTTGTTTGGCTGTTTACTAATTTTAATTGTTATATGAAATATTATATTTATAATTATCGACAAGCAAACGACAAAATGCATAAATGTTTTCTGAATACACATGACCCCGGTTCCCAGAACTCATGAAGATAGACGTTGACTGTGGATATTGTATCACAGACACAGTACCTTTGACTGTTCAGAGATGTCACTAAACGCGCCCAAAGATGTAAACAATCAGGCATGAGAAGCGCCTATTACACGGAGGGGGTCCGATAGCCGATCAGTTCCAGTCATTCCACCAGAAAGGAGGTAAACGGCTCATGTTGTCTGTAGTTCAACCATACATAGACGGCCAATACCGCGTTCGATCGCGTCCGCATTGTTTCTTTGTGCCAGGAGGGGCTCTCATCAAGGGAAGTGTCCAGGCGTCTTGGAGTGAACCAAAGCGATGTTGTTCGGACATGGTGGAGATATAGCGAGACAGGAACTGACGATGACATGCCTCGTTCAGGCCTCCCAAGGGCTACGACTGTAGTGGATGGCCGCTACCTACGGATTATGGCTCGGCGGATCCTTGACACAAACGCCACCATGTTGAATAATATTTTTTGTGCAGCCACAGGACGTCGTGTTACAACTCAAACTATTCGCAATAGGCTTCATGATGCGCAACTTCACTCCAGACGTCCATGGCGAAATGCATCTTTGCAACCACGACACCACGCAGCGCGGTACAGATGGGCCCAACAACATGCCGAATGGACTGCTCAGGATTGGTATCATGTTCTCTTCACCGATGAGTGTCGCATATGCCATCAACCAGACAATCGTCAGAGACGTGTTTGAAGGCGACCCGGTCAGGCTGAAAAACTTAGACACACTGTCCAGCGAGTGCAGCAAAGTGGAGGTTTCCTATTGTTTTGGGGTGGCATTATGTGGGGCCGACCGCCGCTGGTGGTCATGGAAGGCGCCGTAACGGCTGTCCGATACGTGAATGCCATCCTCCGACCGATAGTGCAGCCATATCGGCACCATATTGGCGAGGCATTCGTCTTCATGGACGACAATTCACGCCCCCATCGTGCACATCTTTTGAATGACTTCCTTCAGGATAACGACATCGCTCGTCTAGAGTGGCCAGCATGTTCTCCAGACATGAGCCCTTTCGAACATGCCTGGGATAGATTGAAAAGGGCTGTTTATGGACGACGTGACCCACCAACCACTCTGAGGGATCTACGCCGTATCGCCATTGAGGAGTGGGACAATCTGGACCAACAGTGCCTTGATGAACTTGTGGATAGTCATCCACGATGAATACAGGCATGCGTCAATGCAAGAGGACGTGCTACTGGGTATTACAGGTACTGGCGTGTACAGCAATCTGGCCCATCACCTCTGAAGGTCCCGCTGTATGGTGGTATAACATGCAACGTGTGGTTTTCATGAGCAATAAAAAGGGCGGAAATGATATTTATGTTGATCTCTATTCCAATTTTCTGTGCAGGTTCCGGAACTCTCGGAACCTAGGTGATGCTAAACTTTTTTGATGTTTGTATGTATGCCTGTCGCGATTTACGAAATCCGTTATACCTGCAGTAGGGTACCCAGAATTGCTTTGCACCCGTACGCTTCGACTTGCAGACACAGAGATCCCCATTCGATAGAAAACTTGCGTAGCTGTGAGACCTTGCTAATGTACCAAGAACGAATAGTGTGCCTGCAAATTTTTCGAAAATCATAATTTTGTTGTATTACCTTTCAAATGGCATATTTACGAAATGATGTGACCAGTACTGAAAAAATATACATTTAAAAAACAGAAAACTGGATAGTACTCGATCCAGCGATCCACCAATTATGGAGCTCGAACTCTAACCACTTTTTGTGTGCGCGAGTGGTTTCCACAAAACGCAAGGGCTCGTCCGGGTTATGAACCGGAGACCTCCTGAATTCCAAACAGGAATCACCAATTGACCACCGCCACCTCGTGCTCCGAGTCGCAAGGCACCGGTACATATTGGACATGAAAAACTTCTGTTGCGATTTTCTCGAAACTGCCTAAGTCGTACGGTTCACTACTTGCACATTACGTTTTATTAATGACAACTAAAAGCACACCAAGTTTGAAGTAAATCCGTGATCCGAATGTCGTGACCTCCCCTTGTGAGATAGAAGTTCAGCTCCTCGGTACCTCATGTGTCTGAAACGTCTATCCAGGGGAAGAACCGTCATAGCCTCAACAACACATACGCATTAGCTGGCCGTAACTTCCACAAAAATGACCTACGCAAGATAGATAAATAAGGAATCACCGATCGCTCGTTAACGGTCAAACATCACACAGCCCAATGCGAAGCGAGAACCTGCCTTTTCGGGACAACACTCGCCCCGCTTCTTAAAGATACCAACACGGCAACACCAACCACGCACACATATTAGACTGGCGTCCGTGCTGTCACAAGCAACGAACAGGTTCAAATGGTTCAAATGGCTCTGAGCACTATGGGACTCAACTGCTGTGGTCATAAGTCCCCTAGAACGTAGAACTACTTAAACCTAACTAACCTAAGGACATCACACACATCCATGCCCGAGGCAGGATTCGAACCTGCGACCGTAGTGGTCGTGTGGTTCCAGACTGTAGCGCCTTTAACCGCCCGGCCACTCCGGCCGGCAACGAACAGGTACAATATGCAGTAGAACTGAATTACTTTTATTACACGACTAATGTATGCTATTGAGCGCATCTATGAGCTGCTGGATTTGCCCATACAGTCTTATTAACACAGCACGATATGCTGCATTAAACAATTTCAGCAATGCATTATTTAACAACAAATACACTCATACTTGTAGACATGCTTTCTCACCACTTCAATCAAATCATCAGGTTTAAAGAGTTAGACTTTACAATTTATCATGAATCCTTTTCTCCCGTTTCCTCATGAGTCGTTTTTGTATCGTTACATCAGTAAGAGATCCAATGACATCCCGTCTATGACAGCATCATGGAAAACGAAGCACAATTCGGTTAATATGAGAGTCAAACTCAGTAGCCCTGATGCTTCTGCCTGATGCTGCTGAGAGATCTTTTTCTCGTTCTCTTGTAAGGTGGTAAAGGCTTCACTTTTAATCTGATAGGCGCCCGTAATCCTTGCATGCGATGATTTTCTGTCGTAGTTTGCAATCGGCTGGACATTTATTTAAGGGAACATACTTTTAGGATAGGCTGCGTGATAATTATACCTCACACCACCTAGCTAGAAATCCAGCCTTACGAGAGTTTCAGTCTGATGAGCAAATCGCATAACCTGATGTATTTTAACGTAACATTTGAAGAAAAACGCGCTTGAAAATACGAGGCATATTCGAAACATGTTATGCAGGTGATAAATAATTCCAGATTAGATCGATAATGACGCTTAATCTTAGATATTTTATGGCAGCTTACTGACATTAGGGCAGTGTGGTGGACCTCTAACACACAGGAGAAAAATTAATAACAGATCCCGAAACAAACTTAGAAGAATTCTTATCAGTACTGGAATCGATAGATCTTATACAAGACGACGCGAAAGCTGCGTTCAACAGTGGGAGATTCAGAGGGAATGAAAATGGGAAATAACTATTTCAAGTCACGATAATCGCATAGGTCACAACAACGGTCGAAATAATGTTCTGCAGGACCGGAACAATGGAAAAGCGAATTGTGCGAAAACTAAAGTAACGCCTTTAATAATAATAGGGAGTAAAGACGGCATGATAACCGGTAGAACCCAGGTTATACGAATAATAAGAAGCACAAGCAGTGGCAGCAACTGCCCCAAGATAGCCAAGGTAACCCAAACTGACATAATTCAACTGAAATACGAGAAGTGGAACACATCCACGTCTTGACCGGTAAAGTAATCTCGACCTGTTAAGTCTACAAACGTCGGTCGACGGCTGGGATAGGGGCGAGAAACCAATCAATTCAGTCGGTTAGTCACAAGGATGGGCATGATATCAGTGATCAACTTTATTCGAGTGGTGGGAAATGTGACAGTCGGCACAATACCGTGCCGCTATCAAGTCACTAGGCCCTGTATATGTAGACGTTGTATTAACTAAAATAGTGCTGGACACGGTTGCCGCCGTGAATCCCCTACCAAAAGAACAGAATTTGTGAAAGAGTGCGTGTGCCCACCTTTCTTGTTACTGATTGCCAGATTCTTGGATCGAAAGACACCATATCTCAAAACGTCGAGTGGCTGGCCTGGGTAGCGCTTGGACTAAGAAATGTAGAGACATTGTGCACGTCCTTAGTAGTGGATTTTCTGGTTTCGGACTGTGCATTCGGGATGGAGTTTCTCCGTGAAAGAGACGCAAGAATTGCTGCTCTAATATTGTCGATATAGTGGTAGAGGTAGAACTGCACAAGACTACCGAAATCCATGGTAAATATTGCCAGGGGGTATAGATTGACATAATAAGTTGTGGACTGGATGATTCAAATATCTGTATCAGTTTCTGTGACCGATATTAAGGATCAGATAACCGGAAAAGCAACGGAGTCCACATACTTAACTGATACATAATGCAACGATTTGAAAAGTGTGTTGCTGAAATATTAAAAGGTATTTCACGGAAAACTCGATTTAATTAGAGGTATTAAATATCACCTGAATGTCATATCAATAGCTGTATCCTGCTCCATTCCACAAGTAATAGGCCTGTCGCCATCAGAGGAACCATAAAACATAACATTACCTGACCTAAATCCTAACCTGTTAAATAAGGAGATTAAAAAGTTAAACAAAAACAATAAAATGTGGCAGATGTTGTACTTAGGTCCATTCTAATTAGCTAACATACCCCAAGTTCGAGCATGCCTACTGGTGTACCCTGCAACACATAAAATTAAGGTCATTGACCCACACCAGGACTTAAAGAAGTGCTTCGAGTAAGGAAAGTTCAACGTATATATCTGCACAAGTTACAAAAAGCTAGGAGCCAATGAAAACTAACTTCTAGACACCTATGATGAGGGTATTCTTTTATGTATCATGACTGAAGAAATGAGAATAGCTTTCACGGGAATGTGCACTCTTCACTAGCACAAAGATGCACATAGAGAAAAGTATATACACTACCGGAAAAAAAATCGCAACGCCAAAAATACTTAATGTAGAGTAATGAGTAGTTCGGAATACGTTTGTCTAGGCGACGTACTTAGGTGGTTAACGATACAATATCAAAGGTTAATTTGAGCGCGAGATAAGCCATTGCAAATGTGAAATGCTGGTACATTAATAACTGGTAAAAACAACCAGAATGTTGAATACAAGCATGCAACCGTGCATGAACTGTGTTGTACATGTGCCGGATGCCAGTTTGTGTGATGGAGTTCCATGCTTGTTCCCCTTGGTTGGTCAATACGGGGACGGTTAGTGCTGTTAGTGGATAACGTTGGATTTTTCGCCCGATGATGTCCCATACGTGCTCGACTGGAGACGTATCTGGTTATCCAGCAAGCCAAGGCCTCATGTCGACACTCTGTAGAGCATGTTTGGTTACAACAGCGGTATGTGGGCGAGAGGTATCTTGTTGGAAAACATCCACTGGGATGCTGTTAATGAATGGCAGCACAACAGGTTGAATCACCAGACAGACGTACCAATTTGCAGTTAGAGAGCTCTTGCTGTCATACGAAACCGCATTCCAAATCATAACTCCAGTAGTAGCTCGAGTGTATCTAGCACACAGAGAGGTTGGTTGAAATGAATGAAATTAACCACCTAGATGTAGGAACATGCTTACCAACTTTCATATACGTCACACAACTCCTTCTTGGTGCTGGAATTTTTTTCCGTCACTGAATTCGTAAGTAGTAGATAGAAATTTAAGTATAGTATTAAGTAATTACTTTCTGATGAATGAAATTAATCACCTAGATGTAGTTATAGGTGTTAAACGTTATTTATGCTGCTACTCTGCATTTGTAGATTAAAACTGAAGAAACTGCAAAAATGTGGGAATTTAAGGAGATGGGACCTGGATAAACTGAAAGAACCAGAGGTTGTACAGAGTTTCCAGGAGAGCATAAGGGAACAATTGACAGGAATGGGGGAACGAAATATAGTAGAAGAAGAATGGGTTGCTTTGAGAGATGAAGTAGTGAAGGCAGCAGAGGATAAAGTAGGTAAAAAGACGAGGGCCAATAGAAATTCTTATGTAACAGAAGAAATATTGAACTTAATTGATGAAAGGAGAAAATATGAAAATGCAGTAAATGAAGCAGGCAAAAAGGAATACAAACGTCTCAAAAATGAGATCGACAGGAAGTGCAAAATGGCTAAGCAGGGATGGCTAGAGGACAAATGTAAGGATGTAGAGGCTTGTCTCACCGGGGGTAAGATAGATACTGCCTACAGGAAAATTAAAGAGACCTTTGGAGAAAAGAGAACCACTTGTATGAATATCAAGAGCTCAGGTGGAAACCCAGTTCTAAGCAAAGAAGGGAAAGCAGAAAGGTGGAAGGAGTACATAGAGGGTCTATGCAAGGGCGATGTACTTGAGGACAATATTACGGAAATGGAAGAGGATGTAGATGAAGATGAGATGGGAGATATGGTACTGCGTGAAGAGTTTGACAGAGCACTGAAAGACCTGAGTCGAAACAAGGCCCCGGGAGTAGACAACATTCCATTAGAACTGCTGACAGCCTTGGGAGAGCCAGTCCTGACAAAACTCTACCATCTGGTGAGCAAGATATATGAGGCAGGCGAAATACCCTCAGACTTCAAGGGTCTATGCAAGGGCGATGTACTTGAGGACAATATTACGGAAATGGAAGAGGATGTAGATGAAGATGAGATGGGAGATATGGTACTGCGTGAAGAGTTTGACAGAGCACTGAAAGACCTGAGTCGAAACAAGGCCCCGGGAGTAGACAACATTCCATTAGAACTACTGACAGCCTTGGGAGAGCCAGTCCTGACAAAACTCTACCATCTGGTGAGCAAGATATATGAGGCAGGCGAAATACCCTCAGACTTCAAGAAGAATATAATAATTCCAATCCCAAAGAAAGCAGTTGTTGACAGGTGTGAAAATTACCGAACTATCAGTTTAATAAGTCACGGCTGCAAAATACTAACGCGAATTCTTTACAGACGAATGGAAAAACTAGTAGAAGCTGACGTCGGGGAAGATCAGTTTGGATTCCGTAGAAATATTGGAACACGTGAGGCAATACTGAGCCTACGACCTATCTTAGAAGCTAGATTAAGGAAAGGCAAACCTACCTTTCTAGCATTTGTAGACTTAGAGAAAGCTTTTGACAATGTTGACTGGAATACTCTCTTTCAAATTCTGAAGGTGTCAGGGGTAAAATGTAGGGAGCAAAAGGCTATTTACAATTTGTATAGAAACCAAATGGCAGTTATAAGAGTTGAGGGGCATGAAAGGGAAGCAGTGGTTGGGAAGGGAGTGAGACAGAGTTGTAGCCTCTCCCCGATGTTATTCAATCTGCATATTGAGCAAGCAGTGAAGGAAACAAAAGAAAAATTCGGAGTAGGTATTAAAATCCATGGAGAAGAAATAAAAACTGAGGTGTGCCGATGACATTGTAATTCTGTCAGAGACAGCAAAGGACTTGGAAGAGCAGTTGAACGGAATGGACAGTGTCTTGAAAGGAGGATATAAGATGAACATCAACAAAAGCAAAACGAGGATAATGGAAAGTAGTCAAATTAAATCGGGTGATGCTGAGGGAATTAGATTAGGAAATGAGACACTTAAAGTAGTAAAGGAGTTTTGCTATTTAGGGAGTAAAATAACTGATGATGGTCGAAGTAGAGAGGATATAAAATGTAGACTGGCAGTGGCAAGGAAATCGTTTCTGAAGAAAAGAAATTTGTTAACATCGAGTATAGATTTAAGTGTCAGGAAGTCGTTTCTGAAAGTATTTGTATGGAGTGTAGCCATGTATGGAAGTGAAACATGGACGATAACTAGTTTGGACAAGAAGAGAATAGAAGCTTTCGAAATGTGGTGCTACAGAAGAATGCTGAAGATAAGGTGGGTAGATCACGTAACTAATGAGGAGGTATTGAATAGGATTGGGGAGAAGAGGAGTTTGTGGCACAACTTGACTAGAAGAAGGGATCGGTTGGTTGGACATGTTCTGAGGCATCAAGGGATCACCAATTTACACTCCTGGAAATGGAAAAAAGAACACATTGACACCGGTGTGTCAGACCCACCATACTTGCTCCGGACACTGCGAGAGGGCTGTACAAGCAATGATCACACGCACGGCACAGCGGACACACCAGGAACCGCGGTGTTGGCCGTCGAATGGCGCTAGCTGCGCAGCATTTGTGCACCACCGCCGTCAGTGTCAGCCAGTTTGCCGTGGCATACGGAGCTCCATCGCAGTCTTTAACACTGGTAGCATGCCGCGACAGCGTGGACGTGAACCGTATGTGCAGTTGACGGACTTTGAGCGAGGGCGTATAGTGGGCATGCGGGAGGCCGGGTGGACGTACCGCCGAATTGCTCAACACGTGGGGCGTGAGGTCTCCACAGTACATCGATGTTGTCGCCAGTGGTCGGCGGAAGGTGCACGTGCCCGTCGACCTGGGACCGGACCGCAGCGACGCACGGATGCACGCCAAGACCGTAGGATCCTACGCAGTGCCGTAGGGGACCGCACCGCCACTTCCCAGCAAATTAGGGACACTGTTGCTCCTGGGGTATCGGCGAGGACCATTCGCAACCGTCTCCATGAAGCTGGGCTACGGTCCCGCACACCGTTAGGCCGTCTTCCGCTCACGCCCCAACATCGTGCAGCCCGCCTCCAGTGTTGTCGCGACAGGCGTGAATGGAGGGACGAATGGAGACGTGTCGTCTTCAGCGATGAGAGTCGCTTCTGCCTTGGTGCCAATGATGGTCGTATGCGTGTTTGGCGCCGTGCAGGTGAGCGCCACAATCAGGACTGCATACGACCGAGGCACACAGGGCCAACACCCGGCATCATGGTGTGGGGAGCGATCTCCTACACTGGCCGTACACCACTGGTGATCGTCGAGGAGACACTGAATAGTGCACGGTACATCCAAACCGTCATCGAACCCATCGTTCTACCATTCCTAGACCGGCAAGGGAACTTGCTGTTCCAACAGGACAATGCACGTCCGCATGTATCCCGTGCCACCCAACGTGCTCTAGAAGGTGTAAGTCAACTACCCTGGCCAGCAAGATCTCCGGATCTGTCCCCCATTGAGCATGTTTGGGACTGGATGAAGCGTCGTCTCACGCGGTCTGCACGTCCAGCACGAACGCTGGTCCAACTGAGGCGCCAGGTGGAAATGGCATGGCAAGCCGTTCCACAGGACTACATCCAGCATCTCTACGATCGTCTCCATGGGAGAATAGCAGCCTGCATTGCTGCGAAAGGTGGATTTACACTGTACTAGTGCCGACATTGTGCATGCTCTGTTGCCTGTGTCTATGTGCCTGTGGTTCTGTCAGTGTGATCATGTGATGTATCTGACCCCAGGAATGTGTCAATAAAGTTTCCCCTTCCTGGGACAATGAATTCACGGTGTTCTTATTTCAATTTCCAGGAGTGTAGTATTGGAGGGCAGCGTGGAGGGTAAAAATCGTAGAGGGAGACCAAGAGATGAATGCACTAAGCAGACTCAGAAGGATGTAGGTTGCAGTAGTTACTGGGAGATGAAGAAGCTTGCACAGGATAGAGTAGCATGGAGAGCTGCATCAAACCAGTCTCTGGACTGAAGAGCACAACAACAACATCTCTTCATTTGGTACATGGGACAATTAATGGGAGAAGTAAGGAAATAGGACCAAGAAGACGGTCAGTGCATGACAAACCATGTGCATATGTGCACAACCAATAACCAAATTGGACTATGCATAGATGATAAATGTAGGGACACAACTGGTAGATGACATACAACCCTTCTTATTTTTTACTGTAAGATGTAATATTTCCTAGCAATTAGGTGAACAAATTGATGTGGTGGAGCACGGGCCCTGGACATGTACTTACGCGTATATGTTACTATTAGCAAATAAAAGTTTAGAATAGTTATAGAACGGAAAGAAACTGAATCACATTAAAGGCTGGTTAGTTGCCTTTGGGGAGGGGATCAAACAGTGAGGTCATCGGTCCCATCGGATAAGGGAAGGATGGGGAAGGAAGTCGGCTGTGCCCTTGCAAAGTAACCATCTAGGTATTTGCCTGAAGCTATTTAGGGAAATGGGGGAAAACCTAAATCAGGATAGCCGGACGCGGGTTTGAACCGTCGTCCTCCCGAACACATTCAACGAAATAAGTTATTATACCTTTTTGTAAATAGTTAGGTAATAAGATTTAATAGGTAATGGTTCTAAGTGCTCCATAAAACATGAAGTTAAAATCGGTACTTTGTTGTGAGTTTTATTACGGAGCAAATTCATTTCTTTATCGTTTCTTGCTGCTGAACAATATTTTCTTAGTAAGCTTGGCACAAGTTGGTGTGTTAGGAAATGCATGATTAAGGGACAAACAGCAAAATACACACTTGGTAATTAACCACCGGCTGTTTGCATATTGAAAACCGGGTAAGGACATTTATATTCCTGCCCTAGAGGAGAGGTACTTTGGGGAAAGGTCTATTCTGCGTTAAAGAATGATTATTAGCTTGATAAGGAATTATTTCGATGACGATAGGATAATACAATCACTTGGCATTCCGGATAACAGTCTAAAGGTGCTGAAGGACTTGCGACTGATGTACCAACGATGAAAGTAATGCAGTCCTTAAGCACACATCGTGTGTGATAAGGAGTCGTTCTGCATGACGCATGCGAACTGAAGTACGGTGTCATTAGCAATGAGTAACTGTCGCAGGGCGACAATAAGGCTACATGTTGACATTGTGAAGAGATAGCTGTGTGTGTCAGCCAATTGAAAAAAACTGTCTAATCTGTCCAAATAATGATCGAACTGCAAGAGGCGACCAATCTGGATGTCCTATATATACGTGTATATCAGCCGTGAGCAATGATATACAATGATAGGTACAAAACCCGTGAGGCGTTAAAAGTGAACAGACAGCCACTGTTTAATAAAAGGATTACTTCGATTATAAGAAACTAACTTATAGACTGCCCTTCCTTAGACCACGTGATTATAAGTTAATATGAGTTACGATGTTTTCAAAGACAGAATACATCTCTGGCTCATGTTCTTTCTCTCCAGAAGGATATAGTTATTTATTTGTTCCTGATACTTGTGTACAGTTGTTTCACATGATGTTGCCATCATCTGATGGATAGTGTCCTTACAAGTCGTACCCCTTGTTGTCATCACGATGTGTTGACTCATATCATACGCCCTTGACTGGAACAACAGACTGAACACCGACGAACCAAAAAATCAACAATAACACGAATTTCGATTTCCTACGTATAAATTACCACAATCATTAAATCTGCAAATTTTACGAAAACCTGAGAGTAATCATCTAACTGCGAGTACAGCCCTAACTGTTCTTTTCATAATATTGTTACATACCACCCTGGATTTTCCATTGTTTGAAATACAGATCGGATACATTAATATATGTATTCAAAAAAATATTAATTCATTCTTTGGGAATATGCAAATGAAGTAGTCGAAGGTGTACAACGAGGCAGGAAAACGCTTACTGGAAACAATTTTTTTTTAAAGAAACGTGCTTAACAAAGGATTACGAAATCTTTGGTGGTTGTGAAAGAATTATTATTTGCTGTTTCCAAAATTACTGAAAGTATTCAGTCTAGCCGAAACCGCTGGACACAATCATGATTATCAAAGAGTAATATATCCCATTAATCGTAAAACAATAATTGTCTGCTGTTTTCAAAAGTACTGCGAAATTCTGTATGTAACAAAAGCAATTATAACGTAAGTTCAAAGGTCTCGTTCTTGGTTTTTCCCGGTTATTCCAGCGAACGTGAACCGAATGGTGAGGCGGAGTTAAAATTTATCTGGGACGAACGTAAAATCCGATCTTACGGTATATAAAGTTCGTCTCCAAGGATGGACGACGCAAAAAGCGGTACTATCTAAAATAAAAATGCCCATAAAAATTCATTTCTGTATCGGTTCTTGCTGCTGAACAGTATTTTCTTGCTAAGCTTGGCGCAAAAGGGTGTCGTGAAAAAATATATGTTCAAGGGTGAAGCACTAAAATACTCACTTACTTGTTAATCACAGGCTGATTGCATATTGAAAACCAGCTAAGGACGTTAATCCCGTCCTGGAGCAGAGATACTTAAAGGAAAAATCTATTCTAGGTCAAATAATCATCATTAGTTTGATAAGGAATTATTTCGATGATGATAGAATAATATAATTATGTGGGATTCGGAAGTCTGTCTAAATGATGATGATGTTTGGTTTGGGGGCGCTCAACTGCGCGGTCATCAGCTCCCGTACAAAATCCCAATTATTTTTACAGCCCAATGTTTTACACAGTCCAATCTAGCCACTGTCACGAATGATGATGATGATGAAATGATGAGGACAACACAAACACCCAGTCCCCGGGCAGAGAAAATCCCTAACCCGGCGCGGCTGTCTAAAGGAGGTATATCGTGAGAATGCGATATGGTTTGATGGAACTGTATATGCAAATTGATAATATGAGAACAATCATTAGATAATCTAACCACACACGCGGATGCACTGGTGCTACGCTATGGACGTAGTGGAAAACTTGTAGAGTCCATCTGAAGGAGAAAAGACTGTGAACTGAACATCTTTGTAAGCAGCGACTTCAGTACTGAAGAACTCGCTACTGATGTAGCAATGAGGGAAGTACTACAGTCCTTGAGTACATATCGTGTGTGGTGAGAAGAGACATTCTGCATGACGTATGTGAACTGAAGTACGGTGTCACTAGTCCAGAGTATCTGTCGCAGGGCGACAAAAAGGCTGCATGGCGACATTATTGAGAAATAAACTGTGTGCTTCGGCCACTTGAAAAACTGTGTGACCTATGCAAACAACGACAGAACTGCAAGTGACGAGATACATGGATGTCCTATGTACATATGTACAACAGTGCAAAACACCTGAAATGTAAGTAGTGAACAGACAGTCACTGTGTAACGAAAGGATAACTTCGGTTATAAAGTCTTATGACTGTCCTTCTCTAATCCACAAGATTATAAATTAATATGAATTAAATGTTTTAAAATACCTCTGGCTCATTTTTTCTGCCAGGAAGCTATAGTTTATTGTTGTAAATTGTACGAAACTCTGAGAATAATCATGTAAATGCGAGTACAGTCCTGTGCATGAAAATTCTATGTGAATGAAACTTCACATCGGATATGTGTACATATCTATTCAAAAAACTTTTAAATCATTCTTTCGGAATACGCAAGTGAAACAGCCTAACATGTACTTCGAGACAGAAAAATGCTTATTGGAAACGATTAGAAGAAAAACGTGCTTAACAAAGAATAATATAGTGTTTGGTAATTGTAAAATAATTATTGTTTGCTGTTTCCAAAAGTACTGAAAGTATTCAATGTAGACGAAAACTGTTCGAGACAAAAGTGCTTACCAAATAGCAATATATTACAGCTTATTGTAAAATAATCATTGTTTGTTCTCAAAAGTAATGATAAATGCTCAGTGTAACAAAAGCAGTTGCAACGTAAGGTCGAAAGCCTCGTTCGTGGTTTTTCCCGATTTTTCCATCGATCTTGAAACGAATGATGAGGAAAGTTAAAATTTATCCGGAACGAACAAGAAGTCCTACCTTAAGGCGCATAAAATACGTCGACAAGGAAGGACAACGCAAGAAGCAGTATCTAAAACAAAAACCTCTTTAAAAATAACGAAGTGATGTAAACTGTCAGATTCAGTTTAATCAAAATAAAATGTAAAGAAGAAAGAACAATGCGGAAGCCTATCCCTCTATCACAGAAATGAAAATCATAAAAGTTCGTCATACAGCAGAGCAAAGCTTAACCTGATCATTCTGATCATTTCAGAGAACCAGAGTTATGTCTGAATGGCGTCAGCCTTGTTTATTGCATAAATAAAGTCTTCCACCATTAGGGGCGATGTAATATATATCTTACGAAATATTACGAAATTCACTTTATCTGCGGTGTTGGCCAGACATTACGTAGCATACAGAGAAGTCGTAAGCTCGTAATATGAATCTTTGCCAATACTACCGGCCGTGGTGGCCGTGCGATCCTAGGCACTTCAGTCCGGAACCGCGTGACTGCTACGGTCGCAGGTTCGAATCCTGCCTCGGGCATGGATGTGTGTGATGTCCTTAGGTTAGTCAGGTTTAAGTAGTTCTAAGTCTAGGGGACAGATGACCTCAGATGTTAAGTCCCATGGTGCTTAGAGCCATTAGAATTTCTTGCTCGCATGTAAGTGGATAATGAATGGCTGTGGAACATTCTGCGGACAGACGAAAACCATTTCCATCTCCAAGGACATGTCAATACACAAAATTGCAGATTACGGGCAACCTAAAATTCTCTCGCATATCGCAAAGGTAACTGTGTGGTGCGGGTTGACGGCATCGTTTATCGCAGGGCAATATTTTTAAGGAGGTGGGTCCGCGGTTCCTGTTACCTGCATCGTCACTGTTAAACGCTATGAGAGTCTTTTGCACACCAACTTCATGCCATGGCTTCAGCAGCATGGATGTATGGCACAGCCAGTGAAGCAGCTGGTGCAGAGGCATTTTAGAAATGCTAGAATAATCAGCTGCCATTTCCCTACTGCATGACTGTCCAGATCACCAGATATTATTCTGTGTGACTTCTGGCTCTGGGGTTATCTGAAAGATGCTGTGTCCAGTGCTTCGATTACAAACGTGGCTTAACTGAAGGCACGCATTGTGCAAAACATACTGAACATGGCGACTGAGACACTCCGATCTCTTGTTGAACATGATTTTTCTCGATTTCTCCTTGCGGCCGGAAATGGTGGACAGCATACTGAACATGTTTTGCGCCAGTCTCACGACAGTTAAAAACCGATTTCATTGTTGATTATTATGCGGTTTTTGACCTCAGCACAATAGGAACTGAAACCATATCGACAAAGAAAAGCGCCATCCAGTATTGAGCAGAAGACATGTCAATACTAAATTTCGAGCAGCAGTGCTGGTTAATCGGAAGGGCTGCAAAATTATATCTGCCGTCAATATTTTCGACTATCAATGATAGAGAACTTGACTTTGTCAACAGCGGCTCCATGTGCGTGATATATCATGAAAGATTGAACAACATGTATGATTCACTTCTAGGGGATTGGTTCAAATGGCTCTGAGCACTATGGGACTTAACATCTATAGTCATCAGTCCCCTAGAACTTAGAACTACTTAAACCTAACTAACCTAAGGACATCACACAACACCCAGTCATCACGAGGCAGAGAAAATCCCTGACCCCGCCGGGAATCGAACCCGGCAGCCCGGGACTTATAGGGGAATACAGTAGTTTCGTCTTAACACCGTATCTCTCTATAATGTGACATATTCCCGCTATTAAAACAAATATGTGGTGCCATCCATGCTCTATGTCTATCTAGTGGTTACATTAAAAGTCATGTAACAAATTCAGATTATCCCCTCTGTACAACGCTTTTTCTATGTGTATGCGTGTTGCCACTCATCTCCTATTTCGGTTACTTCCTCTGTATAGATACAGAATATCCTGTATTCACGTTTAGTGTCCACGTTTTTAATATTTTTAAATATTTTTCCCATTTTTCCCACATTTTTCATATTTTTTCATGCTTTCCATATCTTTCCATATTTCTGTATTTTTGTATATATAATATGCATAAATTTACCAACGGCGTTGCCGCAGTGGTAACACCGGTTCCCGTCCGACAGCCGAAATTAAGTGGTATCGGGCTTGGCTAGCACTTGAATGGGTCACCATCCGCATCTGCCGAGTACTGTTGGCAAGCGGGTTGTCCTCAGCCCTTATGAGGCCAAATGTGGAGCTAGTTGACTGAGACGTAGTGGCAACGGTTACGAAAACTTACGACGGCCGCGAGAGCGGTGTGCTGACCACATGCCCATCCATATCCACATCCGGTGACGCCTTAGGGGTGAGGACGACATGGCTGCCGGTC
This sequence comes from Schistocerca nitens, assembly GCF_023898315.1. Classification (NCBI taxonomy): domain Eukaryota; kingdom Metazoa; phylum Arthropoda; class Insecta; order Orthoptera; family Acrididae; genus Schistocerca; species Schistocerca nitens. The sequence goes on from NC_064616.1 coordinate 419,302,304, forward strand.
GGTACCGTTGGGTCTTCAAGGCTTGCTCGGATGGTGTTTTTTATATGTGAGAATGCACAAGAGTATTTATGTTCTTACTGGATATGTGAGAATGCACAAGAGTATTTATGTTCTTACTGGATACAATACCTAGCTTGTGTCTCATCCAACAGTTATTTAGAGCCCTAACACAAACTATAATCAAATGTTTATAAATTTTCGCTTTTGCGAAAGGGCTGACATTAATTTCACTAGCACTATCTGTTGGCACAAGGCTAATTGGGAATTCAATTCCTTACGATATAATCACAATAAATGTTAATCAATGAAATAAATGAACAAAGCATCTGATTCTTCATTCGCCAGAATTAATATGAGCCTTAGATTCTTGTTTCATGTAACTGCGTACCAGATCAAGTGTATTTCGATTATATAACGTTATTTCTGAATGTATTATGAAAGCTCATCAGGAACCGTGAATTAATTCATTTGTTCAAATTCTCTTTATTGAAACGAATGTGATTACACATTCACTATTTTTATTTGAATAGTCAATCATATTTATTGCAGTAAACTATACAGATAGCTTTTTTCGAATTCGACTGCACTCCTTGAAAAACTATAAATGAATGGCGTTATACACGGCCGTAATTAATTTTGTAATAGTCTTTAGTGACCAGCGAATCATGTCAGTATTGGCAAATCGAAATGGCTCTGAGCACTATGGGACTCAACATCTGAGGTCATCCGTCCCCTAGAACTTAGAACTACTTAAACCTAACTAACCTAAGGACATCACACACATCCATGCCCGAGGCAGGATTCGAACCTGCGACCGTAGCAGTCACGCGGTTCCGGACTGAAGTGCCTAGAACCGCAAGGCCACCACGGCCGACAGTATTGGCAAAGATTCATATTACGCGCTTACGACTTCTCTGTATGCTACGTAATCTCTGGCCAACACCGCAGATAAAGCGAATTTCGTAATATTTCGTAAGATATATATTACATCGCCCCTAATGGTGGAAGATTTTATTTATGCAATAAACAAGGCTGACGCCGTTCAGACATAACTCTGGTTCTCTGAAATGATCAGAATGATCAGGTTAAGCTTTGCTCTGCTGTATGACGAACTTTTATGATTTTCAATTCTGTGATAGAGGGATAGGCTTCCGCATTGTTCTTTCTTTTTTACTTTTTATTTTGATTAAACTGAATTTGACAGCTTACATCACTTTGTTATTTTTAAAGAGGCCACAATGGCCGGCTAAGAAATTCTAGAGCAAGTGTTTGTGTTACGGGCATGTCAGCAAGTAGCAGGTATGTCCGAAGTTCGAGTAATTCCCCATGCAATGCATGTTTGTACACCACCGCTCGACTCCTTCTGCATTGCTGTGGCCACATCTTCAACTGACGCCGGATCAGTTGTTGTCTCCCTCTGCCACATAGCACTTAAAAAGAACTTGTCTTTTTGAATTTCGAAACATTTTTTCCAGACCCTTGGCAGACATGAGAACAACGTCTTCTTACTTACCCTTGAGTGCCAGGAACTTCTGCAGAGCTACTGGAGCGCAGTCATCGCTCTTGTAAGGGAGCTTTACGAGACACTCGCGATACAGCATTGAGACAGTCATGCCGAACGTCTTAGATGCCAGTAGAGGAACAATCGTGTATTTTTTGTGTTTTATTTTGCATATTCTGCCTCTTCCAGCGCTGTCTAGCGGAAAAATTCATATTCGACGTCATTCTGAGCTAAAAACATTCTAAATTAAGATCGCATAAATATTGCTATATTCAAAACAACCGGTTTCGACAGACATTGCTGTCATCTTTAGTTTTTAAAATATCTTTTTAATGTGAAACACGTTCATTTTGAGCTGGACCTCAAAAAATGGTTCAAATGGCTCTGAGCACTATAGGACTTAACATCTGTGGTCAACAGTCCCCTATAACTTAGAACTACTTAAACCTAACTAACCTAAGGACATCACACACATCCATGCCCGAGGCAGGATTCGAACCTGCGACCGTAGCGGTCACGCGGTTCCTTACTGAAGCGCCTAGAACCGCACGGCCACACCGGCCGGCAGTTGGACCTCACGCCAATGTCTTTAAGTCCTGAAGTGACAGCGAAGTCTTTCGAAACCGGTTGTTTTAAATAAAGAAATACTTATGCGATCTTCGCTTTAGAATGTTCCTTTTGTTTTCTAAAAATGAGAAAATTCAGTCATTCTGCAGTGGTTCTTTTTTTAAAGCGTTTTGAAAGTGGAACTTAAGTTATAATCATCGTGTACATAAAAAATAATGTGAAATTCTAGTAATGAACATGGAAGGGAAGTAATCTTGATCTCTCTTTAAGCGTGTCGCTAGCAGCTTACCTGCTGAACTTCATAAACCCACCTACTCACACTACAGGTCAGGAACAAAAATGATAGAACAGCTGAATAGAGGTGATGTTGGAACCAGTCCATTAAATGAATTTGCAAAGAACATGAGATTGCTTATGCAATGCAACTGGACAATTCGTCAGACGGACTTCGAGCAGACCAGATTTTGGCTAAAAGGGCGTGGCGTAGAGAGAAGGTAGAAAATGATAAGCTCATTGAAAAATTAGCTGCTTTAGCAATGACAGGTACAGTTAAAGCTAAAGTTAAAATGGACATGGTTATGAAAAAGGTAGAGAAGAAGAAGACGAATGCAGAGAATTTATGAAAAGGGTAATTTCAAAAGTTCGAAATGGTCTAAAGTGTATGAAGCTAGGCAGTAAACTCTTAGCAGCTGTGAAAATAGCTCGAAAAGTTGCTTCAAAACTTGCTCCAAAAGCATAATCACTGTGCGGAGAGAACATATGATACCTACCGCAAAAATCAATTGGTTCAAATGGCTCTGAGCACTATGGGACTTAACATCTGAGGTCATCAGTCCCCTATAACTTAGAACTACTTAAACCTAACTAATCTAAGGACATCACACACATCCATGCCGGAGGCAGGATTCGAACCTGCATCTGTAGCAGTCACGCGGTTCCGGACAGAAGCGCCTAGAACCGCTCGGCCTCGGCGGCCGGCTTACGACGGTGATTATGCTGAAAGTCGCAAATGGGAAATACGTCCAGCTAACAGTAACTTGTATTGCAAGAATAACTGTCAATGGTAAAACCCGTACTTACGAATTTGTTGTTTTAACAGAATAAAATCTTTATGTTATTTTCTGGTAGAACTTTTTCCAGGCATCACAAGCAGACACAGACTATAGAAGATCAAAATTCCAGACTAATGAAGCTAAGACAGCAAGCGCATATAAAAAAAATTGCTTCAGACAGTTGTTTGCCGCTGAAGACGTTGTTACTGCGCCACCATCAACAAGAAAAATTCCATTCCTTATCTGAGAAGCTTTTATCGATTGCTAAAAAAGTATTGAGTTTCACAAAAGAAATCTATATGTCACCGACGATCATAAGCACTACACGTGGTCAAAGAGCACTTTGGATAATTGACTGTCACGTCAGCCACAACTCATATTTGAAGTTATGTGCATAGGGACAGTTGAGCCAGTTGGGGAGAGCAGTTTAGTGTCATCGACGAGGAATCGTGCTCCGCTACCACTAGCGACATATGAAAAAAAAACTATATTCGTATTACCAATATGATCTGACCTGGCTAAGGAAGAACTTCAGGGTGCGATAGTCGTTCTACGTAAATTTTCAAATCCGAAGTGGAGAAACGATAGACCAAGCGGCCCATTGTAAAACACAATATCAACACTGAGAATCATCTAACAATTAGCCAGCACTCATATAGAGTGTGGCCTGCTGAACGGAGGATAGTCCTGGAGGAAGCGGAGATGCTGCAGGATGGCATCATTGAACCTTCACAGAATCCTTGGTCCTCTCCTGTCGTCCATGTGAGGAAAAACACGGTACACTGCATTTTTGCATTGCCTAATGACGACTGAACAAAATCACGAAGAAACATGGCCATCCATTACCGCACGTTGATGACACTCTATACTTGAAAGGAGCAAAGTATTTCTCAACTATCAACATGGAGACAGCTACAGGCAAATCGGGTTTGTTGAAGCTGACTGGTGAAAATTGCTTTCACAAACTTGATGGCTAATATGAGTTTAAAGTTGTGCCATTTGCAGCCACCTTCGAACGAATGATGGACAACCTGTTTCGACACCTTGAATGAACGACGTGTCTTTGCCATCTGGATGACACTCCCGGTTTTTGGAAGACATTTGAAGAACAGCTAAGCCACGTGACAACGTTGTTGAAGTGTGTTCAGACTGCAGGCCTCTGCCTGAATCCGAAAAATTTCCTCATCGTCGCACCTAGTGCATGGCGATGGAGACTGTCCCAATACAGAGAAAATAAAGGTGGTCACAGATTATTCAACTCCTCGGCGCTTTTGTGATGCGTGAATTGTGCGCTGAATGTACTTGTATACCGGAGATTGGCAAAGGACTTTGTACCAAGCACGTCCTTGCAAGAACTGTCGCTTAGTGACGCTAAATTTTCCTGGAACGAGGTGCAAGAGGGCTGTTTACTTGTCATTAAGGAGGCGCTGATATCTCCTAGCTTAGTATGAAGAGCATGCTGAGACAAAACTTTAGACTGACGCAAGCAGTTATAGCATAGGTACAGTCCTAGTAAAAATTCAGGAAGACGTTGAAAAGGTGATGGTTCATATTTCCAAATACTCTCCAAGCCCGAGTTGAACTACTTTAAACTGAGAAAAAGTATCTTGCAATTATTTTGGGCCCTCAATAAGTACCGGCCATATTTATTTGATAAACCATTCACTGCTGTGACAGATCACCATCCTCTATACTGGCTAAATAATCTGAAGGAGCCGTAACGTTGACTGGTCAGATGGGCACTGAGGCTTCAGGAGTACGGCATCACAGTGGTATACAAAAACGGACGCAAATACAAGTATGCTCTCAGCCTTTCCAAGTAGAATTCCAGTTAATAAATGGAACGTTGTATTAGAGGAACTATCATACAGTGGGGTGCAAATGGTTGCCTGTATTCCCTCTTCACTAATGATCAGCAATCCATAAATATTTACACCATGCTCCAACAGGTGATCACCTGAAATTCGTGTAGACTCTACACAGAATCAGACGTAGGTATTACTGGCCAGGTCCCTATCGATGCGTTAGGCACAATTTGAGCAACTTTAAGGAGTGCCAGTGACGAAAGCACGTACGGAAACAACCTCTGGGCGTCTGTGTGGTACCAACGCTGCCTGCAGCACCACTCTTCTACTGAACTGTGGAAATTCCCGAGGTCCACAAGTCGGAATCGATGGATAATAGTCTTCACTGACAACTTTACCCGATGTGCTATCATCAATGCAGTGCCGACTATCTGAATCTCCAGAAATTGCAAAATTTCTTGTAGAAGACTTCATTACGAAACACTGTGCACTCCGTGTGACGATCTCTGATCGTGGAAAAGTTTTCCAGTTGAGACTAGTATCCCATCTCCAACACGATGACAACTACCTACCATCTACAGACGAATGGGAGCGCAGAATGCTTTAATAAGACATTGCGAGACGTGCTCTCGATGTATGTTGATGTCGGACAGGGAGACTGGTTTACAGTACTGCCAATCGTGACATTTGCATACAACACAACGAAAAAAGACACTACAATGTTCACACCATTCTTTCTACCATACAGTTGCGAGGCTGAAACGATAATGGATACACTGCTTTTCTCTGCCTCGTGATGACTGGGTGTTGTGTGCTGTCCTTAGGTTAGTTAGATTTAAGTAGTTCTAAGTTCTAGGGGACTGATGACCATAGATGTTAAGTCCCATAGTGCTCAGAGCCATTTGAACCATTTGATACACTGCTCGTGTTTCAACCAGACGAAACTCTGGATGGCTACATGAAACACCTCATCACCAGGACTGAAGAAGCATGACAGCTGGCTCGCATACGGACACTGGATTCCCAGAAGAAAGACAGAGATTGCTGTAACGCCAAGTACCAGCCAGTGAGGTACAGCAAAGGTCACGTATGGATTTTTACGCCTGTGCGAAAATTGGGACTATGGGAAAACTTATTAAAGCGCTACTTTGGGCCATATTGTTGGATGTCACACATGCAGTCGAGGATTCGACCCTCCATGAAGAAGGCAGAAGCAGAGAGAAGCTGTCCATGTTCTTTGTATGAACCTCGACTACAGCCGTGAGTGCAGACCAGTGATGGGAGGTTGAAGGACACTAAAGACTCACTACACGATCCCGAAGCTTCGACGGTAGGGTTTACCTTCGACGTTCATTGCAGTGAAGAAGATGTGACAAACCGACCTGAACACGAGGATCCGTCGGTACCGCCATACAGAAGACCTTTGACAAGATCTAGTTCCACGGTGCTGTGGTCGGCTCCGATGAGTACTTATGAAACAATGCGTTGCTGTTTCTTCAGAAGACGGAGAAATGCTGCGACTTGTGGTGTTAGAAGTGTGGCATAGTGGTTCGCTTCGTTGGATTTCATGTTGAGGGTCTAAACTCAGGAATCACCAATTATTTGGTATTCAGTATTTATCGTTTCTGATATTTTTTCGAAATATGTTTGTAATTTTTGTATAAATAGCAACACTCTCTATGCAGGACTTCAGTTCTGTTCCACTTTACGTTGGTCTCAGTAATAAACGTGCTAACAGTGACGTACTTCTTTGCCGACCCTACCTAGTTTTGAACTTGATCGTAGTTTCGACACGACAATATGAGATTTGTTGAAGTGAAATGTAACTGTTATTTTTTACTGTGAATAATAAAATCAAAATGATAGATCCTCCATAAAGTAAATTCAGAGTCAGCGATTTTGTTAGAATTAATTAACATGAACCAATGTTCAAGAAATGATACACCCTCAACTGGTCTACTAAGACATTCAAAACATTCGAGCAGCTGAGGTGACGAATTGAATAATGTATCTGCTGCAAGATTATATGTCACGATGTAGGAGATATATACAGCACATAAAAAAGGAAAAAAAAACAGATATCCATCCATATATCTACTTGAAGAAATCATTCAGAAAGAGGAAAACAAAGCTTTTTCAAAATGGCTGTTTTCTGGTAAAATAGCTAAATGCTGGATAAATTTGTAAGAGAGGGAGGGAAAGAGTGATTTTCATTTGTGTAATGACTTCTATCTCTGCAGGACTAGAAGAAGAAGTAGCTGCAGTGGCTGACAACTGGACCGAGGTCTCTCTCTCTCTCTCTCTCTCTCCCTCCCTCCCTCCCTCTCTTTCTCTCTCTCTCTCTCTCTCTCTCTCCCTCCCTCCCTCTCTTTCTCTCTCTCTCTCTCTCTCTCTCTGTGTGTGTGTGTGTGTGTGTGTGTGTGTGTGTGTGTGTGTGCGTGGGCTTACCGTCATCTTGGATTGTGGCGTCATTGCCCCTGCCCCTACTTGTAGGTCATCCACCCTAACAGTTGCATTTGACGTTAGTGGAATCACAAGGTTCAATACGACATTTAAGTGCTAAATGCACCAGAGTCACTATAGATAAAGTAATTGTTTGGATAACCGAAGATAACCATCTTACACGAATTATTAAAGACTCCTTCAAAACAGAACGTTTTTAGTAGAATTTGAAGATCAGTACAGCAGATGGAGAGACCAGTTACCAGAGAGCTGTGTTATTGCTCCTGTGTTATTTAACATTTATACTAACGTTCAATCCCTGCCTAAGGACACACGAAGTTTCCTCTGTGCTGATGATCTCGCCCTCTCTTCCTGAAGTGAGACATTTGAAGAGGTGGAATTAAACCATAACGCTGCTTTGGAGGAGTTAAACAAACACTGGTGTAAGGAATAGAACAGTTACAACTAAATTTCATCAAAACACAGATGTGCGCATTCCATCTGAGGTACGAATAGGTCTGAAGAGGAATGCCTTTGGGTTTAGAAAACATCGTTCTTGTAAAACACAACTAGCTCTTTATTCACACGAAGTGCTGAGTGCTATTGACAAGGGATTTCAGATCGATTCCGTATTTCTGTATTTCCAGAGGGCTTTTGACACTGTACCACACAAGCAGCTTGTAGTGAAATTTCGTGATTATGGAATATCGTCTCAGTTATGTGACTGGATTTGTGATTTCCTGTCAGAGAGGTCACAGTTCGTAGTAATTGACGGAAAGTCATCGAGTAAAACAGAAGTGATTTCTGGCGTTCTCCAAGGTAGAGTTATAGGCCCTTTGCTGTTCCTTATCTATATAAACGATTTGGGAGACAATCTGAGCAGCCGTCTTCGGTTGTTTGCAGATGACGCTGTCGTTTATCGACTAATAAAATCATCAGAAGATCAAAACAAACTGAAAAACGATTTAGAAGAAATATCGGCATGGTGTGAAAAGTGGCAGTTGACCTTAAATAACACGAGTGCTAAAAGGAACTCGTTAAACTTCGGTTACACGATAAATCAGTCTAATCTAAAAGCCGTAAATTCAACGAATTCCCTAGGTATTACAATTATGAACAACTTAAATTGGAAGGAACACATAGAAAATGTTGCGGGGAAGGCTAACCGAAGACTGCGTTTTATTGGCAGGCCACTTAGAAAATGTAACAGACCTACTAAGGAGACTGCCTACACTACGCTTGTCCGTCCTCTATTAGAATACTGCTGCGCGGTATGGGATGCTTACCAGATAGGACTGACGGAGTGCACTGAAAAAGTTCAAAGAAAGGCAGCACGTTTTGTATTATCGCGAAATATGGGGGAGAGTGTCTCAGAAATGATACATGATTTGGGATGTACATCATTAAGAGAAAGGCGCTTTTCGTTGCGACGGAATCTTCTCACGAAATTCCAATCACCAACTTTCTCGTCCGAATGCGAAAATAGTTTGTTGAACCGACTTACATAGGGAGGAACGATCACCAAGATAAAATAAGGGAAATCAGAGCTCGTACGGAAAGATACAGGTGTTCATTCTTTCAGCGCACTATACGAGATTGGAATAATAGAGAATTGTGAAGGTGGTTCGATCAACCCTCTGCCAGGCAAATGTGATTTGCAGAGTATCCATGTAGATGTAGATGTTGATGGAACACAGTTTCCAGCCCAAGTATCTTGGGGTCACACTTAATTGTACACTGACTTTCAAGCAGCACTGACTGACTGAAAAAAAAAAGCATCTGCAAGAAACCATCTACGCACAATTACACCTACGTCTACATGGTTACTCTGCAATTCACACTTAAGTGCCTGTCAAGGGGTTCGTCGAACCATTTTCATACTACTTCTCTACCATTGCACTCTCGAATGGCGCGCGGGAAAAAGGAACACCTAAATGGATGTGTGTGATGTCCTTAGGTTAGTTAGGTTTAATTAGTTCTAAGTTCTAGGCGACTGATCACCTCGGAAGTTAAGTCACATAGTGCTCAGAGCCATTTGGAACACCCAAATCTTTCCGTTCGAGCTGTCATTTCTCTTATTTTGTTATGATGATCATTTCTCCCTACGTAGGTGGGTGTCAACAAAATATTTTCGCATCGGGAAGAGAAAGCTGGTGATTCAAATTTCGTAAATAGATCTCGCCGCAAAGAAAACCGCCTTTGTTTCAGTGACTTCCACCCCAACTCGCGTATCATATCAGTGACACTCTCACCCCTATTGCGCGATAACACGAAACGGGCTGCCCTTCTTTGCATTTTTTTTATGTCCTCCGTCACTCCTACTTGGTAAGGATCCCACACCGCGCAGCAATATTCCAGCAGAGGACGGACAAGTTTAATGTAGGCTGTCTCTTTAGTGGGTTTGTCGCATCTTCTAAGTGTTTTGCCAACAAAGCGCAGTCTTTGTTTCGCCTTCCCCGCAATATTATCTATTATGTGGTCTTTCCAATTTAAGTTGCTCGTAATTGTAATGTCTAGGTATTTAGTATAATTGACAGCCCTTATATTTGTACGATTTATAATATACCCAAAATTTATCGGATTTCTTTTAGTACCCATGTGGATGACCTTGCACTTTTCTTTGTTTAGTGCGAATTCCCACATTTCGCACCATACAGAAATTCTCTCTAGATCATTTTGTAACTGGAATTGATCGTCTGATGATTTTACTAGACGGTAAATTACAGGATCATCTGCAAACAATCTAAGGGGTTTGCTCAGATTATCACCTAGATCATTTATGCAAATCAGGAACAGCAGAGGGCCTATGACACTACCTTGCGGAACACCAGATATCACTTTTGTTCTTCTCGATGATTTACCGTCTATCACTACGAACTGTCTCCTCTCTGAGAGGAAATCACGAATCCCATCACACAACTGAGGCGATACTTCATATGCACGCAGTTTGATTAATAGTCGTTTGTGAGGAAGCGGGACTTCTAGGGTTGTAGGGTTGTTGAAACTACAGCTTTATGTTCGTGGTACTCAGGAGGTGAACATGATAGCTCTGTCTGGTATAATTCCGTCCATGATAAACAAGTCGATATCGATTTTAATGAGTTGTATAGAATCGTTACTGAATGCCTGAAACCTACACTGCGAGATAAACTCCACTATTTATCTGGTATTGCCTTTCCAGACATCAGGAGTGAGATAGCTGTATGCATTACAGGTCACCATCCTCCTCCTGCAAGACCGACGTACAGGAAAAGTTTCATACGGCACTGTTTCCGATAACACTGTTAGCTTTGTGGAAGATGTATTCTGAACAGAATTACATGACACAATCGCAAAGTTCAGCTGCTGGTTTCACAGAGGAATGACCGTGTGAGAAATTCTGAAGAGACTCAGAACAGAAGGAGCCAGGTGAAAAGACAATTTGTAGAAATGCGTTTATTCCACAACACCAACCCCTTGTGCCCGTGGAGTTCAACGAACTACGGAGTACTTGCACCAATTTAGACTATGTTCTGCAAGATGTACCATTGATGACCTGATTTACGCATGCTCTGAAGCCGTATTGATTGTCAAATACTAGGCTAAAGTTGCTTACATTGTCATCTTTGTCTTTATTTCTTTTATTTCAACAGTTCTTCAATGTATTCTTTAAATTACGAATTAGCATTAGTTCATAAGCGACTGTGGCTGCGGAATTCAATACCCTATACCGATGTTTCTCCTGAGAAACAAAACACGTTCTGCGGATCGGAACGCGGAATGTTGGATCCATTAATCAGGCAGGTATGTTAGAAAATTTAAAAAGGGAAATGCATATTGTGGTCATTAGTCAAGTTCCGTGGCAAGTGGAACAGGACTTCTGGTCAGGTGAACACAGGGTTACAAATATAAAAACAAATAGGGGTAATTCAGGAGTAAGTTTAATAATGAATAAGAAAACAGGTGTACCCAAGATAGACGCGAAGCCCACACACACCACTCGAGTACAAGCTTATATGCCAACTAGCTCCGCAGATGATGAAGAGATTAAGGAAATGCATGATGAGATAAAATAAATTATCAAGATAGTTAAGAGAGACTAAAATTTAAAGTCATGGGTGACTGGAATTCGATACTAATAAAATTGAGGGAAGCAAAAATTATAAGTGAATATTGACTGGGGGAAAGGAATGAAAGAGGAAACCATCTGGTAGAATTTTGCAAAGAGCACAGTTTAATTATCGCTAACACCAGATTTAAGAATCATGAAAGAAGGTTGTACGTATGGAAGAGACCTGTAGACACCAGAAGGTTTCAGACTGATTATATAACGATAAGACAGAGATTTAGGAGCCAGGCTTTAAATTGTAAGATATTTCCAGGAACAAATGTGGTCTTTGACCACAATTTATTGGTTATGACCTGTAGATTAGAACTGAAGAAATTACAAAGAGGTAGGAAATTAAGGAGATGACACCTGGATAAGTTGAAAGAGCCAGAGGTTACTAAGAGTTTCACAGCGGGCATTAGGCCACGATCTCCGAGAACAGGGGAAAGAAATACAGTAGAAGACGAATGGGTAGTTTTGAGAGATGAAATAGTGAAGGCATCATACGAGCAAATAGATAAAAAGACAAAGTCAAAAAGAAATAGTCGAATAACACAGGAGATGGAAGGAGAAAACATAAAATTACCTTGAATGAAGGAGGTGAAAGGGAATAAAAATGCCTAAAAATTGGAGACTGACAGGAGGTACCAAATGGCTGAGCAGGAAATGCTAGAGGACAGATGTAAGGATTTAGAAGTTTGTATCACTAGGAGAGATATGGAGACAGCTTACAGGAAAATTAAAGAGACCTTTGGAGAAAAGAGAAGTAGCTGCATGAACATAAAGAGCTCAGATGGAAAATCAGTGCCGGCCGGGGTGGCCGAGCGGTTCTAGGCGCTGAACCGCGCGACCGCTGCGGTCGCAGGTTCGAATCCTGCCTCGGGCATGGATGTGTGTGATCTCCTTAGTTTAGGTAGGTTTAAGTAGTTCTAAGTTCTAGGGGACTGATGACCTCAGAAGTTAAGTCCCATAGTGCTCAGAGCCATTTGAACAATTTTTTTGGAAAATCAGTCCTTCGTTAAAGTGGGAAATCTGAAAGATGGGGATATATTGAGGGTCCATACAAGGTAGATGAACTTGCAGGCTATATTATATAAAAAGAAGAGGACGTAGATGAAGATGAGATGGGAGACATGATATTGCGAGAAGAATTTGACAAGCACTGAAAGACCTGAATGGAAACAATGCACCTGGAGTAGACGATATTCCGTCAGAACTGCTTATAACCGTGTGAGAACCGGCCTAAACAAAACTGTTGTGTTGGCAGGAGAGTCAACACCGTGTTACTAGTGGGGGCCGAAATGCACGCGTTTTAACTCACGCAGGCTGGCGTGAGGAGGGAAGAACTATACTGACGTGAGGTCTGGAACATGACAAGGAATTAAAATTCAGAAAGCGGACGTAACTAGTTTGATACCTAACCTTATTCCACTAATGATGAACGTCGCTCTTGACGGTACATGAGTCACAATATTATCTGTTCAGAGGACATAGTAACTGAATATGGCGCCTTGTTAGGCCGTAGCAAATGACGTAGCTGAAGGCTATGCTAAACTGTCGTCTCTGCAAATGAGAGTGTATGTAGCCAGTGAACCATCGCTAGCAAAGTCGGCTGTACAACCGGGGCGAGTGCTAGGGAGTCTCTCTAGACTAGACCTGCCGTGTGGCGGCGCTCGGTCTGCAGTCACCGATAGTGGCGACACGCGGGTCCGACGTATACTAACGGACCGCGGCCGATTTAAAGGCTACCACCTAGCAAGTGTGGTGTCTGGCGGTGACACCACAAAAACCATTTCACCTAGTTTGCAAGATGTATGAGACAGGTGACAGACTTCAACAAGAATATAGAAATTCCAATTCCAAAGAAAGCATGTATGGCAACGGCCTTGCCGCAGTGGATACACCGGTTCCCGTGAGATCACCGAAGTTAAGCGCTTGGATGGGTGACCATCCAGCCGCCATGCACTGTTGCCGTTTTTCGGGGTGCACTCAGCCTCGTGATGCCAATTGAGGAGCTACTCGACCGAATAGTAGCGGCTTCGGTCAAGAACACCATCATAACGACCGGGAGAGCGGTGTGCTGACCCCACGCCCCTCCTATCTGCATCCTCCACGGAGGATGACACGGAGGTCGGATGGTCCCGGTAGGCCACTCGTGGCCTGACGACGGAATGTGTGTGTAAGGAAAGCATGTGCTGACAGGTGTGCATATTACCGAACTATCAGTTTCGTAAGTCACGGTTATAATTACAAAAGAATGGAAAACTGGTTGAAGCCGGCCTCAGTGAAAAACAAATTTGATTCTGGAGAAATGAAGAACCACGTGATGTAGTGCTGACCCTACCACTTATGTTAGAAGGCAGATTAAGGAAACGCAATCCGAGGTTTATTGCGGTTGTAGAATTAGAGAAAGCTTTTGATATTGTATACTGAAATACTCTCTTTGAAACTTTGAAGGTGCCAGGAGTAAAATACAGAGAACGAAAGGCTATTTACAACGAAAGGCTTGCACAGGATAGAGCAGCATGGAGAGCTGCATCAAACCAGTCTTCGGAATGAAGACCATAACAACAAACAAAATACCGATGCAGACTGCGCCCTACAATACACTGACGTGATAGAAGTAATAGGATGGCGATATTGCACATATCCAGATGGCGGTAGCATCGCCTACACAACGTATAAAAGGGCGGACCATTGGTGGAGCTGTCATTTGTTCTTAGATGATTCATGTAAAAAGGTTTCCGATGTGATTATGGCCACACGACGGGAATTAACAGATTTTCAACGTGGAGTGGTAGTTGGAGGTTGGCTCGTGGGACATTCCATTTCGGAAAACGTTAGGGAATTTAATATTCCGAGATCCACAGTGTCAAGAGTGTGCCGAAAATACGACATTTCAAGTATTACCTCTCACCATAGACAACGCAGTCGCCGAAGGACTTTACGAACGAGAGCAGCGGCGTTTGCGTAGAGTTGTCAGTGCTAACAGACAAGCAACACTACCTGAAATAATTAATGTGGGATGTACGACGAATGTATCCGTTAGGACAGTGTGTTGAAATTTAGCGTTGGTGGGCTATGGGGCACAGACAACCCGTGTGAATGCCTATGCTAACAGCACGACGTCTCCTGCAGCTCCTCTCCTGGGCTCGCGACCGTGTCGGTTGTATCTTAGACGAATGGAAAATCATGGCCTGGTCAGACGAGTCCCGATCTCGGGAAGCCATGGACCCAAGTTGTCAACAAGGCTCTGTGCAAGCTGGTAGTGGCTCCACAATGGTGTGGACAGTGTTTACATGGAATGAACTGGATCCTCTGGTCCAACTGAACTGATTACTGACTGGAAATGTTTATGTGCGACTACCTGGAGACCATTTGAAGTCAAAAAACCATGGAATTATTTTAGATGACAATGCGCCATGTCAGCGGACCACAGTTATTCGCAATTGGTTTGAAGAAAATACCGGTCAGGTCAAGCGAATGATTCGGCGACCCAGATAGTACGACATGAATCCCATCGAACATTTATGGGACATAATCGAAAGGTCAGTTCGTGCAAAATATCCTGCAACGCAACACTTTTGCATGGCTCAATATTTGTGCAGGGAACTTCCAACGACTTGTTGAGTCCATGCCACATCAAGTTACTGCACTACGCCGGGCAAAAGGAGGTCCAACACGATACTGGGAGGTATTCCATGAATTTTGGCAACTCTGTGTATAACTAATGAGGCATGGATTGGAAGTTTATTGGTTTCACGGGTCTCAATAAAGAATTGCGAGAAAATAAAATCGTCGTAAATGATTTGGGTACAGCAAGGTTATTATGTACCACTCGCCAGACAGTCATGTAATTAACATTAAATTTCTTGCGCTGATACGGTGGTCGTCATCAACTACACCAAGAATTTCCCCCTCCGGTTGTGCTGTGCTTGCCGCAACCAGTCGCAGACAGCAGTCTTAAACATTCCATAATTCGTAAGGCGACGACCAACTGACCTCTCGCGGAAAGCTCTCTCGATGCACACGCTGAACGACATGTCCATTAGCGTTTCCTAATCCAAACATGAAATGGGCATCTGTCACATCAGCATTTTGGTACACTTCCAGTTCTCTGTATCGGGAACTAAATCCATAATGAACTCTTATGTGATAGCTGAGACTGTAATAAACATTTTAACATTTGATAGATCATGTAAGTAAGACAATGAACAAGTTTGTATGCCAAGAGAAGGAATGAGACATGTTAACGTTACCTTCGGTGAAACTGAACATTAAACACTCGTGGTGAACCGAAGATTTACAGTTCTGAACAAAATAGTTTTCAATATTAGGCCACGTCATAATAAAACACGTAGTTGCGACCGATTTTGCAATGGTCCTCTTCAGGGCGGTTAACTGTTGGATAAAGGTGAATCTCTCCCCGTAAGTACCGTCTATTTTCATAATATAATGGCTACCGACGTTACATATCTGGGCTGTTACTGGACAATTTGAAGAAAGGTTGCTATGTTGGGGGCCAATGGTAATACCGGTTCCCATCAGATCACCGAAATTAAGCGCTGTCGGGTTAGTCTAGCACTTGGATGGGCCACTGTACGGGTCTACCAAGTTCTGTTGGCAATCGGGATGCACTCAGCCCATGTGAGGCCAATTGAGGAGCTACTTGTTGAGAAGTATCGGCGCCGGTCACGAAAACTGACGACGGCGGGGAGAGTCGGATGCTGATCACATGGCCCCCCGTATCCACATCCGGTGACGCCTAAGGGCTGAGGATGACACGGCGGCCGATCAGTAGAGTTGGGCCTTCAAGGCCTGTTAGGGCGGTGTTTGTTTCTTTGCCATGGAGGGGGATGGCCGTATGGTAGTCTGTTGCTTGTGTTAATCTAGTAAGTGACTGGAAGCCAACTCTAGTACTCTAGTAAAGGATTCGTAGGCAATCCTATACTGGCCGCGGAAGTGTACGAACTTATGTGAAGATTTAATAGTTAACCAGGTGCTACCATGTGGATATTTTGAACATTTCAATTAAGAAGGAGTTTTATGTGGTATACTGGGAGTTTACGTTCTGTTGGTGTATATTTACCATGATTTGTTTATTACGAATTAGAAAATGATATTTATCGTGGAAATGAAGCGAATCCGGGCCTATTTCTATATGACAGACTTTACACTTCTGTACGTGAGAAAGTATAGCAGTAACAATTTATTATACCCTTTATATTGCACCTTTGCAGCTGTCTCAGACGCTATATTCGCCACTTTCAGGAACATGTCTTCCACAAATGTTACGACGGCAAGGTGACAAAACCTTGATTTTGCGGTGAAATACTGAAGTTTGAGTAAAACATGTGCTTATTTTTCGATGTAGCACCCTTTTAGTGACCTACACTTTTCCCAACGTTTTTCTGGCTAATAGCTCCCAAGATTTTGCAGCCAGAAAAAGATAATTGAATTTTCAGCAAAACAAAAAAAAAAAACTTATTTTCGACGTAGTACTCTATAAGGTCAATAACCTTTGACCACATATTTTGTAACAACTAGTTTCCAACATTTTACAGTCTCTAATTTCTGCAGTTGTGGGAGCAATTGGATGTTACAGAGTGCCACATATGGTGTACAGAATGAATGTTACAACATAGCCAATGAGCAGATGTCAGCAGATAATGGACTCTGATGAACTGTTTTTTCATTTTGCAGTCCACGCCACCTCCAATTTTTCAACCAGTTTGTCCAGAATGTTTCATCTACATTTATACTCCGCAAGCCACCCAACGGTGTGTGGCGGAGGGCACTTTACGTGCCACTGTCATTACCTCCCTTTCCTGTTCCAGTCGCCTATGGTTCGCGGGAAGAACGACTGTCTGAAAGCCTCCGTGCGCGCTCTAATCTCTCTAATTTTACATTCGTGATCTCCTCGGGAGGTGTAAGTAGGGGGAAGCAATATATTCGATACCTCATCTAGAAACGCACCCTCTCGAAACCTGGCGAGCAAGCTACACCGCGATGCAGAACGCCTCTCTTGCAGAGTCTGCCACATGAGTTTGTTAAACATCTCCGTAACGCTATCACGGTTACCAAATAACCCTGTGACGAAACGCGCCGCTCTTCTTTGGATCTTCTCTATCTCCTCCGTCAACCCGATCTGGTACGGATCCCACACTGATGAGCAATACTCAAGTATAGGTCGAACGAGTGTTTTGTAAGCCACCTCCTTTGTTGATGGACTACATTTTCTAAGGACTCTCCCAATGAATCTCAACCTGGTACCCGCCTTACCAACAAATAATTTTATATGATCATTCCACTTCAAATCGTTCCGCACGCATACTCACAGATATTTTACAGAAGTAACTGCTACCAGTGTTTGTTCCGCTATCATATAATCACACAATAAAGGATCCTTCTTTCTATGTATTCGCAATACATTACATTTGTCTATGTTAAGGGTCAGTTGCCACTCCCTGCACCAAGTGCCTATCCGCTGCAGATCTTCCTGCATTTCGCTACAATTTTCTAATGCTGCAACTTCTCTGTATACTACAGCATCATCCGCGAAAAGCCGCATGGAACTTCCGACACTATCTACTAGGTCATTTATATATATTGTGAAAAGCAATGGTCCCATAACACTCCCCTGTGGCACGCCAGAGGTTACTTTAACGTCTGTAGACGTCTCTCCATTGATAACAACATGCTGTGTTCTGTTTGCTAAAAACTCTTCAATCCAGCCACACAGCTGGTCTGATATTCCGTAGGCTCTTACTTTGTTTATCAGGCGACAGTGCGGAACTGTATCGAATGCCTTCCGGAAGCCAAGGAAAATAGCATCTACCTGGGAGCCTGTATCTAATATTTTCTGGGTCTCATGAACAAATAAAGCGAGTAGGGTCTCACACATCGCTGTTTCCGGAATCCATGTTGATTCCTACATAGTAGATTCTGGGTTTCCAAAAACGACATGATACTCGAGCAAAAAACATGTTGTAAAATTCTACAACAGATCGACGTCAGAGATATAGGTCTATAGTTTTGCGCATCTGCTCGACGACCCTTCTTGAAGACTGGGACTACCTGTGCTCTTTTCCAATCATTTGGAACCTTCCGTTCCTCTAGAGACTTGCGGTACACGGCTGTAAGAAGGGGGGCAAGTTCTTTCGCGTATTCTGTGTTACCGGTTGCAAGATAGTCAGTCAATATGAATACGTATTACATCCGATAAAACAACGAAAATAACTTTATCGGCAGTATAAATCTATGAGTGGGGTTCAATAAGTAATGCAACACATTTTTTCTGAAAGTTGATCGGTTTTATTCAGGAATCCAACGCCATACCATTCTCAACCATTCTAGTTACAAAACCCTATCTTTAAATCAATGCGACGACCGAACGCCACCTTACTGGGAGGGCCTGTGCGCCCACATGGCACCACCCTACTAGTCGACGTCGGAGCCAACGTCTTGCTTCATCAATCACCTCCTCATCATCCACGTACTGCTTCCGCGGAGCGCGTCCTTCATTGGGTAAAACAGTTGGAAATCGCGAGGTACGAGATAAGGGCTGTAGGACAGATGAGGAAGAACACTACAGTGGAGTTTTATGAGCTCTTCTCAGGTGCGCAGACTTGTGTGAGGCCTTGTGTTGTCATGGAGAAGGGAAAGTTTGTTTACATTTTTGTGGCCACGATCACACTCCCGGAGTCACAGCCGTGTGCGGCTGGCCATCACGCGAGACATCGGACATCGATGACGACAGCGTCTCTCCCAATGACTCACCGTGCTTTTGTGCACTGTCAGGTCTCCGTAAACATTCTGCAGGCGCCTACGAATATCTGCGATGCTCTGGCTTTCCGCCAAAAGAAACTCAACGACAGTCACCTATCGGAACTTCATTTAACTATAGGGGCTGAAGTAAAAATATTACGGAATGTCCCACAAAAAACTTCGCATTGTTTCAATCGAAAGTGGCCGAGAAAAAAAACTGTTGCACTACGTATTGAACAGCCGTCGTACTCTAACTCTACTAGTGTTGCTACCACCACCATTTGAACAGTTTTTTGGTTTTTGTCAGTCCGTTCGCCTGTAAGAGACGATCGCAGATGTATCGGAGGTACCTAAAAACTTGATCAAATTATTCATGATACTGTCGAATATGTATCACCGAAATCACGTTAAGGCCTTATGAATCTGGGAATTCTACCTACGGCCAATGAGCAGAGTGTTTTCAGGAGCTTATGTAGCAAGCATAGTTGTAAGTCAGAGTGAATCACACTGATCACACTTTGATGAACAAACAGCAGGCGTGAAGGAGGGAATGTAACTGCATATTACCTGCGATCCCACCTTCGTCACTGTGTCTAGCGATGGAGTGCTGTAATTAAGATAATTTCTCAGTAATTAGGAGCGAAGTTCATACGCTACACTGAGCCAGGTTTTCTGCGTTTTCTTTATATCACTTCAACACAAAGTCGTTATGGATTCCTCAGCATGGCCACGACTGAATCCTCCATTACTTGCTCTACACACTGAGGTGACAAAAGTCGTAGGATGGCGATATGCACATAGGGAACTGGAGGAGGAGATTAGCGCTTAACGCCCCGTCGATAACGAAGTCATTAGAGACGAAGCACAAGCTATGATTTGGAAAGGATGGGGAAGGAAATCGGCCGTGCTCTTTCAAAGGAACCATTCCAGTAGTCGCCCGAAATGATGTAGGGAAATCACGGAAAACCTAAATCAGGATGTCCGGACGCGCGTTTGAACCGTCGTCCTCCAAAATGCGAGTCCAGTGTGCTAACCACTGCGCCACCTCAGTGGATACAGAGTAGGCTATCGTATCGCCTACAGGAGGCATAACAGGGGAGTGCACTGGCGTAGCTGTTATCTGTACGCAGATGATTCATGCGAAAAGCTTTCCGACGGGAATTAACAGACTCTGAACGCGAAGTGGTAGTTGGAGCGACACGCGTGAGACATTCCTTTTCGGAAATATTTTGGGAATTCAGTATCGAGATCCATAGTGTCAACAGTGTGCCAAGAATAACACATTTCACGCATTATCTCTCACCACAGACAACACAGTGACCAACGGCCTATCATTTAACGACCGAGAGCAGCGGCGTTCGCGAAGAGTTATCAACATGGCATTGTGCAAGCTGGTGGCTGTTCCTTGATGATGTGGGTTGTGTTTACATGGAATGGAATGGGTCGCCTGGTCCAACTGAGCCGATCATTAATTGTAAACGATTATTTTCGGCTACTTGGAGACTAGTTGCAGCCATTCATTGACGTAATGACAATGTGCTCTGTCACCCGGCCACAATTGTTAGCGAATGGTATGAAGAACTTTCTGAACAGTTCGAGCGAATGATTTGGCCACCCAGATCGCCCGAAATGAATCCCTTCGAACATTTATGAGACATAATCTGGAGGTCAGTTCGTGTACAAAATCTTGTACTGGCAACACTTTCGTAATTATGGACGGCTATAGGGGCAGCATGGATACATATTTGTGCAGGGGACTTCCAACGGCTTGTTGAGTCCGTGTGACGTCGATTTGCTGGACTACGCTGGGAAAAAGGAAGTCCGACACGATAATAGGAACATCCCATGTCTTTTGTTACCTCAGAGTAATTGGTGAACAAAAGCAATTAGCCGTGAGTAACGACTTAGGTGTTCATGGGACATTAAATTCTAACAGAATGTTCTTAGCACAGGAATGAGTAGTCAGAATGATCTGCAGTGTCGGCTCACGAATGTCATGAAGGCTTTGTTCAGGTGTCTCGGAATGCTAACTCTGCCTCACCTCTTCATATATTTCATCATAGAATTTGTCGTTGACAATATTGACTGATTCAGAGGAACATTTATCCAGTGACCACTAGAAAAAAATGATCTGCACCTGCATTAAATTTTCTTAAGCATTGCGCAGAAGGGTGTGCACTACACAGTAGCTTTCGTTTTCGATACGCTACCAGAAAAACTGAAAAAAACTGACTAATAAACTCAGATAATGAAATTCAAGTTGGAAGTTTTCCTGATGACAAACTCATGTTCTGTATAGGAGTTCCTCGCAGTAGTTCTGAATTTTTCTTTGTAATGTGTTGTTTATTCGTATAAATTCTCACTATTTTCTTCGTTTTTACTAATTTTTGTTAATAAATTTTCTAATCAGCGTTCACAACAAGTAGCTTTGGCTCGGATGGTCACACGGAATTTTATAAATAAATAAATAAGTAAATAAATATCTCCCTTGCTCTCACCGAAACTTCTGTCATAGGGAGGTTGAAATGTTTGACAATCTACCTCTCTTCACTTACCTAACAGCACTGTATTCGAAAAGGCAATGCTCGTGTTCATGTTTCCTGGAATGGTTCAAAAACGGTTCAAATGGCTCTGAGCACTATGGGACTCAACTTCTAAGGTCATCAGTCCTCTACAACTTAGAACTACTTAAACCTAACTAACCTAAGGACATCACACACATCCATGCCCGAGGCAGGATTCGAACCTGCGACCGTAGCGGTCGCACGGTTCCAGACTGTAGCGCCTAGAACCGCTCGGCCTCTCCGGCCGGCTAATCCTGGAATGGAGTAAGTTCTCCATAGTGTAATGAGAAGTGCTTCGTTCCTGGTGTTGTTATGACAAATTTAATAATTTCTTTACATAGACACATAAATTACATGGTGCTCTAGCGGTTACTTCATCGTGAAACTATTTTTACAGATATGAGGAACTTCTTATTTGTCAATTGGGAAAGAAGCGTGTGAGAATAAATTACAAATAACATTGGACATGTATACATGTACTGCTTAGTTTGTATAAAGGAACGAAAATATGCGCTAATTACTAACCACTTTTTCTTTCGTTAAATTGTACAGAGACCACATCGATAAGAAACGATACCTGTAGTCACACCACGGGGGAAACAGACACAACACTTTTTAAAAATACTTAGTTCAGATATAATTTAATATCTTGGGAACGAAGTTATCCTCCAAGACAGTAACTAAGAACTCGACCTTTCGGCGACTTCCAACATTATCATCGTTTTCGTCAGGAGCAAATCACTTTTGTGGCTGATATCATGTGTCGTTTTATAACCTATGGTGAGTGTGTGTGTGACTGGCGGACATACGAGGGGCGTTTAGTAGGTAATGAAAAACATTTTTTTCTAAAAGAAGGTTGATTTTATTTAGGATTACAATATACCATATTATTCCCCACTATTTTGGCTACGAATTCCCGTTTTTCAACCTTATCTCCGTTCAATGAGACCTGAATGCCCCCACGGTATCACTGTACTGGTCGACGTCGGAGCCAACGTCTTGCTGCATCGGCAACCTACCCATCATCCACGCTCTGCTTCCCGCGGGATGCAACCTTCATTGCGCTAAACAAATACTCTATACGGTCTTGTGTTAGGTGGCGAGGAACCCAGCTGGCACATACCTTTGAGTACCCCATCTGCAAGACGAGTGTGTCAGCACTATAAGCGAGAGGTCCCTTTAAGCAGCGACATGTTTGACTGTGTGCGTCGATCACCTCGAATGAGAGTGTCTGCACGTTCAAATATTGCAGGAATCACAGTTGTGTACAGCCAGTCGGCACGAGGGAGACCGGACTGGTTTGCGCGACCTTTTTACGATGGTGACAGACACCTCGCTCAACGACTCACCATGCTTTTGTTGACAGCCAGATCTCTCTAGATATTCTGCAAGCGCAACGGAATATATGCGATGCTCTGGTTTCCCGCTAAAAGAAACTCAGCGACAGCTCTCTTCTTGGAATGCACCCCCGTTAGAGACGCCATTTTGATGGCTACGTGTAGCGCCGCCAACTGTAGGAACTTATTGAAACTGCAAGGACTGAAGCAGGAATATTCCACTATGTCCTACACAAATTTTTACATATTTTCAACCAAAATTCACCGAGAAAAAAGGTGTAGCGGTACTTACTGAGTGCCCCTCGTACATGGGAATGTGGGAATCGCAGTTTGTGTGACACACGCGCGCTCACTAAATGCAGCACGCAGCCCTTCTTAAATCTTCTCTATATCCTCCATTAACTTAACTTGATGAAAGTCCTAGATCTTACGATAACACTGAAGTATTGGTCAGATGAGTCAATAACGCTTCCTGAAGATTCTTCGAGTAAGTCTAAGTCATATAATATTTGCCTTCCAGTTTGGTAGATTTTGTGGTCTTCCTACCGCTTCTGCCTAATTTCAGTGAATGTTCGCAGGTTACATAGTCAAACAGTATCAGGCCTTCAAAATTCCTTACGCGTCATATGTTACATGTTGAGGGCAGCTTTCATTCTTTACACCAGATACTAATAATAGGCAAGTTCCACACCATTTCACATTTGCTAATGATGTCACACAACTACACTACTGGCCACTAAAATTGCTACACCAAGAAGAAATGATGATGATAAACGGGTATTCATTGGACAAATATATTATACTAGAACTGACATGTAATTACATTTTCACACAATTTGGGTGCATAGATCCTGAGAAATCGGTACCCAGAAAAATCACCACTGGCCGTAATTTAATGCCTTGATACGCCTGGGCATTGAGTCAAACAGAGCTTGGATGGCGTGTACAGGTACAGCTGCCCATGCAGCTTCAACACGATACCACAGTTCATCAAGAGTAGTGACTGGCATAATGTGACGAGCCAGTTGCTCCGCCACCATTGACCAGACGTTTTCAATTGGTGAGAGATCTGGAGAACGTGTTGGCCAGGGCAGCAGTCGAACATTTTCTGTATCCAGAAAGGCCCGTACAGGACCTGTAACATGCGGTCGTGCATTATCCTGCTGAAATGTAGGGTTTCGCAGGCATAGAATGAAGGGTAGAGCCACGGGTCGTAACACATCTGAAATGTAACGTCCACTGTTCAAAGTGCCGTCTGTGCGAACAAGAGGTGACCGAGACGTGTAACCAATGGCACCCCATACCATCACGACGGGTGATACGCCAGTATGACGATGACGAATACACGCTTATAATGTGCGTTCACCGCGATGTCGCCAAACACGGATGCGACCACCATGATGCTGTAAACAGAACCTGGATTCGTCCGTAAAAATGACGTTTTGCCATTCGTGCACCCAGGTTCGTCGTTGAGTACACCATCGCAGGCGCTCCTATCTGTGATGCAGCGTCAAGAGTAACCGCAGCCATGGTCTCCGAGCTGATAGTCCATGCTGCTGCAAACGTCGTCGAACTGTTCGTGCAGATGGTTGTTGTCTTGCAAACGTCCCCATCTGGTGACTCAGGGATCGAGACGTGGCTGCACGATCCGTTATTGCCATGCGGATAAGGTGCCTGTCATCTCGACTGCTAGTGATACGAGGCCGTTGGGATCCAGCACGGCGCTCCGTTTTACCCTCCGGAACCCACCGATTCCATATTCTGCTAACAGTCATTGGATATCGACCAACGCGAGCAGCAATGTCGCAATACGATAAACCGCAATCGCGATAGGCTAAACTCCGACCTTTATGAAAGTCGGAAACGTGATGGTACGCATTTCTCCTCCTTACACGAGGAATCACAACAACGTTTCACCAGGCAACGCCGGTCAGCTGCTGTTTGTGTATGAGAAATCAGTTGGAAACTTTCATCATGTCGGAACGTTGTAGGTGTCGCCACCGGCGCCAAGCTTGCGTGAATGATCTGAAAAGCTAATCATTTGCATATCACAGCATCTTCTTCCTGTCGGTTAAATTTCGCGTATGTAGCACGTCATCTTAGTGGTGTAGCAATTTTAATGGCCCGTAGTGTATTAACCGTTTAAATAATTTTCTTCAGTAGGCCACATTTTGTGACTACGACTTTGTTTCCACTTTGATATTTCTTTGTGTAAACACGTCGCTACAGTTACAAATAAAGCAAGACACTACAATCGCCGTCACTACTAGTATTAGTACTACTATATCTGTTAGATTTAAAACTCTTATTAGTACTACTGTTAATCACACAAGCTAAACACATTTCCTGATGTGTCATGTAAATATGTCGTTAAGTTCTGTGTTCTATTTGACACGAATTGATCAATCCGTTCTGCTATCTGATGTAGTTCTCTGCTGCACATATTTCGTTGTTAAATACTGGTACGGAATTGCATCAAAGGCGTCTTGGAAACCTAACCTCAGCCCTCCGGACCCTATGATGTAACAGATTTTGGGTTTCAAATCACGGGTGCTTGCGGAAGTCTTTTTGATTACTTAGGAAGCGTTATTCGGTCTCTGGAAAAGCTTAGACAAAAAGGACTGTGTGTATTAGGCAGGTATTTTTGTAATCAAACATGTTATTGTTTACTGTTAGAAATCTGAATATGATGTGTTATTACTAATAACCAACGCAAAAACTCGTTCTACGCTGTCTACGATAATTTCTAAACAAATAAACCAACGATATAACAGAAACTATGATGGTCAGAATCTCTCAGCATAAGGATTAGATCTATTCTCTGCCAGTTATTCTGCATTTTTAAATGGTGCAATAGTCATAACAAAAGTACTCCATGCCAACAGAAATAAAAATAAAGATATTTCAACATACCTGCGTCATGATGCAGTGGCCTGCTCGATGACGAGAACTGAAAAAGAGATGCTATATTTAAGATACTTGTTCTCTTATTAAAGAGTTAAAATAAACCACACAAACCTCTTCATTATGTATTAAAACAAGTTAAAGTTTTGTAATCGAAAGGTCTGAATTTGAAAGTGTGAACATATTGCAGACTATAGAAATAAATACATTTTACGTGGTACGCCATCTATCCTGAAAGTAATAAAAGGGCATCTTAACTCGTTGACAGAAGGCAGAATGATCAATAGAATCAAAAGTTGATCGCCGTATTAAAATGCAGTCAGTTTTTCTCACCGTCATTATCAATATTCCAAAAGAAAATACATTTTTGAGATCTCCAGTTAGTAGATGATACATTAATTTTTATCAAATCGTTATCGCCAAAGATTTGTACGAATAACTGAACCGACTTTTATGATGTTTCATCTTGTTTTGGGAAGGGTACGTCCTTCTCAAAAGTGTCAAAGTATAAAACAATGCGCAGTTACTGACTTATAACATTTTGATAGTATTACGTCACGTATTTAACGAAGCATGTACGTAATTACACTGAGCAACACAATTAAAAGTATTAATTCTTCTAAACCCCGTAACTGTTTCCCATTGTGATGCAGAAGTTTGAAATTTTGCTCAGAGGTACCTAAATCCTTCCTCTGTAATGGTGAAAAAGCTTGCGCCTAATGAAGTTATTCTTGGGCTCGCCGCTGCTTCAAATAGTGAGCTTTCAACACATGCGAACGAAACGCCAAAGCTCAGAAGTTTCTGTGAAGTGTAAGATGGATTAACGATATCACATTGCCAACAAATTTAACCACAATTGTTCCCAACGCCACTGTGGACGAGTCGCACCATAGGAAGGTCCTCCCACTCGTTCTTACCCAGATTTCACTCCTTCTTTTTACGCCTCCACGGTGAAGGTCAGAACCGCGACGCTCAGCATTGAAACCACGCGGTTTTTGGCCTAGGAAAACATTCCTGACACACCGCCGCTCAGAATCGACACGAAAAGGCCTCACGGGGTATCATAAACGGCGTCAACGAAATCACTCCTTTTCTTGTGGCTTCGAATACCTCACATTTCGTGGTCGAAAACGACAGTTCGCAGTGCGATGAGCAACAGGAAGAAGTTCTTGAGAACCTTGGACCCTGCTGACCCCCCCTCCCCTACACCCCGGACGTTTTAACTCTTCTATAAAGACATCGTGGGCCAGCAACCCCATTGAACGTGATCGCACTCCTTTCGAATGCAGTGCAACTAGAAGTTTTGCTAAGATGTTCGGGATGGGACCACATTAAAAACCATTCGACGAAATTTGAGCGTGATCCGAAACAGCAAAAAGTGCTTATGCGTTTTCTACATCTACATCCATACTCCGCAAGCACCTGACGGTGTGTGGCGGAGGGTACATTGAGTACCTCTATCGGTTCTTCCTCCTATTCCAATCTCGTATTGTTCGTGGAAAGAAAGATTGTCGGTGTGCCTCTGTGTGGGCTCTAATCTCTCTGATTTTATCCTCATGGTCTCTTCTCGAGATATACGTAGGAGGGAACAATATACTGCTTGACTCCTCGGTGAAGGTATGTTCTCGAAACTTCAACAAAAGCCCGTTCCGAGCTACTGAGCGTCTCTCTTGCAGAGTCTTCCACTGGAGTTTATCATCTCCGTAACGCTTTCGTGATAACTAAATGATCCTGTAACGAAGCGCGCTGCTCTCCGTTGGATCTTCTCTATCTCTTCTATCAACCCTATCTGGTACGGATCACACACCGGTGAGCAGTATTCAAGCAGTGGGCGAACAAGTGTACTGTAACCTACTTCCTTTGTTTTCGGATTGCATTTCATAAGGATTCTTCCAATGAATCTCAGTCTGGCATCTGCTTTACCGACGATTAATTTTTTATGGTCATTCCATTTTAAATCACTCCT
The DNA here is from genome assembly GCF_023898315.1 of Schistocerca nitens. Lineage (NCBI taxonomy): Eukaryota > Metazoa > Arthropoda > Insecta > Orthoptera > Acrididae > Schistocerca > Schistocerca nitens. The sequence continues at coordinate 419,330,296 of NC_064616.1, forward strand.
AATGCCTACTCCCAGATAACTTATGGAATTAACTGCTTCCAGTTGCTGACCTGCTATATTGTAGCTAAGTGATAAAGGATCTTTCTTTCGCAGCACATTACACTTGTCTACATTTAGATTCAATTACCATTCCCTGCACCGTGCGTCAATTCGTTCCAGATCCTCCCGAATTTCAGTACAATTTTCCATTGTTACAACCTCTCGATGTACTACAGCATCATCCGCAAAAAGCCTCAATGAACTTCCGATGTTATCCACAAGGCCATTTATGTACATTGTGAATAGCAACGGTCCTACGACCCCCCCCCCCCCCTACGGCACACCTGAAGTCACTCTTACTTCGGAAGACTTCTCTCCATTGAGAATGACATGCTGCGTTCTGTTATTTACGAACTCTTCAATCCAATCACACAATTGGTCTGATAGTCCATATGCTCTTACTTTGTTCAAGAAACGACTGTGGGGAACTGTATCGAACGCCTTGTGAAAGTCAAGAAACACGGCATTCGTGGACGAATAGCGCGAGCTGGGTTTCACACGACCGTCGTTTTCGAAACCCATGCTGATTCCTACAGAGTAGATTTATAGTCTCCAGAAAAGTCATTATACTCGAACATAATACGTGTTCCAAAATTCTACAACTGATCGACGTTAGAGATATTGGTCTATAGTTCTGCACATCTGTTCAACGTCCCTTCTTGAAAACGGGGATGACCTGTGTCCTTTTTCCAATCATTTGGAACGCTACGCTCTTCTAGAGACCTACGGTACACCGTTGCAAGAAGGGGGGCAAGTTCCTTCGCGTACTCTGTGTAAAATCGAACTGGTATCCCATCAGGTCCAGCTGCCTTTCCTCTTTTGAGCGATTTTAATTGTTTTTCTATTCCTCTGTTATCTATTTCGATATCTACCACTTTGTCATCTGTGCGACAATCTAGAGAAGTCCTCCTATTTCGGGGCCTCCTTTGGTGTGATCACGGAGGGCTGAGACAGTGACACATGCGTGTATAAAACGGAAAGTGTCCTTCTAAGGCCATCCAGTTTGGAAACACCCTCGTTGCCACCCACCCACCTTTGTTGCGAACTTTAAGAATGTTCCTATACGCAAACTGCAACGGAGTTCTAGGCACCTGCAGGCAGGCTACGCTGCTGCTCTAGCTCCTGCTAGTAGCCACGCTGAGTCGGAGGGGTGTCAAGCAATTGTCTGTCTGTAAGCGCCTAGGACTCTATCTGAGGTTGTCTCTGCACAGGTACATTTTTAAAAAGGTCAACAATGGCGGGCAGTGGGCACCGAGCGTGTTACACTACTGAGGGTCTTAGAGGGAATCTTTTCTGTGTTATTCGCGCCTGTGTCAATGTCGCACCGCTCTGTGACTACACCAAAGTAGAACGTGAAAGAGGAGGGTTGAAAAAGCATTAGAACCCTTCGCTAATTCGGATCATCTTAAATTTCGTCGAAAGGTTTTGAACAGCTAGTGGTTTCAGCCTGTGCATCAGAGCAAAAACTGTGGTCACACTGCAATCAAAAGGGGTGCCACCACATTCATTGGGGTTGCTGGCTCGCAGTGTCCTTAGAGAAGGATTGGATCGTCTGGAGAGATTCAGCAGCATCAAAGGTTTTTAAGAATCCTGCCTTGTTGTTCATCACCTCTACATCTACATCTAAATCTACATACCTAATCCACAAACCATTGTACGGCGCATGGCTGAGGTTACCACGTGCCAGTACTAGTCATTTCCTTTCCTGTTCTGCTAGCAGCTAGAGTGAGGGAAAAAGCCTCCATACAAGCCCTAATTTCTCGAATCTTACCTTCATAGTTATTACGCGAAATGTACATTGGTGGCAGTAGAACTGTTCTGCTGTCGGCCTCAAATGGTGCTCCTCTAAATTGCAGCAATAGTGCCTCATGAAAAGAACGTCTTCTTCCTTCCGGAGATTCGCAATTGAGTTCACGAAGCACCTCCGTAATACTCGCGTGTTGATTGAACCTACCGTCATGTAGCAAGCGAGAAATGTTGCCCGTGATAATTGAAGGCGTTGCGGGTTGCATAAAACCCATAGGTAGGGCAGCTGAATAACGCTGTATGTGGGAATCTAATCCGCATGCTTGGACCTACGTCAACATTCTCCACTGGGGCACCCTGTCAAACGCTTTCCGAAAATCTAGGAATATGGACTCCGTCTGTTGCCCTCCATCCTTGGTTTGTAGGATATCATGTGGGAAATGGGCAAGCTGAGTTTCGCATCAGCGATGCTTTCTAAATCCAAGCTGATTTGTGGACAAAAACGTTTCTGCCTCAAGAAAATTAATTATATTGGAACTCAGAATGTGCTCAATAATTCTACAGCAAACCGGAGTTAAGGATACTGCTCGGTAATTATGTCAGTCCTTTCTTATACTTTTCTTATATACAGCAGATACGTGCATTTTATCCAGTTGCTTGGGATTTTGCGACTGACGAGAGATTAGCTATAATTGAGAGCTAAGTAAGGGTCCAATGCTGCACAATATTGTCTGTAAAACCGAATTGGGCTTCCGTCTGTATCTGCCGACTTGTTTTTTTTTTTTCAACCCATTCACTTGCTTCCCTTCACCACGGATGCCTATTCCTATGTCCTCCATGCAGGAGTCTGTACGAGAGTCAAACGATGCAAAGTTTGTAGGATCCTCCTGCGTGAATGATTTCTTAAACGTGAAATTTAAAACTTCAGCTTTCCTTTTGCTGTCCTCTGTTGTCATCTCAGGCTGGTAGACGAGTGAGTGTATAGAAGCCTTCGATCCCCTTATTAATTTTACGTATGACCAGACTTTTCTCGGGTTGTCGGCAAGAACTTTACCTAAGGTGTGACTGAAAGCTGTTCTATGCTTCGTACACAGATCTTTCTATGTACGAACGAATTTCTACTAAGTTTCACCTGTCAACATTTGCGTGTTCTTTTTTGAATCGAGAGTGCAACACTCTCTGTTTCCTCAGCATTTTATGAATTTGATTTTTAAACCGCGGAGGGTCCTTTGCATCCTTAATACACTTACGCGACACATACGTCTCCAGAGCGCGATTTACGAACGGTTTAAACTTTGCCGATAAAGTCTCAACGTCAGTCGTATTGGAGCTATACGCATTCATTGTCTAAATGGGATGCTAACAACTGCTTACGTGCTTTTCCTAGCATAAATACTCTCCTAGTCTTCTCGGCGGATTTATTAACTTAAGTAAACATCGCCACAGTGATGACACTGTGGTCTTTGTACTGACACTGTCGATAAAGCCAGGCCTGTTTGTATTTGCGAGGTCAAAAATATTTCCATTTCGTGGTGATTATCTGTTCGTTCAAGACAGTTTCAGAAAACGTGTTCAAAAGTACTTCACAAGACTGTCTGTCAGTACCAGCACCGGCGAATGTATAGATGTCCCAATCTATACGCGATAGACTAAAGTCAACACCAACTAATACTACATGATTTGGGTATTTCCGCGCCACGGAGCACAGACTTTGCTTAAATTATTCTATAACTGTTACAGCAAAATCAGGCGGCCGGTAAACTACACTGCAAAGTGTATGGGAATCAAAGCCCCAACGAAAGGGGTGGTTTCATTGACCCCTTTAAGCCACCCTCTGAGAACTTATGGTATCGATTCTCAGCGCTGATGTCTGAAATTCTGAAATGTTTACCTCGTCCAGTTATAAGGACACTGCGTGATTCCAAAGACTGGGCGTCGCAGTTGTGACCTCTTCCACGGAGGCGGCAAAGAGTAGGAGTGAAATGTGGGTAAGAGTGACACGTCCACGGTGGCTTTGGGCAGAATTGTGGAGAAATTTGGTGCCAGTGTGACACCACTACCCACCTTACAAATCGCATAAACGTTTGAGCATTGGACTTTTTTTCGCATGTGTCTATACCTCGCTGTTTGAAGCAGCAGCGAGCGCGAGGGTGACGTCGCAGCGCGCCACACTTTTGCACCATTGCAGAGGAAGTTTGTGGGCATCTTTGAGACACATTTCAAACTTATGCAGCGTAGTGGGAGAAAATCAGGCGTTCCGAAAAAATTAGTTTTTAAATGGTGTTACACGGTGTATATGAGCAGGGCACTCCATGCATCCGAGTGAATCATCCCACAGGGCGTGCTGTTAAAGCCCAATTACAGAATTCTTTAATCATAAATTTATACTCCTCCTCAGATTAACAAGACATAGAAGAGGACTGTGACGTTTACCTAGGCAATGTGTTGCACTTATTCAGTAATCTACATATGCCAATTTCCTTAGGAAACAACCTCAAATATATCATTTGAAGAGAAGATCAAACTTCCAGATAAAATTATTTTGATCAGCTTCACACAATGATAAGGGAACTGAATCTCTCAGACTCCGGGAAACTCTTACTGTCCCTTACACGTACAGAACAGCAGTAGTGTAGCAAATTCCATAAGGCCCCAACGATTTGTGGCCCTTACGTAAACAAACATCATTTGTTTGTCTCGAGGTCACTCATATCCCTCCTCTCTCTAAGTACCCTACTTGCAGTTTTATCTTAATGGAAAACAAACAGCACACTTGTGCTCTCAAGTTACGTTTGTGTAAACTAAATGTCTTTGGCCCAGTTTTAGTGGCCGTATTTTAAGAGTCAAAAAGGGCACCTCCCTCCCTTCTCCTGAAATTGTTTCCCAGTATTCCTATCGCTATTACATTGTCTATCTCATGTTGGAGAAATTGTAGTTTTTTGACATTACGTCGTATTACTCAGAGACGTGTCAAATAATTGCAATTGACTCTAGGAGCTAAACAAGTGCACATAGCTGTTTAGATATGCACTTTAGAACCATGTTTACCGGACCTGTCTCCAAATTTTTAAAACGTCATTCTGAAACAACCTGTATACATACATACAAGGCACCGGCGCCTATAGCTTCGACGTTCTGCAGCGCCGTTGGATGACATTTGCGGACGCAGGTTCGTATCCTCATTTTCCTCCTCATACATCTTCTAAATCCCCTCGATGTTTGTTGTTGTGATTTTGAAACACACTGTACATGCAGGGCCTTTGGAAATCACTGTTACTAGCTTCTTGGTCTTGCAAAGGGAATGAGTATATAATATTTTTATTAGAAATCCGTATCCGAAAACGTACGGTTCCGTTCTACGAAGGTTTCAGTTCCGGTGTTTAACACGTAACACTCCTTGTGTATGGGGAAGCTCGAGGTAAGGGAAGAGCTACTAGTCGGCAATATGACAAACCATTTCCGCAACGTAGCATGCCACCGCACAAACTTTTTGCCCAAGTTACGTCGCGACTCCGAGAAACAGGTACCTTCTCCGTGAGGAGGCAGGACTGTGGTGCTTCGCGGCAACGCCGCACGCTCGAATTTGAAGAAGATGTACTGCAATCGCGTCGAAGAGAACCTGTCAACGAGTAATCAAACAACTGCGCGAGTTTCGTTGTTTCCTTTCGATCTGTTACCTAGTAATTGTACTGCGTCACGCCTAATCCAATTCCTGAAGCAGAAATCGATAAGTTACACACGTGAATTGAAACAGTCGTAGAACGGAAACGATTCTTTTCCGGACATGTGTTTCTCTTCAAAATATTATGTACTCACTCCCTTCTACAAATCATGGAAGTTTGTAACGGGTATTTCCGAACACACTGTATACAGGGCGAGGCAGCTAAGCGAGGCCACCCAAATATTTGGAGAATGAATAAATATATCGAGGTGCGGTTTTCACCAAGTTATAGCCAACAATATGGCGTGTTTGTTGACGTTCGCAAATAATTTTTACCGTTTATGGTGGCCGAATTACGACGCCGACTTCGTTTCTTTTCTGTCAGGACTACGTAGTTTTTTCTGTGACATTTGAAAGAAGCTTCGAAAGGCGCATACACACTAGGCCAACGAAGGCCATCGAACGACAGCCAGCCACTGGCTGATACTTGCGTCAGTGTGTATGGGCGGCAACGAAGCGGTTGGCGTTGCTTGCGGTTCAGTCTACTGGCGGTAACATCAAAGCGCTGGCGGTTAGTTGATGTTGGGACACCTCCCCTAATGTCAACACCGGGTCGGGTGTTCTTCGAGTCAATAGCGATTTGTTGTGTCAGGACAGCCTCAAGTCGCATTTAGTATGTTTTATTGAGCGGTTTCGCTCTTTAGTTTGCAAAAAGCATGATTAAAAACTCTGGAATTTACAGTTTAAAGTACAGTAGTTGGCTGTTAAATTAAAGAGCGAAACCGTTCAATAAAAGGTACTGAGTGCGACTTGTGGCTGTCCTGAAAAACTTGATTCCAGCAGTCGCTGTTTCCACTGCAGGCAGTGCCTGCTCTCGTTAAAGACGTGTATTTATTGTGATCAAAAGTACTGGAATATAGAGTGGAATATGGAGAGTGAGTTAAAGCTTGAAGAATTTGATTGTGAACGGCAATGTTTGTGGGCCCCTACGAACTGCAATTACGTGTTTCACAGTACCAAAGATGAACAGGTGCTCATCGCTCTTAAAGTGTACACTTTGAAACCCATGTTTACTGGACATTTTTACTTGTTTTGGTCCATACTACCACTTCTCAAAGTAGGGAAACCAAAGAGCTTGCAGTAGAAGAGGTTCACAGTCACAGGAATCACAACGATATTCGCTTATAACTTACGTTCAAATGGTTCAAATCTGAGGTCATCAGTCCCCTAGAACTTAGAACTAGTTAAACCTAACTAACCTAAGGACATCACACACATCCATGCCCGAGGCAGGATTCGAACCTGCGACCGTAGCGGTCTCGCGGTTCCAGACTGCAGCGCCTAGAACCGCACGGCCACTTCGGCCGGCTATAACTTACGACTCGGTCATTTGCCTCAAACTGATACATTTATCCCTTCAACCATCCCTGTAAGTTTGTAATATCATCACGGAATTATACTGTATATCTACATCTACGTAATTTGTCAGTGTGCACTGCGTAACAGTAACATGCTCGAATAATTCGGTAACTATACAGTGCCAGACCCATGTTGACATAGCCTCTTTTTCTTCTTGTTATATTGGGAATCCATTTCCCAAGTTTTGCCGTCGAGTTTTGAAACAACCTGTACACGACAGTCAGAAAAGTAAATATCATATGCCGGTCGGGGTGGCCGAGCGGTTCTAGGCGCTTCAGTCTGGAACCGCGCGACCGCTACGGTCGTAGGTTCGAATCCTGCCTCGGGCATGGATGTGTGTGACTTCCTTAGGTTAGTTAGGTTTAAGTAGTTCTAAGTTCTAGGGGACTGATGACCTCAGATGTTAAGTCCCATAGTGCTCAGAGCCATTTGAACCATTTGAATATCATTTGTGGCTAACGTCGCCAAACTATTACAGCAGCGGTGTGATTGCATCTGAAGAGTATCTAGTTCTTGCGAAGCACTCACGATCTGCGTTTGGAAACATTATACAAAAGGTCTAGAAACTGGAAGCGTGAAGAAAGAATAACGGCAAGGAAAGAGAACAGAAACTGATCAAAGAAATAAAGCTAACAAATGGTTCAAATGGCTCTGAGCACTATGGGACTCAACTCCTGAGGTCATTAGTCCCCTAGAACTTAGAACTAGTTAAACCTAACTAACCTAAGGACATCACAAACATCCATGCCCGAGGCAGGATTCGAACCTGCGACCGTAGCGGTCTTGCGGTTCCAGACTGCAGCGCCTTTAACCGCACGGCCACTTCGGCCGGCTGAAGCTAACATTTTAGTAGCATTAATACAGTGCAAATGTCACTAAGAAGCATCTCGGAAGTACTAGAGGGAGCAACTAAACGAATATTTTGACAACACTACATTCCATCGCATTCCATCGTCTTCATATTTCTACAGCTTCATGGTAATGACTTCCCAAATTGGTTGCAGTTCTCTGAATGTTATCTATGAGAACTGGTAAGTGGTGCGGCATACCTATGAAAAATTTTGTTTAAGGAAGCAAAACGTTCACAAACCGTGAGCAAGTCAGTCTCCCCAATGTGCACTAATAGTCAGTTGTAAATCCACGCTGAGTCAAAGAAGTGAATGGAAAAAACGCTCTAAGTCTATCAGTTTTGGTACGTGTTTTTCAAGACACGTGTCATTGGTTTCTGTTTTATAATATAATATAATATAAATACACTCAAGTATCTCGAGTTCCTGAGATCTGCTGCTGCCTTAGTTATCGGGAGACATCCCACTGGACATAAGGCAATTAGTGTGGTACCATAATGATTGATATCCCACCCATTCCGCATATGTAATGACAAGACACTCTTCACAGAACATTTGGAGAGCATTGGAGCGATCGTTCAGGAAATGGAAAATGGTCTCACACTCAACAAACTTAACAGTCCTATAAATCCATCTGTCGAGAAAAATTAAAAGAAGAAGGCTGTTACGAAACACCGACGACACCCGAAGGCATAAAACGCCGCAAAACACAGGCCTGTGCTGCCGTTAACTCCAGACGAAATTCAACGTGCAGCATTGTTTCTCCAGAATCACTTTACAGCGTGTAGCAATGCTCAACCTCAACATTTAGAGCAACTGGTATGACAGTTATGATAATAAACACACGAGCACTACCTGAGTTATGTGTTTGCTTTCATTTGGTATAACGGGGCAGAAGTTTGTGGAACGTCTTCTTGTGACGGCGAGACAGTGGACTGCGTCGCTATTTTTACGATAGTATTTGGCCGAGTCCTTTACATGCTATGTCGTTGAAGTTCTCTTAGAAGCTTCTTTTAAATGCAACAGAAAAGGTATGCAGTTCCATTAGGAACAAATGAAGTCGGTGTCGTAATTCGGAGACTATAAACGATAAAAATTACTTCCGAACATCAGGAAATTTACCACATTGTCGGCTGTAACTTGGCGAAATCCGTACCTAAATATGTGAACTTATTCTGAATATATTTGAGGTGGCCTGTATTAGCTACCTCACTCTCTGTTTATAACAGTGGTATAATGTTAAGTAAAATGAATCGCACTAGAATAATTTGGGAAGACTCTATAGAATGAGTATGTAAAATTCTATTTTAAAATAATTTTTTCCGTAATGGGAAACAAAGTGTCTCTTTTCGCTGAAAATGGGTACCGCATTAAAGACGCGATGACGAGTATTTGTTTTGTATCGATTTCTGCTACAGTTTGCAAAAACTGAATTGTCAGTATATACATAAACACGAGAGAAAATGCATCTGACGACCCTGAGGTGGGACACACTGTATCTCTGGTCGCTACGTTTGTGGAACTAAAATGAGGGGAAAGCCATCTGCCGTAACTGGAATTTGGATTCCTAGAGTCAGGTGCAATTGTTTGACATGTCTCTGCAAAGATGGCGTCACGGTAAAAATACCCTTTCTCGTACATGAGAGGAAAAATGTGATAACGATAGGAAAACTGAAAAGCATTTCGCGAAGATATAAAATTCCTACCAAAGCCAAAAGAGGTCTTTATACGACTATGTGGGAGCACTACTTGTAATATCTGAAAATGTGGGTTCCCACGCATGGCGTGGGGCGGTGGATGAACCCTTCCGAGACAAATAAATTGAAATTATAATTTTTCTTGATCCAACGTGTATCTTCGAGATATTTGAATGTCTTCATTAAAATGAATAAATGGTCACCATTATATATATATATATATATATATATATATATATATATATATATATATAAAATTGAGGGTAATTCAGCTACCGCCACCGATCCGTTTTATGCAACCCGCACCACATCTATATCAGTAACGGTATCCAGGCAGGCGATATAACTTCCCTCTCAGAGCTCAGAGCTTTGGGCGACTGTCAACAAAGAATCATACTGTAAAAAATAAAAGTGAGGACTGACCATTAGTTAGACGGTATTTTTGGACCAAGATATACCTTACGCCTGCCATATTTATCCAAGGGTCTCCAGTCTTTCTTTGTGTAACTAGCGGTGTAGTCATAGAGGTTTTGAATGTATCAGCAAGTTTATTACGTTGACAGTACTGAATCCTTCGTAATCGGTTCATAAACGATGCCTTATAATGTGTGTTTCACCAACAAAATTAACAGGGGATATAAAAATGGGAAGTGTGGAAATAACAGCTTTCCGGTTTATAACCCAATGAAAAGATTAATATGCAGGGTGATTTAGCTGCTCCTACGGCTGTCATTTTACGCTATCCCACATGACAGATCAATATTGTTGGCCAGTTGGCTCCGAAGATGTGAAGTACATTGTCAAAACGTAGCAGAATAACTGGTTAAATATACAAAGACATCTTAAAACTATTGCACAAATTTCGTTTATGAAACTACTTTAGCACATTAACACGGTCAGTCATATATTTGTCTTCTCAATGGGTTTATACTGGAAAGTTGTTATTTTAACTCTTTCCATTTTGATATCTCTTGTTAATTTCGTTGTTTCCGATGGTGAAACACACTTTATAAGTTAACGTTTGTGAACCATTGACCGAAAATGTGACAACGATAGGAAAACTGACTAGCATTTCGCGAAGATATAAAAATCCTACTAAAGCCAAAAGAGGTCTTTAAACGTCTAGGTGGGAGCACTAGTTGTAATATGTGAGCTCGAGTATCAAGAGTGCTAGACTACACTGTGTTTAAAAATGTGCAGACATCCTCTTTATGTACACAAGACAACGCGACGGCGTACACTGCGTGGCACGCAGCTATAAATGATCTGTCTACTGTCAGAGAATGGCGAGCTTCAGTACATAGTACATCCAGCATAAAAAAGGTTACAGGGACAGAGACATCCGAAACCTGTATGACAGCACCGTTAATTACATAAAGAAATATCGGAGACACTTGGATAAGTATTGCAGAAGTGAAGTATAGCTTTGTCTAAAAGTACCGCCTAACTGAGGGAACTCTGACGACACAGTGGTATGTCACGGCCATCCTGGATTCTCATTTGCTACCTCCCATGCGATAGTATCGTGGTGCCATTTTTCAACAAGACAATGCTCTTCCATATATGGCACGTATCTTTATGAACTGTCTGTGCGATGTTGAGGTATACGTGGCGAAATAATTCCCCAGGTCTCTCCGCGATAGAACATGATCATGATGTTGATGTTTGGATTGTGGGGCGCTCAACGGCGCGGTTATCAGCACCCGTGCAAATTCCCAAGCTCTGCTCAGTCCAATCTCGCCACTTGCATGAATGATGATGAAATGATGAGGACAACACGAACACCCAGTCACCACGAGGCAGGTGAAAAACCCTGACCCCGCCGGGAATCGAACCCGGGACCTCGTGATCCGGAAGCGAAAATGCGACCGCGAGATCACGAGCTGCCGACGTTAGAACATGTGTGGGACCAGCTCATACATCAGCTCTCTCAGACATCAGCTCTCTCAGACATCAGCACTGTCCCAATGCCAGTATCAAAGACATCAAGGACCAGATACAACAGTTGTGGGCCATCTTGCCTGAGGAGAGGATTCAGTCACTGAATTAACATCACCATCCCTTACGAGTACTTCTTTTCTTTTGGCTGGCAGTGTATTTTATAGGAGATTTAAACCGATATTTTATGTGTACCGAATACTTTAAGTAGAAACAACAATAATCTAGTGGTGGTCTTTCCTCTTACGCTTCTCAGTTGTCATTATTTTGCTCATGACCGACTGAACCATTGCTATCCAAGAGTGTTGTAAATATGCAAAATATTGTGCCCTTATGTCAAGATAAATTAAAAATATTTTATGTAGATCGTGTTGGACAGCTTCTATGAACGTTAAGAACTGCATTACACAATAAGCTATCGATTTTGCTGAATGACAAAAATCACAAGGACAGCTGTGTATTGTATAATGCAGTTCCTAACACAAATTAAAAAGAATAAAATGTCTTAGTGTTATACAGAAAACTTCCATACCTCCACAAAAGAGTGCGGAATGCATCAAGCTGTAAGAGGGGAAGTCAAAAAGTAAAGAGAATTCCGCAGTTTCTCGCCTTAGGGCTAGGTAACACTGCTAGTATCCAGGGCTGAAGTATGGTCGTCCGCAACAATTCTACACAACGTGTCATTCTTATTCCTGCGTTAGTCACTGTATTAAAGCAGACCGTAAAACATGGATGCCCCATTGTCGATCTGCACCAAGGAGTAAATGAGGACAGGGATTCGCTTTTGTTTGCAGAAGGAGCTAAACCTGCAGAAATTATTCGTAGAATGCAAGCGCAGTATGATGACAGCTGTTTGTCGCGAAGCAAGATCTCCCAACGGACAGGTCACTTAAAATGGAGGAAGAACTTCTCTATGTGTCGAGGAAAGATCGGACAGGCCATCGACATCAACAACTGAGGACAATTTGGAAGTCGTCGAAGGTATGATGATGGAAAACAGACGAATCACAGTGGACGAAACCGCTAATACTTTACATATCAGTCATGGTTCAGCGTATTCCATCTTACACGACAGGCAAGAATTATCAGTGCAGCATAAGGCGCAAAGTATGGGCATTTCTCGTAAACATTTGTACCGTTATTATCGCGAGGGACATGGATTTTAACAGCAAATCGTTACTGTAGACGAAACATTTGTGCATCATCACGAACCGGAAATTAAGGCTGCGAGCATGGTTTGGAAACGCCCATCATCACCAGAAGTTAAGGAATTTCAAAGTCAACCATCAGCTGATGAGAATATGCTAACACTATTCTGGGGCATGGAAGGTGTGGTAGTCGTTCATTTCCTCCCAAGAGGCGAAACTGTGAACAGCGAGAACTCAAAATGGTTCAAATGGCTCTGAGCACTATGGGACTCAACTGCTGAGGTCATTAGTCCCCTAGAACTTAGAACTAGTTAAACCTAACTAACCTAAGGACATCACAAACATCCATGCCCGAGGCAGGATTCGAACCTGCGACCGTAGCGGTCTTGCGGTTCCAGACTGCAGCGCCTTTAACCGCACGGCCACTTCGGCCGGCGCCAGCGAGAACTATTGGGATCTGTTGCGAACTAAACTCAATCTTGCAATCAGACTCAAACCTCGCGGAAAACCGCGAAAAGGTGTCACCCTGCAGCAAGATAACGCTCTGCCACACTCTGTCAAACGGACGGCCGAAACAATAGAGGAGTTGGGCTTCGAAGTGCTGGAACACCCGTCATGCAGTCCAGACTTTGAGTCAAGCGATTTCCACACTTTTGGACCATTGATGGAAACGCTCAAGAAGATTTGAAACCTACGCAGAAGTCACTCATGAGGAGCAAAATTGGTTACAGGTGCAACCCAAAAACTTTTTTTTCGACGGAATCAAAAACTTGTGGAACATTCGAAAAAGTGCGTTGAAATGCAGGGACGTTATGTAGAAAAATAACGCATGTTTCAGTTTTCTATCATTAGAATAGATATTCCTTTTCTCAAAAGTCCCTTTACTTTTTGACTTCCCCTCATGTAAAGAAGGCGTTATGTACTAAGAATTGGTTCCCAGAAAGGTAAAAGTGACTAATAGTGTTTACTGCCAACAGCGCGGACTTTACAGAAAATAATATACGCCTGCCCGACATTAAAATGGAACTAGCAACGTTCAAGCAATTTGGTTGGCTGGTGATTCCACACACCCTCATGTTTGTCCGTTTCCCCTCATGTAGCAATCCAACAATTCATTCCTCTTTTCGAAGAAAATCGTGTTCTTAACAGGCAATTGGGTTAACTGAGCTGTAAGAAAAAACTTTTGTCGATAAAACTTCCACTATTTTGCCTAAGGCGTTCCGACACTCATCGCCGTTCGTTCTAAACGTGTTATTCACGTAATAGCTTGTAGAAACTTCACTAACTACCACAAATGCATATTTTTCTTCGAGAAAGTTTTTCCACTACCCATTTACACTGAAAACGTAATTTGCATCCATTGTGCATATTGAATAATTGCTATATTTCTGTATTAATTTTTATAGCATGCAAGTGGGTTGGGTACGTGCTAGCCAGTCCAGCAACTGGTTTCTGTTCAGATACTGATGAAATACTAACAGGAATGTCATTACGTTGATATAAGAACTAACTTAATGGAAACTGTATCTATAGCGTAAAATTTTATCATAAGCATCAGGATTCATGTCCCATCGACCAACAATAATGATCCGAGCCAAAACCAGGAAAACAGTAGAGACCACCATCAGTTTTCATTGCCGTCATAGAAAACCTAAACATACCTGTTAAAGCCATACGTATGTTTCAGATCATGTACTGTGTGACTCATCACGCTATAGAGCTCTCCTTTACTGCTCCGTATGCCAATGACGGTGTTCTGTGCATCACTTTAAATATATAGTCCATTCGTTGCTGTGGCTGCGTAATTGAATGATCACCAATACTTAGTCATATTGCCTCTCAACAAAATGTTGTTTACTGGATTAAGTTTCTGATCAATAACGGAAGTGCCCTGGATAGCTCAAAGTAATAGCTGACCATTAGTTTATTCGTGCACTTTAGAATTAGATGTTGTTCCTATCGTAAAACGTCCTAGGCTTACCTCTTATTTGACTGGCTTTAGAGTTTTCATAACAAATCCGCTTGACAATTACATCACCTAAACCAAATGTGTAACTACAGTGAAATATCTCCAGCACAACACTCGAATTTGTGCGACCCTGTAATCGTGTCGCACTAGAACAGAACCACTTCTCCGTTGGTCGGTTCTGTCACAAACCATATCTACGAGAATTAAATTTTTTGGTTGCAATTATAAATTCAGGGATGCATAAAATGGAGGGCGTTCAGTGCGTTGGATGGCGGTACTGGCTCACGAAGTGCACATTCAGCAGGACTACACCACTTTATTATATCAAGAAATACAGCAACCATTCACTTTACGTATTTCAATATATTGTCTTCAAATTTTGGTATGAATAAAAATACATAAAAATGGCTGATTACTGTATTTCTTAAAGTAATATAATCCACAGCCACAGAGCCTAACATCCAGTAAAATGGATAAATCAATGTGTACATTACTCTATGTGCAAAAAAATACGATCTGAGAAAAAATGAACATTGTACTGCTGTGGGTGAGAAATGAAAGAATGAAATGGCGAGAAGTCTTACCTGGCCGGGCGGAGACGAGCAGCGGCGGAAGGGTGCAAGCGCGACCGGCTTCTTCGACTGTCACCTCTCGACTGGCTAGCGCGCTGTGAGTCAGGAGCAGCTGTGTTGCCGATTTGCTTCAACACTCCCACGCAACACACTCTGCACCCCGCCTAGCGCAACGCTCGCCTGACTTGGGGTTTATGCCCAACGCTGAAATACCTTTGTATCTGTAAGTATTCAGTTGATAAAATACCTGCGAAAATAATAAATAACAGACTCAAAGGCAGATAATAATTTATACAGCGATTGCAATTGACGTCCAGCGAGGTGAGTGGTGGGGGCCAGCCACCAGCCAATCGCAGCTGCTTCTCGAGAGCTACGCGCTCGCTGTGTTTTCTGATTGGTCGCTACACGTAGAGCTTTGACAAGCGTGCCTGGCTGCTACCTACGCGCCGCGCCGCCGCCCCCCCCCCCCCCCCCCCTTTTTTCTGTTTTCTCACCACCGTCCTCACCAGACGCTGCAAATTGTCAACTACAAATATCAAAGGTATTTGATTCGAGCTGTGGCCTCAAACAGTTATTGGATAAAAGGGAGAAACTAACCTATGAACGTACATTACCTTTGTTGCCTATGAAAATGTTATTGATAACCTAAATCGGGAGCAGCTATTAGGGCGTAATGGACAATACAACGGGATAGGCAACCTACACTCAAATAAGTGTAAATGACCTTGTAATTAAGTGGTGACGTAATCTCGTAATGTTAAACAAAATGAACGTGTTTTAGTCAAGAGTGATTAATTCCACGTGTAGGATCGTGGGCTGAAAATGAATGAAATTAAATATACTGTTCACCTCAAAACCAATAAATCTGTACTCATATAATCGCCCTGTACCTTTAGTCAAGCATACAAAAAGCAGGATTAAGAACGGTAAATGAAAGTCATTGTCTGACATTAAATACAGCTCCTACAAGTATACAGAATCACTATTGTTGAATAATAAGTGTGCATGCACCCAGAAATGTATTCTGTCATTTGAAATACACTGACGTGACTAGTCCATCAAACTTAAGTGATTTAAACAAACCAACCCCAAATACCTGTACACCAACTGTCAGATTTAAATGCACTCACAACAAAGTACATTGGTGATAGGCTGGTGTGCACTCCGTATAATGGCGGTTTCAAAATCGGTCTACATCAAAACTGAAATTGTTTATTATGAGAGAAATCAGAATCTGCAAAACATGTCAAATGCACTGAAAGAATGGCAGGATGTGCGTCTACAGAAAAATTGTACCTAGGATGCTGAACAAATACTAAATTTACATGTCGGTAGAGTTGTGGAAAATCGCTACAATACTGGCGATATTATATTCGCAGATGATCAATTTAGTCTACAGGAAGATGAAGACGAACTTCAAAGATCATTTTATGCGTTAAATTTCATTAGCAGAAATTAAAATCTGCAGATATCTAGGAAGATAACAAAAGTTAAGGGAAAGCAAGGAAATATTCTATCAGAACGAAAATAATTAAACACGTTCAACCTACAGAACAAGTTTCCAGCTTTACTAAACAAGATTGTGAACTATCTTCTAATGACGGCGAAGAAGTGAAAGACTTCAGTATACGTACAGAACAAATCGACCAACGCTGAAAGGTAAAGTAGAAGAAGAGATTCAGACTAAGTTTGACAGCACTATGACTGTACTGACTCTGCTGTGCGGAAATGAAAAGTGGGTAAATAAAATAAGTAAGAAACATGAAATGCTGGTATCTGAAAAGAGACTTCTGAGAGCACTAAATGGTAATTCCCCAAGGTATAGAAAACGGAATGAAGAAATTGAAAGGCAGTTAAAAATATTTTCTTCGAATATGTCACTCAGAATGGCGTAAACTGGAAATACGACGTATAAAAGATAGGCAGCAATGGATTCCCTAAACTTGCACTGAATAACATCCTTATGGAAGAAAAAACGTTGATCGTCCCATGGAAAGATGTTCCAAAATCTGAGACTGGAAAAGACTACAAGCCTACCCACGGAGTAAGTAAGTAAGTATTCAGCTATATTAAGACACAGTAACATGAATGTTGAGTTTCCAGTTACTGATAATCACATTGAAACAGTTAACAAATCTTCAAATATTACAGTTTCAACCCTAATATGAGTTACATTACACTAACAATGTCTCGTCCATACTACCGCTTCTTAATGCAGGATATTCATTTTCTCGAGAACCTCAATTCTTCAAGCTTCTGCTGTGCTTTCTTAGGTTATTTCAAAACTAATGGTCGAGTCCATCACTGGTATAAATAATAATAAGTTTATTGCAGCCAAATAGCCGTACTACTTCAAAGTACAATGATAATAATACACGAAATTAGAAATTTTACATATTGTTATTTGCATAGTCACTTTTTGACCGCTTCCTTTTGGCACAGAGTTCTATATGGTAGCGTTTGCATATTTGATGACACAGTTTACACTCACACATTGCGTTTGGTTCGTGATATGACGTGTTGTTGCAAATATGGTGGTGGAAACCATGCACTGGAATTCTGGTGATCACGTGTCTCATTTCGAAGTTTTCCTTTGTCCATGTTCGGCCAATCATAGCGCCTGTGCTGTAAAATTCTGGCGCTACGTCTTCTCCTTTTTCCTTCGATGTTTTAAGTAGACTTTCCAAAGCACTGGTATTGGATAGCATCAGGTTTGTCCGTAGGTCTTAAATGAGGAAGGGTTCCTTCGCCAGCAGGTATACGAGTTTGGATCGTGTTGTCTTGGACACTCCTATTGCTTTCTTTATATAGGTCACCTTCACTCTTTCTAATGTTTTTCACTATAAGATGTGGTCCGATAATTTCATTGCCGTACGTCAGTATTGGGAAGATTTTGGCTCTGAATAGTGCCACTGCTGTCTCTAGGTTAAGGGATCTGATGTATTGCATTTCATGGATTGCCATTATTGCATGCATTGCTTTCTCCGTTACATGTTTTGTGAAACATTTTGCAGTTGTTTGTGTTAGGGCGTAAAGTCAGCGCCAGAACGTCAGTCGGGAACGATTAAGAAGAGAAAGCTGTGAGAAGAGGTTAGCCAATCGTAGGCTGACCGACCACCCTTCAGGACGACAAAGCGGCAGCAGCGGCCCCTATGTGGAAAGGACATAAGCGCCGCGCCCGAGTGGTGACGGCCACTGCGATAGCAGCGTCAACGTTAGCCACTTCGTTAGGACTTTCTACGTAGCACTGACTTGCTGTTGTCTATTCTGAAGCAGAATGATGATTTTGTATGTCGTCCTTTACTTGCGACACATAATCAAAGTTAAGTATCTCTGAACTCGTCTTATTGTAATAAAACTCATTAATACGAGTTGTTTGATTGTTTGTCTAGCGAACTGAGCATGCAGGATGCCTAGACACAACAGTTTGTACTGTGACCCCAGGTACTTGAAGTCTGGGCCATTTCCAGTTTTATCTCCCGAATGAAGATCTTAGCTGATGCAGGTGCTCTTCCTCCATTTCGGAGTACCATTATTTCTGTTTTCGCCACGTTTATTTCGAAGCCGTGTCCGACCCACCAATCTTCCATATCGTTTATCGCTTCTTGTAACTTTTCAATGCCCTTTGCACCTATTACAATATCGTCTGTATATGCATATGAGATTACACCCTCACTTTGGGATATTCTTACAATTTCTCGCGCTGCAAGGATAAATAACAGAGTGTTATGTGAAGTACTAAATCCTAAAATATTCTTCGCTATAAATTTAACACTGTCGTTAATATTTTTCTATCTATTCAATGAGTATTCAGTGAGTTATTTGTAACACTTCTCTTTAGTAGCAAATATATTTTTTCTATAATGCTGAGAGTAAGTATAATTCTTAAGGAAGTAATCATACATTGGATGAACTATCAAAAAGAACAAATATCGCAATGATTAATTTCTGAAGGAGGAACAGCATACGTTACCTAAATGTTTCTAGGAGTTTCATTCGTTACAATCTTCCAATATAGCCTTCGTGTCGGTTTCTATAGTACATAAGAATATCACAAAGTTATTAAACATATAATGTTTTTGATGATTCTTAGTTAAACTTTCAGTATTCATTTCTACGAGTATCAATAAGCTTCTAAGCGTGAATAAAGTAAGAAGTGACATAAACAGATGTTGATTGATATTCATACGCGGTACAACGCACGTCTCTCGAGATGTAGGCGAAAAACTGCTTCTCTGTACACTTAAACACACAGTTCGTGATAATACGTCATTAAGTAACAAGCTGCATTTATTCCACGAATTAACTGTTTCTAATTCAACACAAATATTTGTCTAGTTATAAATATAAAGTTAGATGACGACTTTACACGCCAAATTAAGGTTGGATAGAAATTGAAGGGCTTTCGATAGTTATTCCCAGTTTCTTGAGTCAGGAAAAGCATGTGACTATAGTGATGAAAGTTAATAGCTTCTTTAATATCAGAAGGTTTATTTTCGTTTTTGACAGTTTAACGTGAGGGAAAACTAGAACATTTTTGTTTTTTGGATAGGACATTGCACATAATTTAATGTAAACGGAAACAAGCAAATCAATTACAAATATTGTCAACCGTATCGGCAAAATTTTAATCGACTATTGAAAGAAATACATACAAAAACTGGGAGTTCTGGAATAACTGCAGTGTCATGTGTCACTTAATTTTTGTCACAGGAGTAAAAAATTTCTGCAAGCATTTGGTGCAGTTATCTACTTACTAACTGTACAAGAACGAACGTCTACTTTAGAACAACGCGAACGCCGTGTCTGGTGATTTCAGACAACAGAATCATATAGTAGGTCAGAGTTTATTAGAAAATATACTCATAACTTTCTTAGTGAACAGCAGTGCTTTAATGTGACCGTGTGGTCGATTAAACAGCTATTTTTCAAAAGATGCTATTGAATAATTACAAGAAAACATTCTACTCAAACCAACATTTGTTCTGGAAAGCGTTACTGTCGCTTCCTGTGTTGCTGCAAGAAAGAAAGAAAGCAAGAAAAAAGGTTACGGTTTATCAAGCAGTAAACTACTGTGGTTATTGAAGAAGGAGTACTGGTACGATTGTGCAGCAACGTATGAAGAATTCCGGTTACGGCTTTGCTGGATCAACCATCTCGACATTCTCCTGAAGTGATTTATAGAAAGCACGTGGTATTTAAACCAAACTGACTAAAAAGAAATTGCAGTGTTATTCTTTCCGAGGAAGGGCCCAGTACCTTAACCGCTTCGATCGTCGCATGATGTTCTCTTCACTGCTGTAAACATGACGAAAGCTGTTTGACGCCTTACATACTGACAGTTTCCTTGTATCTACTGTTCAATGAGAAGGAGATTTTTTTCTGCTTACCACCTTAAACTTTAATCAGAGTTTGATCTGGAAGCTATCGCTAACGACGGTCAGCCACATTCTATAAGTGCAGACTGTGTAATGTCCTAGGATCTGAGACACACGAGCCGGCCGGAGTGGCCGTGCGGTTCTAGGCGCTACAGTCTGGAACCGCGTGACCGCGACGATCGCAGGTTCGAATCCTGACTCGGGCATAGATGTGTGTGATGTCCTTAGGTTAGTTAGGTTTCAGTAGTTCTAAGTTCTAGGGGACTGATGACCACAGCAGTTAAGTCCCATAGTGCTCAGAGCCATTTCAACCATTTTTTGAGCCACACGTTCTTCAGGAATACTTCAATGACGAACAATCTTCTGGAATGTATATTGCATATTAAGAACATCCGTGTTGGAGCCCAAATGATTTCTCTGGCGCAGGAGTAGGCTACCTGCAATAGCCAGACTTGTGTCGTCCATGCTCACATTATGCAATTTATTTGCATTAACAATGTACATGCTTAAAGTTACTTTGATATCTACAGACGTTCTGCTAAACCAATCACAGTCAAATTACCAAGGAAGCACAGAGCTCCGGAAGAATAACTATAGCTTCGGAATTAAAATATGTTAACGAGATTTAGCTTCCTGTAACTGCGTAAAAAAAAAAAAAAAAAAAAAAAACCCTATATTTCACGTCTTCTAACTAGTAAACTGTGATGTAGTTTCTTCTTGAAGATGTTGAATGGAACTCAATTTGCGATATACAAGCGTGTTATATGGTTCAAACAGTAAACAGTGCGACGCAGATACCAAATACAAGTTGGTATTCGATGAAACCCGTCATATATTTATCACCGTTCCGGAAATGTAAGAACAGCACATTTCTCTTGACAGAAACACTGACAGTGGTATGTGGCACAAACAATACACGCAGCCGAAGCGAGAGATTGCGATCGTCAGTGAAGAGGTAGCGTGTTATGCAGCGCCGTCCCAAGTCGTGAGTTACGGCCAATAAACGGCCCAGCGCTGGCTATACAAAACAGTCCTCACTTCCCTCTCGTTGTCCGAACTTTACACTCGATTAGCAGTAGCACCTGCATTGAGTTCTGTAATTCCATGGTGACTCATAAGTTCAGGTCTGACTATACTGTTATTCAAAGTTTTCGTATCTCGTGGAATTCTATTTATTCACTGAACTTCAGATGCATTAAAATACTAGCTTCATTCAAAATTGTTGCGCGTCGGTGTTTCGACATCGGAAACCTATGGTCAACAACAATTCTACTGCTGTTACTTGATTTTCCTTGTTGATATATTCGATTAAACATAAAGCATATTTCTGTATTTTCACTTAAGTAGCACTTCAACAATCACCGAAGTGAGATCACCGAAGGTAAGTACTGTCGGGCGTGGTTGGCATATGGATGGGAGACCATTCGTGCCGCAATGTGCTGTTACCTGTCGGCGTTCACTCAGTGTCTTCATGCCATCTGACGACTTAGTAGCGCCTCCAGCTCACGAGAAATGACAACGACTGGGAGAGCGGTGCGCTGAGCCGAGGCCCGTCCATATTCGTATCCAATAGCGCCAGTTATTGAGGCCTGTTACGACTGAATTTACAGAGCTAGCATTTCTTTTTCTTTCACAATTAAGCAAACGCACACGAAACACCTTCGGAGTGATTTAAACGGAAAACAGTCATAGCTGCACATTGACTTAGTCTTCTAAATAACGTCGAGGAGAATCATCTATGCGAAGTATGTGAAACTAATTAAAACAAGTGTTTATGCTCTTCAGCTGATTGCTGATTTTTTAAACCGCTACTTTCTGTAGGAAGGACAATCTCTTCATGAAATCTGATCTATTTCAGGTTATCGTAGAATTCAGGTCCACCAAATAAATTTGCACACCCAGTTATAATTGTGCGTATTTCTGCCTAACAGCGGTGGGTTATTTTGCATTTCGGTAATTATTAAACAGTTTTTTGCCTTTTATTTCGCTTACGTAGTTTACCTATTGTGGTGATTACGGATTTATTTTCTTTTTTTGCAACCACTGAAGTGTTTTCTTTGTTGTTAACAATACGCAAGCAACTACGCACGCTGAAAAGTAGTGCCTCCGAATTTTTTATGAGAAAACTCTTAAAGCCTTCGAAATAAAACAAACGTTGTTAACATTTTATATCTTTATTCTTCATGTCGACATATTTATTTGTCAATATAGTCACTTCGATGACGAACACTTTTCTCCCAACGAGAGACCAGTTTGTCGATACCATTACTATACTACGTTTGACTTCGTTGACGGAGACACAACCTCACCTCTGCTTGCACCGCCTCATCACTATCAAAATGAAGTCCTCGAAGGCGTTCTTTAAGTTTTGGAAACAGATGAAACTTGTATGGGACGAAATCAGGACTGTATGGGAATTCCAACCTCGGTTACAGCACGCTGTTTCTCTAGCACCGACATAGTTGTTACACGCCGCCATGTTATACACTGTAATTCAGACCCCTCTCGCGGCAGAGGGCTGCAAATATGTAGATACGAAGAATAAATAAGTAGAATAATTAAAAACATTTGCTTTATTTCAAAAGGTATAACAGTTTTCATATAAAAATCTGAGGCATTACTTTTCAGCACGCCCTCCTATCTTCGTGTGGAGGGGAGGCGCTTGTAACGATTCTGCTACATTTTTACGTTATATTTTTTCATCAGAGTTATCTAATATGGCACAATACTGTTGAATGGAATAAAGATGGGTGCCTTCTTTTACGAAACAAACAAGGACATGCGAGGGCTATTTTTTTTCAACCTCCGATAGTTCGCGAAATTAAAACCACTGTGTAAATTCGGTGTGTCGCGCAGTGTGTCTCTAGCATGCTCCTCTATCACGTCACGTCACGCTTTTTAGTCCTGAGAGCACAGTGAGCACGCCAAGCTACGTATAAAATAGTGTCTCCCACCAAGTGTAGAATCCTGGTGAGGGATTGCGCCTGATTTCATGCAGCCTACAGAATGTAACTGTCATTCGTTTCCTTCTTCATGGTAACTCTCGGCCGCACACTGCAGGTGCAACAAAGACGGTCCTCATGCAGCGTTTCCAACTGGAAGTGTTTGATCACCCACCATACAGGTCAGACTTAGCTCCCTCTGATTTTCACTTGAACCGTTGTATACGAGGACAGCATTTTGCCACAGACAGCGAGCTGTAGACCATCGGAGGGAATTGGCGGAAGTCACAGGCGGCTGCCTCCTATGACAAAGGTATTGGAAAGTTAGGAACACATTGCGACAGATGGCTAAGTCGGAGGGGCGACTGTGTAGAGAAGTAGCTGGAAGGTGTAGGTAAATGTTTCAAATAAAACGTTTTTGATTTTCGCCGTGGTTTCCATTACGGGACTGATTGGAGGCTGGAACAAAGTAGCCCTCGTAGAATGGCGATCGTCACTAAAATCAGGACAGAAGTCTGTCAGCGGTAGAAAACAAGGGAGGAAAATTTAAACAGATACATTTTTTGTTATTATATAAACTTTTATATCGTCGTTTTTATTATCAACTAAGATGGCAACATTTTATTTTAGCCAAAGAAAGTATACACAAAATTTTTGTACCATTCTGAACCACCAAATGATCTAAGGTATTGACGTAAAGATGTATGTTGAAAGACGATCAATTGAAGCGTATCTTGGTGGGACCAACGTGTGGTGGAAGAGACGCAAAACAGACTCGGGCAGATAGCTGCCAGACGCAAAGGCAGTGTGTGCAGGTGAAACAAGGTATGGACGTTGCAGCAAGCAGGGATTCTTCAGAGAAGGAGAAGGCGAAATTCGTCTACACCTGACGCTGCCATCGCTGACGACCCTTCCGCTACCATTTTGGAGACTTTACATAAAATTACGGGCTAATTCAGGTACACAGTTTAGATGATTGCTAGTCTCGAAAGTAAAGCTGGATGCTATTTTGCTGCGCAAAATAAAGGCCTGGAACCATCTTGTGAAACGACACCTGTGACTTCAAGGACTTGCTAGGAGAACATTTTACTAACTGAACTTAAAAAACTATATAGATGGTTCAGAATTGCTTGTACATAAACTACCCTGTTTGCTGGGACTACATCATTCGTCAAAGACATTAAAATCAGTGATATTTTGTCTATCTAAGTTATTGTAAACTACTGACTCTTCACATCATAAACTTTCTTCCGGGAAATTTAGCGGAGAATGTTAACAGACCAACTATGGAGCTAGCTTGCATTATCTCGTCGAGCTCAGCACTTCGAAGACATCGCAGTTAAGTGAGCTTTTCGACAATCTCAAACTGTGACCAGCATAATTGCAAACAATATACTTAACTCCCTCAAGTACCTTTCACTTGACTAATTCTCTCACTGTTGTGGCTTGCTGCTTGAACAGTAATTACTAATTTCTTTCAGTAATGTTTCAAAAGCAAAATTAATAAGAAACTTTTATTTTTCACCTCATTCGTGTAGTCTATACAGATTGAGTCAGGAGGAGTGGTGTATGCTTTGAGGAGTGACAGTATTACTGATTTTGAACAAAAAAATTCGCATGGTCGAATGCTCCATTCCGAATTATTTCCGAGATAGAACGCATTTCATGACAATTATGCACAAAAGTATCCGAAGGATACGAACTGCGTTTCGTTGATTTGTATGCAGCTCAGATAACGTAGCTATCTTGCAGGTCCTCTGCCCTCTTTTCGGCGCAGTCGTTTGACTATACAAAATGGTACTTCAAGAGACCACGACAGATAACTACTAGGTATGGATATCAATCCAGATTCAAATTAGTATCACGATAAAGCCGATATCACAAAATACGTTGCTACTGCCTAATGGAGCGTAAATATTGCTTATAAGCGTGCGGTTGACGGTGACAGCGATTCCTCTGTTGTTTGATAGTTTTTCAACGTCTGTTGCGATAACTCCTTCTTTTAGTACAAAGGTTGTCCCTAAATCCGTTCCATTGCCCGGATCGGTGATGACAGTATATCCAGTTATTCGTTCCAGCTCAATGGCAGCTACTTCTTGTAGTAACATAATGTCTATATCTGTAGCATACAAGAAGTCTTGTAGGTTGCGAAGATGCAGATAAGATTGGATCTCATACTCGTATATATTTAAAGTAGCTATTTTATAGGCTTGACGCTGGAGCATTTTGTAAGGTACATGTTGGGGGGGGGGGGGAGGGTTTACTGTTCCTTACTTGGATGACAAGCCTTGGAATTCCCACATTACAAAGTCGGTGCGTCCTTGGAACTTCCTCTTGTCGTCGTGTGCTGCTTCGTTTGGAGTGACAACGGTTCTTCCACAGTTTTCAGGATTGTAGCCATGTCGATATTCATATCCTTTCTTCCGCCCAATTGCTTGTTTGTGTGGCCTGGTACGGAGTGTGCCTCTTTTTGTCCAGTTCATGATGATCCAACACTGGATGTTGAGACGGTCTGCAGATCATGGCACTAAGCGCCTATTGGTCTGAACCAACTGCGGAGGCGTCTGCTGTCGAGTCAACGCCCATTTGACCTGATGCATGGTGGCAGGAATCAGGAGTTTTAGGAGTTTCTTCACTCATATGACTGCCAATCCTTTACGTTTTTTGCGGAATACTGGAGGTACTTGATTAGCACTCTGATGTGCCAGTCATCGTTTCTTTTGGGAGGAGCTCCATTTGGAATTTTCTCGCCGACGGGTGTGGCGCTACGGTCGCAGCTTCGATTCCTGCCTCGGGCATGGATGTTTGTGATGTCCTTAGATTAGTTAGGTTTAAGTAGTTCTAAGTTCTAGGGGACTGATGACCTCAGATGTTAAGTCCCATAGTGCTCAGAGCCATTTGAACCATTTGGAATGTTATCTTTCGTCAGCATCTGGTTTCCACTGGTTCGTTGGAATTCAATCCTTTGTAGAGGCAATGTCTGTCGCGCCCTGGGTATTGGTGGCGTGAATTTCACTCTTTCTCTCTCTCTCTCTTTTTTTAGGGCTCCCTTTGGGATCTTCCATCACATTAGCATTCGTTTTCGACTGGTTTGTCTAGGTTCGTTCCTCTGTACAGGCATTGTCTGTCCTACTTGGCGGCTTGCAATTCACGAACATCAGTGCCGTGCGGGGTAGCGGCGCGGTCTCAGGCGCCTTTTCACGGTCCTTGCGGCTCCCCACGTCGGAGGTTCGAGTCCTCCCCCGGGCATGGGTGTGTGTGTTATCCATAGCGTAAGTTAGTTTAAGCTAGATTAAGTAGTGTGTAGGCTTAGGGACCGATGACCTCAGCAGCTTGGTCCCATAAGACCTTTCCACACATTTCCAAAATTTTCCAAGAACATCAGTCTGCTCCCGGTGGGGCACCATCGGCCCTTCGTCATCAGTCATAGCCATGGGAGTGCTTGCATTAATATCCTTAGGTAATGGGGCCTCGACAGTTGGAATCAAATGTCTGAGCCTGTGGCCACTGAAGCGTGTATCAGGGGCAGTGCTGTTGTTACAGGGGGGGCTTGCGGCCTCACCAGCAGGTATCTATGCCACACGTCGTCGTATGTACTGTTCCCGAACATGGCCTGGTGCACCACTGCCAGCGCACGTTCTTGCTTGCCCATCGTAGATCACTATGCAACGGTATCCAACGACATTGATATACAGAGGCACGTGTTTCTGTAGATCAATTTTGAGCTGCCTCACCCCGTTTAGTTCAGGGAATTTGTGTGCTTTCGACCACCTTTCCGCAAACTTATTGGTCACCTTGCCGTAAGGCGTTTGCACAGAATTTATTTGCTCAGCTGTAATTTGGAAGGGAAGTTCGAAAGTCTGCACTGTGCGGATGGCAAGTTCCGCGCTGATATTTCCATCTCTGTGTTTAAATGTCAATATTCATCCACTAGATTCTGTTACTGTGTCACATACATTAGAGCTCGTAAGTTTAACATAAAAAGTACTGCTCACTATAGAGAAATTAATTCCCATCATGTCATCGGAGGTGATCATAGCGGTTTCCTCTAACCCCCACTCTACTTCAAATGAATTTGGTCTAGAAAAGTTCATATCAAACTGAAACTTCAATGTATCTTTTCTGTTAGTCTAAGTCATTATTCCATGTTAATCTGCAACGAGAGATGTGAGAAATACAGCTAAGCGAACGCTGTACGCTCGCGACTCAGCGCGCCGATGTAATCGCTTCCTGACACAGCGCGCTAAACTCCAGGAAGTCAGCGCACCACCGCTGTCAAAGGCGGACTGCCGGTTCCTGATTCAGTCTTAAAGGAGGATACTCCACACTGAAAGAGAATTCTGACTCTCTGGAGGTTCACTACAACCCGTTCCTTGTTAGTCCACACTGATATTCACTAGCTGTCTACCCAAAGAGTGTTTTTGACTTGATTTTTTCATCATTGGTATAGAATCACATGACAGCCAGCTGCACGAACTGGTAACACGGTAGAATACGGAAATTACTGCTGGAAGTGTTGGTTTCTACTTGTGATTCTGTGCTGATGTATGTATTGAGAATAAACCTGTTAAATTTTTGGAAAAAAATTGTTTGGAGAAGTTCTTGTTCGTTAACTTAAACTTTTGCTCATGGCAAATAAACCGGGCAGGAAAATGGGAATGAGACTGAATTATTAGAACTGTCAAATTCTCGCTTTCAAAACCATCCAAAAATTTATTTTATGGTTCAAATGGTTCAAATGGCTCTGAGCACTACGGGACTTAACATCTGAGGTCATCAGTCCCCTGGAACTTAGAACTACTTAAATCTAACTAACCTAAGGACGTCACACACACCCATGCCCGAGGCAGGATTCGAACCTGCGACCGTAGCGGTTGCGCGTTTCCAGACTGAAGCGCCTAGAACAGCTCGGCCACACCGGCCGGCATTTATTTTATAGCTTCTTATTTAACAACTAACATTTTTATTAATGGCATTATAATTTTACAATATCTGCCTTCATCTCACGCGACACGAGGTGGCCGTGCTCAAATATGATTCTCTAAGGTATCACGCGACGTGAAGCGTCTGCGATGCATCACAGATATGTACCTAACTTTATTATATTCATTTACTTAGTCCTAACATTAATTATTGTCTCTCTTTTTGTTTCTATTATGAAGTCAATGTGAATTTGAGATAGACTGTGCCCTCGCAACCTAAGATTGTGACTGCTTCCAGATCCCCACAAACCGAATCATTTTCACTGGTAAACCACTCACAAACGTTTCTGGACACTAAAATTACGGTCTTGCAACTAGCAACTGCTCGACTGACTACGAAATGGCCTCCTTCGGGCATATGGGAATTGTCAGTGACGCAACTAAATGAAACATTCTGTTACTTAAAAATCTGTACACGCAAGTTCCTAGCATTTAAATTAAATTCTTAGGATCGGTAAAGCACATCGTTCAGCGAACCATGAGACCTTTAGTGGGCTGTGGATCGATGGCATACATACTCACCGTGGACTGACCCCAAGTACATATTCAAATATGTACACCCAGTTTTCTTCCATTGTGTTCCGTTCATTGACTAATTCTAACACACGTCACTGCCGACAATGTACACCATCACATTTCACTGTTATCGTGTGATTCCAGCCACGGATGGCATGGAGACGATTCCAACTTAATTTCTACACTTGCATTTCCTCAACTTATGGTGTGGCTCAAGCACGTTATATTTTCCTTGCTGCCATGTCAGTGCAAATGTATTACATACCCCGCAGAGACATAGGCGCTAATACTACTCGCCAGAACACGTACTTGTCCACTGAACAAAGCATCCGCTGCAAATTAAAAGAATTCTTGGATTAATGTACTGAATTTTTTTCAACTTAAAGTTAATACACGCATTTAAATATTTCAGTTATCTCTAACACACGCTTAATTTATGAAACGTGAACAAGGGAAGTGTATTGTGACCTGAACGAAGGACCTAAGTATCGCTTAGCTCTAGTAACAAAATTAACAGCCCATCAAAAGGAAATGCCTCCCTTTCAATTAACACAAAATATTATGTGCAGAAAGAAAAATTTTGATTAGTATTCCAACTTATGTATTTCACATGCTTACAGTGTTGGAGATGGCTCCTCATTCCATTGTAGTAAACAAAGTTAACGTGCTCCGCTCTGCTGCCAGTGCCTTCTCCCCAGCAGTCCTGATCTCCGCAGTGGCGCTAACCGCCAGTTTCTTCCACTTCCGGACGGGGGGGGGGGGGGGGGGGGGGGCGCCAAACCCGATTGGCCCGCTGCCGCTGATCGAACCTCGCCACCCACGTCTTCGGTTTATTTATCAAGCTGCAGATCGTCGACCTAGAAAAACTTCCGAATACACCTGTACTGTCACTGCCAGACCTCGTCTAACTAGCAGAAAGCTCACTCACAAAGACTCGACCATGCAAAAATTAAAAAAAATTAAGTTATTGAATGAGGACACAACAAGGAAAATGTTACGAAATGCACGCATACATAAGAATAAAAAATGAAACGCAAACGTCATCTTCTTCACTCAATGCTTAGGGTAGTGTCAAATGAACTTCAGATGTCATTGCGAGTATGACTCGATACAAAGTGAGTATTACATAACTTGAAATCGTTGAAAGGGAACATGCAGTACCCTTTCAGTATTTACAAAGTAGTAAAGGAGTTTTGCTATTTGGGGAGCAAAATAACTGATGATGGTCGAAGTAGAGAGGATATAAAATGGCAAGGAAACCGTTTCTGAAGAAGAGAAATTTGTTAACATCGAGTATAGGTTTAAGTGTCAGGAAGTCGTTTCTGAAAGTATTTGTATGGAGTGTAGCCATGTATGGAAGTGAAACGTGGACGATAAATAGTTTGGACAAGAATAGAATAGAAGCTTTCGAAATGTGGTGCTACAGAAGAATTCTGAAGATTAGATGGGAAGATAACATAACTAATGAAGAGGTATTGAATAGAATTGGGGAGAAGAGGAGTTTGTGGCACAACTTGACTAGAAGAAGGGATCGGTTGGTAGGACATGTTCTGAGGCATCAAGGGATCATCAATTTAGTATTGGAGGGCAGCGTGGAGGGTAAAAATCGTAGAGGAGACCAAGAGATGAATACACTAGGCAGATTCAGAAGGATGTAGGCTGCAGTACGTACTGGGAGATGAAGCAGTTTGCACAGGATAGAGTAGCATGGAGAGCTGCATCAAACCAGTCTCAGGACTGAAGACCACAACAACAACAACAACTAATAAATATGGAGCAGTGTAAATGCAAAGGCCATATTCGAGAGCACTCTCATCTTTACGTTTTTAAACCACATTTCGTCTCAGTTCATTACTTAGATAAGGGCGTAGTGACCATTTCTCATGCAGCGCATTATGTGAAGAGTATTGATGTATGTAATTGCCCAGAGTAAAGTTTACCTAAAAAACCGGAGAAGTGAGAGTAGGACTCGTACTCTGAGGATTCTCTGCAAACATAATTATAATAATACTTTTTTTTTTTTTTGTGGCTCAGTGCTTTGGGTGCAAGTCTTTCTATTGGACTCCAAGATGACGTGCTACAGACGCGAACTTTAACCGACAGGAAGAAGATGCTGTGATATGCAAATGATTAGCTTTTCAGAGCATTCACACAAGGTTGGCGCAGGTGGCGACACCTACAACGTGCTGACATCAGGAAAGTTTCCATCCGATTTCTAATACACAAACAGCAGTTGACCGGCGTTGCCTGATGAAAGGTTGTTGTGATGCCTCGTGTGAGGAGGAGAAATACGTACCATCACGTTTCCGACTTTGATAAAGATCGGATTGTAACCTATCGCGATTGCGGTTTATTGTATCACGACCTTGCTGCTCGCGCTGGTCGAGATCCAATGACTGTTAGCAGAATATGGAATCGGTGAGTTCAGGAGGGTAATACGGAACGCAGTACTGGATCCCAAGGGCCTCGTATCACTAGCAGTCGAGAGGACAGGCATCTTATCCGAATGGCTGTAACGGATCGTGCAGCCACGTCTCGATCCCTGAGTCAACAGATGGGGACGTTTGCAAGACAACAACCATCTGCACGAACAGTTCGACGACGTTTGTAGCAGCATGGACTATCTGCCCGGAGACGATAGCTGCGGTTACCCTTGACGATGCATCACAGACAGAGGCGCCTGCAATGGTGTACTCAACGACGAACCTGGGTGCACGAATGGCAAAACGTCATCTTTTCGAATGAATCCAGGTTCTGTTTACAGTATCATGATGGTCGCTTCCGTGTTTGGCGACACCGCAGCGAACGCACATTGGAAGCGTGTATTCGTCATCGCCATACTGGCGTATCACCCGGCGTGATGGTATGGGGTGCCACTGGTTGCAAGTCTCGGTCACCTCTTGTTCGCACTGACGGCACTTTGAACAGTGGACGTTACATTTCAGAGGTGTTACCACCCGTGGCTGTACCCTTCATTCGATCCCTGCGAAACCCTACATTTCAGCAGGATAATGCACGACCGCATGTTGCAGGTCCTGTACGGGCCTTTCTGGATACAGAAAATGTTGGACTGCTGCCCTGGCCAGCACATTCTCCAGATCTCTCACCAATTGAAGACGTCTGGTCAATGGTGGCCGAGCAACTGGCTCGTCACAATACGCCAGTCACTACTCTTGATGAACTGTGGTATCGTGTTGAAGCTGCATGGGCAACTGTACCTGTACAGGCCATCCAAGCTCTGTTTGACTCAGTGCCCAGGCGTATTAAGGCCGTTATTACGGCCAGATGTGGTTGTTCTGGGTACTGATTTCTCAGGATCTATGGACCCAAATTGCGTGAAAATGTAATCACATGTCAGTTCTAGTATAATATATTTGTCCCATGAATACAAGGTGGGCTTTGGACTGAGTCGTTTCCAATTTAATCACCGACCTTGTAGACTACACAGTTGTAAAGCGGACATTTTAGAGTTTGTTTCACAGTATGATTCCTGCAACATACGTGGTAATTTGGGAAAAACTAGGGCACCATTGCAAAATCTGCCAGAAACTAGTGAACCATTCGAAAGAGTAGGTTCAAATGGCTCTGAGCACTATGGGACTTAACTGCTGTGATCATCAGTCCCGTAGAACTTAGAACTCCTTAAACCTAACTAACCTAATGACATCACACACATCCATGTCCGAGGCAGGATTCGAACCTGCGACCGTAGCGGACACGCGGTTCCAGACTGTAGAGCCTAGACCCGCACGGCCACTCCGGCCGGCATATCACAATTGCGATCGCGCTTTTTTGATACGCCTTAGTGCCGATTTTCTCAACTGAGATTAAGTACACCGTAGGATGCGACACCTCAGTGGACTCTTATACAGCTCTGCGTCATCATGCTGAATCTGTTCTAGTACCCTCAATTAAAATCAAGAGTATTTTTTACTAAAATTACTTGCTGAGAATGAAAAAGTTGTAATAACAGAAAAATAAATATTCATTACCAACTTTTGGTGCTAGATGAACACTCTACCACGAATTACGTTTATTTTGAGCGATCGCTCAGCTCTGTACAGCTAATACAACACAAGTTCTTAATTATCATAATTTACTATAACTTGTACGTCGGTATGTTGTAAAATAATTTTGTCTCAAGGTTCAACACAGTCATCTGTTTCATCTTGGCAAAACCTTTAATATGATATGCTTCACTCTTCCATAGCTATGGCGCATAATTTTATTTATTTATTTGAACTGATCTGATTAGGACCGTCATGCCCTCTCTTATATCGAGCAAAGGTTTCACACATGCAGTATATATTACACTCCTGGAAATGGAAAAAAGAACACATTGACACGGGTGTGTCAGACCCACCATACTTGCTCCGGACACTGCGAGAGGGCTGTACAAGCAATGATCACACGCACGGCACAGCGGACACACCAGGAACCGCGGTGTTGGCCGTCGAATGGCGCTAGCTGCGCAGCATTTGTGCACCGCCGCCGTCAGTGTCAGCCAGTTTGCCGTAGCATACGGAGCTCCATCGCAGTCTTTAACACTGGTAGCATGCCGCGACAGCGTGGACATGAACCGTATGTGCAGTTGACGGACTTTGAGCGAGGGCGTATAGTGGGCATGCGGGAGGCCGGGTGGACGTACCGCCGAATTGCTCAACACGTGGGGCGTGAGGTCTCCACAGTACATCGATGTTGTCGCCAGTGGTCGGCGGAAGGTGCACGTGCCCGTCGACCTGGGACCGGACCGCAGCGACGCACGGATGCACGCCAAGACCGTAGGATCCTACGCAGTGCCGTAGGGGACCGCACCGCCACTTCCCAGCAAATTAGGGACACTGTTGCTCCTGGGGTATCGGCGAGGACCATTCGCAACCGTCTCCATGAAGCTGGGCTACGGTCCCGCACACCGTTAGGCCGTCTTCCGCTCACGCCCCAACATCGTGCAGCCCGCCTCTAGTGGTGTCGCGACAGGCGTGAATGGAGGGGCGAATGGAGACGTGTCGTCTTCAGCGATGAGAGTCGCTTCTGCCTTGATGCCAATGATGGTCGTATGCGTGTTTGGCGCCGTGCAGGTGAGCGCCACAATCAGGACTGCATACGACCGAGGCACACAGGGCCAACACCCGGCATCATGGTGTGAGGAGCGATCTCCTACACTGGCCGTACACCACTGGTGATCGTCGAGGGGACACTGAATAGTGCACGGTACATCCAAACCGTCATCGAACCCATCGTTCTACCATTCCTAGACCGGTAAGGGAACTTGCTGTTCCAACAGGACAATGCACGTCCGCATGTATCCCGTGCCACCCAACGTGCTCTAGAAGGTGTAAGTCAACCACCCTGGCCAGCAAGATCTCCGGATCTGTCCCCCATTGAGCATGTTTGGGACTGGATGAAGCGTCGTCTCACGCGGTCTGCACGTCCAGCACGAACGCTGGTCCAACTGAGGCGCCAGGTGGAAATGGCATGGCAAGCCGTTCCACAGGACTACATCCAGCATCTCTACGATCGTCTCCATGGGAGAATAGCAGCCTGCATTGCTGCGAAAGGTTGATATACACTGTACTAGTGCCGACATTGTGCATGCTCTGTTGCCTGTGTCTATGTTGGTTGGTTGGTTGGTGTGGGGAAGGAGACCAGACAGCAAGGTCATTGGTCTCATCGGATTAGGGAAGGACGGGGAAGGAAGTCGGCCGTGCCCTTTGAAAGGAACCATCCCGGCATTTGCCTGGAGCGATTTAGGGAAATCACGGAAAACCTAAATCAGGATGGCCGTACGCGGGATTGAACCGTCGTCCTCCCGAATGCGAGTCCAGTGTCTAACCCCTGTGTCTATGTGCCTGTGGTTCTGTCAGTGTGATCATGTGATGTATCTGACCCCAGGAATGTGTCAATAAAGTTTCCCCTTCCTGGGACAATGAATTCACGGTGTTCTTATTTCAATTTCCAGGAGTGTACATCATAGCTACCTAAGAAGATAGTAGTTTTAACATGACAACCAGTATTAATATGATTTTAGTGTCTGCAGTAAGAAAATTATACTGTCTATGAAGTAACGAAATTAATTCTGGCATTACTTGTACTACTGCAACTGCAACCACTAATAGTGATAAAAGTAGTAACATTAACAACTTAAAATAATACAATAGTAATAATAATAATAATGACAATAATTGTATCATTAATAACAATAATGATAGTGGCAGATAAAAGAAGTATTTACGGGTCCACAAAATACATCTTTTCTGATATAGCGAGTTCTGGGAAAAGAAAATTTAAGGAGACTACGTTGGCTAAGAATACTGGGAAATGAGATAAGTTTGTAAAGAGGGCTGTACAAGGGTAACGAGTGCGTACAGGGATAATGGGAATCTTATTGTTGCTTTAGTAGATATTTCATTACCTTTCTTCTGAAGCTGGAGATGTTATTTAGCTCTATAATATAATGCGGGAGGTTGTTCCAGAGTCGCGTTCCTACTACTGAGAAGGACTTCTTACACAAGCGTCCGAAAGCTAAGCGTATTGAAGAAATTAGAGCATACTTGCTGAATATGGTGTCTGAAAGGTTACAGTACAAAGTAAAGCTTAATTATGGCGCTTGGGATAGTCTGAATACAACAGTGTCCAAAATATTCCGATAGATATCCTTGCCTACTCTGAGCTAGTATTAAGTCTCTTATAACCTCGCAGTAAGGTGATGGTCAGTTAGAACCTCTTTCACTTCCTTCCTACCACAAGCAGACGTGTTACTGCTTGCAGTTCTTACCCAGCGAGATGGCGGAGTGGTACACACCAGACTCGCACTAGGAGGGTGGCAGTTAATATCACCTTCCGACCATCAAAATTTAGGTTTTCTGTGGTTGTCCTAAACCGCTTAAGGCAAATGCCAGGGTAGTTCCCTTGAAAAGGATCCATGCAATGTCCTTTCTTCTCCTTGCTCAAATCGACCTTGCGCTGTGGCTCATAACGATCTCGATGAGACGTCAGACTCTTAATTTTCCTTCCTTCCGCAGTCCTACTTTATGGACCAGTTACGAGCTGAGAGCACTTTGCAGCAAAAGAATAGCATTTACTTCCTTTAGAGCTCACAAGGAACAAAATAAACAGTATCGTTCGTTGATGAATACGGTGCATTGCTACCCGTGAGATTCACATTTCTTATTGAAATAACTTATGTTGTACCAAAAGTGACATATCTTGCATTTTTTCACGGTCAGTATTTGCATCCCTGGTAAATTCTGTTTTTTGAGCATTAGGCTGAAGTCCAAGGTACATTTCTGTGCCTAAAGTTTCATCTACTAATGTTGCAGACATAGAGACTATGAAGACTCAGATACAAGGT
Source organism: Schistocerca nitens (assembly GCF_023898315.1). NCBI lineage: Eukaryota > Metazoa > Arthropoda > Insecta > Orthoptera > Acrididae > Schistocerca > Schistocerca nitens. Next base: position 419,366,502 of record NC_064616.1, read on the forward strand.
TCCAACTTCAACAAGCTCAGCAAGCTGAAATGAATCCACTCAATAGCCTTATTGCGGCGTCATCATACCGCCCCTAAGATCGAAAAAAATTTTTGGAAATTTGTGGTAAGATCTTATGGGACCAAACTGCTGAGGGCATCGGTCCCTAAGCCTACACACTACTTAATCTAACTTAAAGTAACTTACGCTATATACAAACCACACACACATGCCCGAGGGATGTCTCGAACCTCTGACGGGGGGAGCCGCACAGACCGTGACAAGGCACCTCAGACCTAGCGGCTAAGATCGAGAACTCGCACCGATAAGCCTTATGGAACTTGTAGTGGAATGAGTTGGGCTGTTTGCTTTGTTTAACATAAAGCTCACAACTTGTCTACTTTCAGTTGCTCTTCTTTTCTGTTAAAATTATTTTTGTGCTTTTGATATTTCAAGGATTTTCTTTGTATCCTAACACAGTATTGACTGGATTTTGATAAAACTTTAGTAGAGGAAGGCAACGGCCTTGCCGCAGTGGATACACCGGTTCCCGTCAGATCACCGAAGTTAAGCGCTGTTGGGCGTGGCCGGCAATTGGATGGGTGCCCATCTGGGCCGCCATGTGCTGTTTCCATTTTTCGGGGTGCACTTAGCCTCGTGATACCAATTGAGGAGCTACTCGACCGAATGGTAGCGGTTCCGTTCAACGAAAACCATCATAACGACCGGAAGAGCGGTGTGCTGACCACACGCCCTTTCTATCGGCATCCTTAGCTGAGGTTGACACGGCGGTCGGATGGTCCCGATGGCCTACTTGTGGCCTGAAGACGGAGTGCTAGTAGCGGAGAAAAGAATCTGGTGGTTGAGTGAGAGAAATCCATTACCTGCTACTGATGACTTTCCTGTGTTTTCCAGACGACACGTCGGCGCGACTCTGCTACCTTAGGCAGCGATCTGATGACGTCACGACCCGACCGTTGTGTGGTTACGCAATAATAATTCTTCTTCTTGAGTGGGTCCTTCTAGCCTCTGATGATATCTCCAACATTAGGAGACTAAACGTTGGGCACAGAAATATGCGTTCGACTACGACCTAATGTCCACAAAACATAATTCACCAAGTGACACACAGGGAGTAGACAAAAACATGTAAACACCAAAAACGTGACGAACTGCCGTGCCTAATATGCTGTAGGAAAACTGTTGGCATTCAAAACAGCTTTCAATCATCTCGGGACGGATAAATATAGCTCCTGTATGGTTTTCAAGGGAAGCTTATACTGTTCTTCCTGTAAAATAAAAGCAAGTTCAGGTAACGACAGTGGAAGTAGTTAGCGAACACACTCCTTTCTCTCCAAAGTAGACCACAAAGGCTCAATAATACTGAGACCTGCTTGCTGTGGTATCCCGGGGAGATGCGACAGTTCATCCTCGTGCACACAAAACCCGTCCCGACGATAAGAGCTGCTCGAACAGGAGCCCTGTCGTCTTGGAACAAAGCACTACTATTGCGGAGCTAACACTGACCTTGAAATGGACCTGATCAGCAAAATTGGTCACATAATCTTTGGAAGTAATACGACCTTGCAAAGTACCGATGGCTGCCCTGGAATATCACGATATTTCTGCCTAAATCATCACCGAACCTCCGCCTTGTTTCACTTTAGGGTCGTAAACTCAGCCAGAAGTCGGAAACAGTGAACAACAAGACTCATTCGACCAAATAGATTTCTTCCATTGTGCCTTGGTATAGGTTGTACGGCTTTTGTAACAAATCTGTTACTGGCATTAGCATTATTAATGTGTAGTTTTGGAATTCCAGTTCGCTCTGCAGTTCCCACCTTACGGACCTTATTTCGTGTTGTTTTGGTGCTGACAGGGTACACGATTGCGACATTCAATACTGCAGTGACTTTTGCAGCTGTCGCTCTCGTATTTTACGTCACATTCGTCTTCTAAGACCGTCTGTCACGATCACTCAACATTTATTTAGCGAATGATGTTTTTCCAATTTCCCTGTATGCGGTATAAATCTTCAATATGGTGCCTCTTAAAACATCAGGCACTTCGGCTACCTTGGTTTGGGAAGCATCCACGATACAAACAACAATTTGCCAGTGTTCGAATTCACTTAGTTCCAGCACAATGCAGCCCCATCTACACATAACAGTGTTCTGACCACGACTGAACTTTGTGAGCCTACAAGTTGTGGGGTGAGATTAGAGCGGTAGTTTCCAGCCGTAGAGCACGTGGCTGGCGGTTGCTACGGGGCCGTGGGAAGCGGCTAGCGTGTACGCGGCGTTGGAAAAACCCGAGTGGACGCTTGGCAGGAGAGCATATAGCCGTGTTGGCGCTCTTGGAGGAATTTACATGCCAGAGAAAAATTGTTAAAATCAGAACTAAGAGTGACACGGAGGTGCGAGTTGGCACTCATGGACAGAAAAATAGTAAAGCTAAATTATCTTGACGGGCCACAAAAATATATAATAGTTTAAAAGTTGTAAATTTATGAAAGTTCAAAAGCTAATATCTCGGCAATACTTTGGCCGATTAATATGAACAAAGTGTCTACGGATGCGGCTAGTAGAGCTGCATCGAGCAATCATAGCCGATTTAGCAGAATACGTACCGTTTTTGAATGACAGGTCGGAATATGGGATTCGACAGAGAGAAACTATGTTTTCGGTAATAAATAAATTTAAAGAGACGAAACTAGCGGCAGCATTCTAAAGTTTAAAGAGGTAGATGAGTAAGTAAGTTGTTGTTGTTGTTGTTGTTGTGGTCTTCAGTCCTGAGACTGGTTTGATGCAGCTCTCCATGCTACTCTATCCTGTGCAAGCTTCTTCATCTCCCAGTACGTACTGCAGCCTACATCCTTCTGAATCTGCCTAGTGTATTCATCTCTTGGTCTCCCTCTACGATTTTTACCCTCCACGCTGCCCTCCAATACTAAATTGGTGATCCCTTGATGCCTCAGAACATGTCCTACCAACCGATCCCTTCTTCTAGTCAAGTTGTGCCGCAAACTCCTCTTCTCCCCAATTCTATTCAATACCTCCCCATTAGTTATGTTATCTACCCATCTAATCTTCAGAATTCTTGTGTAGCACCACATTTCGAAAGCTTCTATTCTATTCTTGTCCAAACTATTTATCGTCCACGTTTCACTTCCATACATGGCTACACTCCATACAAATACTTTCAGAAACGACTTCATGACACTTAAATCTATACTCGATGTTAACAAATTTCTCTTCTTCAGAAACGGTTTCTTTGCCATAGGCAGTCTACATTTTATATCCTCTCTACTTCGACCATCATCAGTTATTTTGCTCCCCAAATAGCAAAACTCCTTTACTACTTTAAGTGTCTCATTTCCTAATCTAATTCCCTCAGCATCACCCGACTTAATTCGACTACAATCCATTATCCTCGTTTTACTTTTGTTGATGTTCATCTTATATCCTCCTTTCAAGACACTATCCATTCCGTTCAACTGCTCTTCCAAGTCCTTTGCTGTCTCTGACAGAATTAAAATGTCATCGGCAAACCTCAAAGTTTTTATTTCTTCTCCATGGATTTTAATACCTACTCCGAATTTTTCTTATGTTTCCTTCACTGCTTGCTCAATATACAGATTGAATAACATCGGGGAGAGGCTACAACCCTGTCTCACTCCCTTCCCAATCACTGCTTCCCTTTCATGTCCCTCGGCTCTTATAACTGCCATTTGGTTTCTGTACAAGGTGTAAATAGCCTTTCGCTCCCTGTATTTTACCCCTGCCACCTTCAGAATTTGAAAGAGAGTATTCCAGTCAACATTGTCAAAAGCTTTCTCTAAGTCTACAAATGCTAGAAACGTAGGTTTGCCTTTCCTTAATCTAGCTTCTAAGATAAGTCGTAGGGTCAATATTGCCTCACGTGTTCCTATATTTCTACAGAATCCAAACTGATCTTCCCCGAGGTCGGCTTCTACTAGTTTTTTCATTCGTCTGTAAAGAATTCGTGTTATTGTTTTGCAGCCATGACTTATTAAACTGATAGTTCGGTAATTTTCACATCTGTCAACACCTGCTTTCTTTGAGATTGGAATTATTATATTCTTCTTGTAGTCTGAGGGTATTTCGCCTGTCTCATATATCTTGCTCACCAGATGGTAGAGTTTTGTCAGGACTGGCTCTCCCAAGGCTGTCAGTAGTTCTAATGGAATGTTGTCTACTCCCGGGGCCTTGTTTCGACTCAGGTCTCTCAGTGCTCTGTCAAACTCTTCACGCAGTATCATATCTCCCATTTTATCTTCATCTACATCCTCTTCCATTTCCATAATATTGTCCTCAAGTACATCGCCCTTGTATAGACCCTCTATATACTCCTTCCACCTTTCTGCTTTCCCTTCTTTGCTTAGAACTGGGTTTCCATCTGAGCTCTTGATATTCATACAAGTGGTTCTCTTATCTCCAAAGGTCTCTTTAATTTTCCTCTAGCCAGTATCTATCTTACCCCTGGTGAGACAAGCCTCTACATCCTTACATTTGTCCTCTAGCCATTCCTGCTTAGCCATTTTGCACTTCCTGTCGATCTCATTTTTGAGACGTTTGTATTCCTTTTTGCCTGCTTCATTTACTGAATTTTTATATTTTCTCCTTTGATCAATTAAGTTCAATATTTCTTCTGTTACCCAAGGATTTCTACTAGCCCTCGTCTTTTTACCTACTTTATCCTCTGCTGCCTTCACTGCTTCATCCCTCAAAGCTACCCATTCTTCTTCTACTGTATTTCCTTCCCCCATTCCTGTCAATTGTTCCCTTATGCTCTCCTTGAAACATTGTACAACCTCTGGTTCTTTCAGTTTATCCAGGTCCCATCTCCTTAAATTCCCACCTTTTCTCAGTTTCTTCAGTTTTAATTTACAGTTCATAACCAATAGATTGTGGTCAGAGTAAACATCTGCCCCTGGAAACGTCTTACAATTTAAAACTTGGTTCCTAAATCTCTGTCTTACCATTATATAATCTATCTGAAACCTGTCAGTACCTCCAGGCTTCTTCCATGTATACAACCTTCTTTTATGATTCTTGAACCAAGTGTTAGCTATCATTAAGTTGTGCTCTGTGCAAAATTCTACCAGGCGGCTTCCTCTTTCATTTCTTTCCCCCAATCCATATTCACCTACTATGTTTCCTTCTCTTCCTTTTCCTACTACCGAATTCCAGTCACCCATGACTATTAAATTTTCGTCTCCCTTCACTATCTGAAAAATTTCTTTTATTTCATCATACATTTCTTTGATTTCTTCGTCATCTGCAGAGCTAGTTGGCATATAAGCTTGTACTACTGTGGTAGGCGTGGGCTTCGTGTCTATCTTGGCCACAATAATGCGTTCACTATGCTGTTTGTAGTAGCTTACCCACACTCCTATTTTTTTTATTCATTATGAAACCTACTCCTGCGTTCCCTCATTTTGATTTTGTATTTATAACCCTGTATTCGCCTGACCAAAAGTCTTGTTCCTCCCGCCACCGAACTTCACTAAGTCCCACTATACCTAACTTTAATCTATCCATTTCCCTTTATAAATTTTCTAACCTACCTGCCCGATTAAGGGACCTGACATTCCACGCTCCGACCCGTAGAACACCAGTTTTCTTTCTCCTGATAACGACATCCTCCAGAGTAGTCCCCGCCCGGAGATCCGAATGGGGACTATTTTACCTCCGGAATATTTTGCCCAAGAGGACGCCATCATCATTTAACCATACAGTAAAGCTGCATGCCCTCGGGAAAAATTACGGCTGTAGTTTCCCCTTGCTTTCAGCCGTTCGCAGTACCACCCCAGCAAGGCCGTTTTGGTTAGTGTTACAAGGCTAGATTAGTCAGTCATCCAGACTGTTGCCCCTGCAACTACTGAAAAGGCTGCTGCCCCTCTTCAGGAACCACACGTTTGTCTGGTCTCTCAACAGATACCCCTCCGTTGTGGTTGCACCTACGGTACGGCTATCTGTATCGCTGAGGCACGCAAGCCTCCCCACCAACGGCAAGGTCCATGGTTCATGGGCGGGGGGGGGGGGGGGTGGTAAGTAAGTAATTATGTATTTTTATTTGTTTATTTATGTTTAGTATCAAAAATTTGGGAAAAGCAAAATCACGCCACAAGAACATTATTTGTGAAAAAACTTTGGCAGATTCAAAAAAATTGAACTTTAAATTGTTATTTCCCGGATAATTTACATATTTTTGAATATATCATATGTGTTTTTCTGTTTAGTTTTAGAATATTCGTAATTCCTTTTGTCAAACAGTGTTTTGAGTTAGGCAGTCTAGTCGAGGGCGCATAGGGCGGTTGGTTTTGAGAGACGGTAAGAGAGCATCTGGGAGAAGTAGTGGGTTGGTAGCCACGTTCGGGCACTAGTATGTTAGTAACGACGTTCGAAAGCGATCAAGTGGAGCGCAATATAGTGGTTTAGGGCAGCAGGAAGGGGTGTATTTCGTGAATTGTGAACAGACTGTCGAGTGCCGTGATCGCGACATATGAATTTTATAGTGAAGTGTAGTAGCATCAGTTATTAACGGCCGCTCTTACGTAAAAGCCTTTCAGACTGCATTTTTAGAGTTCAGAGAATATATTGAAGAAAAATAATCTATTTGTTCAAATTAAAAATCCACGTGAGTGACTCGATATTTTAAATTTCACCGCAATACCTGCTTGCATTGATTTGTTGTATTTTATTTCAGCTTAAAAATTGAGATAATGACAGCGGTGAGTGGGCACCCTATGACGAAAAACGTAGCTAAACATTGAGACCAGCCACATATCTGGGCCACTCAATTAAGCTGAGTGTAACAAATATACACTCCTGGAAATTGAAATAAGAACACCGTGAATTCATTGTCCCAGGAAGGGGAAACTTTATTGACACATTCCTGGGATCAGATACATCACATGATCACACTGACAGAACCACAGGCACATAGACACAGGCAACAGAGCATGCACAATGTCGGCACTAGTACAGTGTATATCCACCTTTCGCAGCAATGCAGGCTGCTATTCTCCCATGGAGACGATCGTAGAGATGCTGGATGTAGTCCTGTGGAACGGCTTGCCATGCCATTTCCACCTGGCGCCTCAGTTGGACCAGCGTTCGTGCTGGACGTGCAGACCGCGTGAGACGACGCTTCATCCAGTCCCAAACATGCTCAATGGGGGACAGATCCGGAGATCTTGCTGGCCAGGGTAGGTGACTTACACCTTCTAGAGCACGTTGGGTGGCACGGGATACATGCGGACGTGCATTGTCCTGTTGGAACAGCAAGTTCCCTTGCCGGTCTAGGAATGGTAGAACGATGGGTTCGATGACGGTTTGGATGTACCGTGCACTATTCAGTGTCCCCTCGACGATCACCAGTGGTGTACGGCCAGTGTAGGAGATCGCTCCCCACACCATGATGCCGGGTGTTGGCCCTGTGTGCCTCGGTCGTATGCAGTCCTGATTGTGGCGCTCACCTGCACGGCGCCAAACACGCATACGACCATCATTGGCACCAAGGCAGAAGCGACTATTGACACATTCCTGGGATCAGATACATCACATGATCACACTGACAGAACCACAGGCACATAGACACAGGCAACAGAGCATGCACAATGTCGGCACTAGTACAGTGTATATCCACCTTTCGCAGCAATGCAGGCTGCTATTCTCCCATGGAGACGATCGTAGAGATGCTGGATGTAGTCCTGTGGAACGGCTTGCCATGCCATTTCCACCTGGCGCCTCAGTTGGACCAGCGTTCGTGCTGGACGTGCAGACCGCGTGAGACGACGCTTCATCCAGTCCCAAACATGCTCAATGGGGGACAGATCCGGAGATCTTGCTGGCCAGGGTAGGTGACTTACACCTTCTAGAGCACGTTGGGTGGCACGGGATACATGCGGACGTGCATTGTCCTGTTGGAACAGCAAGTTCCCTTGCCGGTCTAGGAATGGTAGAACGATGGGTTCGATGACGGTTTGGATGTACCGTGCACTATTCAGTGTCCCCTCGACGATCACCAGTGGTGTACGGCCAGTGTAGGAGATCGCTCCCCACACCATGATGCCGGGTGTTGGCCCTGTGTGCCTCGGTCGTATGCAGTCCTGATTGTGGCGCTCACCTGCACGGCGCCAAACACGCATACGACCATCATTGGCACCAAGGCAGAAGCGACTCTCATCGCTGAAGACGACACGTCTCCATTCGTCCCTCCATTCACGCCTGTCGCGACACCACTGGAGGCGGGCTGCACGATGTTGGGGCGTGAGCGGAAGACGGCCTAACGGTGTGCGGGACCGTAGCCCAGCTTCATGGAGACGGTTGCGAATGGTCCTCGCCGATACCCCAGGAGCAACAGTGTCCCTAATTTGCTGGGAAGCGGCGGTGCGGTCCCCTACGGCACTGCGTAGGATCCTACGGTCTTGGCGTGCATCCGTGCGTCGCTGCGGTCCGGTCCCAGGTCGACGGGCACGTGCACCTTCCGCCGACCACTGGCGACAACATCGATGTACTGTGGAGACCTCACGCCCCACGTGTTGAGCAATTCGGCGGTACGTCCACCCGGCCTCCCGCATGCCCACTATACCCCCTCGCTCAAAGTCCGTCAACTGCACATACGGTTCACGTCCACGCTGTCGCGGCATGCTACCAGTGTTAAAGACTGCGATGGAGCTCCGTATGCCACGGCAAACTGGCTGACACTGACGGCGGCGGTGCACAAATGCTGCGCAGCTAGCGCCATTCGACGGCCAACACCGCGGTTCCTGGTGTGTCCGCTGTGCCGTGCGTGTGATCATTGCTTGTACAGCCCTCTCGCAGTGTCCGGAGCAAGTATGGTGGGTCTGGCACACCGGTGTTAATGTGTTCTTTTTTCCATTTCCAGGAGTGTATAATTATATTTTCGTGCCATAGCACGTGTGGGCTCGAGCCAATCCATTCAAACTTCAATGTATAGTGGCCAGTACAGTCGTAACTTGCAACCTATTGAGGACGTTTCACAGATGCAGTCCGTGCTCAAATACAACAGCGCAACCTGCAGGCTTAGCTAATATCTACTTTTACATTCTAGCATACATTTCTCGCACTATTTTCATGTATCTTTCCCAACATCTGTATGTCTTGTTCATTTCAAAGTATACTATGTTTGACGTAAATTCTTGTTCTCGAACTATATTGCAATGTTATTTTATGCGGTGGTGAGTATTCTACACATTGATAAGTCTGAAAATATTCTAAAAATTCGCTACTTGCAATACCGTTACTTTTGGTGTATTTACATCGATATATGGAAAATGTAGTATTCTGGGATTTTTGATATTGCATGCTAAGAGAAGTATTTTATTTGCCTGTTTCTGTTCGTAAAGAACAGACTACACTGAAAGTTTGCATTGGACATTGGCGCAGTGGCAGAGCCTTACGCCTCTGACCCTTATGCAAGCAGTTATTAGGCTGGCTTGGCATTGATTGACAGAGTTTTTGCATGTTCTCCAGAGAGATATCGTGCCAAATTCTGCCCTGCCTACAAAGGTCCAAACTTTTTCAGTTGGAGAGACAACTGGCGACCTTGCTGGTAAAGGTAGGGCTTGGTAAGCACAAAGACAAGCAGAAGAAACTCTTGGCGTTTGTGGGCAGGCATCATCTAGTTGAAATGTAAACCCAGGATCACTTACCATGAAGGGCAACAAAACGGGACATAGAATATCGTCGGCGTAGCGCTGTGCTGTAAGTGCGCCGTAGATGACAACCAGAGGGGTCCTGCTATGAAAAGAAATAGCACCCCAGACCTTCACTCTTGGTTGTTGGGCCATATATCGATCGATAGACAGGTTGGTATTCGACCGCTGTCCAGTGCGGCTGCAGACACGCCTTCAGCCTGGAATCTCATTGATAGCAGTAGAAGTGTATTCAGTGATGAGTCCCGTATGGAACTGGGCCCCGATGATGCTTTCTGGAAGATGCTCTGCTACTGCTCAGCTTTGGCTGACAGCTGCATTAACCCATGGGTGGTCATGGCGCTGCAAAAGCCCATAAACCCATACGAGTGTGTGCAGTTGCTGCTCCTATTTCCTCCAGGTCATCTTTAATCCTGTACTCAAAGTTGATAATCGAATTGATTCCTGCTCCTCCTACTGTAACTACCTGATCTTCAGCAAAATCCCTGTACAAAGCCCCTGTGTTCTCTGCTATTTGGCTACGCTTGGCACTAGGTTTCTCGATTCTTGTAATTTGGTATCCTAAACATAGCTTTTCCTGTAGCATTTGCTCTGCATCCCTCCCGTGACTGCTGTCTAGCAAAAGGAATCTTTTCTTTCTGTTTGCATTCTCTACCGACCTAGTCTTAAAGCTGTTCCCTATCAGTCTGTTGCACTAAACTTTGTTCAAAAACTGATTAAAACCCTTTCCCAATTCCATGTAACAAGTCAAACTGATTTCTAACTGGAATTTAAAATGTGATTTCTGGGTTTTTTTCCTTTAGGTTATTACTGATTACCTTCTCACAGTTCGCATTATCTGTTTTCTCCTTCAAGTTGTCTAATTCAAAACATGCCATTTCGAACTCTGCCTGAAGGACACATATCTTTCTTCCCTGTTCCACTAGTTTTTTTCTTGGCTGCATAGTATACAGCTGCATGGGAGAACGTAATCTAATACTTTACTAGTCTTCTTGCTACAATTGCTACAATCACTCCGATGAAACACCAACCTAAGGCAATATCTACACTCCTGGAAATTGAAATAAGAACACCGTGAATTCATTGTCCCAGGAAGGGGAAACTTTATTGACACATTCCTGGGGTCAGATACATCACATGATCACACTGACAGAGCCACAGGCACATAGACACAGGCAACAGAGCATGCACAATGTCGGCACTAGTACAGTGTATATCCACCTTTCGCAGCAATGCAGGCTGCTATTCTCCCATGGAGACGATCGTAGAGATGCTGGATGTAGTCCTGTGGAACGGCTTGCCATGCCATTTCCACCTGGCGCCTCAGTTGGACCAGCGTTCGTGCTGGACGTGCAGACCGCGTGAGACGACGCTTCATCCAGTCCCAAACATGCTCAATGGGGGACAGATCCGGAGATCTTGCTGGCCAGGGTAGTTGACTTACACCTTCTAGAGCACGTTGGGTGGCACGGGATACATGCGGACGTGCATTGTCCTGTTGGAACAGCAAGTTCCCTTGCCGGTCTAGGAATGGTAGAACGATGGGTTCGATGACGGTTTGGATGTACCGTGCACTATTCAGTGTCCCCTCGACGATCACCAGTGGTGTACGGCCAGTGTAGGAGATCGCTCCCCACACCATGATGCCGGGTGTTGGCCCTGTGTGCCTCGGTCGTATGCAGTCCTGATTGTGGCGCTCACCCGCACGGCGCCAAACACGCATACGACCATCATTGGCATCAAGGCAGAAGCGACTCTCATCGCTGAAGACGACACGTCTCCATTCGTCCCTCCATTCACGCCTGTCGCGACACCACTGGAGGCGGGCTGCACGATGTTGGGGCGTGAGCGGAAGACGGCCTAACGGTGTACGGGACCGTAGCCCAGCTTCATGGAGACGGTTGCGAATGGTCCTCGCCGATACCCCAGGAGCAACAGTGTCCCTAATTTGCTGGGAAGTGGCGGTGCGGTCCCCTACGGCACTGCGTAGGATCCTACGGTCTTGGCGTGCATCCGTGCGTCGCTGCGGTCCGGTCCCAGGTCGACGGGCACGTGCACCTTCCGCCGACCACTGGCGACAACATCGATGTACTGTGGAGACCTCACGCCCCACGTGTTGAGCAATTCGGCGGTACGTCCACCCGGCCTCCCGCATGCCCACTATACGCCCTCGCTCAAAGTCCGTCAACTGCACATACGGTTCACGTCCACGCTGTCGCGGCATGCTACCAGTGTTAAAGACTGCGATGGAGCTCCGTATGCCACGGCAAACTGGCTGACACTGACGGCGGCGGTGCACAAATGCTGCGCAGCTAGCGCCATTCGACGGCCAACACCGCGGTTCCTGGTGTGTCCGCTGTGCCGTGCGTGTGATCATTGCTTGTACAGCCCTCTCGCAGTGTCCGGAGCAAGTATGGTGGGTCTGACACACCGGTGTCAATGTGTTCTTTTTTCCATTTCCAGGAGTGTATGTTTATTACACATGTCGCAACTTTTAGAGTAAACTAAAAAACACTTACACACTTACGAAATACGTTAAAGTTAGAACTAGTGAAAACTTACCTTCTGATGAGCTGCACAGCAAACTTCCAGACAGCGAGCGTAAGTAAACATGAGAATATATACACCGCACTGATATTCACTCACCATAAGTTTCAGATCGCAAAAGACACGAAATTAATGAAAACTAAAATAGCACAATATTTTGAACAAAAGTATTTAACAGACGTTATCTGGAAATAAGGAAAAATCACTGTAATACATTCAGATCAACACGTATCATTCCGCTCTGTTAGTGTGACATCAGAGCGATAAGAGCGTGCGATCAGCCGCCACGACTGTCAACTGCCAATTACAAGAATACCTCCCAAATCATCATGAACATTTTAAGACCTTTGTAAAGTAATATCGTTCGTTGAAAAACCTAAATAGAAGAATGGAGACTGGAGTTTAATGTGTCATCGAAGTTGGGATCAACAGTGCAGATCTTAGACAGAGCGCCAAATGTTGTAATGTTTGTCCTATGTACACTACTTGACACAATTTCTGTGAAATCCAATTTTTCTTAAGTAGAGTACAATGGGAATATGAACTTATAGGGATATGCCCAAATTATTCAGAAAATAAATAGACGGAGACAGAACCTGTTGCCGTATTCCGCGGACTACCTTGCGATAAAATTCTTATTACTCCACCAACGCCAGCGGATCAATAAAGGGGATATGTACCACTCGAGCAAATATTTGATCAACCAGTATCTGAGCAGTTAACTTCGTAGCTATTCAGACACTCCACAGGTATGTTTTCCCATTTCCGCGTGAGTGGGATTTTTCTGGCCTTTAGGTTTAGGGTGATGGCATACTCGGCACATCTCGCAAGACTGGTTTATAGACTTCAGACCTAATTATTAAGTATCCTACCCCATTCACGAGACAGACGCCGTAACTTTAATTCTAACAGCACCAGGCACCAGGGGGAAATCAATCACATGCTCGAGCAATGCAGTATTCTACTGTTACGCTTTCCTCCAACTTCTTGTACGGACGTATTATCGTGATCCTGAACTGATCTTAAAATATGCCCAGACCATGTCCGCTCGCTAATGGTATCATAACTTTCAATTAGGTTTTTCGTACAGTAATGTGCTCAGCGTTCTTTCAAACACCAGTCTGTGTCCTGAATAGCTCATTGCACTTAACCGGGAGTCTTCTGAGATCGTTGGATAGATCTAATTCTTTTGGTCCTCTCCACGATATTCAACATTCCTCAACAAGATTATCGACACACCTCTACGATCTCTCGTCGCCATTTCCTTTAAACGACGCAGTTGAATGCCTTATCGAGCCATCTGCATCTCAACTCATTTTCGTTTCGGAGCTCTAAATCGCATTATCACGCATTGTTCCTGTTATCTTTCATATCATTATCCCATAATATTTTTTTCAAATGTGATACCAACGTATGTTTTGGAGGAGCCTCAGTGAAATGTGAGTACGGTCTTGTGAGTACAGTCTTATACTGTCTTCACAGACAATGCCATTGACCCACTATGATCCCGTTATCCTTTATTTGAAAATTTCCTATCTCAATTCTCGTGCTAGGATTGATTTTTCCCTTCAGAATGTCGAGCGAAGAACGTATGTATGCTATAGTTCGACATCAGTATATTATTTGAAACGCTTAGCGCTCTTTGCTGTGGAATAAAGCTGACGGTAATCCTTCTTATCAAAAGAATTACCATTCCGTATCACTCAACTCTAAGTGTAGCTTAACTTGAGACAAATGTGGGTTATAAATTAGGTGTCCAAAAACATTCTGGTTTCATCAACGCAACGTTTCTTGTTCTAGATGGACAGATTGTGGAAAAACATTACACCGGTAAGCAAAAATCCGTGATGCTTCTTTTAAATGGTTCTTTTCAGTATTTTGTAAAGATGTCGACCTCTTCATGTTCATGATCAGTTATTGTGCTCCCAACGCTTTAACCAAGCCGAAATATTTCAAGGCGCTGTCATGGTGGGCTCGTTGCGATCTCAGGCGACCAAATTTTATGAAGCGATATGACAAACGCTTAGATAAGATTGCTGATTGTGTAGAAAAGTAATAAAAAGGCTTAATACATCCTTTATAGATTCAGAAGGCATCCATCAAACGAAACTCAACTTGCACTCTGTGTAGACGACAGCCTAATTGACGTGATAGATAAGCCTTTCATTCAATACCAAATCAAAATTTTCAAAAATACCTTTGTATGAAATAACTAGTCGGGCTTGCGACTAGACTGAACTTTCCCAAAAGCCAAATCACTGCACATTATCCTAGGTAGTGTCCTACGAACAGAAATTGTATCTCGTGTGTGTGGAAGTGCAACAGGACAATAAATATTAGTATAATACATTAATAATCTAACGAATAATGTTAGCTGTAGCCTCAGATTTTCACAGATAAGGGAGTTATCTACAATAATCCGATCAAATTACAATTATATTTAGTTAAATGCTGATAAAATGTCAGCCAAGTGCAAAGACAAACAAGTAGTCTTAATGTACAGAATTAAATGTTGTACTCCATCAAAAGTAAACAAGTAGACTGACTACCCGAAGAATGAATAGCAATTCCACTCTCTCATATGTTACAATTAACTGGTAGTATAAATTCGTCCGTATGTCATAAGCAATGATAACATACGGTCAGTTTTAGATTAAGCAAGTTGTCGGCTTGTAGGCTTGGTAGAATACAAAGAATCTGGACACAAAAGTGATTGCTTACATTACACAAAGCTTGTAAAATAAGGGACCCTAATGCCGTCCCTCCTTCTAATTTTGTCGCCATAGGAATAAACAGTTGGTAACAAATGTTTAGCTGTTCGTGCATGCGTGACCTGAGCACATCGTTTTGCTGACAAAGTCTATTGTGTGCAGAATATTTAGTTTCCGTGTACGGGGGATTTATCATTTTATGCTGAGGTGAGTTAGTGCAGTCGTCAAATTAACAGCCCGCCATTCCAAGTGTGAGAACTGATTTCTGTTCAAATACTGGGCAATATTACAGTTTTGTCTTGTGGCCTGCGTATAATCTCAATAGTCAAGTGCTGATATGACAGCCACTATAATAAATCTGAAGATGTTCGTAATTTTGTCCCCGTTGAAAATGTTTCCCGTCCCGAGTCCTCCTATTTCATAACCGGCCTCGGTGGCCGAGCGGTTCTAGGCGCTTCAGTCCGGAACCGCGCGACTGCTACGGCGCAGGTTCGAATCCTGCCTCGGGCATGGATGTGTGTGATGTCCTTAGGTTAGTTAGGTTTAAGTAGTTCTAAGTTCTAGGGGACTAGTGACCTCAGATGTTACACCCCATAGTGCTCAGAGCCAATTGAACCATTTTTTTCAATTTCATACCCTTATACCAAGGCATTAACACTAAGTACACCACACAAGTACTGCACAGATTCCACTACACTAACAAAAGTCTTAAATTCTGAATCACGAACTACTTCCAATAAATCTAGTACACATCATCAGTAATGTAGGATTGTCACTGTTTCTCCAAAGTTTCCTGATAGTGTGAAGTAACGTTATTATTACAAATGTATTGCTGAATCAGTCAATCGAACTGCCGCGTCATTAGTTCAGAAAGATGATTGTAGTGGACTGACAAGGCAGCCAGTCCACAGTGACGGGTAGCCGAAAGGGCACACGTACACACACGCCGACTTGCGCGAAGCCTGGAACAGGATTCGTAATGAATGCAATAAAGAAAAGAACGTAGCTATGGAATATACTTAACTTTTAATCCTTATTTGTATACGGCATTCTTGATGATACAAGTGAGACTATCTTGAGATACATGCAATGGTACAAATGGCGCCTTGCTAGGTCGTAGCCATTAACTTAGCTGAAGGCTATTCTAACTGTCTCTCGGCAAATGAGAGAAAGGCTTCGTCAGTGTAGTCGCTAGCAACGTCGTCGTACAACTGGGGCGAGTGCTAGTACGTCTCTCGAGACCTGCCGTGTGGTGGCGCTCGGTCTGCGATCACTGCAGTGGCGACACGCGGGTCCGACATGTACTAATGGACCGCGGCCGATTTAAAGCTACCACCTAGCAAGTGTGGTGTCTGGCGGTGACACCACAATGATAACTTTGGTTCAGAAAGATGATAACTTATTAATTCCGTCAGGCTTTTACAACTTATCTCAAAGTTCCTTATTAATAGTTTTACATTGTTTACTACACTACTGGCCATTAAAATTGCTACACCGAGAAGAAATGCAGATGATAAACGGGTATTCATTGGACAAATATATTATCACGCTTGGGCATTGAGTCAAACAGAGCTTGAATGACGTGTACTGGTACAGTTGCCCATGCAGCTTCAACACGATACCACAGTTCACCAAGAGTAGTGACTGGCGTATTGTGACGAGCCAGTTGCTCGGCCACCATTGACCAGACGTTTTGAGTTGGTGAGAGGTCTGGAGAATGTGCTGGCCAGGGCAGCAGTCGAACATTTTCTGTATCCAGAAAGGCCCGTACAGGACCCGCAACATGCGGTCGTGCATTATCCTGCTGAAATGTAGGGTTTCACAGGGATCGAATGAAGGGTAGAGCCACGGCTCGTAACACATCTGAAATGTAAAATCCACTGTTCAAAGTGCCGTCAATGCGAACAAGCGGTGACCAAGACGTGTAACCAATGGCACCCCATACCATCACGCCGGGTGATACCCTGGTATGGCGATGACGAATACACGCTTCCCATGTGCGTTCACCGCGATGTCGCCAAACACGGATGCGACAATCATGAACCTGGATTCATCCGAAAAGATGACGTTTTGCCATTCGTGCACCTAGGTTCATCGTTGAGTGCACCATCGCAGGCGCTCCTGTCTGTGATGCAGCGTCAAGGGTAATCGCAGCCGTGGTCTCCGAGCTGATAGTCCATGCTGCTGCGAACGTCGTCGAACTGTTCGTGCAGATGGTTGTTGTCTTGCAAACGTCCCCATCTGTTGACTCAGGGATCGAGACGTGGCTGCACGATCCGTTACAGCCATTCGGATAAGATACCTGTCATCTCGACTGCTAGTGATACGAGTCCGTTGGGATCCATCACGGCGTCCCGTATTACGCTCCTGAACCCACCGATTCCATATTCTGCTAACAGTCATTGGATCTCGACCAACGCGAGCAGCAATGTCGCGATGCGATAAACCGCAATCGCGATAGGCTACAATCCGACCTTTATGAAAGTCGGAAACGTGATGGTACGCATTTCTCCTCCTTACACGAGGCATCACAACAACGTTTCACCAGGCAACGCCGGTCAAATGCTGTTTGTGTATGAGAAATCGTTTGGAAACTTTCCTCATGTCAGCACGTTGTAGGTGTCGCCACCGGCGCCAGCCTTGTGTGAACGCTCTGGAAAAAAAAAAAAAAAAAAAAAAAAAAAAAAAAAAAAAAAAAAAGGATCAAATGGCTCTGAGCACTATGGGACTTAACTGCTGTGGTCATCACTCCCCTAGAACTTAGAACTACTTAAACCTAACTAACCTAAGGACATCACACACATCCATGCCCGAGGCAGGATTCGAATCTGCGTCCGCAGCCGTCGCGCGGTTCCAGACTGTAGCGCCTAGAACCGCTTGGTCATTCCGGCCGGCCCGCTCTGAAAAGCTAATCATTTCCATATCACAGCATCTTCTTCCTGTCGGTTAAATTTCGCGTCTGTAGCACGTCATCTTCGTGGTGTAGCAATTTTAATGGCCAGTTGTGTACAAAAAATTATGTGCGTAATAAGAGTAACAAACTGTCACTATATGTGAATTTATATACTGACCGATGCAGAACGAACATAGCCACACGGCAGTTTTCCGCAGAAGTAGGAAAAGGAAATCTCGAAAGTAGCTTTCACTACTTTGATTATCAAAATATTTCGCAGCCGAAACATTATGACCACCCACTAAAAATCGTGTTGGTCTACTTCTGGAACGCAATTCAGCAGTGATGCTGCTTGCCATGGATTCGACAAGTACTTGATATGTTTTCAGAGATTTGTGCACGAGATGCCTACGCGCAGGTCATACACTTGTCTTAATTTAGTGACGGTTGGTTCGCGGGCGCGGGGTTGGCGCCCGATAGCGTCCTAGTTGGGTTTCATCGGATTCAGATAAGCCGAATTTGGTGCCCAAGACATCATCGTGAGTTCATTATCATACTCCTCAAACCATTGCACCACGATTCTGGCCATGTGACACGGACAGTTATCCTACTGGAAGACATCAACAACAAGGGGTTCCAGGTGTTTCCTAACAATGTTTATGTGGTCCACAGCTATCATGGTACCTCCGATTTACTGCCGCAGGTCCCATGGCAGCCCAGGTGAATGTGCGCCATAACAAAATGGCTCAAATGGCTCTGAGCACTATGGGACTCAACTGCTGAGGTCATTAGTCCCCTAGAACTTAGAACTAGTTAAACCTAACTAACCTAAGGACATCACACACATCCATGCCCGAGGCAGGATTCGAACCTGCGACCGTAGCGGTCCCGCGGTTCCAGACTGCAGCGCTAGAACCGCGCGGCCACTTCGGCCGGCTGCGCCATAACACAATACTGCTTCCAGCGGCCTGTGTCCGTTGCGCACAGCTTGTTTCGAGCAGCTGTTCGCATGGATGGCGGCGTATCTGGACACGGCCATGGACTTGGTTTAACAATAAGCGTGATTCATCCGACTAGACGACACGATTCCATTGATCTGTGGTCCAATCTTAATGGACCCGTGCGCACTTTAATCATAACTGACGATTTTGTAGGGTCAACACGGGAGTATGTTGGTGCCCTCTGTTGCAGAAGACCATGTTCAACACTGTACGCTGAACGGTGTTCTCCAAAACACTCGTGCCTGCACCGGCACTGTACTCTGTCATCATATCTGCTATAGATCGCCGCCTATCCTGCTTTAGACAGCAGGCAAGCCTCCGATCCCTATGCTCTATGATAAGATATGGACGTCCTACTTCTTGTATCCTACTCGTGGTTCCAGCGTTCTTCAACCACTTTCCAAAGATAGTCACGACAGTAACATGCGAACAGACGACCAGCTTCGGCGTTTCCGAGATGCTCGCTCCCAGGCACTGGGCCACAAGAACATGGCTTTTGTTAAAGTCGCTTAGGTCGGCGGATTTCTGCATTTTCGCCACTTATCGTCTCAAGAGTGATTTCCCATTCGTTTCTGCTCCTCTCATTTATTTCTCTTACCAAGTCACGTGTCCTCAACGCCATCAAGCAGCATACAATCTCGCGGTGGGCAGTGGTTATAATCTTTTGGCTCATCAGTGTATAGATCTAGAGTATGAAGAAACAAACTCGACGCGCATTGCACTTATTGTGTGGGATAACGTAACCCTCAGTTATAGTAGTCACGGCTAAAAGCAAGACGCATAATAACCATTAACCAAATTTACCTTCAAAATTGCATCCAACAGTTAATAACGGAAGTCTCATATCCGCTCTCATATGTCTCTTATGCCCTCATAGAATGGCTACTAATTAAATGAAAACAAAATGTACACAACCAAAGTACACACATTCTAGACCCGTGCACTCTGAGCTACTAGCCATATCATCACTACTACTACTCAAAATAAGAGAGGAAGGATACTTTGATCACGAAGATATTCAAAAGACTGTCCAGGAGCGAGTTGGATTCGCGCTCTGAAGATTCTGTACGAAATTAATTGTGTATATAAACAGTTCATCCACCCTGGGAATCGAGAATGTCGACGATTTTTGCCTGGTATCGACACTGATACTGGTAATATGTCGGTCCCATGAATTCCAACACTTTCGAGAATGCTTTAATTAACAGTTTGAAGTCGGATAGTAAATGACAAAAGAAATACTTTTTGTGTGATACAATTACAAGTTAACAATTTTCTCATTTTTTCCTTTACTTGCACTATGAGACCACCCTTTCTGCCAAATTTCATGATCCTAGGTCAATGGAAAGTAGTTTATAGTTTTTAATGAATGAGTTTCCGGCGATCAAAAGATGTGACATAAACGGCCGTATTGTATGATTACATCGATTTAGAAGCTTGCATTTATTACACCGCCTAGGTACCGTAAACCTTAGAATGTGACAAAAATTTCAACCTGATATGTCTATTCGTTCTGGAGAAAAATTGGTCTTAACCGACTGACGGACAGAGATACAATCGCATAACAAATGACAAAAAAATCGTTTTTGTGTGACATAACTACAAATTAACAATTTTCAGACTTTTTCCTTTGCTTGTACTGTGAAACCTTGCTTCTTGCCAAATTTCATGATGCTAAGTCAACAGAAAGTACTTTACTAGTTTTAATGAGTGTTTTTGCGAGTATCAAAATACGTGACATGAATGGCCGTATCTTTTGAGTGAATTGACTTAGAAGATTGAATTTTTTACAACTCCAAGAAATCGCAGACCTGAGTATGTGGCATAAAGTTCAACTTTACACGTCTGCTCGTTCCTGAGAAAAAGGATTTTCAACAGTTGGGCGGTTGGGCAGACAGACAACCGGACAACAATGTGGTCCTATAAGGGTTCCGTTTTTACTGACTAAGATGTGGAACGCTAAAAACCATCATAATGCGGGAAAAGTCAGTTTTTACAGTCGCATAGAATGAGATAGGTCTAAAATGTGTCTCTTAGAAAAAGCACTCGCGATAGATTCTGCTAAAAAAGTTACACTAGTAATTTATTTATGACGGCCGTAGAGCAACATGAGAGTGACAGAATGACTGCTTCATGTCACCTCTGAAAATATACGGAACATCATATATTTCGCATTCTGAAGCTAGATTAATAACAGATGTAAACTTGAGTTTCTTTCAGTCATATAATTATGTAAACAACCCGAAAGAACAATACATCGAGCATTCAAGGAACGAATATGAGATACACATTGTTTACGTCTCCACTTAAGTGTTGGCGGGATTAAGAACAACTGTTGACAAAGGAGTAATGTCATAGTGGCACGGTCTTTGAGAAGGGCTGGCTGTTTTAACGAAAATGGTGAGCTGTGAACGACGCAGTAACTTACCAAAATAAACATTCCATCCATAGCTAATGAAGAATAGAAGTCACTATCAATCCTTTCACTAGCTCTTGGCGCAGTAAACCTGACATTAGTCATATCCGAGACATTCTGTCAGAGACGATGAGTAATACATACTGTTGTGCTCTGAAGACGAACGCAGTCAGCTCTGATAAGATGGCAGGCGGGCGGAAACCGTGTAGTGGTCATAGGTGGCATTCCTTACACACCCCGTACTACTGATTACGTAGCTGTTACTCATCGACGCACTGATCCCACGTGCAGCTGACTGTAGAAACGCTAATGCGATAAAATATTGTTACGACTTTCAGTATACCTTATACTTTTTGTTACAAAGCGTTCTTATACAATTTTTAATCAGCGTATTTCAGTGTTATAAACTCAAAGCTACGCTGACGAACATGAAAATACGATGGCGTGTGTTAATAAGGGCCAACCTATTCATATACAGACAAAGGATAGTGCAACACTGAGTGAAGTACGCATCTTAACGTGCTACAAGTGTCGTAATCCCTCATGAGCTTAGACAGTTGCGACATACTGGGGTTCCTTTCTGGTAACAAAGCTGTAAAGTTAAATTCAGCGTTAAGCGAAATTTATTTGCTACTATCCGACCACCAAAGGGAAAAAAAAACACAATTACAAATTGATCAAATGGCTTTACACTAGTCTAAGGGGCTAGTTGTGCTACTCTGCAATGTGCCTAAATGAAATCTATTTGAATCATAAATCCCAGTCTATAGAGCAATGCTTGCATAACACAAATAAATGTAAACAATAAATAAAGTGATACATTACGGATAATTCGTTGGATAATGATGTACTCAGCAGACGGTATGAAACTGAATTCTGTCAGGCAGTAGTAGCCGACCGAGACAGACGCAGCAACAGGGAAGTAACTGCTTTTGTGACATTTACGAGCTCCTAACCAGGAGCGAATTTTATTATATCATCTGTGTGCTTTAATAGTTTCTTGAGTATCTGCGTGTAAATTTAATATCTGATAGCCACAGTTCTCGCGTTTTCGTTTGCCTCGGAAAGTAAACCGATTTTGTGACATATTACAAGTTCCTAATCAGGGACGAATTATTTAGTTTCACCTGGGTGCTTCGGTAATTAGGTTTTTGAGTATCTGCGTATTATTAGACACAGTTCCCGCGTTTCGTCAGGGTCTACAGTAGAGTTGCGCAGCACGTGCCGATAGTCCGCTTATCTGCATAGTTTAGTTTTCCATGGTCTTTAGTATGGCCAGGGTCTGCGACTGTTGTGTGCGAATGCCAGCCGAGTTGGTGACACTTCGCTCTCAGCTTCAGGCTGTGATGGCTTCGGTTACACAGCTTGAGGCTGCAGTGGATGGACACCACTGCTGTGGGCCGGCCGTGGGGATCCAACGGACGTCCAGCGCGTCCGAGTCCTCCGATCGGTCCTCACCGGTGGCCAGCCCAGTTACTGCTCGCACAGAGGTTGGCCCCTCACCTGTGGTCGAGTGGGAGGTCGCCCCTGGGGGTAGCAGGCGGCGAAAGACTTCCCAGGAGGCCGCACGTAAGGCCTCCCCGGTTTGTCTGACAAACAGGTTCCAGGTGCTGTCTGTGGCTGACACTGTCGCTGAGCCAGATGCTTTCGCCTGTCCTGTTTCAGAGGAAACCACTCAGCCTGCAAGATCCGGGCAATCACAGAGGGTGGGATTTTGGTAGCTGGGAGCTCCAACGTTAGGCGCATTATGCGGCCCCTTAGGGACTTGGCTGACAAGAAGGGAAAGAAAATCAATGTGCACTCCGTGTGCATACCGGGTGGAGTCATTCCAGATGTGGAAAGGGTCCTCCCAGATGCCATGAAGGGTACAGGGTGCACCCATCTGCAGGTAGTCACTCATGTCGGCACCAATGATGTGTGTCGCTATGGATCGGAGGAAATCTTCTCTGGTTCCCGGCGGCTATCTGATTTGGTGAAGAATGCCAGTCTTGCTTGCAAGATGAAAGCAGAGCTGACCATTTGCAGCATAGTCGACACGACCGACTGCGGACCTCTGGTACAGAGCCGAGTGGAGGGTCTGAATCAGAGGCTCAGACGGTTCTGCGACCGTGTAGGCTGCAGATTCTTCGACTTGCGCCAAAGGGTGGTTGGGTTTAGGGTTCCGCTGAATAGGTCAGGTGTCCACCATACGCAGGAGGCGGCTACACGGGTAGCAGGAGCCGTGTGGCATGGAATGGGCGGTTTTTTAGGTTAGAGGGTCTCAGGAAAACGGAAGAAGGGCTTCAGTCACAAAGGGTGCAGGCTGAACACAGGAAGAACGTAGATACAGGAACCATTGGTATAACAGTTGCAAATTGTCGTAGCTGTGTTGGGAAAGTACCAGAGCTCCAAGCACTATTAGAAAGCACTCATGCTCAAATAGTTAAAGACACTGAAAACTGACTAAAGCCGGATATAGGCTCAGCCGAAATTTTTGCGAAGAACCTAACGGTGCCGGCCGTGGTGGCCAAGCGGTTAAAGGCGCTACAGTCTGGAACTGCGCGACCGCTACGGTCGCAGGTTCGAATCCTGCCTCGGGCATGGATGTTTGTGATGTCCTTAGGTTAGTTAGGTTTAAGTAGTTCTAAGTTCTAGGGGACTGATGACCTTAGAAGTTAAGTCCCATAGTGCTCAGAGCCATTTGGACCATTTTTTTTTTAACCTAACGGTGTTCCGAAAGGATAGGCTAAACACGGTTGGCGGTGGCGTGTTTGTTGCTGTTAGAGGAAGTTTAACATGTCGCGAAATTGAAGTAGATACTTCCTGTGAGTTAGTATGGGCAAAGGTCATTGTTGGCAACCGGAATAAAATAATAATAGGATCCTTTTACCGACCTCCCAAATCAGATGATACAGTTGCAGAAAGGTTCAAAGAAAACTTGAGTTTGATTCCAAACACGTACCCGACTCATACGATATTAGTTGGTGATGACTTTAATGTACCCTCGATATGTTGGCGAAAATACTTTTTTAATTCCGGAGATACGCATAAAATATCATCCGAAATTGTGCTAAACGCATTCTCTAAACATTATTTTGAGAAGTTAGTTCATGAGCCCACGCGAATATTAAATGGTTGTGAAAACACACCTACGGTCGCAGGCTCGATCCTACCTCGGGCATGGATGTGTGTGAAGTCCTTAGGTTAGTTAGGATTAAGTAGTTCTAAGTTCTAGGGGGCTGATGACCTCAGAAGTTTAGTCCCGTAGTGTTCAGAGCCATTTGAACCATTTTTTTTGAAAACACACTTGACCTCTTAGCAACAAATAATTCTGAGTTAGTAACGTACATCAAAACCGATACAGGGATTAGTGAAAACAGGGTTGTCGTAGCGATATTGAATATTGTAATCCCCAAATCCTCGAAAAATAAGCGAAATATATATCTATTCAAAAAAGCAGATAAAAATTCACTTAACACCTTCCTGAGAGACAATCTCCACTCATTCCAAATTAATAATGTTAGTGTAGACCAGATGTGGCTTGAATTCAAGGAAATAGTATCGGCAGCATTTGAGAGATTTATACCAAATAAATTAACAAACGACGGAGCTGATCCTACTTGGTACACAGAGCGGGTTAGAAGACTGTTGCAGAAACAACGAAACAAACATGCCAAATGTAAACAGACGCAAAATCCCCAAGATTGGCGATCTTTTACAAAAGCTCGAAATTTAGCGCGGACTTCAATGCGAGATGATTATAACAGTTTCCACAACGAAACTTTGTCTCGCAACCTGGCAGAAAATCCAAAAAGAGATTCTGCTCGTATGTGAAGTATGTTACCGGAAAGGAACAATCAATGCCTTCTCTGCGCGATAGCAATGGATTTACTATCGAAGACAGTGCTGCCATAGCAGAGTTGCTAAACACAGCCTTTCGAAATGCCTTCACAAAAGAAGGCGAAATAAATATTCCAGAATTCGGATCGAGAACAGTTGCCAACATGAGTAACATAGAAGTAAATATCCTCGGAGTAGTAAAGCAACTCAAATCACTTAATAAAACCAAGTCTTCTGGTCCAGACGGCATAACAATTAGGTTCCTTTCGGAGTATGCTTATACAGTAGCTGCATACTTAACAATCATATTCAACTGTTCGCTCGACGAAAGATCCGTACCCATAGACTAGAAAGTTGCACAGGTCACACCAATATTCAAGAAAGTTAGTAGGAGTAATCCACTAATTACAGGCCCATATCGTTAACGTCGATATGCAGCAGGATTTTGGAACGTATATTTGTTCAAACATCATGAATTACCTCGAAGTAAACCGTCTACTGATACACAGTCAACATGGGTTTAGAAAACATCGTTGCCGCGCGGGATTAGGCGAGTGGTCTAGGGCACTGCAGTCATGGACTGTGCTGCTGATACTGGCGGAGGTTCGAGTCCTTCCTCGGGCATGGGTGTGTGTGTTTGTCCTTACGATAATTTAGGTTAAGTAGTGTGTAAGCTTAGGGACTGATGACCTTAGCAGTTAATTCGCATAAGATTTCACACACATTTGAACATTTGAGAAAACATCGTTCCTGTGAAACACAACTAGCTCTTTATTCTCATGAAGTGTTGAGTGCTATTGACAGGGGATTTCAGGCCGATTCCGTATTTCTGGAATTCCGGAAGGCTCTTGACACTGTACCACGTAAGCGGCTTGTAGTGAAATTTCGTACTTATGGAATATCGTCTCAGTTATGTGACTGGATTTGTGATTTCTTGTCAGAGAGGTCACAGTTCGTAGTAATTGACGGAAAGTCATCGAGTAAAACAGAAGTGATTTCTGGCGCTCCCCAAGGTAGTGTTATAGGCCCTTTGCTGTTTCTTATCTATATAAACGATTTGGGAGCCAATCTGAGCAGCCGTCTTCGGTTGTTTTCAGATGACGCTGTCGTTTATCGACTAATAAAATCATCAAAAGATCAAAACAAATTGCATAACGATTTAGAAAAGATATCTGAATGGTGCGAAAATGGGCAGTTGACCCTAAATAACGAAAAGTGTAAGGTCATTCACATGAGTGCTAAAAGGAATTCGTTAAACTTCGGTTACAAGATAAATCAGTCTAATCTAAAAGCCCTAAATACCTAGGTATTACAATTACGAACAACTTAAACTGGAAGGAACACACAGAAAATGTTGTGGGGAAGGCTAACCAAAGACTGCGTTTTATTGGCAGGACACTTAGGAAATGTAGCAGACCTACTAAGAAGACTGCTTACACTACGCTTGTCCGTCCTCTTTTAGAATACTGCTACGCGGTGTCGGATCCTTACCACATAGGACTGACGGAGTACACCGAAAAAGTTCAAAGAAGAGCAGCACGTTTTGTATTATCGCGAAATATGGGAGTGTCACAGAAATGATGCAGGATTTGGGCTGGACATCGTTAAAAGAAAGGCGCTTTTCTTTGCGACGGAATCTTCTCACGAAATTCGAGTCACCAGCTTTCTCCTCCGAATGCAAAAATATTTTGTTGACACCGACCTACTTAGTGAGTAACGATCACCACGATAAAATAAGGGAAATCAGAGCTCGTACGGAAAAAACATAAGTGTTCGTTCCTTCCGCGCGCTATACGGGATTGGAATAATAGAGAATTGTGAAGGTGGTTCGATGAACCCTCTGCGAGTCATTTAAATGTGATTTGCAGAGTATCCATGTAGATGTAGATGCCGAATTTTATTTACTTCTAGGTAACAAAATGGTTCAAATGGCTCTGAGCACTATGGGACTTAACTTCTGCGGTCATCAGTCCCCTAGAACTTAGAACTACTTAAACCTAACTAACGTAAGGACATCACACACATCCATACGCGAGGCAGGATTCGAACCTGCGACCGTAGTGGTCGCGCGGTTCCAGACTGTAGCGCCTAGAACCGCTCGGCCACCCCGGCCGGCTCTAGCTAACATATACAGAATTTCTACTCGGTGTAACAAATACAATTTGAAATAGCAATGCAGTCAGGACAAGCAGAGCGTACACAGGCCACGTTTAACATGTGCCAACGGCATCGTGCAGTGCACCAAGATATTATCCTGAAAAAAAAAAATCCCCGCTTTATATAGTTCACCCAATCTTTTTGAATGTCAGTTCATCGATAAGAACATTTGGTCTCAAAAGTCTGTATTAAGTCATAATAAATACACATCATCAGATTGGAGACTGATGCGCTGATTGACTATGTTCCACGTAGCTGGATAGCACATAAGCGGTCCGTTGGCTACACAAGACCTTACGACTTACCCGACCATGGAAAGTCACCCTAAGGTCTCGATATCCCTCTGCATGCTCACTCTACAGCTATGTCACTTCACTAACCTCTCTGAACAAAATATTTATTTCATGATCTTTTAAAATCTAATTCTTAAGTGTTTATTAAATTTCTGTGACGATGTCAATATACATTGTAAAGACCATACCATGAGGGGTTGCCGGGAAAAAAAAGAAAAATCACCTAAGCATGACTCTTATCTAAAACACTTACAGTACAAGCCGCTTTCATCAGACTAATAAGATTTGATCCATTATAAATGGTTTCTGAAAGCCTGCGACTGTAGATACAATAGGTTTGTTTATAAATAAATAAATCTTCTGCTACCAGTCACGATTTTTCTTTATTTTACTATTCGCACGACGCGTTTCGAGAAATAATTCTCATTTTCAAGTGCGTTTTTTTTTTTTTTTATGTGTGTTAAGCCATTTCTTTTGATGTTGTCAGTGTGTGTGAGTCTGCTTCATTTTGTTGACTTTTAAGTTTTCTAATGGTCCATTTGTGTAGAGTCTCACACACACTTAACATCACACACAACTTGTACACTTTACACATCGAAAATATCTTATATAAACCATTTTTTATATAAGATATTTTCGATGTGTAAAGTGTACAAGTTGTGTGTGATGTTAAGTGTGTGTGAGACTCTACACAAATGGACCATTAGAAAACTTAAAAGTCAACAAAATGAAGCAGACTCACACACACTGACAACATCAAAAGAAATGGCTTAACACACATAAAAAAAAAAAAAACGCACTTGAAAATGAGAATTATTTCTCGAAACGCGTCGTGCGAATAGTAAAATAAAGAAAAATCGTGACTGGTAGCAGAAGATTTATTTATTTATAAACAAACCTATAGACTAATAAGAGGTCATATGCACTGAGAAACCGCCGATTTAACGCTAACTGGTTGTGAATTGGAGGTAAAAAGCGACGCAGTCACGCTCCAGCCGTAGAAAATAGCACCAGATGTCGTACAGAGAGGCCCTCAAGCGTCGAGCAAGGACGAGTCTAGCGAGCTGAAGGTTCCAGCCAACAGCAGAGTTCCACACCGAGAAGAGTTACAGAGCAACCGGACTCGGATGACCCACAGCCCACAGCAAATCCCATACAAGTGAGCTTTATCTTCGATTATGCGTTTAGTCTAAGAAGTACATGCAAAGCTTGCCTGAACGTACTTCTGGACTAGGGATTATTGGTTTCCATCTTACATTTGGTTACAGCACCTATGTCTGTACACTGAGGAGACAAAAGTCGTGGGATAGCGATATGCACGTATACATTGCGGGAATGAAAAGAATTCAAGAGCGAAATGGTAGTTGGAACTACGCGCATGTGACATTACATTTCGGAAATCGTTAGGGAATTCATTATTCCTTGACCAGCAATGTCAAGAGTGTGCCAAGACTACCCAATTTCAGGCATTACCTCTCACGACGGGCAACGCAGTGGCCGACAGCGTTCACTTACCGACAGCGATTACGCAGAGTTGTAGTAAGTGGTAATAGACGAGCAACGGTGCGCGAAATATTCGCAGAATCAGTGGGACGTACGACGAATATATCGGTCAGGACAGTGCAGAGAAATCTGGCGTTAATGGGTTATGCCAGCAGACGACGGACGCGAGTGCCTCTCCTAATAGCACGACATCGCCTGGGCTAGTGACCATGTCGGTTGGACCCAAGACGACTGGAAAACCGTGGCCCGGTCATGGTAAGAGCAGATGGTAGGGCTCGAGTGTGGAGCAGATTCCACGAAGCCATAGAACCAGGTTGTCAACAAGGCACTGTGCAAGCAGGTAGTGGCTCCATAATTGTGTGGGCTGTGTTTATATGGAATGGACTGGGTCCTCTGGTCTGTTCGGCGACTTGGAGACCATTTGGAGCCATACACGGACTCCATGTTACGAAACAACGATGGAATTTTTATGGATGACAATACGCCATGTCACCGGGCCACAGTTGTTCTTAATTGGTTTGAAGAACATTCTGGACAATTCGAGAAAATGGTTTGGCCATCCAGATCGGCCGACTCGAATCCCATCGAACATTTAGGGGACATAATCGGCAAATCAGTTCGTGCACAAAATCCTGCACCGGCTACACTTTCCCAATTATGGACGGCTACAGAGGCAGGTGGCTTACTATTTTAGCAGGAGACTTCCAGTGACTTGTTGAGTTCAGACCACGTCGAGTAGCTGCACTACGCCGGGCGGAAGGAAGTCCGACACATTATTATGAGCTGTACTATGACTTCTCACGTGTGTGTCACTTGCATTGTGACAAGTTCTTGAGCCTAAGCTCGCGACCAGAGCGACATCATCTGGCACTCGTGGTCTGTGGTAGCGTACGTTACTATGTATACCCGAATCTTAATAAAGTTATAGGTCGGGGGGTCATTTGTGCTGGTGATTGGTTTCCTGATTTAGTAAGCCCCTTATGTGCTCTACACTTACTGAAATTGTAAAGTAGCATCTGTGCTCTTCTGCATGTTTATTGCAAACATGTGAAGCATCATTAAAAAGCAGACTAGCAAGCAAACCCAGAGTCTCATTTCCCTACCATCACCATCATCTCCTTCGCTTAACCCTCCAGGTCTTTCTGTCTTTACTGTCTCCAACCACAGAGACCTGAAAAATCTCAGCTTGACCACGTCACCGTTCTGCTCTTGTACTTAGCTGCTCGTGTTCCGAGACACGGATCAACAAACATGCAGAGTCACCTCTGAAGCTAACGTAAGCTTCTAAGGAAGCGACCCTCGTCGGTTTACAATGTATAAACAAGTGCCAGATGTGTGTCCTGGCGTTGATTCTTGGCTGAGTACCTTCACTAAGAAGTAAGGTGCCTTAGCGCACGGAATATAGGATTTTCTCTTACGACGATCTGGCTTGAGCTTTCGAGGTAGGTCAGGAACAGTGAAT
The DNA here is from genome assembly GCF_023898315.1 of Schistocerca nitens. Classification (NCBI taxonomy): domain Eukaryota; kingdom Metazoa; phylum Arthropoda; class Insecta; order Orthoptera; family Acrididae; genus Schistocerca; species Schistocerca nitens. The sequence goes on from NC_064616.1 coordinate 419,396,989, forward strand.
AATGAGAGCAATCCCTTTTGTGTACTTCAGGGGAGAAGCAAGAAAGAAGAAAGAAGAAAAAGTCACAATCCCGTTTAATTCTTAATTTCTTTGCGTGTTTTTGGGTACTTGCATAGTTTAATTCACAAATGTCGGGCATGTTATAGTATTTGAGAGTTGTAGAATCGCTTTTTAGTACCTGAGTAGTGTAAAATCGCGTAGTCTCCTTCTGCCGCCGAGCAGTGTGTCAGCAGTGCGCAAGTAGTAGCATTACTGCATTTACTAGGCAATCTTGTATTTTAATAACCGTTTAAATTTTGTGTCAAATTGTTTGTGCTCTCTGTAGATTAGGTCACACGTTCTATGCACAACAGTAATTAGCATGGATAGGGACTGTGACTGCTGTGTTCGGATGTGGGCTGAGTTGGCATCCCTTCGCTCCCAGCTTCAGGCAGGAATGGCTTTGGTCACACAGCTTGAGGGTGTTGCCAATGGGCATCACTATGGGGGTCCGGACGGGGATTTGTCGGGGACGGCCAGCTCGTCCCACACATCCCCCGATCGGACTACGGCTGTGGCTGCCCGGGATACTGCCCACATTTAGGCTGACCCCTCACCCGTGGTAGAGTGGGAGGTCGTCTCGAGGTGTGGAAGGGGGCGAAAGACATTCCAGAGGGCTCAACGGAAGGCCTCCCCAGTTTGCGCGACGAACCGGTTTCAGGCTCTGTCTCCGGCTGATACTGATCCTCGGCCGGACATAGCTGCTTGTCCTGTTCCAGAGGTTGCCCCTCAATCTGCAAGATCCGGGCAGTTGCAGAGGGTGGGCTTAGTGGTAGTTGGGAGCTCCAACGTCAGGCGCGTAATGGGGCCCCTTAGGGATAAGGCTGCAAGGGAGAAGAAGGAAACCAATGTGCACTCCGTGTGCATACCGGGGGGAGTCATTCCAGATGTGGAAAGGGTCCTTCCGGATGCCATGAAGGGTACAGGGTGCACCCATCTGCAGGTGGTCACTCATGTCGGCACCAATGATGTGTGTCGCTATGGATCGGAGGAAATCTTCTCTGGTTCCCGGCGGCTATCTGATTTGGTGAAGAATGCCAGTCTTGCTAGCAGGATGAAAGCAGAGCTCACCATCTGCAGCATCGTCGACAGGACTGATTGCGGCCATTTGGTACAGAGCGGAGTGGAGGGTCTGAATCAGAGGCTGAGACGGTTCTGCGACCCTGTGGGCTGCAGATTCCTCGACTTGCGCCATAGGGTGGTGGTGTTTCGGGTTCCGCTGGGTAGGTCAGGAATCCACTACACACAGCAGGCGGCTACACCCGTAGCAGGGGTTGTGTGGCGTGGACTGGGCGGTTTTTTAGGGTAGATGGCCTCGGGCAAGTACAGAAAGGGCAACAGCCTCAAAGGGTGTGGGAAAAAGTCAGGACATGCGGGGACCAAGCAGCAGTCGGTATTGTAATTGTAAACTGTCGAAGCTGCGTTGGTAAAGTACCGGAACTTCAAGCGCTCATAGAAAGAACCGAAGCTGAAATCTTTATAGGTACGGAAAGCTGGCTGAAGCCAGAGATAAATTCTGCCGAAATTTTTACAAAGCCACAGACGGTGTTTAGAAAGGATAGATTGAATGCAACCGGTGGTGGCGTGTTTGTCGCTGTTGGTAGTAGTTTATCCTCTAATGAAATAGAAGTTGATAGTTCCTGTGAATTACTATGGGTGGAGGTTATACTCAACAACAGGGCTAGGTTAATAATTGGATCCTTTTACCGACCTCCCGACTCAGCAGCATTAGTGGCAGAACAACTGAGAGAAAATCTGGAATACATTTCACATAAATTTCCTCAGCATGTTGTAGTCCTAGGTGGGGATTTCAATTTACCAGATATAGACTGGGACACTCAGATGTTTAGGACGGGTTGTAGGGACAGAGCATCGAGTGGCATTATAGTGAGTGCTCTATTCGAAAATTACCTCGAGCAATTGAACAGAGAACCGACTCGTGGAGATAACATCTTGGACCTACTGATAACAAACAGACCCGAACTTTTAGGCTCTATAAGCGCAGAACAGGGAATCAGTGATCATAAGGCCGTTGCAGCATCCCTGAATATGGAAGTAAATAGGATTATAAAAAAAGGGAGGAAGGTTTATCTGTTTAGCAAGAGTAATAGGAGGCAGATTTCAAACTACCTAACAGATCAAAACGAAAATTTCTGTACCGACACTGACAATGTTGAGTGTTTATGGAAAATGTTCAAGGCAATCGTGAAATGCGGTTTAGACAGGTACGTGCAGAGTAAAACTGTGAGGGACGGGAAAGACCCACCGTGGTTCGACAACAAAGTTAGGAAACTACTGCGAAAGCAAAGAGAGCTTCACTGCAAGTTTAAACGCAGCCAATATCTCTCAGACAAACAGAAGCTGAACGATGTCAAAGTTAGCGTAAGGAGGGCTATGCGTGAAGCGTTCAGTGAATTGAAAAGTAAAATTCTATGTACCGACTTGACAGAAAATCCTAGGAAGTTCTGGTGTTACGTTAAACAGAGGATGACACGCGTAAAGCTGAAATACTAAACATCTTTTTCCAAAGCGGTTTCACAGAGGAAGACCGCACTGCAGTTCGTTCTCTAGGTCACCGCACGAACGAAAAAATGGCTGACATCGAAATAAGTGTCCAAGGCATAGAAAAGCAACTGAAATCACTCAACAGAGGAAAGTCCACTGGATCTGAAGGGATACCAATTCGATTCTACACAGAGTAAGCGAAAGAACTTGCCCCCTTTCTAACAGCCGTGTACCGCAAGTCTCTAAGAGGAACGGAAGGTTCCAAATGATTGGAAAAGAGCACAAGTAGTCCCAGTTTTCAAGAAGGGTCGTCGAGCAGATGCATAAAACATGGGCCTATATATCTGACATCGATCTTTTGTGGAACTTTAGAACATGTTTTTTGCTCGCGTATCGTGTCATTTCTGGAAACCCAGAATCTACTCTGTAGGAATCAATATGGAATCCGGAAACAGTGATCGTGTGAGACCCAACTCGCTTTATTTGTTCATGAGACCCTTGACTTCCGGAAGCCGTTCGATACAGTTCCGCACTGTCGCCTGATAAACAAAGTAAGAGCCTACGGAATATCAGACCAGCTGTGTGGCTGGATTGAATAGTTTTTAGCAAACAGAACACAGCATGTTGTTCTCAATGGAGAGACGTCTATAGACGTTAAAGTAACCTCTGGCGTGCCACAGGGGAGTGTTATGGGACCATTGCTTTTTCACAATATATATAAATGAGCTAGTAGATAGTGTCGGAAGTTCCATGCGGCTTTTCGCGGATGATGTTGTAGTATACAGAGAAGTTGCAGCATTAGAAAATTCCAGCGAAATGCAGGAAGATCTGCAGCGGATAGGCACTTGGTGCAGGGAGTGGCAACTGACCCTTAACATAAATGTAATGTATTGCGAATACATAGAAAGGAGGATCCTTTATTGCATGATTATATGATAACAGAACAAACACTGGTGGCAGTTACTTCTGTAAAATATCTGGGCGTATGCGTACGGAACGATTTCAAGTGGAATGATAATATAAAATTAATTGTTGGTAAGGCGGGTGCCAGGTTCAGATTCATTGGGAGAATCCTTAGAAAATGTAGTCCATCAACAAAGGAGGTGGCTTAGAAAACACTTGTTCGACCTATACCTGAGTATTGCTCATCAGTGTGGGATCCATACCAGGTCGGGTTGACAGAGGAGATATAAAAGACCCAAAGAAGAGCGGCGCGTTTCGTCACAGGGTTATTTGGTAAGCGTGATAGCGTTACGGAGATGTTCAACAAACTCAAGTGGCAGACTCTGCAAGAGAGGCGCTCTGCATCGCGGTGTAGCTTGCTGTCCAGGTTTCGAGAGTGTGCGTTTCTGGTTGAGGTATCGAATATATTGCTTCCTCCTACTTACACCTCCCGAGGAGATCACGAATGTAAAATTAGAGAGATTCGAGCGCGCACGGAGGCTTTCCGGCAGTCGTTCTTCCCGCGAACCATACGCGACTGGAACAGGAAAGGGAAGTAATGACAGTGGCACGTTAAGTGCCCTCTCCCACACACAGTTGGGTGGCTTGCGGAGTATAAATGTAGATGTAGCTGTAGATCGCAGAATTGCGAGACCTCAGCGAGCAGGCCATAGCGGTGCACAAGAGAGGACGCCTTTCGCAGCAGTTACGACAAAGTCGGGGCCACCGACACTTGAATCAGGGATACGTTCGTGCTGAACGCACCGAATTCCAACATTACGCTTGCACGAGACGCCAGTACAGCGCCGGCGCCTGACAGACAAACGCGGTGTCACTGACAACGTACCGTGGAAACAAGCACTGCGGCTGGGGGAAAGTACGAAATAACATCTAATGTGAATTCGGGAGATAGTGAGGTTCCCGCCCAACGTATAGTATTATCTGACACATTTAAGTTAATTCCGAGAGCTTTTGGTGGAAATAAAGATGAAATTAGATAATTCGTAGACATTTGTGAGCTAGCATTCGATCTAATGCCAAGCCATAATCGCAGCGTGCTACTAAAATTGGTTAAAACTAGGATCGTTGATGCAGCTCGAAGTAAACTACTCGTGTGTGATTTGACAGAAACTTGGGCAGAGGTGTAGGGAATTTTATTCCAAAACTATGAGAAAAAACGGACTTAGGACTTATAATGTGTTTATTATTCTGTAGCAGGCAGAACAAGGCCGAAAGTATGGCTGAGTGGGCGAGTAGGGTTGACACATTGCAGTGCCAATTTCGAGACGCCATCCGGGGATTGATAAGTGAATTGGACAGTGCGGGAACTCTGTCTCTAATTGAGAAGCTGGCGCAAGCAGTGTTCATACCGGAAATTGAAGATGAGAGGATTAAAACCATCGCGAGAGCAAAGGGAAAGAATTTAATGTTAGGCCACAGTGGATATCGCATTAACAGAAGATGCATCCATCGCCTCTTGTAAAGAAAAGTTCGGTGAATCCAGTTGCCCGAGAGATTACTGGTTTTGATATAAGAGAGCAAGCCACTGCAAGAAACTTCAGTACGGACATACACATAGGGGTAATAGACGCCATGCAGCCGAGTTGTAGTGGAGCAGGAAAACGCTCACCCAATCCTCCACCACCACCGAGAAGGATAGAGGAAACTCTATGTGGACGTCTTTGTAGGGAAACTGGAAGCATGTGACCGACGACGTGTAGTCGATTCGACCTTCAAGTGCGTCCAGGGCCGTATGGTAAGGTGAACCCCATGATATGTTACGTCTGCGAAGAACCAGGACACTTAGCCCAACAGTGTAATGCCAATGCTAGACTAGCAAATGGAAAGACAGAAACCTTGAAAGGAAAGAGTGCATGCATGCATTCAACCCATGCCACAAAGCTGTATCCACGAGAAGACCGTACGGATTTCCACTCACGGACATGATTCATGTTGACAGGATGTTTGGGCACGACTAGGACTTCAGTATCTATCAACAGGAAGACGTACCTCTCAACCGTTTCCAAGAAGATCGAATTTGTAAATTTTAGGCGTGTTTATATTGTTAGTATAGGCGCTAGCAATAAAGGAGTCCGCAACTGAGAGAGTAAGTAGTTACTTTCGTAATCGCGAGGTCTCTGTATCGAATCTGGCTACCGCTACTTTTTTCATTCACTAGTTATACTGCCAATGTGCAGTATTAAAATAATCCCTCTCAAACGTACTCCGCTGGTGCATCTTTGCGACGTTTATTTTTATATGCAACAGAAGAACCTTCTAAAACAACTACAAAATTCTCGTAGGCCTACATCATCGGACAGAATATAGTGATAGCTTCTAGAGAAGACTGCATAAGATTGCATCAATCGTACATCGTCTGTCGTCAGTACCGACATCCAATGATATGCTTCGATATGCGTGGTACGCTGCGAAATTGTGTGATGACCGAGAACCCGTTCTCAGTGTAAACTTAGTTCGTTTTGGGATACACATACTGAAAAATCACTAATAGGCAAAAATTCGGCATTCATCACACGTGCTTTATATCACAGTAATTATTGTTTTCTATGTTTCTACCATCAGTATCACCGTGATTCGTGGATTGGTCTATAGGTTACATATTATACACAAATGTAGATACAATAATATAAATGAAATGACGATACTGATTTGATTGAGAGTTGATGTGTATCCTATTTTTTATTTCCAATCTCCTTATGACAAAAGTTTCGGTATAAATATTATGTAAATAATACAAGAATTATTGAATACTGATACTTTGTACAGTCATAATAAATCTGTTGTTAGAATTACGTGGGAATGGAAAAAGTACCAGCAGCGGGATTCGATCCACACACCTCACGTTTATAAAACCACGTGCGTACGGCATCGGCTGCGGACTGCTTAAACATTGGCACCATACGAAGTATATAAGTACGCTTAAAAATTTCGAACTAGATCTTCTCGAAACCGGTTGAGAGATTGTCTTCCTGTCTACAGATGATGAAATCCTACAGAAACTCATACGTCCTGACAATATCAATCAAATCGGTTAGGATAAGTTCGACTCTTTTTCGATAGACTGAAAGGGCAAGAATGATTTCGTGAATATAAGATGCACGCAGGTAAGAGTGGGAACCACAAGTTTCATAGTAGATAGTGCCGCTCACGTGAGCACAGTAAAGGAGTCATCATTGGAGGATACGTTAGGCAGTAAAGCCAACGAAAGAATAAAACTTACAGCAGTCACTAAAGAAGTAACAGAGACGCGTGGAGCTGCGATTTTAGCTGTGAGGATAGATGACGACATGTGTGTGGAACATAAGTTTCGAAGAGTGGAAGACGAGCTAGACGTCCCGTATTAAAGAATCTTAGTCAGACACTTTTGTGAGAGTTTAAACATAATCATAGGTTACGCAACGAAGATGCTATGGGTAAACGGCAGACCAGTATGTTTACAGAGGGAGCAGGTGCCGAACCCGTCGAATCTTGTGGACCAGGAGATAACAGCAAAAAGAGAAGCTTTGTCCCATAGAACAGACATCAGACAGTCGGGAGAAACGGGTCGCGTGGACAAATGCTACACGGGAGGTATCAGTAGGAATCCAGGTAGGATCGGAGAAGAGAGAGCTCTGGAGTGAGGCAACAGTAGAAATGCCACATCTGAGGGAATCAAGGAACAACGACGAGCAGCAGACGAAAAGGAAAGAGAGCCTGTGTGATGCAACACGAACAGGCCCACGGGAAGAAAAGGTTTTATGAATTAAAGTGCACAACACAGTTCTAACTGAAGGGATAATGGAGAAACAGCAGCTGCAAACGGGAGTATATTGGCCTGCAGCATTAGTGACCATGCAGGGAGGCACTTTCGTCACGACTATTGTGACTACCGCAGAAGAAGACGTAATACTGGAATGTTCCAAATTGAAGATAGAAGCAATACCTGTCACGGAAGAAGACGAGGAACGCCGCATAGATAGTAGAGTCTCAGTGGCCCGAGAGACAAGGTCGTGAATTGGCAGCATAAAGGAAACAGTTCGAGTGGATCACTTAAACGAAGAAGAAAGGACTTCGATTATTGAGCTGTGTATTGCATATTATGCTGCGTTTCACTCTCCCAGAGATAGATTAACGTGCATTTAGTGGTGAAGTATGAATTTATGTTGAAACCAGAGGAGCGAGGCCGTTCGGGGTGGCCGAGCGGCTCTAGGCGCTACAGTCTGGAACCGCGCGACCTCTGCGGTCGCAGGTTCGAATCCTGCCTCGGGCATGGATGTGTTTGATGTCCTTAGGTTAGTTAGGTTTAAGTAGTTCTAAGTTCTAGGGGACTGATGACCTCAGAAGTTAAGTCCCATAGCGCCAGAGCCATTTGAACCAGAGGCGCATGAAAGACTGGTAAATGTCCTGTGGTCTCGACTACCAGAGGCGCAAAAGGAAGCCCTCTAATGGATGCGATGTTAAGGGAGGACATCATTACGCCTAGCACAAGTTGGTGGAATTTCCTGTTTCTGAAGAAGATGGATACTTCAGGTAAGCGAACGTGGAGAATAGTAGCAGACTAACTGAGGTTAAATGACACATGTATTAGCACTGTATTGTCGCTACCCTGTATTGATGAGATTTTAGAAACCTTAGAAAAAGCCAGATACTTTACCACTTTAGACTGTTGAAAGAGTTCCTATCAGATACTGTTGACTGAGGACACCAGAGAGAAAACAGCTTACTCTAATCCAAAAGGACGTTACGAATACACTAGATTACCGATGGGAATAACAGATAGTTGAGTTACTTTTCAGAGACTGATGAACAAAGTATTAACCGGACTTCAAGGACACAAGATGTTCGTATATTTAGATGATATGGTCGTGTTCAGTGATACGTTAGAAAAGCATAATGCCAGACTTGTAGAAACGTTTGAGAGGTTGCACAACTTAAAATTACAGTTTGATAGTTGTGGGTTCCTATGGAAAGAAGTAACTTCCTTAGGACACGTAATTATAACAGAAGGATGCAGGGCAGATGAACTCGAAAGCTTGTACTTTAGAAGCTAAGAACATGTCGACTCTTACTGCCACTAATTTATGTGTTTATATAGTTATTGTAGATTATAGTTAACTCTACCTTAATTAGTGTGTTATCTGTTTTGTTTCACTTCATTATTAATTCCTCTTTTGTTGTTGTTTCTCATTTACTTTGTCAATTACTCTACTAACTTAATCTTACTTTCATTTTTATTTATCAATTTGTTATCATATTATTGTTGTTATTCATCTTTAACACCATTAATAGTAACTCTGTTGTCACTGCTTTTATCTTGGTTTGTGCTCAGATTATTCCAGCTCTGGTTAGTGGGTTTCTTTTCCTATCACCAGTTGGTTGTTGAACGACCACTGCAAATCCCTCTGGCCTTGGCCACAAAACCTCCCTCCTCCCAAACGATAGCTGCCGCTTTCACTTCCAGGACCACTAACTCCCCCACCTCAGCATGTGCTTTGCACTGTTGTCTCACCAGCTCTGACACAGAGCTGCAGATGTCGAGCAGCGTCATCCTCCCATGCTCTGCACTTGAACACACCAAGCTCCATATTGAACATGGGAATGTCCAGCCTCTGCCAGCACATGTCGACGAGCTCCATCGTATATTTCGAGACATAGACATCCTTGTAATACTTCTGTCAGAGAACTGACTGAAACCAAGTATTTCCACAAGTTCAGTAAATCTAGACGGTTATAACTTTCTAAGACACAACAGTTGCAATAGACAAGGATGTGGAGTAGGGAAATACATACGCTCTAATTTATTACCTACCGTGCTACATATATCCAACAATAATGAAGAAAGCCGGCCGGAGTAGCCGAGCGGTTCTAGGCGCTACAGTCTGGAACCGCGCTACCGCTACGGTCGCAGGTTCGAACACTGCCTCGGGCATGGATGTGTGTGATGTCCTTAGGTTAGTTAGGTTTAAGTAGTTCTAAGTTCTAGGGGACTGATGACCTCAGCAGTTAAGTTCCATAGTGCTCAGAGCCATTTGAATTTGAATAATGAAGAAAACAAGCGGAATTTATGTTCATAGAAATCAAATCCCTTAACAGAAAGTGACTGATATATGTCCTTTACAGACTCCTGAAGTAGGTGGGTTTGCCTGCTTAGGAATTGCACTTTCAAGTCTCGAATCGATGGACGAGCATGTAATTATAGCTGGTGACACTAACATAAACTTTCCATACGATACTCCTTCCAACAAGAAATTTAAGCGGATTCCTCAAACGTGTCGCTACTTCAGCTTGCTCCTACTCATCATACGAACAGTACGCCCACTCTCATAGATATATTTGCAGCGAAATCCCCAGAGTAATTCGTAACTCAAATACCTGCACCTGGAATGTCTCTCCATGATATAATTTTCGCGACGTACACTCTAGAACCTCCCAGAAAAAAACCACAACTGACTACATACCGAGGTTTCAAACACGTTAATTTATCTGAACTTGCAACTGAGTCGCAGTAAATAGTTTGGAAGACGTCTTCTGTTGCCTTTTCGGACATAAACCAAAAACTTCATGGATTTTCTCAAAAAATTACTAAACTATACGAGAAATATGCTCCCATAAACACTGAAAAGAAAGAAAGAAACTTGACAAATTGAAGAACTAAAACAGCTCATGAATCTCAGAGACGCTGCATGTCGGACATAAAAAAACGCCCCACGCCTAAAAACCATGCTACTTACAAGTAGAAGTGGAACAGAAGCAGCCAAACTATGATAAATGCAAGGTCAGGCATACTCATACATTAACTGACAACGTAAACAGAACAGCTGTCTCGAGGAAAAAGCTCTGTGGTCTTGGTTCAAATGGTTCAAATGGCTCTGAGCACTATGGGACTCAACTTCTGTGGTCATCAGTCCCCTAGAACTTAGAACTACTTAAACCTAACTAACCTAAGGACATCACTCACATCCATGCCCGAGGCAGGATTCGAACCTGCGACCGTAGCGGCCTCGCGGTTCCAGACTGTAGCGCCTAGAAACGCACGGCCACTCCGGCCGGCTTGTGGTCTTGGTATAGGCAAAGTAAAAGCTGCTACTGATCCCATTGTCGCGGCTAAAGAACCACAACAAATGATACAGAGACTCACTGATTACTTCATGGAGGTAAGCGACTGTAGCCACAAAAAATTCTATCTAAAGCACGCCACTTGCATTACAGTCAAAAAAGCCATCATGCGTATCAGATCAGCATCTACTGGGCACGACTGCACCACAGTCCAAATGATGAAGCTTATTATTGACCCGCTACTGTCCACTATAATAGATATCTTCAACCAGTCCTTAACTAAAAGTGTTTTCCCGGAGACCTGTGAACAGGGACTAGCTAAACGACTACCAAAACAGGACTTTGCCACAGCACAATATGATTACCGACCTACATGCATTCTTCTTGCACCGTCCAAGGCCTTGGAGTCTGTAGTCCACGAGCAGCTAACAAACTACCTAACTGAAAACAATCAACTAGGAGAATACCAGTCAGCTTTCCATAAACATCGCAGCACAACATCTGCTTTAATCAAGGCAGCTGATGACATAAATATGCCACAGATGCCTAAGAGGCAGCTATTATGTCTTTCGTATACTTAAGCAAAGCTTTTGACACTGTCGACTTGGACGTTTTACTTGCCAAACTTAGCAGCCTAAATTTCTCTTAAAGCGCAGTACAATGGTTTAGCTCATACACGACAGCAATGCGTGATGTCTGGCATCATCAAGTCACAAAGGGGGCAGGAAGTACGAGGCGTCCCCCAGTGTTCATTGTATGTCAATGATATGTCATTTAGTTTTGTTCTACAGCAAATACCTCACGCTGATGACCTCCTGTTGTATCTAAGTGCTAGACCAATAAACCCAAAGACAGCTTATCGAGAATCTCAGTACCTTCCTGTGTGCGCAGGATATGGGGTTACTCATCCAAAACCCAAGCGGTGCTGATTGGTCATTCTAGGCTCATTAGCCCGAAATATCGGGATTTCCTACCATTTTTAATCACAAATGCTACAAATATAAACTTTTATTCTTCAGCAAAGTGTCTGGGAGTAATAATAGATGAAAATATAAATTAAACTGAACGCATAACTGCAGTGTGCAAGAAGGCATCAGCGTCTCTCCGTGACCTACAAAAATATAAAAAGCTCTTCGCTCTTGACCCGAAAAAGAAACTTATATAAACACTTATACTTCCAATTATTGATTACAGCGATGTTATCCTGTAGGGTCTTTCTCAGGAAAGCTCATGAAGCCTGGAACTGGTTATGAATGCCTGTGTTCGTTGTATCTGGAATGTTCGACTCTTTGATTATATTTCACCTACATATACACAGTTATCCTAGCTGCGAGGCGACAAGCACAGAGATTTCCATACCCTCTGTCTTCTCTGCTGTCTTATCAACGTACGCTGTCTTTCATATCTCTCCTCGACCTTCTTATCTGAACAGCACGATCTGTCTATCCCCCTCCTCAGTAGCAGAGGAAAACTCGGAAATAACCTCCTGCTTTATTTTAGACAATCGAATATGTTTCGGCGTAAAGTCAAGCGCAGGCACACCAGTCGGGAACGATAGAGAAGAGATGGTTGTGAGAAGACGACAGCCAATCGCATGCTGACGACCCCTCACCAGGACGACAACGCGACAGCAGCGGCCCTATGTGAAGAGGACGCAAGCGCCGCGACCGACTGGTGACGACCCAGGTCAATAGCAGCTTCAAGACTAGTGACTTGGATAGAAATGTCAACGCTAGTTACTTCACTTGTTCTTTCTGTGTAGCACAGACTTGGAATTGTTTGTACTGAAGATGAGTGACTAATTCGTGTGTCGCCCTTTGCTTGCGACACATCTGTGTAATTGCAAAGTCGTGCGGTAGCGTTCTCGCTTCCCACGCCCGGGTTCCCGGGTTCGATTCCCGGCGGGGTCAGGGATTTTCTCTGCCTCGTGATGGCTGGGTGTTGTGTGCTGTCCTTAGGTTAGTTAGGTTTAAGTAGTTCTAAGTTCTAGGGGACTGATGACCATAGATGTTAAGTCCCATAGTGCTCAGAGCCATTTGAACCATTTTTGTAATTGCAAAAGTTAAGTACTATAATCTTCTTTTTGTAATAAAACACATTAATACGATTTGTTTGAATGTTTGTCTACCGAACCGAGTAAGCAGGCTTCCTAGACACCACATATTTGACGACGAGCATGAAGACATAATATTTGGCGACGATAAGGTGAACGACCACCAACGCGACAACCCAGAGCCTGGCTGCCAAAATTTTGTTTTCTCTTGGGCTTTTGTGTTTTGCTGGTGTCTTAATTCTACCTTGTCTTTTCTTTTCAGGGGTGTGTTTACATGTTATAACACTGTCTCTTATAATGTTTTTTTCTGTTCAATGTTTTCAGGTGGGCGTTGCAGAAATTTTCTTCACTTGTGTGTTTATTTTTATTGCTTGCATTGTCTGTTTATCGCATTTGCCTATTCCACAATGAGCAACCCACCTCTCCCGCCCCCTTCTCAGGCTCCACAGCTGCACGCGATAGATGCAACGCAGCTAACACAGACGTTTCAGTTTGAGACGCAACAGAACTCAACACTACTAAACACGGTACAGCATCTGCTCGCCACTCTAGCAACAAGTGCAGTACCACAAGCAACAACTGTAGCTCCGAGTGCCATATCGCCTCTTCGCCTGTTTAACGAGAAAGAAGAGGAATGGCTCGAGTAGTTGCAACAATATGAATCCCACATACTTCCTCACAACGTACCAGCTACTGTGAGACTACATTACTTTTTGTCAACCGTAGGAAGTACAGTCTTTCGCCTCATTTGTAAGACAATGTTCCGCCGAAATTTTGCCGGGCCAGAACTGTTCCCATTGCATTCCGGGACAAAGTGGCTGCTGAAATTAAGGAATTGCAAGGTAGCGGAGCTATTGCGCCCATACAAGCTAGTCAGTTGGAAAATCCACTGCTTTTGCTCCAAAAGACCTTCAGGTCGCATTCGCCTCTGTGTTGTTTTTAAGTCTACAGTCAACCCACAAACTGTGATTGATACTTATCCATTGCCATGCCCAGAGGATCTCATGGACAGATTAGACATTGGTCGCTACTTTTCAAAAATTCATTTGCGTGACGCATATCTTCAAATACCACTAGATGAAGCATCTTAAACAGTGTGTGTTGGCCTGCCGTTGTGGCCGAGCGGTTCTAGGCGCTTCAATCCGGAACGCGCTGCTGCTGCGGTCGCAGGTTCTAACCCTGCCTCGGGCATGGATGTGTGTGAGTCTTTAGGTTAATTAGGTTTAAGCAGTTCTAAGCCTAGGGGACTGATGACCTCAGATGTTAAGTCCCATAGTGCTTAAAGGCATCTGAGCCATTTTTTGAAGTGTGTGTTGTGAACACTCATTTGGGCTTGTTTAAATATTTGCGTTTGCCTTTTAACAGTGCTTCTGCACCGGCCATTTTCCAACGGTATTTGGAACAGCTGATTGCTCAAGTACAAAACTGTTCAAACTATTTGGACGATATTGTCATAGCAGGTCGTACACCTGAAGAACACATGTCAAATTTGGTTCAAATGGCTCTGAGCACTATGGGACTCAACTGCTGAGGTCATTAGTCCCCTAGAACTTAGAACTAGTTAAACCTAACTAACCTAAGGACATCACAAACATCCATGCCCGAGGCAGGATTCGAACTTGCGACCGTAGCGGTCTTGCGGTTCCAGACTGCAGCGCCTTTAACCGCACGGCCACTTCGGCCGGCAAACGCAATGTCAAATTTGCGTACTTTGTTTTGTGTGTTATCTGATACAGGATTAATTCATAGAGTGGACAAGTGTGAATTTTTTTAAACTTGAGTTGCAGTATCTTGGTCATTTCATAAACAGTCGAGGTGTACAGCTTCTTAAGTCGCACTTGTTAGCCATACGAGACCTACCAGTTCCTCGCAATGTCACAGAATTGCAGTCAGTCTTAGGGAAAATGAACTATTATATTCGGTTCATACCGAATGCTGCACAAATCGCAGCTCCATTGCATCGCTTGCGTCGAAAGAACGTCCCCTTTGTTTGGACAGATGAGTGCCAAGAAGCTTCTCAAAAACTTAAAGATGCATTGATCAGTGATCGATGCTTGGTTCACTTTGATCCGGACAAACCTGTTGTGTTGCAAATTGACGCTTCTTCTTACGAAATCGGTGCAATGCTTTCGCACAGATTTGGTGATAAAGACAGGCCTTTGCTTTCGCACCAAAAGTGTTGTCCAAAGCTCAGTGTAACTATCCACAAATAGAGAAAGAGGCATTGGCTATTGTGTATGGTGTCACCAAATTCCACCACTATTTCACTGTTTGTATGGCAGAAAATTCTACTTAGTAACGGATCTCAAGCCATTGCAGTCCTTATTTTACCCGATGATGCTGGTTCCTGTACGAACTGCCCAAAAATTGCACAGATGGGCTTTGTTGTTGTCTCAATACCAGTATGAGATTGTGTATCGTCCGGCAGCTCAACCTGGTAATGCGGACGCACTTTCACTTCTTCCGATTGGCCCTGGTAAAGACTTTGACGCTTCTGCTGCATCTTGTTGTCATATCGATGCTCGGGATTCTGAATTACTTCAATCCTTTCCTCTGAACTGTAGGGAAATTGCACAGTCCACGGAAGCTGATGCGGATTTGAAAATTTTGCTAAAATACGTTCGCACATCTTGGCCTCTCTCATTCCATGGCATAAAGAACTCAGTCGTGCGCCGATACTTTGCACATCGGTGTAGCCTCGCTATAGAGCAAGGTGTGATTCTTGTTCAAAATGACAGTGGACAGTCACGTGTGTTGATCCCCAAAGCTTTGCAAAAAAGACATGTTGCAGTTACTTCACCAAGGAAGCTGGGGAACTGTTCGTACGAAACAGTTAGCGAGTCGACGCTGTACTTGGCAGGGCAATAGAACAGATGACGTCACAATGTCACGCATGTGCGGAAAATCAGTCCGTTCCGCCACATAAACTCTCTGCTTGGCCTAAGTCGCAATCACCTTGGCAATGTGTGCAGACAGACTTTTGCAGGACCTTTTTGGAACACTCTTTGGTTGATTAGTAGGCTCTAATAACAACTTTCCTTTTGCTGTGTCAATGAACTCGACAACGTCACGTATTATAATTCAGGCATTGACCTCTCTTTTTTTGACTCGAAGGTTTGCCTGAAGTCACAGTGTCGGACGGAATTTGAAACACTTAGTGAACGCAGTGACATACAGCATCTAACTAGTGCACCGTTCCATCCACATTCAAACAAAGAAGCGGAACGTTTTGTCAGAACCTTCAAGCAGCAGATGGCCAAACTTCGCCCCTCAAGTGTCGCTTCGCTCCGCATGATATTGTGTTGTTCTGGGTTTTTAGCGCCAGCAGGCAGGGGACGCGAGGTGAGATCTTTCGTCGACTTGGCGCATGCATGTATCTCATTTCAGGTCCAGACGGATTGCAGCGCCAACATCACAATCAAATTCGCCACTGTCATGTGCACGGTGATCCTTCTGTATCTCTTCCCGCAGACTCAGGGATCCCGAGGACAGCGCGGCCACAGCTGCCTCCCGAGGGTGTCATCACGGCACCGCGGGACGACCCACATGGAGATGGAGCCTTCGCCTCCTCTCGTCCTTCCGATGGAGCTGGACCCACCCACGCCGCAGCAGCCTACGTCTTCTGCATCTTTGTATGGGCCTGAGGAGGTGGACTCGCACCCTTCTGGGCATTTTCCGGGGGACGTTCCACCAGAGCGCAGGCCGTATGGCGGGGTATGACCGGAAGTCTGACGTCCCCTGCAGCCTTAGCTTCCGATCCCTCGCAGCGTCCATGTTCCTGCCTCCCCTCCCGTTTTGCGCTCCTTATACGACGACGAGCCGTCGCATTGGGGATGTGCGTGTGTGTGTGTGTGTGTGGGGGGGGGGGGTGATGGGCAGGAATGTTACGGCTTAAAGTCAAGCGTCGGCACGCCAGTCGGGAACGCTAGAGAAGAGGTGGCTGTGAGAAGACGTTAGCCAATCGCGCGCTGACCGACCCCTCTCCAGGACGACAACGCGACAGCAGTGGCCCTATGTGAAGAGGACACCGACTGGTGACGGCCCAGTTCAATAGCAGCTTCAAGACTAGTGACTTGGATAGCTGAGTCAACGCTAGTTACTTCGTTTATTATTTCTATGTAGCACAGACTTTGAACTACACTCCTGGAAATGGAAAAAAGAACACATTGACACCGGTGTGTCAGACCCACCATACTTGCTCCGGACATTGCGAGAGGGCTGTACAAGCAATGATCACACGCACGGCACAGCGGACACACCAGGAACCGCGGTGTTGGCCGTCGAATGGCGCTAGCTGCGCAGCATTTGTGCACCGCCGCCGTCAGTGTCAGCCAGTTTGCCGTGGCATACGGAGCTCCATCGCAGTCTTTAACACTGGTAGCATGCCGCGACAGCGTGGACGTGAACCGTATGTGCAGTTGACGGACTTTGAGCGAGGGCGTATAGTGGGCATGCGGGAGGCCGGGTGGACGTACCGCCGAATTGCTCAACACGTGGGGCGTGAGGTCCCCACAGTACATCGATGTTGTCGCCAGTGGTCGGCGGAAGGTGCACGTGCCCTTCGACCTGGGACCGGACCGCAGCGACGCACGGATGCACGCCAAGACCGTAGGATCCTACGCAGTGCCGTAGGGGACCGCACCGCCACTTCCCAGCAAATTAGGGACACTGTTGCTCCTGGGGTATCGGCGAGGACCATTCGCAATCGTCTCCATGAAGCTGGGCTACGGTCCCGCAGACCGTTAGGCCGTCTTCCGCTCACGCCCCAACATCGTGCAGCCCGCCTCCAGTGGTGTCGCGACAGGCGTGAATGGAGGGACGAATGGAGACATGTCGTCTTTAGCGATGAGAGTCGCTTCTGCCTTGGTGGCAATGATGGTCGTATGCGTGTTTGGCGCCGTGCAGGTGAGCGCCACAATCAGGACTGCATACGACCGAGGCACACAGGGTCAACACCCGGCATCATGGTGTGGGGAGCGATCTCCTACACTG
The DNA here is from genome assembly GCF_023898315.1 of Schistocerca nitens. Lineage (NCBI taxonomy): Eukaryota > Metazoa > Arthropoda > Insecta > Orthoptera > Acrididae > Schistocerca > Schistocerca nitens. The sequence continues at coordinate 419,414,576 of NC_064616.1, forward strand.
GCCGTACACCACTGGTGATCGTCGAGGGGACACTGAATAGTGCACGGTACATCCAAACCGTCATCGAACCCATCGTTCTACCATTCCTAGACCGGCAAGGGAACTTACTGTTCCAACAGAACAATGCACGTCCGCATGTATCCCGTGCCACCGAACGTGCTCTAGAAGGTGTAAGTCAACTACCCTGGCCAGCAAGATCTCCGGATCTGTCCCCCATTGAGCATGTTTGGGACTGGATGAAGCGTCGTCTCACGCGGTCTGCACGTCCAGCACGAACGCTGGTCCAACTGAGGCGCCAGGTGGAAATGGCATGGCAAGCCGTTCCACAGGACTACATCCAGCATCTCTACGATCGTCTCCATGGGAGAATAGCAGCCTGCATTGCTGCGAAAGGTGGATATACGCTGTACTAGTGCCGGCATTGTGCATGCTCTGTTGCCTGTGTCTATGTGCCTGTGGCTCTGTCAGTGTGATCATGTGATGTATCTGACCCCAGGAATGTGTCAATAAAGTTTCCCCTTCCTGGGACAATGAATTCACGGTGTTCTTATTTCAATTTCCTGGAGTGTATTTGTACTGAAGAAGGGTGACTAATTCGTATGTCGCCCTTTGCTTGCGACACATCTGTGTAAGCGCAAAAGTTTCGTACTATAATCTTCTTTTTGTAATAAAACTCATTAATACGATTCTTTTGAATGTTTGTCTAGTGAACCGATTAAGCAGGCTTCCTAGACAACACACATTTGACGATGAGCATGGAGACATAATAGAATAAGATCTCCAACTTCAGAACATAGTTAATAACATAACTACTAAAGCAATAATACTTATTACTATGATCCCTGTATGCATTGGTTATCCTTGTAAATCCTACCTTCCGACCAGATCTTCATCATTTCCCAGTATCCTTAGCTGGTGTAGGCTCCTTAAATTTCCTATCCCCAGAAATCTCTTTATCAGAAAACATCTATTTTGTACACCTATAAATTCTTTTTATATCTGCCACCCTCTTTACTGTTATTGTTGTCATTATGATTGACATTATTATTATTACTATTATCACTACTAATAGCAGGAGCAGCAGTAGTAGAAGTAATGCCAGTATTAACTAGGTAACTATGATATAAAATAGGTACGGTATGTCTGAAACCCTGGTCTGATGTAAGAGAGGGCCTTATGACCCTAAACAGATAAGGTTAAATAAATAAAATAAATAAAAACCGGCGCATAGAATTTGAGCACGCTAAAAAGAATCCAAAATCCGTTACCAGGAAGCAATTAAAGAGCTTTCTAAGGATTGTGTCATTTTATCGTCGTTTTCTCAAGGACTTCAGGCGAATAGTGAAACCATTACATGAATTTGCGAAGAAAGAAGCAAAGTAAGAGTGGTCGATTTAGCAGGAAGCAGCTTCCCAGGAATTAAAAGAGAAAACTGTTATCCCAATCCTAGAGTACCCTCATTTCACAATGCAATTCATACTCACAACGAACGCTAGCAGGCAGTCGATCGGTGCCTTACTGAGTCAAGGAGAATTTGGACATGATCTACCTGTATCATTTGCATCCAGAACGCTAAACCACTCCGAGAGATGGTATAGTACGATTCAGTGGGAGTTCTTAATCATAGTGTGGGCTGTGAAGCGCTACCGACTTTACGTGTACGGAAGAAAATTAATTGCAGGTACTGATCACAAATCCTTGAAATGGGGAGCGTATATAACCGATCCATCATGAAGAACAAGGAAGTTCGGAACCAAACTGGTGGAATACGAGTTTGAGATAATATACCAAAAGGGATGACAGAACATAGTAGCAGATGGATTGCCACGAATACCACAAGATCCAGCTAAAGTCACTAGGAATGTGGAAGAGATTGACTGATCACAGGTACTGATCACAAATCCTTGAAATGGGGAGGGTGTATAACCGATCCATCATGAAGAACAAGGAAGTTCGGAACCAAACTGGTGGAATACGAGTTTGAGATAATATACCAAAAGGGATGACAGAACATAGTAGCAGATGGATTGCCACGAATACCACAAGATCCAGCTAAAGTCACTAGGAATGTGGAAGAGATCGACGAGAAATAACAACACGACCAGCAACAGTGATTTCTGAAGAGGAGAAACGAGCCATTTTGAAGCAATTTCATGACACGGTGGACACCAAAGAATCAACCGTAAATATGACCGTATTAAAGATCGTGGATCGTGTAGATCGTGCTGATGTATGAAAACTGACAGAGAAGAGTACTTTCGAATGTGCGAGACCTGTCAGAAGAACAAAATTAGGCAGAAAACGTGAAGATGCTCTTGGTGCTGACCGAAATACCGAACCAGGTACTCGCCCACTGTCATATCGGTGACGTCGGACCGCTTCAGATAACAGAGAAAGGGAATACATACATCTATCGCTTCAGGATGCCCTCACGAAATTCGTTGTAACAGAGCCTATAGCACAACAGGATGCTGAGCCAATAGTCTTAGTACAGGGGATAATTTACTGTTACAGAATGCCGTCAGTACTATTAAATCACCAAGGAACATACTTCCTAAGTGATATCCTGAAGAGGATTTGTCGTTTACTGAAGATCGAGCAGATTCAGTCTTGCGTATACCATTCTCGAACGAACGGAGCACTCGAAAGAAAGCATCGAAGACTAACAGGATATCTGCACCATTATGTGTGAACGAAGGAGGAAAATTGGGATTAATGGAAGCATTTTGTCACTTTTGTGTATAACATCACACCGCATTTATCAACTGGTTTCGTTCCATCTGAGTTACTTTTCGGGAGAATATGCAACATATCCCGGATCCTACAGCGGGATGTACCCGAAGTACAATACAAGTACGATGATTACATAAAGGTAGTATTTCGCTGAGACAACCCGCAGTAGCGACCGGCAGTAATCGCCAGCCGTTAACTGTCGACCATCACTGCCTGTGTATTTCGTTGAAACTGCACATCGCTGCGGCCACGTGACTCATTGTGTTGCCCTGTGAAAGAAACATGCACACGAATTCGCAAAATAGATGCTAATACCATTCTTGTTTTTTTGGTGGACGAGGAAGAAGAAGAAGAGCAAATTATAGTAATTCTTACAAAATATTGCCCTCAGAGCATTTTCCAAACACGAAAATGTGAAGGAATTTATGCTAACTTAGTAACCGGCCAGTTACGAAACGATGAAGAGAAGTTCAGAAACTTTTTAGGCTTAATACGCCCCAGTTACATTTTGTTTTGAGCCTGACGAAAGAAGATATAGTGCAAACTCAAATAGAAACCGATGAACAAATTGTAGTGACTATACGTTAAGTAGCAGTACATATTTTTCAACATGGGTTTAAAATGGATAATTTTGATTTTCTATAAAATAAGATAAAATTCTATGAAGATAGTAGGTTTATACGGAAGCAACTCAATGCTTGTACAGTTTGTTGTTTATTTTTACGTTATCTTTAAATTGCATTTCGATTATTATTACTAATTACTTTCAAAAGTAGTAACAGTATCACTTGGCTATGGTTCGACGTTTATTACTGGGGTGAAAATGTGCCCATCGTCTCCAACCGACTATATGTCTAATGGTTGTGAAGTTCGTTCGAGCGGAGATGGAATGAATGGAGGGCTGGAAGGTCTGATGGTGGCAGCTAGTGGCACAAGAGATCATTCTGAAGAACATTTAAGTGCCATAAAATAGCTTAAAATGTCAGTTTTCGCTTTATTAATGAGGTGACGTGGCAGTTTCCGAATGACCCGCCAGGTTAGCCGAGAGCGCTAATGCGCTGCTTCCTGGACTCGGGTAGGCGCTCCGGCCCCAGATCGAATCCACCCGGCGGCTTGACGACGGAGGCCGGTGTGCCGGCCAGCCTGGATATGGTTTTTAGGCAGTATTCCACGTCCCACTAGGTGAATACCGGGCTGGTCCCCACGTCCCGCCTCAGTTACACGGCTCGTAAACATCTGAACACATTCGCACTATTCCATGGATTATACTAGACACAGCCAGTTAGCCGTACACTAATTCCATCCCGGGGGGGTACGGGGTGGCGGCAGGAAGGGTATCCAGCCACCCCTTAAATTAACCTTGCCAAATCTGATTAACCATGCCGACCCTGCGTCATTGCGGGAAAAAGGCACAAGCAAAAGAAAGAAAGAAAGAAAGAAAGAAAGAAAGTGGCAGTTTCCGAATGGGGGCTGCGATGCTTCTCATGAAGAGCCCGACATCATCTTGGGGCTCCTGCTTATCAGCCAAGCGCTGCAGCAATTCCAACCGTTATTGGGCCTTTTGTTGACTGAATCCCAGTGGGTTTTCCACTGTCTGCGAACTGAGAAGGAACAGCAAGCAGGTGTGTCACTAGAGGACAAGGAAGCAATGGCTAGTGGAGTGTCACACCCTACTTTATCAGCAATTTGCCGCCTCCAACTGCGGTGGTGGCCTCCTGGTGTTCCCTTCTCGGTCCGCGCCCGCGAGTGGCGCTCTCCTGCTGTTCTGGACGTTCCCACTCGAGTAAGCGATGCAGTGCAAGCAGGACCATGCAACTCAAGCGAATGGTGTGGCGGATCGCCGCCAGGCGGGACGAGCTCGGGCGACCGAGTCCGCCCCGTCTGCGGCCCCATCCGGCCCCCTACGTACGACGACGCAGCAAACGAAAATGGACCACGCGACGGCATATTCTAGGGAAACAGGCCCGCTTACAGTGGCGCAATTGTACGTCATCCTGCACCGAATGTCACGGGATACTGATTACCGGGAACGAGCAGCCGACGAACGAGCTCTCCACTTGTTCCACCAGTACCTCAAGTCACTCGGTTGCGTGGTCAATGAAAAGGAACGAGTACCGTCGGGAGCCCTGACAGGCGTGTTGAATACAGACGACACTGTTCTGTCAGCGGCGGCCCCGATGAGTGTTGCGCCACCAGTCCCAGTTCCAGAAGAAACTGGTGCACTGCTGGCTGCCACTCCGGTCTCTTCCAGTGAAGAGGCCACATATCTACCGGAAACTGTACCGCCAGGCGTGACGAGAGAAGACGTCACCGTCCTGCCACGTGACGACACTATCGTAGAGGCCAACCTTGGCGACCTGCTCGAGGCGGAAGCCATGGCAACACCGCAGCCCTCCAGGAAGAGGCCGGCAGCAATAGAGGAGGACGACTCCTCCACATTCTCTCAGTCTGCTTGCAGGAGAAGCCAGAAGCAGAAGATGGCAGACGACCCTGCCCGCACTGAGGCAGACCAGACACCAGACGACGGGTTCACCGTCCCGAAGCGGCGGCACACTGCTCGGGCCAAACGGCTCCAAACAGTGCAGCCGCTCCCGACGACGAACTCATTCATCGATGTCGACGAGCCAGGGGCCATGGAGGCCACTGAGCCACCCAAGAGGCGGGCACCCGCCCCACCACCGATAACTATCTCATGGACGGGCACTTACAAGTCCTTCCTTGATAAATTTGAGACAGCTGCGTCCGCTAGCAAGGTCAAATGTGTCGGGCGAGACCTATACCGGGTTTCGACCGCCACCATGTATGACTACCGCACAGCCATGATCATTGAGACCGACAAGCTACACTGCTTTACACATAATGCGGAGCTCGTGAAGCAGCTGAAGGTGGTTTTCCGCCGCCTCCCGCTGAAAATGGAGCCCTCGCACCTCAAAGAAGAACTGGCGGGGCTGGGATACATGGCCAGCTCCGTGACCATCATGAAATTTCCCAGGACGAGATGAGACATGCCTCTTTTCCTAGTTGTCCTCTCAGACTACTTCGAAAACCGAAAAATCTGCAGATGGTGGCCCGCATTGGGGTGGAAGCGGAGTCGCTCAAGGCCAAGGGGAGGCGCGTCCAGTGCTTCTCCTGCCAGGGCCTTGACCACGTGGCTCGCTACTGCTCCATGCCGGCCCGCTGTGTCAAGTGCGCCGACTCCCACCAGAGTCGGGACTGTACGAAGAAGCGAGAGGAGGCAGTTTCCGAATGACCCGCCAGGTTAGCCGAGAGCGCTAATGCGCTGCTTCCTGGACTCGGGTAGGCGCTCCGGCCCCAGATCGAATCCACCCGGCGGCTTGACGACGGAGGCCGGTGTGCCGGCCAGCCTGGATATGGTTTTTAGGCAGTGTTCCACGTCCCACTAGGTGAATACCGGGCTGGTCCCCACGTCCCGCCTCAGTTACACGGCTCGGTGGTGGGGCGGGTGCCCGCCTCTTGGGTGGCTCAGTGGCCTCCATGGCCCCTGGCTCGTCGACATCGATGAATGAGTTCGTCGTCGGGAGCGGCTGCACTGTTTGGAGCCGTTTGGCCCGAGCAGTGTGCCGCCGCTTCGGGACGGTGAACCCGTCGTCTGGTGTCTGGTCTGCCTCAGTGCGGGCAGGGTCGTCTGCCATCTTCTGCTTCTGGCTTCTCCTGCAAGCAGACTGAGAGAATGTGGAGGAGTCGTCCTCCTCTATTGCTGCCGGACTCTTCCTGGAGGGCTGCGGTGTTGCCATGGCTGCCCACGGCAGAACGGACGATCAGCACCTGCCAGGAAGGTGCAACCTGCCACCAGCTACGCCTCCGCCGCCAAGGGGGAGTCCACTGACGCCACCACGAGACGACAAGCAGCCTACCCGCCACTTCCGCTACGGGACTCGAACGAGACCGCACTATCCACTGCGCCTGGCTCGTCAGCCCCACAGGCTGCCTCCCAGGCTGACCACCACCAGGGTGGACGACGCACTGCCCGTCCACTCAACACTCCCGCGCCGCAGGCTGCTGGGCGCGCGGTCCAGCGAACGGATGCGACGGCGACGCCTCGCCCGGCCGCCCCCGCGCCCGCCGCTGCGGCTGTACCTGCACCATCAACAGGACCAGGAGCTGCAGACCTGGGAGCCCTTCTGGGCTCTCTCTCTGCCCTGCTCCAACAACTGCCCGTGCTAGTCACGGCAGTCACGGAGGCCCTCCAGGCTGCTACCGTCACCATGAAGCCGCACCATGGATAATCCACTCATCCATGGACTGACCGTTTGCGGCTTCAACGCAAACAGCCTGTTCCCCCAACAAGGTGTGTTTCGCCAGTTCATGCAGGACGAGGCCATTGACCTCTGCCTGGTCGGCGAAACTCACCTTAAACCTGGGGTCCACGTGCGTGTAGCAAACTATGTTTGCTACCGCAATGACAGGCCAACAGCCGGCGGTGGCACCGCCATCTATGTACGTGCATCACTCAGGCACCACCAGGTACATCTTCCGGACCTGGCAACCCTGGAAGCCACTGGGGTGACGGTCACCACGACAGCCGGGCAGATCACGTTCGTGGCAGTATACAGGCCACCACGCGGAGACCTCCAGGAGGCGGACGTCGACGCGCTGCTGACAGTTGGGAGGAGGGTGTTCATTGCGGGTGACTTCAATGCGAAGCACCCGGAATGGAACTCCCGCCTCACGAATGTCAGTGGCCGCCGACTTTCCCGCGCTGCCGCGAGGAACGGCGCCCTGATCCTGGGCCTACAGGAGCCCACAATCTACCCAGCCAGGGGACGGCCGGACGTGCTCGATGTCGCAGTCATAAAAGACATCGGGCACCACACGACCGCCTCCACATGGTGTGCACTGTCGTCAGACCACCTGCCGGTGGTCTTCGACATAGATGTTGCCGGAGCCACGCTGCCACCACGCCGACAGTCGTACCGGCTCATGGACTGCGAGCGCTTCCAGGAATCGATCGCGGACACACCCGATCCAGACGCAGTGGTCGCGGACGCCACTCTGCGTGTCCTCTCCCGCCAGCTACTGCACGCAGCCACCCCCCCCCCTCCATAGCCACAGGGGCCCAGGGACTTCTCCCGCAACCTACCGCCTCCGATACGGGAAGCAATCAGGGAGAAGAACAGGCTGTTCCGGGAGTGGCAGCTCACCCGCCAACCCGCGACGAAGCGACGCCTCAACCGCATGCGGAGAGACATCAAAGCAGCGGCTGAGGTTCACAGGAACAGCGTGTGGTCGGCCTTCGTCGCCTCCCTCAACCCAGAGGACGGCAGCATCTGGCGCACGGTGAAGTCGTTCCTGCGCCGACGACAGCGCATACCACCAATACTGGTTGGCAAGACGTCGTCTGCAGCCCAGACGGAAAAGCAGGTGTCCTGGCGGACCCATTCCAATCGTCATTCACCCCGGTGGACGACAATCTGGATGAAGACCACATCCAGCGGGTAGCCGAGCAACTCCCAGTGTTCCTGGAGGCAAGGGACGACGGGGACATCATCGAAGCCATCTCCGAGGCGGAGGTGGCCGCACGGCTGAAGGCGCTCAATACTAGGAAGGTCGGAGGCGCTGATGGGGTCACCAACCACCTGCTGAGGAACCTTCCAGCAGGGGCCCATCCGCTGCTGACGGGTATCTTCAACCAGGTCCTTCGCTCGGGTGTCTACCCCTCTGTGTGGAAACATGCAGAGGTGGTGGCCATCCCCAAAGCGAACAAGGACCCACGTGACGCTGCCAATTACAGACCCATCAGTCTGCTACCGGCCCTCTCCAAAGTGTTCGAGCGCCTCTACGGCAGGCGCCTGCTTCGCCACGTGACAGCAGAAGGAGTGATACCGGATGAGCAGTTCGGTTTCCGGAGGGGTCACTCCACGGTCCATCAGCTGATGCGGCTGGTGGAAGAGGCGATGTGCGCCCCGGAGACGCGGGAATACCTTGGGGCGGTGTTCCTCGACGTCTCCAGGGCATTCGACTCCGTGTGGCACGACGGCCTCGTGTACAAACTTTTTGTGCACGGGGTCCCGACGTCGCACGGGGTCCTCCTCCGGTCGTATCTGGCCGACAGGACTTTACACGTCCGCCTGGACGAGGGGACGTCCACGCACCGACCCTTTCGTGCTGGAGTGCCGCAGGGGTCCGTTCTCGGCCCCCTGCTCTACTCCTTATTCACGGCCGACGCTCCCAGCAAACACCTCAGGCCAATTCGTACCGCAAGGAAGCCACTCCACAGATACAGGATTATGCAGGAACAGCAGTGTATGCTTAGCCTGCTCCCAACACGGGTCAGGGCAGACCCGTATGGATAAGTGACGGTGACGGTGGACGTTCCCTATTCCGTCCGCGCCCGCTCTGGCCGCCTCCGACTGCGGCAGAGGCTTGCTGGTGTTCCCTTCTTGGTTCGTGTCCGCAGTGTGCAGATGTCTGAGGCTCGTTGTTGGTGTTGGAAACATATTTCCTCCGGTATTGCTTCAGCAGTTCAAATGCCGGGTTCAATGCAGTGCTTAGCTGGTACCCTGCTTCCCAGTTAATCAGGTTTTGTGCCATCTTTATCTCTATAGATTCAGTGATGACACTATCCCAGAATCTGGGGGTCTGGACCATGACCTTGGTGTTCTCGTAAACCATGGAATGTTCCAACTCTAGGCAGTGTTCTGCTACGGCTGATTTTGTGGTCTGCCTTAGCCTGTTATGTCGCTGGTGTTCCTTACTGATGTGTCGGCAGCTGGGCCAACACCTTGTAGATAGAGGTGGCTTAAAAAGGCACGCTAGACTAACGCAGACGGGCGTGAAGTACTGGAACAGGATACGTAATTAATGCTATGAAGAAAAGTACGTAGCTGGTATAATACTTATCTTTAATCAATCATTGTGGTACATCGCACAAAGGAGACTTTAATTACAATCACTGTAAGGCTAATGGCGCCTTGCTAGTTCGTAGCCATTAACTTAGCTGAAGGCTATTCTGTCTCTCGGCTAATGAGAGAGAAAGGCTTCGTACGTCTAGTCGGTAGCTCTGTCGTCCGTACAACTGGGGCTGAGTTCGAGTCAGTCTCTCGAGACCTGCCTTGTGGTGGCGCTAGGTTTGCGATCACACAGTGGCGACATGCGGGTCCGACATGTACTACAGGACCGCGGCCGATTTAAGCTACCACCTAGCACGTGTGGTGTCTGGCTGTGACACCACATTCCTCCCCCGCAAATCGGCGAACGGTCGTGAGATAAGGCTTCCGCCCGCCGTGGGGAGGACCCCATGTTGACGTATGCGATGAGGTGGGGAGCCTAACAACAGGCGAGGCTGTGCCACCCGCACCCGGCCATTCGGTCCGAGGGGAGCTAGGAAACGCCTGAAAACCTAGTCCAGGGTGCACGTCAACATGCGGTGTATGCGCCCGTAAAGAGACAGGAGGGGCCGAAGGGTCGACCTCCATGTGGTCGGAGAATCCGACGCGCGATGACGACATCTGGTCCGGAGCGGGCAAGAGTTCCATGGCGGAGGACAGCTGGTCACGGGAAGCGATCGGCGGCGCGTGACCCAGGGAGGCGCGTGGCGGCTGCAGCGAAGCGTCCACGGCGGGCGGCGCCGGAGGAGGCTGCGGCGGCTGCGGCTGCTGCGGCGGCGGCGCGACGCCATGAGGCAAAACGGAAGGCAGCGTCGGTAACACCTGGGTATGAGGCGAGACAGTAGATGGGTCCCCAGGGTGCTGACCTGACGGCTCCGTCGCTGAAAGTAGACGGGGAGCGGCAGAACCCGGGCGACGACAGAGGCGCAGCTGATTGAGATGCCGACGCACCTCACCAGAGGCCCCCAAAACCAAATACATCGCGCGGCCGAGGCAGCGAAGAATGCGCCCTGCGAGCCAACGCCGTGAACCGCGATAGGTGCGATAGAAGACAACGTCGCCAGGAGCAAATGCAGGAGTCTGCCGCTGCACAGGAACCTGATGCGGCGGATGCAGCAAAGACATCAAGGTTCGATGAGAACGACCATGGAGCAACTCAGCCGGCGAGCGACCATCGCGGGGCTGAGAGCGATACGAGGACAAAAAGAGCAATAATGCGTCCTCCCGAGAATGCGACTCTTTCAATTTCAACATCTGTGACTTGAAAGTCCGGACCAATCGTTCCGCGGCACCGTTTGACTGAGGCGAAAACGGCGCGGACGTCAGATGTTGAATACCATTGGCCTTGCAGAAGGACTGAAATTCTGCGGACATGAATTGTGGTCCATTGTCGGAAACAATAGTCTGCGGAAGACCTTCAATGCAAAAGATAGCAGACAAGGCTTGGATTGTGGCAGAAGACGTCGTGGAAGACATCTGGACAACAAAAGCAACCACCACCAACCAACGAGCATTCCAGAATGGACCAGCAAAATCGATGTGCAAGCGTTGCCAAGGGGAAGTGGCTTTCGGCCATGCAAAGAATTTCCGCGGCGGTGCGGATTGTAGTTCGGCACACGCCACGCAAGAGGAGCACATATTCCTAATCGCAGCATCGATTCCGAACCAAGTACAGTGCTGACGAGCAAGTTGTTTCGTACGCACTATACCCCAATGTCCGTGGTGAAGAAGCCGTAAGACAGAGGACTGTAACGAACGTGGGACCATGACTCGGGACTGATCATTATCCGAACGCAACAACAAAACACCACGTCGTACAAAAAGTCTCTCCTTGTGAGCAAAAAATCGGCGAACCAGCGGATCCTCGATCCGTGACTTGGACAAGGGCCATTGCGTAGCAACAAAACGCAAAACGGGAGCAAGGACAGGGTCAGCAGCCGTGGCTGTAGCGACACGACGAAAATCAATCGGAAACGATTCGACCACGTCATCGGTTTCCGCATCAATGAACATGCAAGCAAGTTCGGAAGAATCGAATGCTTTATCCTCAGCAACAGGCAAACGGGACAACGCATCAGCGTTTCCGTGCTTAGCAGTGGACCGATACAAGATATCGTAGCGGTACTGCGAGAGGAAAAGAGACCAGCGAATGAATTTCTGCGCCGTACGCGGAGGTACCGGCTTGTTCGGATGAAAAAGCGATGTCAAAGGTTTGTGGTCTGTGATGATGGTAAAGTGACGACCATACAAGAAATCGTGAAACTTAGTAACACCAAACACGAGAGCTAAAGCCTCTTTCTCTATCTGTGAATAATTTCTTTGCGCAGATGAGAGCAATTTTGACGCAAAGGCAATAGGGCGATCATGCGATCCATCTTTGTGCGCAAGCACAGCACCGATCCCGAAATCCGATGCATCTACCATCAACAAAAGGGGTTTCTGGGGATCGAACGGCGTAAGGCAAGTATGTGAAAGCAACGCCGATTTCAACTGGCAAAAGGCGCGTTCGCATTCCGTCGTCCAGACGAACGGAACACCTTTACGGCGTAAGCGATGAAGCGGAGCTGAAATGGAAGAGGCATGGGGAACATATTTATGGTAGTAATTAATTTTCCCCAACACACTTTGCAGCTGTTTCAAGTTCTGCGGTGACGGCAAATCCTGTATGGCACGGAGGTGCTCTGGACTCGGATGTATTCCTTGGGCATTGAGGACATGGCCCAGGTAGGGTAAATCCCGAGCAAAAAACACACATTTGTCCTTCCTCAAGCGAAGACCATTTTGTCGCAAGACCTGAAATAATGTTCGGAGATTTTGCAAATGTTCGGCTTCTGTCTTTCCGGAGATCACAATATCGTCCAGATAGTTCGCAGCAGTAGGGACCGACGCACAAATACTTTGTAAATATTGCTGAAACAATGCAGGGGCGGATGCACACCCGAAAGGCAGTCGTTTGAAGCGATACAAGCCAAGATGCGTGTTTACCACCAAGACGCGCTGGGATTCTTCGTCCACAGGTATTTGCAAGTACGCATCTGCTAGGTCCAACTTTGAAAAATATTTTCCCGGGCACAGTTTGTCAAAAAGATCTTCCGGGCGGGGCAAAGGAAAAGTAGCAGTTATTAGTTGTGGATTCACAGTTGCCTTGAAGTCCACACAAAGTCTCAATTTTCCGGAAGGTTTTGGCAAAATTACTAAGGGTGAGGCCCAGAGAGAAGCCTGCACATGTTCAATTACACCTTGAGATTCTAAATCGTTTAATGTTCTTGCGACCTCATCACGCAATGCGTGGGGAACATCGCGCGCTCTGAAAAACTTCGGTTGCGCGTTTGCTTTCAGTTCCAAATGTGCTTCATAGTTCTTAGCGCAACCAAGGCCCGGTGCAAAAATGTCCGCAAATTCGTCACATAGACTAGAAACACTGGCGGAAGGCACAGTCTGAATCACTGAGAGGACCTGATTTACTATAGACAAATTAAACAACTGAAATAAATCTAAACCAAACAAGTTCACTGCAGTAGAAGAACGAAGAACGTAAAATGACACAAGTTTTGTTTGTCCCTTGTATGTTGCAAGAAGGCTGCACTGTCCTAACACTGGTATTTTCTGGCCTGAGTAACTATTGAGCTGAACATTTGCGGCACGCAACGGAGGTCTGCCCAGTTGGTTGTACGTGTCGTGATTGAGCAATGAAACTGCAGCTCCGGTATCGAGCTGGAATGGTATCACTTGGCCTGCAAAGTCTAAGTCGACAAAAAGTTTATTGTCCTGCTGACGACAAAAGCGACTGTGTTGTGCAACTGGAACAGACACTGGGACAGAATCACGTGCGACGTGACGGGACGTCCGTCGACGTCGACGCACACTTTTTGTGGAATGAACACTGTCACCGGACAGGGTGGAATGAACTACATGAATATCCATGGGCGATGGTTCACGAGCCTGAGTTGCCTTGGTTCGATTCCGGCGCGAAGCAAAGGGCCTGGAATTGGTGTGAGTGTCTGATCTGAGCTTTTTCTGGCAAACACTTTGGACATATCCTTTCTTATGACAGCAAAAGCAAATAGCTTGGCGTGACGGGCAATGTTCACGCGAATGTCGAGTTGCACACCGCGGGCATGATTTCACTGCATTAGCTTGCTTACGCGGCACACGTGTTTGCGAGCTAGGCTGCCGCTGCGCTGACGGGCGCGAGGGCCGCTGAGCGTCCCGTGCAGCGGGCCCGGCGGGCCGGTTAATGTGACACACTGCCGGCGAAATTGCAAATGAGTCCTGAGCAAAGTCAAGTGTGTCTTGCCTATCCAATATGTCTATCACTTGTTGAAGGGAGGGATTAACTAGTTTCAAAATCTGTTCCCGTATGCGAACATCAGAAACGTTCTGTGCTATTGCATCACGCACCATAGTATCTGAATAAGGAAGTCCACATTCGCATTCAAACGCACACTCCCTAGTAAGTCCTTGCAATGTCGCAACCCACTCCCTATTAGTCTGACCGGCCGTACGTTTTGTACGAAAGAACGTATACCTTTTTGCAACGACATTTACTGTTTCCTTGAAATAGGCATCTAAAGCAGACAAAAGTTCCTCGTAGGACAGAGTTGCTACGTCGCGCCGGGGAAACAACTTCACTATCACACGGTAGGTGGACACACCGACACAAGAAAGCAAAAACGGCTGCCGCTCATTACCTTGAATTCTGTAGGTGGCGAGGTGGAAGGCGAACTGACGGGACCACTCTTGCCAGGACTCGTGGGTTGCATCAAAGGGTCTGAATTGAGGTGCAACAGCATGTTGTGGCTGCGGTAGCGATGAAGCGGCGGCGGCCGCATCGGTGTGCAACGCACGTTGACCCTGGACGAGCTGTCCAAGAGCATCCAATAACGCCTGCGTCTGCTGATTCTGCAAGCGATAAAATTCGGACAGTACATCTGGAGATTGTGGCGAAGCCATGACACAAAGAAATTAGGGCAAAGTAAAGCACAAGATCCTTTGTAGACTCGTCGCCATGTGATGTGTCGGCAGCTGGGCCAACACCTTGTAGATAGAGGTGGCTTAAAAGGCACACTAGACTAACGCAGACGGGCGTGAAGTACTGGAACAGGATACGTAATTAATGCTATGAAGAAAAGTACGTAGCTGGTATAATACTTATCTTTAATCAATCATTGTGGTACATCGCACAAAGGAGACTTTAATTACAATCACTGTAAGGCTAATGGCGCCTTGCTAGTTTGTAGCCATTAACTTAGCTGAAGGCTATTCTGTCTCTCGGCTAATGAGAGAGAAAGGCTTCGTACGTCTAGTCGGTAGCTCTGTCGTCCGTACAACTGGGGCTGAGTTCGAGTCAGTCTCTCGAGACCTCCCTTGTGGTGGCGCTAGGTTTGCGATCACACAGTGGCGACACGCGGGTCCGACATGTACTACAGGACCGCGGCCGATTTAAGCTACCACCTAGCACGTGTGGTGTCTGGCTGTGACACCACACTTACATCTGATTTCCACCGTTCTCGTCGTTTGGCCAATGTAGGACATACTGCATTCACAAGGAATATTTTAAATTCCAGGCTTCCTTAAGCCCAGGTCATCTTTGACTGTTCCAAGTAAAGCCCTGATTTTGTTAGGTGGGCAGAAGACACTCTTGATGTTATGTTTCATTAGTATTCTGCTGATCTTGGCAGAAACAGGCCCAGCATACGGTAAAAATGCCAGCTTCTTGATTTCTTCTGCTTGATCGTTCTCCGGTGTATCCTGAGGTCTGGTAGGATGTAGAGCTCTTTGGATGTCCCTGGATGAGAATCCGTTGTTAGCAAACACTTTTTGAAGATGTTCAAGTTCCTCTGCCAGGCTGTCAGAGTCAGACAGTGTCTGGGCTCGGTGTACGAGTGTTCTAAGCACCCCGGTCTTTTGTGCTGGGTGGTGGCAGCTGTCGGCCTGTAGGTATAAGTCTGTGTGTGTTGGCTTTCGGTACACACTGTGGCTGAAGGTGCCATCCGCCTTCTTCTTCACCAGGACATCCAGAAACGGAAGCTGACCGTCCTTTTCTAGCTCCATGGTGAATTTAATATTCGGATGCCTTGAGTTCAGGTGGTCCAGGAAGTCTTCCAGTTTTTCGCGACCATGAGGCCAAATGACAAATGTGTCATCAACGTATCTCAGGAAGCATGTTGGCTGGTAAGTGGCAGTTGTAAGAGCCTCGTCCTCGAACTTCTCCATAAACAGGTTGGCCACTACTGGTGACAGGGGGCTACCCATCGCCACCCCTTCAGTCTGTTCATAGAATTGACCTCCACATAGGAAGTAAGTCGATGTTAGAATATGCTTAAACAGATCCAGCACAGCTCCATGAAACTTCTCACTGATTAAGTCAAGCGTGTCCTTAAGGGGCACTCTGGTGAACAGGGACACCACGTCAAAACTGACCATTAAATCTGCATCTGAGAAACATAGGTTTTTCAGACGTTCCACAAAGTCCCGTGAGTTGCGGATGTGATGTGCACACTTCCCCACACATGGTGCCAACATTTTCTTGAGATATGTAACAGCTGGGTAGGAAGCTGCCCCAATATTGCTCACAATGGGTCGTAGTGGTACACCCTCTTTGTGGATTTTGGGTAGTCCAAAGAGTCTGGGTGGTACTGGTGCCTTCGATTTCAGTTGTTTGATAACTTTCTCAGGCCAGCCAGTTTCCTTCAGCAGACACTTGGTTTTTCTGTCCACCCTGTCAGTTGGATCCTTCTCTAGTGATTTGTAAGCCGGGTCTTCCAGAAGTCACCGGATCTTCAGGTCATAGTCACCTTTCTGCAGTATGACTGTGGAGTTCCCTTTGTCTGCTGGTAATACCACTATGTCGTCATCTTCTAGTAATCTCCTGAGGGCAATCCTCTCGTCTCTTGAGATGTTAGACTTAGGCGGCCTGGCTCTGGTAAGGGCTCTGCATGTCTCTCTCCGAATCTCTTCAGCTGTACTTGAGGGCAGTGTGTTGACGACTTGTTCCACAGAGCTGATGAAATTGGCTACCGGTAGATCTCTAGGAGTGACAGCGAAATTTAGGCCCCTGCCAAGAACCTTCAGGGTCGCTTCATCCAGTGTTCTGTCACTCAAATTTACAACCTTGTGAGTGTCATGATTTTGTTGCACTCTGCTGTTCAGGCGTTCAAATTTTGCCAATTGTCGGACTGTAGCATTGTTCTTAATGCATGCTGCTAGTGACCAAGACACTCCATCAATTCTGTCCCAATCCTCTTGCGCTAGTTTGGCAGTCATGTACAGATGTAGATGTAACATCTCCCTGGACGTGACATCAAGTTTATGGCGGATGTCACGGACTCTTTCTCTCACCAGAGCGATGCTGGCTCGATGCTTGATCCTGTTGGCCGCCCTAGAAGTAATATGATGTTTGATTTTGGCAAATACAGGCACCACATCTGAGAAAGTCATCAAACAACTGAAATCGAAGGCACCAGTACCACCCAGATGTCAGTTAATAACTTATTTGATAAAAATGGTACAAACATGGTGATAATATTATGCCAAATGCTTTTTTATAGCGATTGCAGCACTATCTTAAGATTTTCTGTAGCTCTTTTGGAAGCAATTATAGAGGTTTCAAATACAGCCAGAAACTTGCCAAGCTACTAGCGTTCAATGCCGTGCAATTCCTTAGCACGGCCTCTCTCCCGTCTTGGAAAATTCCAGGCAGCATCCACTCACTGGCGGAACACATTCCTCCTCAGATACTCACTCGGCTTTCTGCAGCCGTTCAATCCTCGCTTGATTGCCTGTTCCAGCCGTCACCTCACAACTTGCATCAAACATACTAATCAGCTGAACCCTTCACTCCTCCATTAGTTTATGTATTCTTCCTACAACTTCTAACATCCAATACTCCCAGTCTGAGTAATATTAATCTCTTACATGTGATTCAAAGTAATACCAGTAAGGCAATTATATATTCATCACTTCGTTGTGTATTATTGTGCCAAAACATGTGTATGACATCTGTGGTGGTGGACTAGCCTGTATGATCAACATTTGCATAGTCATAAACGGAACATAATCACAAACAAATTCATAACACAATTACATCTGTAAATTAATCACTCAAATTATGAATCCATTTCATTTGATATTGTATCTGTGTGTTCACAGTTTTGCATCACCTCGGTTCCGAGAGTACAGAAAATTGTAATAGAGATCAACACAAACATCATTTCCGCTCACTTTTATTCCTCATGAAACCCATGTTGTACAACCATACAGTGAGACCTTCAGAGGTGGTGGTCCAGATTGCTGTACACACCGATACCTCTAATACCCAGTATACCCAGTAGCACGTCCTCTTGCATTGATGATAATTACACTACACAGACATGATAAATACATATACAGTAAACACAACCAACATCTCTCTTAATTTATATTATTTTTCAATTTATCTGCATCACATACATTCTCCGCAAGCCACTGTACGGTGCATGTCGGAGGGTGCCCTGTACCACTACTAGTAATTTCCTTTCCTGTTCAAGTCTCAAATAGAGCGAGTGGAAACGACTGTCTACATGCCTCCGAATGAGCCCAATTTTTTCGTATCTTATCTTCGTGGCTTTACGTGAAATTTTTGTTGGTGGCAGAAGAACTACTCTGTAATCAGCTCCAAATCCCGCTCCTTTAAATTCTCTCACTAGTGCTTCTCGAAATGGAAGCTGCCTGTCCTCCAGGGTTTCCCATTTGTATTCCCGATGAATCTTCGCAGTAGATGCGTGTTGTTCGAACCTACCGGTAGCAAATCTAGCAACCTATGAATTGCTTCAATGTCTTCCTTTAATCTGACCTGATACGGATCCCAAACGCTCGAGCAGTATTCAAGATTATGTTAGTGTCCTGTATGCGGTCTCCTCTGCAGATGAACCATACTTTCCCAAAATTCTCCCAATAAACCGAAGTAGACCATTCTCCTTCCTTACCACAATCCTCACAATCTCGTTTCATTTCATATCACTTTGCAATGTTACGCCCAGATATTTGAGCGACATGACTGTGTCAAGCAGGATACTGCTCATGCTCTATCCGAACATTACGGATTTCTTTTTCCTACTTATCCATATTAAGTTACATTTTCACACATTCAGAGCTCGCTGCCATTTATCACACCAAATAGAAATTTTGTCTAGGTCATCTTGTATGCTTCTACAGTCACTCAGCTACGACCCTTTCCCGTACACTACAGCATCATCAGCAAACAACCCGATGTTGTTGCCTACCCTGTCCGTCAGATCGTTTAAGTATAAAAAAGATTATCACACTTCCCTGGACACTACTGACGATACCCTTGTCTCTGATGATCACTCGCCGTCGAGGACTACATAATAGGTTTTGTTACTTCTTCGAGCCACTCATATGTGAGAACCTATTCCATGTGCTCGTACCTTCGTTAACAGTCTGCAGTGGGGCACCATGCCAAATGCTTTCCGTAAATATGAAAATATGGAAGCAGCCTATTGCCCTTCACACATAGCTCGCAGTACATCATCTGTGAAAAGGGCAAACTGAGCTTCACACAAGCGATACTTTCTAAAACCGTGCTGATTCGTGGACATGAATTTCTCGCTCTCAAGAAAATTTATTATGTTCGAACTGAGAATATGGTTCAAATGGATCTGAGCACTATGGGACTTAACTTCTAAGGTCATCAGTCCCCTAGAACTTAGAACTAATTAAGCCTAACTAACCTACGGACAACATACACATCCATGCCCGAGGCAGGATTCGAACTGAGAATATGTTCAATGATCGTACAGCAAGCAAATGTTAGGGATATTGGTCTGTAAGTTTGTTGGTCCGTTCTTTTATCCTTTACTATACAGGAGTCAACTTCGCTTTTTTCCAGTTGCTTGGGGCTTCTTGCTGCTCGAGAGATACGCGATAAATGCAAGCTTAATAAGGAGCCAATGCTGTAAAGTGTTCTTTCTAAAACCTAATTAAGATTCCATCTGGACCTGGCGACTTACTTGTCACTAACAGCTTCAGTTGTTACTCTACACCAGGGATGCTTATTGCTACATCGTCCATACGGGAGGTTCTTAGGTGGTCAAACGACCGTACGTTTGTATGATTCACCTGTGTGAATCTATGCTGCTTTCTTTTTCCAACTAATGCTGAGATCCTTGTCCAGAAACACACAACAAGCAACTCCCACAAAAATCTGTGCTTTCAGTTCTACCTCAGGGCAAATTTCATTAAAGCGCTTTCAGTACAATAATAGCTTCCCACTTAACTCACTCATTCAACATTTACACAGTAATTACCACCCAGTACACCCAATGGTACCTGCATTATCCGCTGCATCATCACCAATAAACCTTAGTACTAGACACATGCTCCATTGGAATAGGCCCATATACCAGACACATGTTTTCTTTCAATAGTCCCATTTAATTCACAATGACCGAATAAAACCTTATCACAAACTTAACAGCACATGTTCTCTATGAGCAAGTCGACATAAATAATTTCGTCACTAATAACCTCTATGCCACTAACTAAATAGTCCCTCAGCTCAATTTTCTATACGCGTTCACACTACTGGCAACACTACTGCCTCTCCTACAGAAATCGGAATAATTCCAATAAATACCAACCTACTGATGTTAACTTTCACTCCATCCTCCTTGTAGCTGCCATGCAATTTAACATAATACGCACATAATTTGTTACTTCTCTTACTATTACTGTGTGTTGTTGCGGCTTCAGTCAGAAGACTGGTTTGATGCGGTTCTCCACTCCACTCTATCCTGTGCAAGTCTCTTGATTTCCAAACAACTACAGCAACCTGCTCCATTTCGAATCTGCTTACTGCATTTATCTCTTGGTCTCCCTCTACACATTTTATCCTCTGCACTTCCCTGTAATACTGAATTGTTGACCCATTGATGTCTCAGAATGTGTTCTATCAACCGATCCATCCTTTTAGTCAAAGTATGCCTTAAATTTCTTTTCTTCCCATTTCTTATCAGTACATCAGTGGAAGGCAATGGGAAACCACCACTGGAATCACCTACCTATACCCTCATGAGGTGAACCTCTCTGACGAGATTTCCCCCATGACAAGATCTGCCGTAAGGCAGAACACGAAGATTTTTTCTTATCAGTACCTCCTCATTGGTTATATGGTCTTCCCATCTAACCTTCAGGCTGCTTCTGCAGCACCACATTTCAAAAGCTTCTATTCTCTTCCTGTCCGAGCTGTTTTATCGTAAACGTTTCACTTTCATACAAGGCTACACTCCAGACAAATCCCTTCAGCAAAGATTTCCTAACACTTAAATCTGTATTACATGTTAACTAATTTCTCTTCTTCAGAAACGGTTGTCTTGCCTTTGTCAGTCTACATTTTATGTCCCTTACACTTCGGCCATCATCAGTTATTTTGTTGTCCAAATAACAAAATTCATTTACTACTTTTAACGTCCCGTTTCCTAATGTAATTCCTTCAGCATCACCTAATTTAATTCCTCTACATTCCACTACCCTTGTTTTGCTTTTGTTGATGTTCATCTTATATCCTTTTCTCAAGACACTACTCATTCTGCTCACTTATTCTTCAAGCCCTTTGCTGTTCTGACAGATTTACAAAGTCATCAGAAAACCTCAATGTTTTAATTTTTTCTTCCTGCATATTAATTCCTTCTCCAAATTTTTCTTTGGTTTCCTTTACTGATTGATCACTGTACATACTGAATACCATCAGTGATAGGCTACAAACCTGTCCCGGTTCCTTCTCAACCACTACTTCCCTTTCACGCACCTCGACAGTTATAACTGCCGTCTGGTTCCTGTAAAGTTGTATATAACCTTTCGCTCCCTGTATTTCACCCCGCTATCTTCAGAAAGTCATAGACAGTATTGCAGTCAATATTGTCAAAAGCTTTCTCCAAATCTACGAAAGCTCTAAACGTCGGTTTGCCTTTGCTTAACGTATCTTCTAAGGTAAGGTAAACTGATCTTTCCTGAGGTCGGCTTCTACCAGTTTTTCCATCCTTCGGTAAATAATTTGTGTTAGTATATTACAGTCCCCCTCGATAACTGAGTGTTCAGCGCGGCATAATGCCATGAGAGGAGCACGGTTCGATTCCCGACTGGGTCGGAAATTTTCTCCGCTAGGGGCTGAGTGTTGTGTTATCATCATCTTCATATCATCCACATTGACACACAAGTCGCCGAAGTGGCGTCAACTAAAAAGAGTTGCACAAGTTGACCGGTCTAACCGATGGGAGGCCCTAGCCATCCGTCATTTCATTTCACTATACTGCAGGCATGACTTATTAAACTAATAGTACAATAAGTACATACTGGAAGACAAACCAGTCTGGTATCTACAAATTAACCTGAAGCTGCTGTCAATCTGTGTATATGTGCGAAACATGTAGGAACTTCAGAACCAGATACGCAGAACATCTAAGAGCACTAAAATGTAAGAACTCCCACTCAATATTCGTGGACCATCTAATGGCACAGAACTACCATTCAACAAACATATAAACCGATTTGAAAATTGTTGTAACTAGTAATAGCTTGCACCAGAAATCGACAACAGAGGAGAATTGCCATTTACGAAGATCAGTAACTGAAGGAATAAACGTACTAAATGAGTACACATCACGTTGCAAAAACTCTATTTGCCGCAGTAGAAGAAATGTTACCATAGAATAATTGTCTGATTGCATAATAAAAGATCTCACTGAAGATAGCACCAAAAGCGCTGAAAATTGTTAGGGTTAAGAAAAACAAACATTGTCTTGCATAAGGCAGAATATCTCTCCAGTTTTTACATGTAGCATTTTCTTTGGTAGGGAAATTTTGCCTTACATGTTTTCTTTATACTGTAGCTTTAACTAAATATGCAGTCACTAGCAGGCCTGGAACCTCACCTAGCCCGCATCTCGTGGTCGTGCGGTAGCGTTCTCGCTTCCCACGCCCGGGTTCCCGGGTTCGATTCCCGGCGGGGTCAGGGATTTTCTCTGCCTCGTGATGGCTGGGTGTTGTGTGCTGTCCTTAGGTTAGTTAGGTTTAAGTAGTTCTAAGTTCTAGGGGACTTATGACCACAGCAGTTGAGTCCCATAGTGCTCAGAGCCATTTGAACCTCACCTAGTTTGTACTCTATGTAGCCATTTCCACAATTTCACCAGCCATTCTGTAAGTTTTCATTTTATTTTAAATAATCATATTGCCCTTAATTCTGTCTAACTTTCTTCCCTGTCTGATTCATGTCATGAATATGTGGCTCCATTGCGTATTATGTGCATCGGAAAAGTTGAAGTTTCTCTCTGTTATGAAAATAAGTGTGTTCTTTATTCTCAATTTATCCGATTCTTACTCACCATTGCCCTTCCACCCACCCAAACTACGTGTTTTGCTAACGATAACAAACAAGCTTAGTCATCGCATACACTGTGTACAAGTGTGTGATACAAAGAACATAGCGACGACTAGAAGTGCAAATTAATCATAGCCTTGACCAGATTTTCGGCATCATATCCGCTTACTGGACCAGTTTTCCATGTCCACATAATCAGTGAAGGTAGTATTGTCCACAAAGTGGAGAATTACTCTAGACGTTTCTATAAAATACTGGCACATTGAAACGCTGCTGCATGGAGTATGAAAGCACCGACTTACATAACACTAGGCAGGTACTTCTAATCCCATGATAATATATTCTATTTATATGCGGAAACCTACTAATCATCTTATAGCGCCCATAGTAATGGAAGATGGTTGGGCGGTAAAAAGTAAAGTCATGCTGGCTGGAGACTGCAAGAGGGAGATTCAGCAGCCTGGTCAGAAAGGATTTCCTTCCAATGTGGACAATAGTCTCTTATCTTGCGGATATGTGACAGTCATGTCATAAGTGTATTTGCTGAGTGCAGGTGACTGTAATGAATCTGTGTATAGTGTGGTGTTATGTTTGTGTTTTATGGTGACAATAGAAGGGAGAGGGTGAAACTAGATGTCGGCACATTGCCTAATCCTCCCGAATACCACCAGGGGGACCTCTGGAATTAAGGTCCCCATCTGATGGATCGTTCACCATCAACAGTGTCACATGCCATAATTTCATGAGAAGTTGCAGAGAGATTTGGAATTTAATCCAGGATGTTGGAGAAAAATCTGGTGATCACGAACTTTATGCCATCATCTCTCCTTCCCTTGACTGCCAAATACTGACAGTGAAAATTTCATCTACCACCATCATTGGAACCAGATGTTACATCCCGTAATAGTATTCCTGGCAGACACTAACAATTCGTCCAAGTTATACCCTGGGAGCTTCCGGAAGGCGAACCGCCTATGTCAACAACCAGCAGCCTGCCAGCTAAGGGGAAATACTGAGCGAGTTACAGCAGACATGGAAGCTATTGCAGCACAGGGCAATTACTGACCGCTCAAGCCTGTGAGTCAAGCATAATGACATCATGCAAGCTGACAGATACCGTCGTAGTAGTGACAAAGCAGAATTTCGTAAGAAAAGCTACATCTACATCTACATCTACATGGTTACTCTACAATTCACACTTAAGTGCTTGGCAGAGTGTTCATCGAACCATTTTCATACTACTTCTGTACTATTCCACTCTCGAATGGCGCGTGGGAAAAAGGAACACCTAAATCTTTCCCTTTGAACTCTGATTTCTCTTATTTTATTATGATGATCATTTCTCCAAGATGGCCGCCGAGTAAGTGACGCCAGAAACCATTTCCAGAAAGTTAAGTGATTTAGACAGGAATATAATTTAGTTTAACGCCGACAACAAATTAAATACGTGCATTAGTGTATCGTTTAGTCTTGCCATTAAAGGTTTGACTTTTCTTTGCGTATTTTTTCAGAAAACACGAAAAGATCGTAACTTCGCGAAGTCGCGCTGAGGCTTAAATTTTGTAAACGTGTTTGTTTATTGTTTCACGGTAATTTAACTAGTTTCTCGGTAACAAATAAGTAAACTACCGTAAATAGCGTATAACTTCATTGTTTTAATACAGATTTCAGAAAAACAGCGTAACTTTATATCAGAAACTTGCCTATATACATTTGTTTATAGGCCTAATTCTCGTAACGTTTTTGGAGAATCAAAGTTAAAGTACCTCGTTTAATTGTCCTTTTTTTCATTCAATCGAGTGAAATATATAATAAATAGCGTATACCTTCATTGTTTTAATACAGATCTCAGAAAAACAGCGGAATTTTAAATCAGAAACTTGCTTATATACATTTGTGAATAGGCTTAATTCTTGTAACGTCTTTTTTGATTTTCGGTCATTTAATTGATTTATTCTAGCTAAAGTATTATTTTTGCCATGAGTGAGAAGTGCCTGACTTGCCGTAGAATTGTTAGTTCCGGGGTTTGGTGTGATGGATGTAGTAGTTTTTTTTCACTGGGGGGATTGCAGTGGCGTGGGTGTTGGGAAAGTGGATCAGGCTCATCAGTGGTTATGTAGGATTTGCAGCAGAGATAGGAAGATAGTGGAACAGGAGGGGAAAATTGCTGCCCTTCAGGCTGAGCTAGATCAGGCTAGGGAAGATCTGGACAGGTTAAGGAGGGAGAAGGGCAAAGAGAGGTGGGAAGTGGCAACAGGTAGCAGAAGGAACAGGCCTAGAACTAAGTCTGACAGTTTTGCGGTGAATGTGAAAAATAAGTTTGACCTGTTGCTTCAGTTAGAAACTGATGAGCCTCAAGCAGAGGTAGGTGTAGACAGGACACAACAAACTTTCAATAGGAAATTGAAAAAGAATGTAGGAAAGTCATCGAAAAGGAAGAAAGTTTTGTTGTTAGGCAGTTCTCATGCCAGAGGTGTAGGCCAACTTCTGCAGGAGGAATTAGGACCAGAATACCAGGTCACAAATTTTTTCAAACCAAGTGCTAGTCTGGATCAGGTGACAGAGGATTTAGGTTCACTCTGTAAAGGATTTACCAGGGAAGACACCGTGGTTATTGTGGGAGGGCCAGGGAACAGCATCGACATAGATCCTGGGTACAGTATAGAGTGTGACCTGGTAAAGATTGCGTCGGCATCGAGACACACCAATGTTGAATTTGTATCTGTCCTGCGACGCCATGATCGGCCTCATTTGAACTCTTCTGTTGGGAGAGTTAATTTGGAGTTGGAACGGCTGCTTGGGTCGGGTGCGGGGGCTCATATTGGTGTGGTTCCTGTTGATTATCTCAGTAGGTGGGACTATACCAGGCACGGCCTACATCTCAACAGGAAAGGGAAGGGGAAACTGGCTGGGGTAATAGCAGGAAATTTAAGGGGGGGAGGCACTGCCATGGTAAAATACCAGTAGTTACAGGTGTTGGAGCAGCACCTTTTTTAGGATAGGTAAGACAGAAAGATGTCGAGTTCTACGAGAGGTCAGGATTGAAACAAATCTTCAGTTTAGGAAAGAAATTAAACAGCACAATTCTAGCACGTTGGATCACCAATCACAGCTATCAATTATAAATTTTCACCAATCACCAGAAATTTTATCTCCACCAAGTTGTATCTCAGTCCTAGGTAATTGCATTGATGAATTAGAGTCACCCAACCCAGTTGACATAATCTGCCTCTCTGAACACCGTGTGACCACTGGTATAGGAACTAGGCCTAAGCACAATGAGAAACTCAGACAGGAGAGTACTGCAAATGTTAGAATAAGGAAAGGTTCTCATAAAAGTATAATTAAAAATAATGTAAGTATATTTCATCAAAATATTGGAAGTTTAAAGAATAAAGTAGATGAGCTTCTGGTTTGTTTAGAAGATTTAGAAGCTGAGAATGAAATAGATATACTATGCCTGTCTGAGCATCACATTGTTACTGATATGGATAAGGTAAATATAAGTGGATATAAGCTCTCTGCACATGTAATGAGAGAAAATATGGAGAAAGGAGGAGTTGCCATATATGTCAAAAGCTATCATTGTGCAAAAAGTATAGAAACAAAAAAGTTGTGTGTAGAGAAACATATAGAAGCATGTGCCTGTGAGCTTAAATTAAATAAAGGCACATTTATAATTGTAACTGTATATAGGTCCCCATCAGGAAATTTTCATCTATTTCTGAAAAATTTGGACTCCTTGTTGTGCTATCTGTCAGACAGGGGGAAGCAAATTATTATTTGTGGGGACTTCAATGTAGATTCTCTGAAAGAGGGTAATAGGAAAAATGACCTTGAAGTATTACTCGGTTCTTTCAATTTGACACCCGTTATTGATTTTCCTACTCGGGTGGTAAAGGATAGCAGCTCACTGATAGATAACTTCTTTATAGACCAAGATAAGTTTAATCAGATAAATGCTCAGCCTGTTGAGAATGGTCTTTCTGATCATGGTGCACAGCTAGTTACAATATATGACATAGCTCCATTCAGCAATACTAAACAGTTCTCCAAAGTAGTACGTCCAGTCAACGATTTAACAATTGCAAATTTCAGGGAAAGCCTACAGCAGTTAGACTGGGATGAGGTGTACCGTGAACCTGATGCCAATTTAAAATATAATTTATTTCATGACATTTTTGTAAATGCATTTGAAAATTGCTTCCCCAAGAAAATAGTTAAATATACTCGTAAGAAACCTTGTAACAAACCATGGCTTACTAAGGGTATAAAAATATCTTGTAACCGGAAAAGGGAAATGTATCTGACAGCAAGAAAGAGTAGTGACCCAGAAACTATCAAAAATTATAAAAACTACTGTGTTATATTAAGAAAAGTTATTAAAAAATCCAGGAGTATGTGTATCATGTCTGAAATCAGCAACTCTGATAATAAAATTAAAACAATTTGGAATATTATTAAAAGAGAAACAGGTCAACCAAGAGCGGAGGAAGACAGTATTACCATCAAATTGAATGAAAACTTTACGAACAAAAAGTCAGAAGTTGAAAATATTTTTAATAATCATTTTCTAAATGTTGTGGATATAGTAGGATCCAGGTGTTCATTAGAAGATGCTGGGCTGTTAATGGAAGAGGCCATACCTATGCAATTTGATACAATTGAAATCTCACCCACTTCTCCCTCTGAAATTAGGAAAATAATAAACTTGCTTAAAAGCAAAAACTCAAATGGAATTGATGGCATTTCCAGCAAAATACTAAAAGCTTGTTCTCAACAGATAGGTAAGATTCTCAGCCACCTGTGTAATAGCTCTCTGGAACAGGGCATTTTCCCTGATAGACTGAAATATGCTATTGTTATACCTTTGCATAAAAAGGGGGATAGATCTGATGTCAACAATTACCGTCCAATCTCCATTCTAACAGCTTTATCCAAAATTTTTGAGAAAGTAATGTATTCAAGAGTAGCTTCACATATCTGTAAAAATGAAGTACTAACAAAATGTCAGTTTGGTTTCCAGAAAGGCTTTTCAACAGAAAATGCCATATATGCTTTCACCAGTCAAATTTTGAATGATCTGAATAACCGAACACCACCCATTGGGATTTTTTGTGATCTCTCAAAGGCTTTTGATTGTGTAAATCATGAAATTCTGCTAGACAAGCTCAAGTATTGTGGCATGAGTGGGACAGTGCACAAATGGTTTAATTCGTACCTAACTGGAAGAGTGCAGAAAGTTGAAATAAGTAGTTCTCGTAACATGCAAAGATCAGCACATTCCTCAAACTGGGGAACTATCAAGAATGGGGTTCCACAAGGGTCAGTCTTGGGTCCTTTGTTGTTCTTATTATATATTAATGACTTGCCATTCTATATTCATGAAGAGGCAAAGTTAGTTCTCTTTGCTGATGATACAAGTATAGTAATCACACGTGACAAACAAGAATTAACTGATGAAATTGTCAATACTGTCTTTCAGAAAATTACTAAGTGGTTCCTTGTAAACGGACTCTCACTGAATTTTGATAAGACACAGTACATACAGTTCCGTACAGTGAATGGTATGACGCCATTAATAAATATAGACCTTAATCAGAAGCATACAGCTAAGGTCGAATATTGCAAATTTTTAGGTGTGTCCATTGATGAGAGATTAAATTGGAAGAAACACATTGATGATCTGCTGAAATGTTTGAGTTCAGCTACTTATGCAATAAGGGTCATTGCAAATTTTGGTGATAAACATCTTAGTAAATTAGCTTACTACGCCTATTTTCACTCATTGCTTTCATATGGCATCATATTTTGGGGTAATTCATCACTGAGGAATAAAGTATTTATTGCACAAAAGCGTGTAATCAGAATAATAGCTGGAGTCCACCCAAGATCATCCTGCAGACATTTATTTAAGGATCTAGGGATATTCACAGTAGCTTCTCAGTATATATACTCTCTTATGAAATTTGTTATTAACAACGAAACGCAATTCAAAAGTAATAGCAGTGTGCATAACTACAATACTAGGAGAAAGGATGATCTTCACTATTCAAGATTAAATCTAACTTTGGCACAGAAAGGGGTGAATTATACTGGCACTAAAGTCTTTGGTCACTTACCAAATAGTATCAAAAGTGTGACAGATAACCAACAAGTATTTAAGAAGGAATTAAAAGAATTTCTGAATGACAACTCCTTCTACTCCATAGAGGAATTTTTAGATATAAATTAAGAAAAAAAAACAAAAAAATATTTTTAAAAAAATAAAAAAATAAAATAAAAAAATAAAGAAGAACAAAAAACACAATAAAATAAAGTTGTTATATTAACTTAAGTATGTTGTTAAATTAACCTAATTATGCCATGTATTGGAAAATTCGACTCGTTCCACATCATTACGAAATATCGTATTCATGATCCATGGAACTAGTATTAATCTAATCTAATCTAATCTAATCTAGGTGGGTGTCAACAAAATATTCCCGCATTCGGAAGAGAAAGTTGGTGATTGTAATTTCGTAAATAGATCTCGCCACAAAGAAAACCGCCTTTGATTCAGTGACTACCACCCAAACTCGCGTATCATATCAGTGACACTCTCACCCCTATTGCGCGATAACACGTAACGAGCTGCCCTGCTTTGCACTTTTTCGATGTCCTCCGTCAATCCTATCTGGTAAGGACCCCATACCGCGCAGGAATATTCCAGCAGAGGACGTACAAGTGTAATGTAGGCTGTCTCTTTAGTGGGTTTGTCGCATCTTCTAAGTGTTCTGCCAACAAAGCGCAGCCCCTGTTTCGCTTTCCTCACAATATAATCTATGTGGTCTTTCCAATTTAAGTTGCTCGTAATTGCAATTCCTAGGTATTTAGTCGAATTGACAGCCTTTAGATTTGTGCGATTTATCGTATACCCAAAATTTATCGGATTTCTTTTAGTACCCATAAAGATGACCTCGCACTTTTCTTTGTTTAGTGCTAATTGCCACTTTCCACACCATACAGAAATTCTCTCTAGATCATTTTGTAATTGGAATTGATCGTCTGATAATTTTACTAGACGGTAAATTATAGCGTTATCTGCAAACAATCTAAGGGTGTTGCTCAGATTATCACCTAGATCATTTATATAAATCAGGAACAGCAGAGGGCCTATGACACTACCTTGCAGAACGCCA
Organism: Schistocerca nitens; assembly: GCF_023898315.1. NCBI lineage: Eukaryota > Metazoa > Arthropoda > Insecta > Orthoptera > Acrididae > Schistocerca > Schistocerca nitens. The sequence continues at coordinate 419,444,713 of NC_064616.1, forward strand.
GGTATCACTTCTGTTCTACTCGATGATTTACCGTCTATCACTACGAACTGTGACCTCTCAGAGAGGAAATAACGAATTCAGTCACACAACTGAGACGATACTCCATATGCACGCAATTTGATTAATAGTCGCTTGTGAGGAACGGTATCAAAAGCCTTCTGGAAATCTAGGAATATGGAATCGATCTGAGATCCCTTGTCGACAGCACTCATTACTTCATGAGAATGAAGAGCTACCTGTGTTGCAACGCAACTTTAAGTATTCACGTATCGAGCCAGAAGACAGAGCGTCTGAAAAGTGAACCTGGGAAAGTCTGAAGTCTCTAGGAAAGCCGAAAGCTAAGGAAAAACCAGGACACAAGACGTCTTAGCCATCTCCACCGGCGCAGAGCGCACAGGAAGCGCCAACATAGATACCCTGTCCTTCTTAACAAACATCTGACTGCTAAGTGCTGACTGCCGACTGCACAATGTGTTGTCTCAGCCACTACTCTGGCTGGAAGAACTTCGCTGGTGCCAGCTGCGCTGCCTATTTCCGACGCCACACTGACGGGGCGCGGAGGCCACCATCACCCTCAGGTCTGCCGGAGGCTTCACCTGCGTGACCTGGATGCTGTCTGTCTTCCTCCTTCGAGTGGGTGGGCTGCTGCTGCTGCTCACCGCATTCCTGTGGCAAAAACCAAAGCTGCTAGCTCCTATTTCCTAAACGGGGGTCGTTAGCCAAGCCCTGTGAGCCAACGAGTACATTAGGTGGCCCTGGGGCGAAACTCGGGAGTGCAAATCGGATTGCACGGTCGGTGGCAGCCCATGACGTAGCAGGCAAAATCAGAAATTTCGTTGTGCTGCCGATACCGCAAGACGAGCGCAAGCCGGCCTTCCGCCGCTGACGAGACGCTACTCCGACCGACCGCCTGAGGCCCGGCGCTTTGGAACACAATCCTGTTTTATTGCTTAATGAACGATGTTTTCTTGCCGTTCTAGGGCGTAACTAGGGTCTCACCATCGCATCCTGCCTGGTTCTTTCCTGACGACTATAGGAGACTGGGACCGGACTCCTATACAGCTTTCCGGCCAGTCAAGTGCCACTTCACTGCCGTACGTTAGCGATAGTGTCTGTAAGGCGGGTCGTCGAACACAGATTGCTAAGACATTAACAGAGGAAAATGATTACTGTTTATAACCTTTTTTGAGTAGTACATGAACTTAGCAGTATAAGGTTATGGTTAGGTGTTTTCTTATTCCATGACTGAACACAATTGTGTAAGTTGTTCCGAGCGAACGTTTGTTTTAGGATAGCTTGCTGTATGTAACTTCGGGGGCTGACATCTAGCGGCCTACCCGGGAGACACACGTGCATCTGCCACTACCTGCCGTGGGAAAGCTATTCAATGTCTCTTACTGAACGCGTACATTCACCACCTATAAGAATCTAAATAAAGGATAGTAGTTTTTGTGTAATCGCTTTCAAAATCTGTGTACTGCACTTTGTTGTTAAGAGAAAGGTGGGGTGAAAATCTTAGCTTTCTAGCGGACATATTTTCAGAGACAGAAAAATTTACTTTAAAGTTAGAAAACAACACTTAAGAAAGGAAATTCACCTGGGAACATTTACGGCTTGTTTTTGGTTGTCAATTAAAATATCCGCCTGCAGAATCAGGGTACAGAATTGTTTAATTCAAATTTAATTTAAAAATTTCAAATACGGTACCTTACAATTTTCGTAGTATGAAATCTAGAATAACTTCAAAAAATGGCTCTGAGCACTATGGGACTTAACATCTGAGGTCATCAGTCCCCTAGAACTTAGAACTACTTAAACCTAACTAACCTAAGGACATCACACACATCCATGCCCGAGGCAGGATTCGAACCTGCGACCGTAGCGGTCGCGCAGTTCCAGACTGAAGCGCCTAGAACCGCTCAGCCAGACCAGCCGGCGAATAACTTCAGAAAGAACTATTAAAATCAATATTTATTTTATTATGTGTTATGTGAGCCTGTGAGTAAATAAGAGTGTGTATGTGGGACATTCGTCAAATTTCAGTATTGCACTAGATACCGTCTTAAGTAATGTGCAAAAGTTACACAAGCCTCTCATGGGAAAATGATCCTAGGGGATTTACCCACTTTGCTGATGACGTATGTCTAGGTGTGATTGCTATTCTAACAGGGCAGCCAAAAAGTCAGCTGGAGTAAAATCTATCTCTAAACATTATTGCCAGAATTATTGTTTTTTCGTTTTCATTTATTAAACATTACTATAATATTTGTATGTCAGATTGACACAAATGCGTCTGTGTATAAGGATTGGTGCAGACCAGTTTGGGCGCGAGTATAATCACGAGCGAGTATTCTGATTGGCAGTCAGTATGGTCAGCCAATCAGAACTGAGACGGTTCCTACTCGTTACCTGATAGATATAGGCCTACTGGGAGTGAGGCTGGAAGAAGGAAGTGGCTCGCTAGCTTTGAACACAGAAAGTCATGTTACTAGTGCCAGTAAAAATAATGGGTATGATGGCCGGCCGTAGTGGCCGTGCAGTTCTAGGCGCTACAGTCTGGAACCGAGCGACCGCTACGGTCGCAGGTTCGAATCCTGCCTTGACCATGGGTATGTATGGTGTCCTTAGGTTAGTTAGGATTAATTAGTTCTAAGATCTAGGCGACTGATGACCTCAGAAGTTAAGTCGCATAGTGTTCAGAGCCATTTGAACCATATTTTTTTTGTGTAGGATGAAGAATTACTTAGTGTTTGAGTTATTGGTGAGCTAAGTCGATAGCAGTTGTTGTTGAGGACTGCTTGGCGAAATTTCAGACGTTTTGACTAAATCTGTTGGACAGATATTCACGCCTATGTATTGGCCTTCATAGAATCTGTGTGGCATGTTTCAGTATTCAACTATTGAGCATTTTTGGCGAGCAGTTTCTTTTTTTAGAAATCCATAAGAATGACCGAATGTAATAACTCATATTAGTGGTGAAATTAATGACTGCGAAAATGTTGTTTAGTTTGGGTCGGGTTTGGACAGATTTCTGGTTGCCGCGCGTGTGAAATGTGTGTATGAATCGTGAACTGGAAGGAAATAGCTAACTGTTTAAATGTGGACTGAATAGTACCTTTTGTTTGGTTATCAAGGACAAAATAAACATTATTGTGTACAAAGTTCGGACATTATTTTCCGCCCGCATCTCGTGGTCGTGCGGTAGCGTTCTCGCTTCCCACGCCCGGGTTCCCGGGTTCGATTCCCGGCGGGGTCAGGGATTTTCTCTGCCTCGTGATGGCTGGGTGTTGTGTGCTGTCGTTAGGTTTAAGTAGTTCTAAGTTCTAGGGGACTTATGACCACAGCAGTTGAGTCCCATAGTGCTCAGAGCCATTTGAACCATTATTTTCCAGAAGCCAATCCACTTTTTTACTGCCCGATAAAATTGGATGACAGTATTTCTACAGAACTTTCTTTCATAAGCAGAGTTGTGTAGCATCAGTAATTGTAGGTATTAGATGGTGTTTTTTTATCAACGCTGCTTTTACATCATCTTGTAAGTATCTACGTTGCCGAGTGAAGGGACATTGAGCAGACGCCATTGTGAGGTAGGTGAATTTTAATCTGCAGCCTGCACAGTGACAACGGCGAATAGACACGAGAAATTAAACCCCGACTCGCCACAATTGGTGCTTTATCGGCCGGGAACACAATAGTAATGTTTTAGTGTGTAGGAACTTTATAAAAAGCAGCAGTGTTTAAATGGACTTGTAAAATGTTCACACACGAGTGAAAAAAGGAACTATTGTAGGACAATAGACACGTGTACTAATGAACTGTAATTGGAGCGCAGCAGCAAAGAACTCGAGTGCGAAGTTACTAGTGAAGTTTACCATGCAACAAGAACAACAGACATTGCGCTGTGGCAGACGATGTGCCGAAAACTGATGATCGACAGGCGCCGCGCTACTGCAGAAAATAAACCAGACGAGTGGGAGCAGTTCGTAGCTGTGGTGGAAGCTGTGACCCGTATTCTGAACCGACGTGGGCAGAGCCTGGTGTACGGACACGCGGTACTATTTCGCAGTGTCAGCATCACGAAGAAAAAGATAAGTAGTGTTCTACTTAGTGTTTTGTGTGTCCCAAGAAACTTTGCAAAATGGCTGAAAATAATCAGGTGATAGTAAAGGAGAGACTGGGGGTAAATTTGTGGAATTTATAAGATGACAACGATTCCATGATTGGTAATTTCAGTTTAGATGTGTCACAAGCAAATGTTAGTAATAGTTTGCCAGATTCACTGCATGTTAATTGTGGGACTGATAGTGAACAAAAAATGATGGGAGACGAAGTTGAAAATATACCTGTAACTGTAAAAGAAATAAAGCAAGAACCAATGTCAGTGACTTGTGAACCAAAAGATAGTGTTTCAGATATGTTTGCGAATATTCTCAAACATATGAAGGAGATGGGTTCAGATATAAAATTTTCATTTAATTCTGATATTGACACCAAAATTAATAAAATGGGGTCTAATATTGACATTAAAATGAATAAAATGGGTAGTGACATAAAAACTTCCTTAAGTTCTGAAATAAACGAGTTACATACTGAAGTTGATCAGGTGTTTACTAACTCGTCAATAAAAATGGAAACTAGGATGGAAGATAAAATTTAGAATTTGAGGGAAACTTGGAAAAATGGTATGACCTTGTTCAGTAATTATGTGAAATGTGAACTCAGTCAGATAAAACCAGAATGTAACCAAGCTTTTGTAAGAGTAAAAGATGAATTGACTGTTGAGATTAAGCAAGTTGCTGAGGATAGCAAACAATTGGAATAGCAAGTAAATTCAGAACTAAATAAAATTCATATACAGGTTCTGAATATAGAAAAACACTGTAAGGATAGCAATGTTGCATTAGAAAGTCAAGTAAAACATGGAAAAGATGTGTGTGCTAAGTTGGGTATGCAAGTGGCTAATAAAATTCCTGACATAGAAACTAATATCCAGCAATTCAGTACCAGTGTGAATGAGCAATTGTGTGAGCATAAGACTAACCCAAGTAGAGCAAAATGTTAACAACAATAGTGGCTGTGTAGTAACTAATGGTGTAGTAGAATCATCTGAAATTGCCTGTGTAAAACATTGCCAATTTTTGAGATCTGATCCTAGTAAAAATGTTCATCCAAAGGAATTTAGGAGTGATTTTGAGGATGTTTTGCCTTATCTTGGAATAATAAACAAAAGATAGGATTCATTACACCAAATTTCATGGGAGAGCAAGAATTTGGGGAACTTGGCTTCAGATAAATATGACCGTTTAGTGAAGTTCGAACTGGCTTTTTTCGATGAGTATTGGGAAAAAAGAAAACAAATGGAGGTTTTAAATAAATGTTGGTCAGGGGAAAAGTATGATCCAAAGAGAGGGGGCATTAAAAGATTTGTACAGAAATGGGTAACTACTTTGTCATATTTAAATGCAAAGGTAGAATCTGAGCAAATAATTATGGGGATAGAAAATAAGCTGCCATTGTACTGGAGAAACAAAATAATTTCAGCTCCTAGAGATAATATTGATAGATTTATTCACTATTTGGAAGGGGTAGAAAGTACACTCCTGGAAATGGAAAAAAGAACACATTGACACCGGTGTGTCAGACCCACCATACTTGCTCCGGACACTGCGAGAGGGCTGTACAAGCAATGATCACACGCACGGCACAGCGGACACACCAGGAACCGCGGTGTTGGCCGTCGAATGGCGCTAGCTGCGCAGCATTTGTGCACCGCCGCCGTCAGTGTCAGCCAGTTTGCCGTGGCATACGGAGCTCCATCGCAGTCTTTAACACTGGTAGCATGCCGCGACAGCGTGGACGTGAACCGTATGTGCAGTTGACGGACTTTGAGCGAGGGCGTATAGTGGGCATGCGGGAGGCCGGGTGGACGTACCGCCGAATTGCTCAACACGTGGGGCGTGAGGTCTCCACAGTACATCGATGTTGTCGCCAGTGGTCGGCGGAAGGTGCACGTGCCCGTCGACCTGGGACCGGACCGCAGCGACGCACGGATGCACGCCAAGACCGTAGGATCCTACGCAGTGCCGTAGGGGACCGCACCGCCACTTCCCAGCACATTAGGGACACTGTTGCTCCTGGGGTATCGGCGAGGACCATTCGCAACCGTCTCCATGAAGCTGGGCTACGGTCCCGCAGACCGTTAGGCCGTCTTCCGCTCACGCCCCAACATCGTGCAGCCCGCCTCCAGTGGTGTCGCGACAGGCGTGAATGGAGGGACGAATGGAGACGTGTCGTCTTCAGCGATGAGAGTCGCTTCTGCCTTGGTGCCAATGATGGTCGTATGCGTGTTTGGCGCCGTGCAGGTGAGCGCCACAATCAGGACTGCATACGACCGAGGCACACAGGGCCAACACCCGGCATCATGGTGTGGGGAGCGATCTCCTACACTGGCCGTACACCACTGGTGATCGTCGAGGGGACACTGAATAGTGCACGGTACATCCAAACCGTCATCGAACCCATCGTTCTACCATTCCTAGACCGGCAAGGGAACTTGCTGTTCCAACAGGACAATGCACGTCCGCATGTATCCCGTGCCACCCAACGTGCTCTAGAAGGTGTAAGTCAACTACCCTGGCCAGCAAGATCTCCGGATCTGTCCCCCATTGAGCATGTTTGGGACTGGATGAAGCGTCGTCTCACGCGGTCTGCACGTCCAGCACGAACGCTGGTCCAACTGAGGCGCCAGGTGGAAATGGCATGGCAAGCCGTTCCACAGGACTACATCCAGCATCTCTACGATCGTCTCCATGGGAGAATAGCAGCCTGCATTGCTGCGAAAGGTGGATATACACTGTACTAGTGCCGACATTGTGCATGCTCTGTGGCCTGTGTCTATGTGCCTGTGGTTCTGTCAGTGTGATCATGTGATGTATCTGACCCCAGGAATGTGTCAATAAAGTTTCCCCTTCCTGGGACAATGAATTCACGGTGTTCTTATTTCAATTTCCAGGAGTGTATTTTAAAGGAAGAAGAAAATCCCAGGAGAGAATATAGTCCTCCTGACAGACAGAATGATAATAGAGCTGAAGTTAATGTAAACAGAATCAGCGTCCAAAGAGGTAATGGATATAAAGGTAGAGATAGATGAAGAGGAGATACAAAGTGGGAATAGGTTCAATCAACGGCTGATGACATAACAGAGGGGGGGAGTAATGGTCGAGGAAGTTTTGAGTAAATTAATTGAAGTAATTTCTGAAATTGAGAATGGAGAATCGGAAGAAGGGGCAGAAGAAAGTGGTGTAGAAATTTCTGACGATACCTCGGTAGGGGTTGTAGTATCAGAGGAAAATTGTGGTGAGAAGTTGCAGGAGTATGATTTCCACAAGGGAGGTAGGATTGACAGACGGGAAGTGGTGCAGAATTTGTTAGAGGAGCCTGAGACAGTAATCAGGACAGAGTATGTAGGAGAACCGATTATTGAAGAAATGATGTTTGCAGAAAAAGTTCCGTGTCTAATTGACACCGGTTCGGAAGCGTGTGCTGTATCACAAAATTTTGTAAATGCTCTCCCAAAGAATAAACAAATAGTTGTAGTGCCAGTTAGTGGTCTAAACATTATTGTAGCTACTGGGAAAACTAAGAAACTGGTTAAACAAGAAGTCTTATTACCCATAACTGTTAGTGGGGTAGCCATAAAACAGAATTTTGAAGTTATAGATGGACTCAGTGTGGAAATGTTGTTAGGTGCCGACTTCTTGCATAAATATGAAGGATGGGTAAATTTTGGGTCCAATGATGTAATTATAAGAATAAGTGGAAAATCTGTAGCTATTTCATTCACTGGAAAAGGACAGAGTGTAAACGTAGAACAAAGTGACATCCCAATACGTTGCTGCAGGGCGGCTATATTGACAGAAGGCTATAATATACAGGGTGAGTCACCTAACGTTACCGCTGGATATATTTCGTAAACCACATCAAATACTGACGAACCGACTCCACAGACCGAACATGAGGAGGGGGGCTAGTGTAATTGTTTAATACAAACCATACAAAAACGCACGGAAGTATGTTTTTTAACACAAACCTTCGTTTTTTTAAATGGAACCACGTTAGTTTTGTTAGCACATCTGAACATATAAACAAATACGTAATCAGTGCCGTTTGTTGCATTGTAAAATGTTAATTATATCCGGAGATATTGTAACCTAAATTTGACGCTTGAAACCTCCGACGTTCAGTTGCGTGTTGTAACAAACACGGGCCACGGTCTGCGAGCAGCATCTGCAGGGACATGTTTACGATGACGACTGTGTTTACGAGTGTGGCTGTAGTGCACTGTTGTGGTTTGGTCTAGCTGTCGCAGTGTCCGCATGTAGCGCTTGCTGCTATTGTTATTCTGCATTCGTCTCCGTACGCAGACCAACTGTAGTACACTGTGTTACCAGACGTCCGTGATAGTGTAGTGTTGTGGGAACTGTGACCATGGTGTATTCGAACTCTGAAAGGCGGTGATGATACTCATCAATGGCGAGGGTCGACGAAATGCAGCTGAAGCCTGCAGGGTGTACGCAGAACGGTACCCGGACAGAGAGCATCCAACGTGCCGCACATTGCTAAACATCTACGGCCAACTGTATGCAACAGGTATGGTCGTAGCTCGCAAACGGGTCCGTAACAGGCCCGTCACAGGAGAAGCGGGTGCAGTTGGTGTGTTAGCTGCTGTTGCCATGAACCCACACATGAGTACACGGGACATTGCGAGAGCCGGTGGACTGAGTCAAAGTAGTGTCATGCGCATATTGCATCGTCACCGTTTTCACCCGTTTCATGTGTCGCTACATCAGCAATTACATGGTGATGACTTTAATCATCGAGTGCAATTCTGTCAATGGGCATTAACAGAGAATGCGTTGCAGTTCTACCTGTTTACCGATGAAGCGGGTTTCACAAACCACGGGGCAGTGAATCTACGGAACATGCATTACTGGTCCGTGGACAATCCTCGCTGGCTCAGACAGTTAGAGCGACAGCGACCGTGGACTGTAAATGTATGGTGCGGAATCATTGGCGACCACCTCATGGGTCCTCACTTCATTGCAGGGGCCCAAACAGCTGCAACATACATCGCGTTTCTACAGAATGATCTGCCAACGTTGCTCGAAAATGTCCCACTGGAAACGCGTCGACGTATGTGGTATCAGCATGATGGAGCACCTGCACATTCCGCAATTAACACTAGGCTGACCCTTGACAGGATGTTCGACGGGCGTTTCATAGGACGTGGAGGACACATAAATTGGCCAGCCCGTTCTCCTGATCTTACTCCGCTGGACTTCTTTCTGTGGGGTACGTTAAAGGAGAATGTGTACTGTGATGTGCCTACAACCCCAGAGGATATGAAACAACGTATTGTGGCAGTCTGCGGCGACATTACACCAGATGTACTGCGGCGTGTACGACATTCATTACGCCAGAGATTGCGATTGTGTGCAGCAAATGATGGCCACCACATTGAACATCTATGGGCCTGACACGTCGGGACACACTCTATTCCACTCCGTAATTGAAACCGGAAACCACGTGTGTACGTGCACCTCACCCCTCATGGTAATGTACATGTGCGTCAGTGAAAAAGACTAATAAAAAGGTGTTAGCATGTGGACGTAATGTGCTGTTCCAGTCTCTTCTGTACCTAAGGTCCATCACCGTTCCCTTTGGATCCCTACGTAATTCGGTGCTCTCCGATACACACTATCGAACAGCGGAGGAGTGGTACTCAAGCCTCAATGTTAGGTTACAATATCTCCGGATGTAGTTAACATTTTACAATGCAACAAACGGCACTGATTACGTATTTGTTTATATGTTCAGATGTGCTAACAAAACTAACGGGGTTCCATTTAAAAAAAACGTAGGTTTGTGTTAAAAAACATACTTCCGTGCATTTTTGTATGGTTTGTATTAACCAATTACACTAGCCCCTCTCCTCACTTTCGGTCTGTGGAATCGATTCGTCAATATTTGATGTGGTTTACGAAATATATCCAGCGGTAATGTTGGGTGACACCCTGTATATGGTGATAGGGAGGAAGTGGATCCTTCTGAACTAAAAAATGTCAGAATCAGGCTAGATAAAAAACTAGAGGAACTTATTGAATTAGTGATATATAAAAGGACGATTTAAGACAAATTTTGAATAAACATTGTGAGGTATTTTCAGATCAGCTTGCATTAGTTTGAAATTACGAATGCTATTTAACAGTGAAAGAAGGTGCACATTTTTTCAAAAAACCATTTTCCGTTCCAGAAGTGCATAAGAAAGCCGTTCGAGACTTAATACAGAAAATGCTCGATTGAGGGATAATTGAAAAGACTGTTAGTGTATACAATAACCCATTGGTTGTAGTACCCAAGAAGGACGGCTCAATTAGGCTGGTGTTAGATGTTAGGGCGTTGAATAAGATTGCTTTATCAGAGAGTGACGGGCCAGAAAACATTGAAGAACTATTACAGAAGTTGAAAGGGGCTAATTTTTAGCCTCTATGTATTTTAAGTGCGGATACTGGAATCTACCTCTGGCTAAGGAATCCAGAAAGTATACAGCGTTCCTGTTTGAAGGACGATGTTACCAGTATAAGGCTGTGCCTTTTGGGTTGAATATCAGTGTTTGTACATTTGTCAGGGCAATGTCTCAGGTTTTAGGTGATCAGTTATTGAGGCGAATTACTGTTTATGTGGACGATGTATTGATTTCGACTTCCACTTGGGAAGAGGACTGTTTGTTGTTAGACAATGTGTTAAATGCTATAAAAACAGGAGAAATGAAATTGAAGTTAGATGAGACAGAATTTATCAAAAACGAGATTAAATTCCTGGGACATATAATAAGCGGAGAAGGAATTATGCCCGATCCAAGTAAAATAAATGCTATTAGGAACTATGCAGCACCGACCACACGTAAGAAACTAAAGGGAATGTTCGCTTTGTTTGGATTTTATCGCAAATTTGTGGCAGGGCATTTATTTAATGATCCTTGTTTAAGGGAATTGTTGAAGAAAAATGTTCCCTATAAGTGGACCCCGTAATGTCAAACAGATTTTGAAAAACTTAAGGAAGCACTAGTGAACAGCCAGATTTTGCATCATCCTGAGTTTTGAAAACCTTTTTGTATAGGATCAGATGCCTGTGGTAACGGTCTGGGGGTAGAGCTGTTCCAGATTGAGATGGTTGGAGAAGAATAGGTCCACAAAACGATCGTATTTGCAAGTCGATCGTTACAACAAGTGGATAAAAATTACAGCATTTCTGAACTAGAAACTTTAGCGGTTATTTTCGGTTTGCAAAAGTTGGACCAATACCTGTTAGGAGATGAAGTGTTGATTTTTACGGACCATAGAGCTCTGACTTATTTACACTACAGGCCGTTAAAACTGCTACGTCACGAAGATGACGTGCTACAGACGCGAAATTTAACCGACAGGAAGAAGATGCTGTGATATGCAAACGATTAGCTTTTCAGAGCATTCACACAAGGTTGGCGACGGTGGCGACACCTACAACGTGCTGACATCAGGAAAGTTTCCAACCGATTTCTCATACACAAACAGCAGTTGACCGGCATTGCCTGGTCAAACGTTGATGTGATGCGTCGTGTAAGGAGGAGAAATGCGTACCATCACGTTTTCGACTTAGATAAAGGTCGGATTGTAGCCTATCGCGATTGCGGTTTATCGTATCGCGACATTGCTGCTCGCGTTGGCCGAGATCCAATGACTGTTAGCAGAATATGGAATCGGTGGGTTCAGGAGGGTAATACGGAACGCCGTGCTGGATACCAACGGCCTCGTATCACTAGCAGTCGAGATGACAGGCATCTTATCCGCATGGCTGTAACGGATCGTGCAGCCACTTCTCGATCCCTGAGTCAACAGATGGGGACGTTTGCAAGACAACAACCATCTGCACGAACAGTTCGACGACGTTTGTAGCAGCATGGACTATCAGTTCGGAGATCACGGCTGCGATTACCCTTGATGCTGCATCACAGACAGGAGAGCCTGCGATGGTGTACTCAACGACGAACCTGGGTGCACGAATGGCAAAACGTCATTATTTCGGATGCATCCAGATTCTGTTTACAGCATCATGATGGTCGCATCCATGTTTGGCGACATCGCGGTGAACGCGCATTGGAAGCGTGTATTCATCGCCATACTGGCGTATCACCCGGCGCGATGGTATGAGGTGCCACTGGTTACACGTCTCGGTCACCTCTTGTTCACATTGACGGCACTTTGAACAGTGGACGTTAGATTTCAGATGTGTTACGACCCGTGGCTCTACTCTTCATTCGATCCCTACAAAACCTTACATTTCAGCAGGATAATGCACAACCGCATGTTGCACGTCCTGTACGGGCCTTTCTGGATACAGAAAATGTTCGACTGCTGCCCTGGCCAGCACATCCTCCAGATCTCTCACCAATTGAAAACGTCTGATCAATGTTGGCCGAGCAACTGGCTCGTCACAATACGCCAGTCACTACTCTTGATGAACTGTGGTATCGTGTTGAAGCTGCATGGGCAGCTGTACCTGTACACGCCATCCAAGCTCTGTTTTACTCAATGGCCAGGCGTATCAAGGCCATTATTACGGCCAGAGGTGGTTGTTCTGGGTACTGATTTCTCAGGATGTATGCACCCAAACTGCGTGAAAATGTAATCACATGTCAGTTCTAGTATAATATATTTGTCCAATGAATACCTGTTTATCATCTGCATTTCTTCTTGGTGTAGCAATTTTAAAGGCCAGTAGTGTATATACTTGTCAACTCAAACATGGTAGACTCAGGAGGTGGTCCATGTATTTGTATCAATTTAACTATGAGATGCAATATATAAAGGGTGCTGAAAACGTAGTGGCAAATGGCTTATCCAGAAGTGTAATGAAAAAAGGCAGGCTATCGATCCTGCAACGAACAGGGATTGTGATGGGATATTGATCTCAGTCTTTCGACTACAGGAAGAGGGACCGATTTAACGCATCTGTAAGAACCTTAGACGAGAACAAAGTCAGGATGATAATCTTAAACTGATGAAAAGAAGAATAGGTCACCCCGATATTCCAAAGCTAGCAGAATGTTTCCAAGTTTACAAAGATATTCTTTTTAGTAGGAGAAAGAACACTAACGAGGATTGGCGTATTTGTAGCCCTGAACAACATGTGGATCTGTTAACTGATTTTGTACATAATAAATATGGGCGTTATGGAGCACGTAAATGCATTGCCAAGCTCAGTGAATTTGTAATATTTCACAATATGTGGCGCAGAGTGCAGAAGAGGCTAGAATCCTGTGACAGGAGTCAAAAGGCACAAGCTAGTAACAGAAATATACAGGGACAGATGTACTCTGTGGAACACCAAAACAAACTAGATTTAGTAGCAATAGATCTTTTTGGCCCACTACCCGTTTCAAGAGGATGTTGTTAATATGTGTCGGTACTGGTAGATGCATTTACTAAATATGTGAAATTTTATCCGCTTAAGAAGGCTAACTCTAAGGTAATTGTAAGTAAATTAGAGAAAAACCATTTTGTCAACACTGGTGTGCCAAAAGCTATTTTGTCAGATAGTGGTCCACAGTTGGTATCTAAGCGTTTTGAAAAATGTTTAATAAGAAAAACATAGAGCACATCAAAATTTCGAACTATTTTCCACAGGGAAACATGTGTGAAAGAATCATGAAAGAACTTCAGCGTCTCTGTAGGACATACTGTCATAAGAAGCACTCAGCATGGGCAATTGCTTGGGGTACTTTGAGGAAGTAATTAATAATTTAAATCACAGAGCCACAGGTTTTGCTCCACTAGAATTAATGGGAGGGATTAGACCTAACAACATCCTATTTGATTTAGTAGAATTCCCTAAAATTACAAAATTATCTGTGGAAGGAAAGAAGAAGGTAGCTCGTGCCAATATCAGTAAAAAGGCGTTGGAAAGAAAAAGGAGACATGATGCGAGAGTTAGTCCAACGAGCTTTCAGATTGGTGATCTAGTGTTAGTAAAGACTAAGGAAAAATCAAAGTAACTTACGGCTGAAACTAAAAAATTTACAGACGAGTATGTAGGACCCATTAGAGTTATAGAGAAACCGCATGCAAATGCCTATAGACTGGAGTATGTGAAGTCACATAAACTATTTGTATTAAGAAAGATTATTGAATTAAAGAGATACATTCAGAAAGAAGTCTAAAACCGTAGTAACTACATTGGATTACTACCCTATTCTCAGTCCTATCTTATTCCTCCAGGGCCTGTGTTTTGCACGTTGCTGTTAGCACCCGCAGAGTGCCCAGCTGATAGGTTTATTCCACCAATTTTCGTTTTCGTAAACCGGTCGCCTACCTGTCTCTTTAATCTATGCGTCCTTGCTTCCCACCTCCTCCCCCTCCCCTTTTGGGAGTGGGGAATGAACACTTTTCTATCTACCCATTGCAATTTCTTGTATTGCCACTCAGCACTACCAATGGGTTACGGACCTGTTGAGTGATGTGAACACTACGGCAACAATGATTCCCTCTTTTTTTTCCTTCGCGTGAGGAAGAAGCAGAACCGCTTTCCAGCACTGTTTCTTGGTTAAACCACTGACAGCGTCCTTAGATGGTCTTCTCATTCTTATGCAGACCCTTGTATGGACTCATAACGATACCATCTCGTTACAGACTTGGTGAGTGATGAGATGACTGAGGCAACAATGCTCCTCCCCCCTTCCCTCGGCGTAGGTGATCAGCAAAGCGGTTTTTCAACCAAACAGCACAACTTACATTGACGCATTTGTTCTAATAGTGAACTAAGATACTGACCAAACCTAAGTATAAATGAGATGACTTAAAAGCCACAGAGAGGTGGACTTAAGTGTATTTAATATTGTCAGTAATGTATGTTTTCTTGAATGTAGGGTACCATATGGGTTCGAGAGCCACACAAGTTGGCATGAGTCGTGCTTAATGCTTATCTATAAGGACCTTTTTTATGTACTGTGTATATACCATAGTCCTCCCCTCGCGAACCATGGACCTTGCCGTTGGTGGGGAGGCTTGCGTGCCTCAACGATACAGATAGCCGAACCGTAGGTGCAACCACAACGGAGGGGTATCTGTTGAGAGGCCAGACAAACGTATGGTTCCTGAAGAGGGGCAGCAGCCTTTTCAGTAGTTGCAGGGACAACAGTCTGGATGATTGACTGATCTGGCCTTGTAACATTAACCAAAACGGCCTTGCTGTTGTGGTACTGCGAACGGCTGAAAGCAAGGGGAAACTACAGCCGTAATTTTTCCCGAGGGCATGCAGCTTTAGCATTGGAGGGCAGCGTGGAAAAATCGTAGACGGAGACCAAGAGATGAATACACTAAGCAGATTCAGAAGGATGTAGGATGCAGTAGGTACTGGGAGATGAAGGAGCTTACACAGGATAGAGTAGCATGGAGAGCTGCATCAAACCAGTCTCAGGACTGAAGACCACAACAACAACAACAACAACAACATATACCGTAGTAACTGACTGGTGTCAGAGGTGTTTTGAGAGCCACAGAAGTTGGCTGGAGTTAGTTTCAGTAAGTGTAATGAAGACCCACAGTAATTGGCTAGTGGTATCAGTACTTTACTATAAGGACATTTTGTATTTTTGTGGAATATTGTATACAAAAGATACAGAGCCACTGAGGTGGTATAAGTTATGTTCAAATTTTCTAAATTGACTTTTGGTATTCTTTGCCGATAATAATGTATTCCTTATGTAATATGTGTCTAATGTGATGACTTTGCTAAGGCCACAGAAGCTGCAGTAATTTTATAAGGACTATTCTTTAGTTTGATATTCTCTATGTATAATATGTGGGTGAGATGTCCTTTCGCAACTTCTAAAGTGGGCATGGGCAATTTTCAGTAATATTATAAAATTGCTTTCTCCTTTTATATAATGAGTGTAGGAGGTTTTGCAGAACTGCAGAAGGTGGCCTGAATGGTGTTCAGTATATTCAATAATTTTGTATTTTTTATGTAACGTATAAGGATGTTTTTCAGAGCAGCAAATGCTGACAGAATGATGTTGTGTTTTTCTTGAGGTTTAATAGTTCATTTTATATAAAGTTATGGAGCTTAATTAGCAACTGTAAAAAAATTATGCTAAAGAAAAAATTCCTAGAGAAAAATATTTGTGGACTTTTGAATCAGCAATATTTGTAACAGCAACTTGCTTAGTGATGAAAACAGATTTTGGAAAAAGAATTCAGTGGTGGTGCCAATTTTGGGTACTTTTTTTTCTTGAGGGAAACTGTTAATTCACTTTTACTGAGAGGATTAGTATTAAATTTAGCTACTGTATATAAGATGATGGATTTTATCGGAAAATGAACTTGTCTGAGAAAAAAACTTTTAGTAAATGAGAGAATTAAATTTGAAAAGAACAATAAAGTTTAGGAAAAAAATTTCATGGAGTTCTTTGCTTTTGAATTGAGAGCAGCAATTGCGGACTTAAGTATATATGTGTGTTAGGTTATGATGTAGACATTAAGCATGGACACTTAGATGTACTGTGTTTTGCAGGTACGAAAAAAATTGTACAGAACCCGATACAAGACAGAGAGAGAACCTCAATCTGTGACTGAGAGCTGGATTATGCACCCAAGTGACGATAACATAATGCTACCCGTATGTAAGTGTTGAACTGAAGTTATCTGAACTCCAACGTTTTCCGAAAATAATGTTAGAGTTTATAAACGTAATTAATAGCAAGTATTATATATATAATACTTGATATATATATATATATATATATATATATATATATATATATATATATATATATATATATATATATATTATTGGTGTTTTGCCCTTAAAGAGCGCATTTGGACTAAACTACATGGCCAGTTCCTTTTGCTGCCTTCCTTGCGGCCCAAACTTCCCTCATTCGCTCGCTGTGTTTCTGTTTCCGGTCCTCTGTCCATGCTTCTTGTCGGCTTTGTGTCTTCGGCTTCATCTTGATTGCCTTTTTGGTTGCCCATATTTCTTTCATCTTCTGGCTGTGATCTTGCTTGCGTTCTTCGGTCCATTTTATGCCTGTTCGTTTGTCGCATTGTATCTCATGTAGTTTACTTTTCTTAATGATGTTTCTGAACTTTATTCTGTCGTTTATTGTGTCTGCTGTTATGTTGAGCTGGTTCAGGTCGTTTTCTACCTCTGCCACCCATTTGTTGTTTCTAGTGGTTACCCAGTCAAAGATCTGTTTGGTCAGCCTGTGTGATGACATTCTGTATAGGTGTCCATAGAATTGTAGTCTGCGTTTTCTAATCTTTTCTGTGATTGTTTCCGTATGTTTGTACAGTTCCTTTGTAGGTTTCTTGATCCATGTTCCATTGTTGTTAGTTGCGCCAAATATTTTCCTAAGTATTTTCCGTTCTACTTTTTCTAATTGTCTGATACGTGTATGCCCTAGGATTAGTGTGGTCTCTGCTGCATATAGTGCCTCGGGGAGCACCACCGTGTCGTAATGGCGTAATTTGGCTTTTTGTGAGATAGACTTCTTGTTGTAATGATTCCACACTACTTTGTATGCCTTGTCCAGTTTAGTCTTTCTTTCTTCGTTTGAGTCTCTGTTATGTCCACTCATTTGTAGTGTTTCACCGAGGTATTTGAAGTTTGCCGTTTTGTAAATCGTGCCATACTTTGTGTTCAGAGATGAGAGTTTCTTTGTGCTCATAAACTGTGTCTTTTCGTAAGAGATCTGTAGTCCAGTTTTGGCAGCGATTTCGTGCAGTTTTTCAATAGCGTCTTTTGTTTCCTTTATACCTTTCGTGACAATCGCCAAATCGTCTGCAAAAGCCAGGCATTTAATCTGTAGGTTTCCTAAGGTTATCCCCTGTTGTGATGTTTCCCATTCTTTTATGACCTTATCTAATACCAGATTGAAAAGGAGAGGTGAGAGGCCATCGCCTTGTCGGACACCTGTGCGAATTTCAAAGGGCTCTGATAGTTCCCCACAGAACTTTACTTTGGAGGTCGTGTTGGTTAAAGTTTGCTCTATGATAGCCCGTGTTTTGTTGTCTACTTTGTATTCTGCTAGAATTTTGAAGAGAGTTTTCCGGTCGATAGAGTCGTACGCCTTTTTGAAGTCAACAAAGGTAATGATCAGGTTCTGTTTGTGTTGTAAAATCATTTTCAGGTTCCAAATTTGTTCCGCACAAGACCGCCCTTTACGGAAGCCTGCTTGGTATTCCCCAATCAAGTGGTCGGTTTGGCATTCTAGTCTGTTCAGTAAAGCTTTAGAGAGGATCTTGTATGTGACCGGTAATAGGGATATTCCTCTGTAGTTGTTCGGGTTAGTCTTGTCACCTTTTTTGTGTAGTGGGTGTATCAGGGCAGTTTTCCAGTCGTCAGGAATTTTCATGGTCTTCCAGATGTCTTCCAAGATCCTGTGGATGTCTTTGGTGAGTTCTGGGTCTTGTAACTTCCAGATTTCCGCGATGATGCCATCTTCTCCTGGTGCTCTACGATTCTTGAGTGACTTTATTATTTCTTTAACTTCTTCTAGAGTTGGAGGTTCACTATCTGGATTGTATGTGCTCGTTTCTGTTATCATTTCTTCCATGGGGGGGTCCGTGTTGAGCAGTTTTTCAAAGTACTTTGCTAGAATGTCACAATTGTTTTTGGTATTGGTTTCTAGGGTTCCATCCGGTCTTCTGAAGCACAAGTTGGGTGGTTGATATCCAGTCATATTTTCTCTGAACGTTCTGTAGAAGTTTCTTGTATTGTTCTTCATGAAGTCCGATTCGATCTCTGTCAGTCGCCGTTTGTCATACTGTCGTTTTTCACTGCGAATGATTTTGCTTGATTGCTTCTGTGTTTTCAAGAAGTTCATCCAATTCTCTTGGGATTTATGGCAACTAAATTTTTTCCATGCACTGATTCGCTGGTCAATAGCTTGGTCACATGTGTGGTTCCACCAACGGTGTTTCCGTGTTCGTGGTGCTTGTGCTAGTTTCATGGCCTCTCGGATTCTTCGTGAAAGTTGTGTCCAGTCTGTCGTTTTCTCCATTTTAATTTTGTGTAATATTTGTGTCTGGTTTAAAGTAACGTATTCTGGATCTGGTCTAACAATTTTGTTCTTCTGGAGCTTTTTCTTGGGCAAAAGACGAATCCTGATCTGTAGTAGGTGGTGGTCTGAGTCGAAGTAGCCTTTACGGGTGTCTATGTTCAAAATTTCTTTTTGTGAGTCTTTCTGCACTATTACGTGGTCGATTTGTAGTTCTTGCTTTCCGCTGGGGAATTTCCATGTGGTAAGTTTTCGTGTTGGTTTCTTGAATTTTGTTGACATAATGGCGAGGTCGTGGCTTTTGCAAAAGTCTATCAGATGTTTTCCGTTTTTGTTGGTGTCCTTGTGTGGAGTATGTTTTCCTGTGATATGTCTGTATATCTTTTCTTTTCCGAGTTTGGCGTTGAAGTCTCCCAGTATTATTTTGACTCTATGTGCAGGAATTTTTCTGATAGTTTCTTCCATTGTCGTCCAGAAGTCATCAATTTCGTCCGGATTTTTCCTGTTGTAGTCATTAGTCGGTGCATGTGCGTTGATTATTGTGTAGGATTTATTGGCTGATTTCACTGTGATGGTGCTGATTCTTTCGTTTGGTGACGAAAAGTCGATTATGCTGTCCGTGATGGACCTGTGTACTGCAAATCCTGTGCCAAAAAGCCTTAGGTTTTTCAGTTGTCTCGATGGTTTTCCTTTGTATATTCTGAAATTCTCCGTGTTGAAATGGTCTTCGTCTGTGAATCGTGTTTCTTGCAGTGCACATATTTTGATTTGAAATTTTTCGAGAGTGTCTGTCAGTTGTTTCATCTTTCCTGTCTTCATCAGTGTGTTCACGTTGAGTGTGCCGATGTAGTGTTTGCGTTTGGTCTTGAGGGAGTTTGAGAAGCTCCGATTCTTCTCATGATGTCCGTGAGCCCCCGGAATCCGATGCTCACGACGATCCCGGTCTATTGACTGGGGCCCGGGGTAGTGAGATTTTTCTCGTTGTACCATCATGATGTTTAGTAGTTGGATGTATGGCATGCTGCCGACTACAACCTGACTTTCCAGATCAGGAGGTTGGTTGTGGCCGCCACTGACATGTGGAGCAGACGCCTTTTGTAGCCGCCCACTGTGGGAACAGACGCTACTAGTAGTTTTGGTCCGCCCCGAGTATTTCATTTCCTCGGTACCACCTATATCTAGGAGGCATTCCCCTATCCGCCACCTGGGGAGGCGCTCGGTTGCGGGTCTACTAACCGCCCCGAGATATATATATATATATATATATATATATATATATATATATATATATATATGAACACTCTCCACAATGTCGAAATTATCTCAAAAAAAATTACTAATTTGTAACATCATTAAATATTTGATTTCAATATTGAAATAAGTTCAATGTAAATATTTTGCTAATTCAATTTTGAGGAAGATATTCAAGAGTATAATTTTGTGAGAAAAAGGTGATTTTGGAAAAAGATGGAATTTTTTTGTAAATTATTTTGTATAATAATTCTGTATGCTATTCAGTCCTAGCTTTTGATATTTGATGTATTTGTATATAATTAACCATGCTGTGGTATTTAAAGATTCAACTTTAGGACGCAGTAAGAACCATCAAATGTAATTAGAAAAATTTTAGGTTCTTAGTGGGTGTGTAGCGTCGCAAGTTGTTCCGGGCGAACGTTTGTTTTAGGATAGCTTGCTTATGTAACTTCGGGGGCTGACATCTAGTGGCATACCCAGGAGACACTCGTGCATCCGTCACTGCCTATTCAATGTCTCTTAAAAATGGTTCAAATGGCTCTGAGCACTATGGGACTCAACTGCTGAGGTCATTAGTCCCCTAGAACTTAGAACTAGTTAAACCTAACTAACCTAAGGACATCACAAACATCCATGCCCGAGGCAGGATTCGAACCTGCGACCGTAGCGGTCTTGCGGTTCCAGACTGCAGCGCCTTTAACCGCACGGCCACTTCGGCCGGCCAATGTCTCTTACTGAACGCGTACATTCACTACCTGTAAGAATCTAAATAAAGGATAGTAGTTTTTGTGTAATGGCTTTCAAAATTTGTATACTGAACTTTGTTATTAATAGAAAGGTGGAGTGAAAATCTCTGCTTCCTAGCAGGCATATTTTAGAAGACAGAAAAATTTACTTTAAAGTTAGAAAAACTACACTTAAGAAAGGAAATTCACTTGGGAACTTTTATGACTTGTTTTAGGTTGTCAATTGAAATACTCACCTGAGGCGTCAGGGTATAGAAATATTTAACTCAAATTTAATTTAAAAATTTCAAATACTTTACAATTTTTGTTGTATGAAATCTAGAATAACTTCAGAAAGAACTATTAAAATCAATATTTATTTTATTACGTGTTATGTGAGCCTTTGAGTAAATGAGAGTGTGTGTGGGGGACATTCCTCAACTTTCAATTTTGCATTAGATACCGTCAGAAGTAACGTCCAAGAGTTACACAAGCCTGTCATGGGAAAATGATCGTAGGGGATTTACCCACTTTGCTGATGACGTTTGTCTAGGTGAGATTGCTATTGTAACAGAGCAGCCAGAAAGTCAGCTGTAGTAAAATATGTATCTAAAGAATATTTCCAGAATTACTGATTTTTCGTTTTCGTTTATTAAACATTACTATAATATTTGTTTGTCAGATTGACACAAATGCGTCTGTGTGTAAGGACTGGTGCAGATCACTTTTGGCGCGAGTATGGTCACGAGTGAGTTTTCCGATTGGTAGTCAGTATGGTCAGCCAGTCAGAATTGAGACGGTTCCCGCTCGTTACCTGATAGATGTAGGCCTACTGGAAGTGAGGCTGAAAGAAGGAGGTGGCAGCTAACTTTGAACGAAGACGGTCATGTTACTAGTGCCAGAAAAAATAATGTGTAAGATGAAGAATTACTTAATGCTTGAGTTATTGGTGAGCTAAGTCGATAGCAGTTGTTGTTGAGGACTCATTGGCGAAATTTCAAATGTTTTGACTAAATTTGTTGGACAGATATTCGCGTGTGATATATTGGCCTTCATAGAATCTGCATGGCATGTTTCAGTATTCAACTACTGAGCATTTTTGGCAAGCAGTTGCTTTTTTTTAGAAATACACAAGAAGGACCGAATGTAATAAATGATATTAGTGGTGAAATTAATGACTGCGAAAACGTTGTTCAATTTGGGTCGGGTTTGGACAGATTTCTGGCTCCTGTGCATGTGAAATGTGTGTATGAATCGTGAACTGGAAGGAAATAGCCAATAGTTTAAATGTGGACTGAATATTACCTTTTCTTTGATTATGGAGAACAAAATAAACGTTGTTGTGTGGAAATTTCGGACATTATTTTCCAGAAGCCAATCCATTTTCTTACTGCTCGATAAAATTGGATGACAGTATTTCTACAGAACTTTCTTTCATAACCAGAGTGGCGCAGCCTCAGTAACTGTATATATTAGGTGGTGTGTTTTATCAACTCTGCTTTTACATCATCTTGTAAGTATGTACGTTGCCGAGTAAAGGAACATTGAGCAGACGCCATTCTGAGGTAGGTGAATTTTAATCTGCAGCCTGCACAGTGACAACGGCGAATAGGCGCGAGAAATTAAACCCCGACACGCCGCAAGCGTTAATGACATTGTTTAATATTGCAATTTTGTCACGGAAATACACGCATTTACACAGTGTACAACGTGGCAATGTTAAGACAGTTTTGACCGGCCGGAGCGGCCGTGCGGTTCTAGGCGCTGCAGTCTGGAACCGAGCGACCGCTACGGTCGCAGGTTCGAATCCTGCCTCGGGCATGGATGTGTGTGATGTCCTTAGGTTAGTTAGGTTTAATTAGTTCTAAGTTCTAGGCGACTGATGACCTCAGAAGTTAAGTCGCATAGTGCTCAGAGCCATTTGAACCATTTTTTAAGACAGTTGTCAAAATGACACATCTCGGCCTCTGAAAGTGAACTAATCCTAAACACAACAGTATTAAATTTCAACTCTCAGAAAATTAAATAATCCTAACCACAACAATATTACGTTTTAACTAGAAGTTTCTTTACAAAATTATTCCTATGATTACGTTATGATGTTGGCCAGTATTACAATAAATCATCCGATTCCCGTTCAAAGTTCGGTACTATTTTTGGAATGACAATCAAGTCTACGGAGGATGGTTAGTTTTGTGACAAGTCGAGCAAAAGATTACCCAAGGTCGCTCGAGTTTACAGTGGACGCAAGCTGTTGAACCAATAAGTTTACGCCTCTGAACGCGGTATTTACCTTAGCTGCTTGGCTGCTCTCACCCACTGAAATTCCTATAAATTCTAATTAAGCCTTTGCTGAATTTTCCAGCAGAAACACTCCCTATGTCTCTCGATATGCGAGAGAAAATGAACTCATCCCTAGTCTCAGACTATGGCGGTATACACACGCATGGCTAGGGCTGCATGCATATTGTGATGCCCTCTCAGTTCTCGCAAGAACTATTAACTAACTGGTTGGTTCGTTTCTCCACAGTTGGAGCTCAATTTTCTAGCTGGAGGCCAGCCACTGTGAACGGAGTGTTCACTCATATTTCTCCTCTGCGTCGCACAGAGCATTATGCGCTCCGTTCTGCACTTGACGACAGTTCAGAGAAGAGCCCACGAAAATTTCGCTCTAGTCTTTCTCGTAGCCCAACTTTCTCCCCACCTGGGTTCTTTCGCTCTCCACGTCACGGCGTTTTTCGACCAATAGGAGCGTTCCTCTTATTTTGTGGAAACTCTCCCTACCAATCACAAGGGTCCTACCATTAAACTGCATCGAAATCTCGGCAGTTTACTCTTTCCCGCTGCGTTTCCGCCAATCAGACGTTTTGTGCCTGCTCCAGACGCCTGAAAAGTTACATATGATCAGGTGTGTACCACTTGCAGTTCACGTGATTGAATGTGTCACTGGTTTTGTTCATATCCATTTGGATTTCTAAAACGAAGTTTTCTGAAGCTTCTTTCTGTCCTACTCCTGGAGGCCCCGTTACTCCCCCTGCAGTATGCGTCTCCTGTATGGTTGCTGACTCACTGCGAGACGCGCCCCCTTAAGAGCTTTGGTTCAAATGGCTCTGAGTACTATGGGACTCAACTGCTGAGGTCATCAATCCCCTAGAACTTAGAACTACTTAAACCTAACTAACCTAAGGACAACACACATATCCATGCCCGAGGCAGGATTCGAACCTGCGACCGTAGCGGTCTCGCGGTTCCAGACTGTAGCGCCTAGAACCGCAAGGCCACTCCGGCCGGCTTAAGAGCTTTCTGTAGTGCCTTCTGGCGTGTAGCCTCTGCGTCTGCCCATGCTGGCTTCCACACAAAACGTTTCCTCTCTTTACCTGTTTCACCTTCTGCTCATTGGCGTACATTATATAGCAGTGGTGTGTCAATACTGTCGATTGAGTGTCATCCCTTTTGCAGTAAATACTTATAGGCAAATCTGCTCATTACCGCCGAAGTAAGTTAGTGTCATATTCACCTTCCCGTTATGATGTATAAAACTCTTATGTAAGGTGCAAAATTGGCCTTCATTTATTCTGCCACCTTACATCAGTATTTATTGTTATATAGTTTAGTTGCCATCCCACAAGTTCCCATTTTCGGAACAAGAATTTGGAAATCGATGTACATGAGCAAACTGCTCATTCATCCACGGATCGACTAGTAGAAAAACATGTCAACTGACAAAAGCAAATAAAATATAAGTAAAAACCAATCGGCAACTCCTGACAGGAAGTCAGATGCGCCATATCGCACGGTCATAAAGATGTAAGATCTTAGGTAATCTACTCACTTCTCTCACCATAGCACTATTCCGAGCAGGTGTGTCAGTGAGATGGCTATGTGCCGAAGGCCTCACACACATGAAACTTAGGAAGATGTGTTTGCAACACAATGATACTTCTAAGAGGCGAATACTGCAGCATACTTTGATAAGCAAAATTTCATCACTAGTGTTTATTTTCCACTATTTTATTTCTCTACTTAATTCAAAAATGGTTCAAATGGCTCTGAGCACTATGGGACTCAACATCTTAGGTCATAAGTCCCCTAGAACTTAGAACTACTTAAACCTAACTAACCTAAGGACATCACACACACCCATGCCCGAGGCAGGATTCGAACCTGCGACCGTAGCAGTCCCGCGGTTCCAGACTGCAGCGCCAGAACCGCTAGACCACCGCGGCCGGCACTTAATTCAATAAGTGCATTAGACAGTGCTAATATAGTGAGCAGAACTACAAAAAACTTTACATACAGGCGTTTAAAATTAAGTGGTGATGTTTATCAAGCGATTGTCCCATGTAGCTTGATGAGCGGGCTGTTCAAGAGATCCGGGTAAAGGAAAACGTGCCTTACCCAGTCGCTCGCAAGTTACTGGCTAGTGCAAACCCTTCATTATCCCATCTGGTACCTATAAGAGTTTTTTTTTTATCCCTCGATTCATAAAGGACATGGCCACCCAGACATGCGACCACCAATTCAGCTCGGAGATTGTGAAATCGCCCAGTGTCAAAGTAGCATCTCCATCCCTCCATCCAGCTGTGCAACAAGCCGTCAAACTCTCGCCTCAAGGGGCGAAGTCACCAGTTACACAACCGATAGGCCGGAAAGGACTGAAGGAGTATTCCTGTGAAGACTTCCTCCATCCCTCCAGCCAAACAACACCCGAGTCTTCCTCTAATAAGAAAGGCTTGAAAAAGTCCACAAGAGGTAAACGGTCTTCTCCTTCAGCAACTCGAAGATCCTCTTCGATGGTGTCGCCGCGTGATACCTTAGCCCGGCTGGCCTCCATGTCGCTGGTGCGCACCAACAGCCGTTTTTCAGACCGACCGTAGAAGCAAGCTGATGCTTCTGCAGACCCCATGGAGGAGGATCCTCCTGCTTCTGTGCCCTGTAGTAGCGACTCTTCCCCAGTTGTCACTCGGAGGCCTCCGAGGTGACACACCTACATCTCTTCCTCATCATGACTCTCTTCCAATGGAACGTTAATGGCCTTGGGCCCCACAAAGAGGATTTAAGGCTGCTTTTAGCCTCGCAGAGCCCCTTGTATTTTGTCTTCAGGAAACGAAATTGTGCCCTCTCGACTGCTTTGAGCTTTCACATTTCTTACCGATTCGTTTTGACCTTCCCCCCTGAGGTCGGCATTCCATCTCGTGGGGGTGACATGATGCTCATACGGGATGTCCCTCCTTCATTCACTGTCACCAGGGCAGACTTCCTTCAGCTTGTTGGGCTGCTACCTCCCCCATTTTTGCTACTTGCTGAATTTAATGCGCATCATCCCCTTTGGGGTTCTCCCAGGACCTATCAGAGTGGGGTCCTCTTGTCTAATCTTAACCAACTTAACCTCTTCTGCCTTAACACTGGAGCACCCACATTCCTTTCCGACTCCTCACACACCTATTCCCAATTGGACCTATCCTTCTGCACTGTCCAGCTTGTCCATTGTCTTGAGTGGTCCGTTCTTTCAGACACCTACTCGAGTGACCATTTCCCGTGTGCTATCCGTTTTCTGACTCCTACCCCACCTTCGTGTTCACCTAATGGCAGCTTACTAAGGCTGACTGGCAGCTTTAATCCTCCCTGGGGACTTCAAAGAACAAGATTTCCTCAGTTGTGATGATCAGGTGGAATATATCACAAACGTTATCGTTACTGCTGCAGAACGTTCCATTCCCCACACTTCCTCTTTACCACGTCGGGTCCCAGTCCCGTGGTAGACTGAGACACGGCGCGACGCAAGTCACGCACGGAGATGTGCTCTCCGCGCTTTTAACCCCCATCCTACGATGGCAAACTGTATTCATTATAAACAGACGCTTGCAAAGTGTTGTCGCGTTCTTCGGGATAGCAAAAAGGCTAGCTGGATTTCATTCGCTAGTTCTTTTAACAGCTACACACCTTCCTCTGTCGTGTGGGCCAACCTCCGACGGCTCCCTGTGACCAAGATTCATTCCCCAATTTCCAGCTTGACAGTAGCTGATGATGTCATCGTGGACCCTATTACTGTCTCCAACACTTTGGGCCGCCATTTTGCGGACGTTTCGAGCTCTTCCCACTATCACCATGCCTTCCTCCATCGGAAACGAGTGGAAGCGGCTCGGGCGATACCCTTCTCTTTTCCGAATCGTGAGTGCTACAGTGCCCCTCCTTTACTATGAGGGAGCTAGATCATGCTCTCAGTTCATCCCGATCCTCCGCCCCAGGTCCAGACGCCATCCACATTCAGATGTTGCAAAAATGGCTCTGAGCGCTATGGGACTTAACATCCATGGTCATCAGTCCCCTAGAACTTAGAACTACTTAAACCTAACTAACCTAAGGACATCACACAACACCCAGTCATCACGAGGCAGAGAAAATCCCTGGCCCCTCCGGGAATCGAACCCGGGAACCCAGGCGCTGGAAGCGAGAACGCTACCGCACGACAACGAGCTGCGGACTCAGATGTTGCAGCACCTTTCCTTGCGGGCAAGCACTTTCTGCTTAACACATACAACCGCATCTGGGCAGAGGACACATTTCCCCGGACGCTGGTGTGAAGCCACCGTCATACCCATACCTAAGCCCGGTAAGGACAAAAGCTTTCCTTCTAGCTACCGCCCCATCTCTCTTAGCAGCTGCGTTTGCAAGGTGATGGAACGTATGATTCAGGCCCGACTGGTGTGGTGGCTCGAGTTTCCCAATTTACTGACGAATGCACAGTGTGGATTTCGAGCGCGGCGTTCTGCAGTTGACCATCTCGTTACTTTGCCCACCCATGTCATGAATGGTTTCCTGTGGAAATCCCAGACTTTGGTCGTGTTTTTCGATTTGGAGAAGGCCTACGACACCTGATGGAGAACTGGTATCTTCCGTACTCTTTACACGTGGGGCCTCCGTGGGCGCCATCCCTGTTTCCTTCTGGCTATTTTAAAAGACCGAGTTTTGAAGGTGCGTGTGGGTTCTGCCTTGTCAAACACCTTTATCCACGAAAATGGCGTGCCTCAGGGTTCCGTTCTGAGCGTCATCCTCTTTGCTATCGCCATTAACCCTATAATGGCCTGTCTCCTGCTGGGCATATCCAGCTCCCTTTTTGTTGACGATTTTGCCATCTATTGCAGATCTCCACGGACCTGTCCCACTGAGCGGCGTCTTTAGCTGTCTTCTTTACTCCTGGAGCATCGACAATGACTTTCGCTTTTACACTGACAAAACCGTCTGTATGCATTTCTGGTGACGCAAATGGTTTCTCCCAGCATCTCTACATCTTGGGCCTGTCGCCCTTCCGTTCGTTGAAACTACGAAATTCCTGGGGCTCATACTCGATAGGAAGCTCTCTTGGTCCTCCCATGTGTCTTACCCGGCAACACGCTGTATGCGGTTCCTCAATGTCCTACGTGTTCGCAGTGGTACTTCCTGGGGTGCTGACCGCACCACTCTCCTCCGTTTGTACTGGTCCCTGTCCATTCGAAACTCGACTATGGGTGCTTTGTTTATGCGTCTGTGCCTCCATCCCTCTTACGTCGTCTCAGCACCATCCACCGCCGTGGCATCCATTTGGCCATGGGCGCCTTTAACGCTAGCCTGGTTGATAATCTGTGTGCTGAAGCTGCTGTACTACTACTGTCCTACCACCGTGACTTTCTCCTCAGCAGGTATGCATGCCGTTTCTCTGCCATGCGTGGCCACCCATCCTATGCCTCCTTCTTCGATGATTCCTTTGATGGTCAGTATGGGGCGCGTCCCTCTTCTCTGTTACCTCCTAGAGTCCGCTTTTGTCACTTGCTACGGCGGCTTAACTTCACATTACCTGCAACTTCCCTGGTGGATGTCAACCTTGGATTCGCGAAGTGACCTGTGTTAACTTTGGCTTCATTCACTTCCTAAGGACACTATTCCAGCCTCAGTCTATTGTCTTCAGTTTCACAGCCTTCGCATGGAATCTTTCTATACACTGATGGCTCTCGAACTGACCGTGGGGTCGGGTGTGCCTTCGTCATTGGCACCCGTTGTCTTTCGATATCGGCTTCCGGCAAACTGCTCAGTATTTACAGCCGAGCTCTTCGCCCTGTATCAGGCCACGGAGTACATCCAGCGACACAGCCTTTTCAATTATGTCCTCTGCTCAGACTCACTCAGCGCCCTTCAAAGTCTATGTGCGCTGTATACCACCCATCCCTTAGTACAGCGGGTCCAGGAAAACTGTCACTTGCTCACTCTTGGTGGAGCCAGTGTGATGCTTTTGTGGGTTCCTGGTCATGTCGGTCTGCCAGAAAACGAGGCTGCTTACGCTGCTACCAAGCCTGCAGTCCTCGTACCTCAGCCCGCGAGTTCTTGTGTTCCCTCCGATGATCTATGTGTTGCCGTCTGTCAGGAGGTGGTGTCCCTTCACGGGAATAAGCTCATGATTATCAAGCCTCTCCCAGCGGCTTGGACGACCTCCTTTCGGCCTTCCCGCCGGGAGGAGGTCATATTAACTAGGCTGCGTATTGGGCACTGCCTTTTTAGCCATCGTCATTTTATAAGTGGCGCTAACCCATTACTTTGTACACATTGCGCCCAAGTTTTAACTGTCCGCCACTTCCTGATGGAATGGCCATATTTTAACCGTTTACGTTCCCGCCTGGGTGTGCCGTCTGAGTTATCGGCCGTTTTAGCAAATGACGCACGGGCTGTTCACCGCGTTTTACTTTTTATCCGCCAAAGCAATATGGCGAAAGCCATTTAATTTCTAGTTTTGGACCTCCGTTTGTGTATGGTGTTTTTTCTAGCCCTTTTCGCAGGTGCCTGTTTTTAGCTGTCTTCTATTATGTCAATAGTGACTGACGTATAGTCGTCTTTTAACTCTTCTCTATCTTCGTGTTCTATAGTTTTGACTTAGGCGCGTATGACCCCAGTTGTTTTTTGCGCTCTAAAGCAAAACAAAACCAAACCAAACCAAGGAAGAATTGTGCGACAAGAACGAAAGTTGGTAGGCATGTTTCTATATCCGAAAGATGATGTCTTCTCAAATTTCGTGGCAGTCGCATAAGAGTGCGAATCAGGCTTGCTTTAAATACACGTAACGGACGTGAGCGTTAGTTACCTTTGGGACTGGACGTGGTGAGTGCACGTTAGTCAAGAATGCCTTCAAGGCGACGAAGACGCCGTTATTAACACCCCGGATGTTTCTCCTGCGATACTGCAGAAAGACTTGGCAGGAATATAGCCACAGTACAAAACTGCTGGCAGGAATGGTCACGAGAATTTACGGTTGCAAGAATACCGGGCTCCGGACTGCCATGTGGCACTACCTAAACGGACCACCGCTGTGCTCAGTGTGGGGCTCTCGAGCATCGTACTGCATCTTCCAGAGCAATTCGAGCAGCAGTTGGCACCACAATGAGACAACAAACAGTCACAAATCGGTTACTTCTAAGGCAACAGCGATTCAGGAGCCCTGTAGAGTGCATTCAACTGACCCCGAACAACTGCCAATTGCTACATCTGTGGTGTCAATTGAGAGCTCACCGGAGGGCAAGGTGGAGGTCTGATGTGTTTTCTGATGAAATCTGTTTCTGCTTCGGTGCCCGTGATGGCCGTGTGTTGGATAGGAGGAGGCCAGTTGATGGCCTGCAACGAACCTGTCTGTGTGCTAGACGCACTGGACCTATACCTGGAGTTACGGTCTGGGGTGCGATTCCACATGGCAGTAGCAGCACTCTCGTGTTTATCCCATGCACCCTGACTGCAAATCTGTACTTCAGCCTGGTGATTCGACCTACTGTGCTACCATTCCATGGGGCGTTTTCTAAAAGGCTAACGCTCGCCCACATACCGATTCTGTAACCCAACATGCTCTACATAGTGTCGACATGTTGCCTTAGCCTGCCCGATCACCAGATCTGTCACCAGCAGAGCACATATGGGACATTGGACGACAACTCCAGCGTCATCCACAAACAGCATTAACCGTCCCTGTATTGGCCATCCAAGTGCAACAGGCATGGAACTCCTTCCTACAAACTAACATGCGCCTCCTGTACAAAACAATACACGCACCTTTGCAGGCTTACATATGCGGTCACACCGGTTACTAATGTGCCAGCATTTCACATTTGCAATGCATTTCTCGCGCTTACATTGGCCTGTGATCTTGCAATGTTAATGACTTAAATATGTTACCTAGACAAACGTATTCCCGAAATTTCACTCCTCTACATTAATTATTTTTGGGTGTTACGATTTTTTCCCGTCTGTGTAATAT
This sequence comes from Schistocerca nitens, assembly GCF_023898315.1. Lineage (NCBI taxonomy): Eukaryota > Metazoa > Arthropoda > Insecta > Orthoptera > Acrididae > Schistocerca > Schistocerca nitens. Next base: position 419,476,058 of record NC_064616.1, read on the forward strand.
GTTACGTGTCTCTTTTATTTTAAAGCACGTTCTCGGAATTTGAAGATTTAATTTCTCTGCAATGCAAAACATCTGTATGTGGGTTCACCATTGAAATTGGGTGAGCAGAACGGTGACGCTCTCGCTAAACGAGTTTGTGAAGAAACGCGCAGTCCATTTTTGGATCATCTCTGTCTCCTCTGTTCTTGTAGATGGTAATACTGACCAGTAACACCCAAGGATCGGTTGAACGAGGGTTTTCTGAGCTACCTCTTTAGTGGGTGATTTTTAACATATGTTATTATGAATAATGTCTGTGCTGTGAAACCTTTCTAGTACCTTCAGATTGTGAGTACACGTGAGGAACCTGTCTCCAACGTACAGGAAAAAAATTACCGTGTGCCGAGTGCTTCATCAAGAAATAACCAGTGTCTGCCGATATCGTGGAGCACATAGCTGTCCATAACATAAACTGCATGCGAGAGTTAGATTACTGTTAAAGTTTATGGAAATGATTTGGTAAGAATGGAAAGTGAGTCAGCACATTCCTTTAGTGTGTCAACCACTATTTCCTTAGTAACTAACCGTCGAAGACTACCGTTATTTTGTTTGGATAGATAGGCGAACATTTAATCACTTATCTGTCTTAGTCAGTGTTCTACCTGCTCCATTGTACCCATGGCACTCCATGGCAGTTCATGTGCTAAACGATGCCTCGACATCATTTGACGAAGTCGGCTAGCTTATCTGCCTTCTGTCACTATCACATCGCCAACTGCCATCGTTTTTACAAATATGCAATAGTTTCTCGTTTTTGCTATTATTCCTAATTATAGAAACTTGTGTATTTTAAGCACTTTATATGGGTGAATATACCCGGCTGTTCGATTATAACTAAAAAGTCTTCCTCTTCTTGTTGATTTTGTATATCGTTTAAGCCACTCTCCTGCTATAAGAAAGACAATTTTATATTTTTAATTTCCAGAAGTGAAGAAAACAGCGTTATTTCGTTAATCTACCGACACATTTAAATCTTCAATAGCTCGTATCGTTCCAGCGTTCTTCTGGCAACTACAGAATGGAAGGGTAAAATTACCAGGGGCTGTCGTACACATGAAATGGTTCAAATGGCTCTGAGCACTATGCGACTTAACTTCTGAGGGCATCAGTCGCCTAGAACTTATAACTAATTAAACCTAACTAACCTAAGGACATCACACACATCCATGCCCGAGGCAGGATTCGAACCTGCGACCGTGGCGGTCACGCGGTTCCAGATTGAAGCGCCTAGAACCGCAAGGCCACACCGGCCGGCTGTACACAGTAAAAACTTCGTCAATGGACCCAGTTGTGAAACTAACACTGAGCAATTCAGAGATAACTAAGGTGCATGTAGTGAGGTAGACGTCACTGATATTATTACTGCGGCATGAGTGGAGTGACCGACATGATTCTCTGTTCCGATGTTTTTGGAGCTGGAATCGTTAGAATACCGTATCCAAATTACCTTGCAGTTCGCAATGGAATTATGGATGAAAGAATATTAAATCCGACAAGAAAGTGTACTTATTACTGGTATTGATTAAGAGATAATTCTCTAGAGTGTAAAACACAAGTACGGAAGTAGCTTTCACATAACGTGTCACTGTCAAGTAACACAGCTCGAAGAAACTTGGACTATACACAGAAAAAGCAGCTACCGTACAGTATAGAAGGTACCTAAACGTCATAAGCAATGAGACGAACTGAAATGACACTTTTATTCAAAGACAATAATTACGTTGAAGTCGCCGTTAATTATGATAGTCCCCCGGACATTTCAGATGGCGGGATATGGTTCTTAATAAGCTATGTCATCACCACGGACGGCAGTGCATCCTCTACAACGTGCTCTAATGCTAGTCATAATGTTGGTACGGAGTTCTGGGGGTAGGGAATTCCATCCCGCCCACCGCCGTTCACAACTGCTGGACGGTCATTGGCATGTGTGGACGTGCTGCAGTACGTCTCCCCAACGGACCCGACACGTGCTCCATGGGATTTAAGGGAGGGGACCGGACAGGCCTGTCCACTTGTTCCAAGAGCTCCTCCACCTATGCGGTAACTTATTGTCATCCATAAAAATGAAGTGGGGCGGGATGGGCCCTGAAAATGCACACTTGTTGAAGTATAGCGTCACAATAACGTTGACTGGTGAGTTTACCATACTCTTGGAAGTCAGTGCTGTGCTACATTATGCCTCCCTACATTGTAACACCCGCACACCAAAACGATTATGTTTGAGAATACTGAACGTACGCTTATATGACTAGAGGTGGCAACACGTACTATCGCGGGAAACCTAAATCTGAACTGCCGGCCTCCTGAACAAGAGTCAGGTGTCTTAAATAATGAGCCACCTCGCTCGGTTTATGTAGTGGATGCCACGGACCCACTAACCCATAGGCGTCCGCAGGAATTTACCAAGAAGGAGGGGGGGGGGGGGCAAGATTACAAAATCGAATGTGTAAATTTAAGCACACATCAGTCCCAATGTTTAATATGAGAAGAAGTACAGAAGTCTTACTGTACCTCAAACGATTGACGCCATCTTTTTATATGACGATCTGTAACTATACTCTCCAATGATTAAATCTAATGTGTTCAACAAATTAGGTAACGGAGCTAGAAAAAATTCAAAAAATACATTTTTATTCAGAAACCAGTAGTGCTAGGCTGCCACTGACAACTAAATATCTGAAACAGAAACCCTACTCACAAGGGGAGGCCACCAATTGTGAAATTCAGATTCGATTCATATTGCGCATAATAAAAGCTCATAGCCAGAGGTGTAATGTGGCAAAGCACCAAGATGCACTTCTCAGCCGTTGTCGAGAAAGCGACAGTTAAAAGAAACCGTTGAGGTGAAATACTCTCTACGAATTGTGACTTCCTACAGCGTCGTGGCGCAGCGGTAAGCGCTCGGGTTCATAATCCGAAGGTCGCCGGATCGAATCTCGCGCCATGCAACTTTTTTTTAGTATTTGTTATTTGTAATATATATATATATATATATATATATATATATATATATATATATATATATATATAATTCCCGGCAATCAGTTGCAACAATTATGCATATAATAAGTTGTTGAAAGTTGTTTGTCGTGGAAAAACTGGCGACTTCGAACATGATTATGTTTTCTGCAAACAAAGTTGTATTTCACAAATGTTATTAATTGTCTTCATAATGTTTACACGTGTAGTTAACGGAAGACGTAGAAACGATATTCCGAAACGAATACGTATAGTGTAAGTCAAACGTTCGAATTAGAGACCCCATGATATATATATATATATATATATATATATATATATATATATATATATATATATATATATCCACGAACCTACTACGGTGTCGTAGCAGGCGGAGAGGTGATACTCCGACGTGGCGCGTCCCAGGTGGCGGATAGGGGGGTCCTCAGTCCTCACAGGCTTGCCGGCGGACTTGAGCGAAATAAAATAGCTCTCGCGGACCAAACACACAACATCAAGAAATCCATTAGTGTCTGTTCTGGTATCCAGCGACTAGTGGTCTGCGTCTGTTTACCTAGTTGGTGCGGCAGTGAAATATGGCTTGATCTCAACAATCAAGTCTGCAATTACCGTGATCTTGTTAAAGGTCACCACAACCAACTTCAACTTGAAGTAATCATGATGAAACAAATGGAAAGAAATCCGCTACCCCAGGCCCCAGTCAACGGACTGGACTTTCCTGGTCATCGGATTCTGGGGGACCAGGAACATCATGAGGAGAAGAGTCGGAGCTTCTCAAAACCTCTTCGCAAGCACTACCTTGGCACTCTCAATGCAAACACTCTGTTCAAACTTGGAAAACTAAAACAACTGACAGACATGCTAGATAAATTTCACATCAAAATTCTTGCCATTCAAGAGACGCGCTTCGTAGATGAAAACCATTTCGACACAGAACATTACAGGATTTACAAAGGTAAACCTGCGGTCAGAAGAGGAACACCATTATTGTTTGGTACAGGGTTTGCAGTACACAAATCAGTCATGGATAACATCATAGACTTCAATTCAATATCAGAACGTATCTCGACACTGTCCTTCAAATCAGGTAATAAAGCATACACAATTATCAACGCACATGCACCTACAAATGACCATAACAGAAAGAAGCCACAAGAAATTGAAGACTTCTGGGAAGACATGGAGGAAGTAACTAACAACGTACCAGAAAGACATGTGAAAATTTTAATGGGTGACTTCAATGCGCAGCTTGGTAAGGAGAGAAAATTCAGAGAAATAACAGGCCCATACTCAGCACATATTCGCACGAACAGAAATGGGGAACACCTCATAAAATATTGTCAAAACTTTAACCTCAAAATCATGTCAACACAATGTCAAAAACCAAGACGAAAACTTACAACATGGAAAGCACCCAACACAGTGTGGGGAGAATTTCAGATTGATCATGTGGCCATATCCAAGAAAAATTCGCGGGAAATTCTAAATGTCAGAACACGTAAAGGAGTCTTCGAGTCTGATCATTATTTGCTACAAGTTAAGATTAGGCCAATCCCAAGACTGAAACAGACAGCGCAAAACAAAATAGTCAAACCTGATCCGGAATACTTGAAGATAAATAGGGATAAAATCGTTGAAGAAATTAATAGGCATTCAATAGACACATGGACAGATCTGGCGAAGGCAGTTCAGAAGACTATGTGCTGGGGACAACCACCTAGAAAACGCAAACATAGGTGGTGGAACGCAAATTGTGATGAAGCCATTGAGAGAAGAAAGCAAGCATGGGACAAGTTCAGTAGCTACAGAAACTCGGAAACATGGAAAGAATTTCACGAAGTTCAGAAACTAGCATCGAAGGAAATCAGAAGGGAAAAACGAGCATATGACAATAACAGACTAAAAGAAATTGAGGAAGATTTCAAAAGAAATAACACAAGAAATTTTTACAGAACTTTCAAAGAAAATATTAAGGGCTATCAACCCCCTAGCCTCTGCTTCCGAAGAACAGATGGATCCCTGGAAACAAACACAAAAGAAAACTGTAAAATTCTCAAACATTACTTTGATAAACTTCTTAATTGCAAAAAACCTACAGGAAAATTAACATTCCAAAAGACCACATCTAATGCCGATTCTGATCCACCCACAATAGAAGAGATAGAGGAAATCATAAAACAAATGGAAAAATAACAGAGCTGCCGGAGAAGATGGTATTATCGCCGAGATCTGGAAACTCCAAGATGAAAACATCACCAAAAAAATCCATAAGATTATCTCCGAAATTTGGATCACAGAGAAAGTGCCAGAGGAATGGAAATGTGCATTGATCCATCCGTTACATAAAAAGGGTGATAAGTCAGATCCAAACAATTACAGAGGCATTTCGCTAGTACCAGTTACATACAAAATTTTCTCTAAGGTGCTATTAAACAGACTAGAACCACAAACAGATCTGCAAATTGGGGAATACCAGGCGGGCTTCAGAAAAGGGAGATCATGCATCGAACAGATCTGGAACTTGAGAACACTTTTGAAAGTCAGACAGGCAAGAAACACTGTAGTTACCTTTGTGGACTTTAAAAAAGCATATGATTCCATAGACAGACAGACAGACAGACACTCTTTGACGTACTGGAAGAATATGGTATCGACAGAAAAACCAGGACACTTATACAACAGACGCTTACAGACACTACCTCCAAGATTAAGTTCATGGGAGAAATTTCGGAACCCTTCCACATACACACAGGTGTCCGACAAGGAGACGGGCTCTCACCAATCCTGTTCAACATGGTGTTAGACAAAATTATCAAGCAGTGGGAGGAACAAGTTAAAGGAATACAGCTGGGAAGAACACGTGAAACCAAAACAATCATAAAATGTCTGGCATTTGCAGATGATATAGCCATACTCAGCAATAATACACAGGAGGCAAAGGAAGCACTGGAATGCTTGCATGAAATAGCTGCCAAAACAGGTCTGCAGGTATCTTACGAGAAGACACAATATATGGAACGACAGACCAACAATGTACACACCATGCATACTGTATATGGATCCGTAGAAAGAGTCGAAAAATTTAAGTATTTAGGGGAGTACATACAATTGGGAGGATCAAACAAGGCGGCTAACATGGAACGAACGAAGAAACTCCAGAAGGCATACAAACTCACATGGTCACATTATAATAAGAAAAGCATATCGAGGCAGGCCAAACTTAGGCACTACAAAACAGTTTATTACCAGAAGCATTGTACGCGTCAGAAACAACCACAATTGGAGCATCAGGCATCATAGACACAGAAAAAATAGAACGCAAAATTCTCAGAAAAATATTTGGACCAATTCACAGAGATGGCATATGGATGAAGCGACCTACCAAAGAGCTGTACCAGCACACTGACAGACTAACAGACGCGATCAGAAAACGCAGATTAACTTTCTATGGGCACATACAGAGAATGGACAACAACCGACTTACAAAGAAAATTTTTGATGTAGTAAACAGCTCAAGCAAGAAAACAAATTGGTATCATGAAATAGACGAAGACTTAAGGCAGATAGGGATCAACAGGCAAATGATAGGAGACAGGAAATACTTCAGAAACAAAGTTAGGAGTGCAAAATTTATTGTAAAGGAGAGAAAGAAGACAGGAACATTACGGACAGAGCAAAGGAAACAGGAGCACAGCCAAAGGATGAAGAGATTTTGGGAAGAGAAGAGGAAAAGAGGAAAGAAGTGAAAATTGTGTCATCATGTGATTTTCGAGTTCAAACACTGTCCATAAGGGCAACAATGAAATGAATGAATATATATATATATATATATATATATATATATATATATATATATATATATATGAATTACAAAAAACAAATACTAAAAAAAAATTGTATGGCGCGAGATTCGATCCGGCGATCTTTAACTTACGAACCCAAGCACTTACCGCTGCGCCACGACGCTATAGGAGGTTATGCATCGTAGGGAGTATTTCACCACAACGGTTTCTATTAACTGTCGATTTTCTCGACAACGGCTGAGAAGTGCATCTTGGTGCTTTGCCACATTACACCTCTAGCCATGAGCTTTTATTATGCGCAGTATGAATCGAATCTGAATTTCACAATTGGCGGCCTCCCCTTGTCAGACAGAATGTGTAAATCCTCTTCGAAACGAACAGAAATAATCTAGAATGCTACTTTCTGAATGTTCACAAAGTGAAGAAACCTGAAATAAACTTTTGAAAACGATTACTCAACTTTGATGGCATTTGTAACTACTGTATATCTTTAATTACGTCCGCCCCGATAGCTGAGAGGTCAGAGTGACGGATTGCCGTCCTACGGGCCCGGGTTCGATTGCCGGCTGGGTCGGGGATTTTCTCCGCTCTGGGACTGGGTGTGGTGCTGTCTTCATCACCATTTCGCCCCCATCCGGCGCGCAAGTCGCCCAATGTGTCGTCGAATGTAATAAGACCTGCACCAAGGCGGCCGGACCTAATGACGCCAAGCGCTCGTGTCCATTTTTCATCTTTAATTACATTTGAGTCCGATCATGTTAATGGATTTACGGAATTATTTTCATGCCTTCTGTTTTTAATGCTGACTGCCATTAATAATAGAACAAAATAAGTTTCAGAATCAAACTGTTTTCGATTATTTGGGTAAAGTGTACCCCAGGAACAACATTCGACGAGATGAATGCGAGAAACCTCCAATGATCTATTCAGTGTGGATGGGCTGGGTTGGGGTGTTTGGGGGAGGAGCCCAAACAGCGAGGTCATCGGTCTCATCGAATAACAGAAGGATGGGGAAGGAAGTCGGCCGTGCCATTCAAAGGAACTATTCCGTCATTTGTCTGGAGCGATTTTAGGGAAATCACGGAAAACCTAAATTAGGATGGCCTTACGCAGGATTGAATGCGAGTCCAGTGTGCTAACCACTGCGCCACCTAGCTCGGTCAGTGCGGATGTATACCGGGCTCGAAGTATTGCAGGAATCGGTGAAATGCCGCGAATAATGAGGATTATGGGCAAGGGGCATTTCATTAGTAGTGTGCAGATAAACGGAGAATTTAGATCTGACGGGAGGCGTGTTAGGGTATTCCATGCGGTCGCACTGACTACTGTGACCGGATGGCGCAGTGGTCAGCGCATCTGGCTAGTAAGCAGAAGATCAGGTTTCGAATCCCGGTCCAGCACTAATTTTCGATTTCCCGGTTGATTTAAGTCAATGTCCACTCGCAGCCAACCACATATATATTGATTATGTCACTGAACTTAAGTTCAGTAGATGCTTGGTATTCTATCGACAAGATACAGGCTGACAATTACCGAACTACATGAAAAAAACGTAAATTAGTTACAAATTATGGCGTGCAAACACTTAATTCAACATTTAAACGTGACTACAGATATTCTGATTTAGGTTATGAGAAGTTCGATATGTCTGCCATCATTGGCGAAGATGGGGCACAGACGAATAGCGAAATTCTGCATGACCCGCTGAAGTGTCGGAACATCGATGCTGTCGAAGACCTCCTGAATGGCTCTTTTCAGCTCAGCAATGGTTTTGAGGTTATTGTTGTACACTTTGTGTTTAATATAGACACACAAAGAGGAGTCGCATGTGTTCATATCCGGAGAAAATAGCGGACAATCGGGTATCATGCCAGTGGCCTCTGGGTACCCAAGAGCCAGAATGCGATCCCCATTTGCTCCTCCAGGACATCAAACACCGTCCTGTTCCGATGGGGTTGAGCTGCGTCTTGCATGGACCACATTGTGTCGAAATCAGGGTCACTTGCGCCAATACTCAACCTTCAACAGTTCTTTTACCATATTTAATCTTCGGAAGCTCCGTTCATAAGATGCTGCAGTCACTGGCCTTGTCACAAATATCCTCAAAACTATTTCGACGTTCGGATACGCATTTCTTAAAAAAATAATCTGAAAACTTTCAAAATATCCAGATCGGCAGCCGTGTAAATGCTCTTCCTTACTTTTTCGCTTGGAACTTAAAAGCAGCTACTTCGCTAACTAGCTTCAATGTGTCAATATATCTGTCATATTTGGCTTAAAAATCAGCTGCACAGCCGAGCGGAGTGGCCGCGCGGTTTGAGGCGTCCTGTCACGGACTGCGCCGTCCCTCCCGCCGGAGATTCGAGTCCTCCCTCGGGCATGGGTGTGTGTGTTGTTCCTAGCATAAGTTTGTTTAAGTAGTGTGTAGGTCTAGGGACCGATGACCTTAGCAGATTGGTCCCCTAGGAATTCACACACATTTGAACGTTGAGCTGCACATTTATTAAGAGCTCTCATTTAAGGCGTTTCTTGTCAGGAAACTGACATAATACGAAATAGCACGAGACCTGTGAGATCCATTTTCCATTTCACTTATTACTCTATCATTTATTTTGAAGCTCTCTAACTCAGTCTCTCTCCAGTTCTCACTCAGCAAAACTTGGGAGCTTTCGGTCAAAAGGCATAGGCCTATTTGTTTCAGAGCTTGCTCGCCGATCTTTGACGTCGCGTACGTCTCCTAGCTAAAACTTCAATCGCTCTCCCTTCTTACTTTTCTGGTCAGTTTAGGCGCCCCCTCTGCGCTTGCGCGCTTGGCGGCGGTCTACCTCGCCACACCCTCGGTGCGGGCCTGTTGCTGACAAGCAATAACAACGCAGTGTGTCCACATAGCAACACTAACAAGCAATACATAGCTTGATATTATGAACTCGGTATAGATGAATCTCCTTCTCCCTGTCTAGTTGATTCCGACGCTAAGTGAATTCATGAATTAAATCAGGCCCGTTTCTGTCCTGCACTACTACCCGAAGACTTTCCAGGACGGAATCCATCCTTTGCCCTCCTCTTCCCCTTGGGCCTTAGATCTTCCTCAACGTTAAGGCCCTTTTCAGAGAATCATGTCTTCTCATCATGTGCCCATAGTACATCAGTTTTTGTTCCATATCAGACCTTCCAAGTAGCAATCTGATTTTATTTGCTACAATACTGACGCATTCGTTCTCTCTCTGGTCCATGAAACTCTAAGGAGTTTCTTCCAACACAAAAATTCGGAACAGTCTACACTACGTCTTTCGGGCTATCTTGTCCGTGTCTCAAATCCGTACATCAGAACGGGAAAGACCACAGCGCTTACTACACGGATCTTTGCTGTTAAAGTTATGTTTCTGCTCCTTGAATAGCGATTTATGAAGACAATGATGGTGAACCCGTGACTGAAAGAAAATCTTATTAAACAGAGGCTGATAAAACTAACTATCTCTTTCTGCTAAGCTTAAGTATATACAGGAGCTCCAGAATTAAATTTTCACTCTGCGGGGGAGTGTGTGCTGAGATGAAACTTTTTGGTAGATTAAAACTGTGGGCCGGATCGACACTCGAAATCGGGGCGTTTGCCTTTCGCGGACAAGTGCTCTACCAACTGAGCTACCCACGCACCAATCGCGACCCGTCCTCACAGATTTATTTCCGCCAGTACCTTGTCTCCTGCCTTCCAAACTTCATATAAGCTCTTGCCCGCGAAAGGCAAAGCTCCCAAGTTCGCGTGTCGGTTCGGCACACATTTCTAATCTGCCAGGAAGTTATGAACTCACTCCCCTGTGCTAGAAGTTTATAAGGGGAATTCCCTAACACGCTGTACAGGTGCCGGAACTTTCGGAACCGAGCTGATGCAAAATTTTTTTTGATGTGTGTAGTTCACATACAAATACAAATGAGTTACAATTTATCATGATAACTTTACGAAAAAAGTCTTTTTTTAGTAAAACTATGTATTCCAAATTGTTACGAATTAATAGGATAGCACGCACTTTCGACTTCGAAACGGTCTGTCTTACGTTCAGTTCACTGTCGCACTGAAGTAGCGTTACAGGACTACCACGAAAATATACAATCGTAGCAGTTATCAAATCATTCAGTACAACATTTATGCCAGTACAGTCAACAGAAGCAGGAAAAACCAGGCGCTAAGAAGTGTGCAATTCAGGCAGTTTTTCACCTTCAGATCTACAGGCTACAGAATCAAGGTAGGGACAGAACTTATGCGGTAGAGGTAGACTTAGGACATCTTTACTGATGGTAGATCTTTCTGCTAATAGCTGTTTCACAGAAGAGGTAACAAAAAATCTTGTCTCCAGCGAGATTAGATCCGAAAACTGACACAATCTTGAGCTTGAAGGCCAAACACTTTACCGATTTTTTTCATAACAGAAATTTATTGAGTATTCGACATGTACAGTTAACTGACATTGAAATAAAAATAATAACCATGAGCGTGACACATTTTACATAAACGAAAATAGAAGCAATTAGAAGAAGCACACTAGAAGTATCTGAATGTTCGTGCAAAACAGGAAATACGTTTCTCTAAAACCAATTAATAATGGTGACAGCCAGTTTCAGGCTGTTGGAGAGTTGGTGGACGTGGTCGAATGCCACAGGCCTGGCCACGATGGACGCTATACCCCCCTCCCCCGGTCACTGAGCTGCTCACTGTAATGACCTTGGTCAGCATCACCCTCAACAGCAACGCTAAATGTACGAAGTGACTAACCAACCTCATGATCGTATTTGTCTTTGTCCTCGGCAAAAGTAAGTAGCTGATAGCAAAATTATATCATTAGAATATGCAGCTTCAACGGACCGATTGAGGAAAGCCAGTTACTTCCTGAGTCAGGACCAGTTTGCTAAGTAACCACCACAAGTAAACCAGTGTTGCAGCGTATCCCAGGACGCACACGTACTGCATTTATCTTTCACTAATGCCGACACGATACAAAGGCTCGCTGGTGGAAATCAAACTGTCGATCAACCTATGCCAACTGCCTCTGATAGAACCGGGAGGCTGATGTTGGTCCACACAGTTTTTAGGATATTCATTGTGGCAATTGTTCAGTGGAATTAGGGCACGGAATTCCATACCAGCTGGTCAACAAAAAATTAGTCGTGAGCACCGACAGCCAATGACCCTTACCTTGTGCGTCGATCTGAATTACAAAGCTAATATTCTGCGGAGTGGGCCTCTGAGGCTCCTTGTTTGTCACTTACTCTGGATTACGTTCAAGAACCGCCAAGCACCTCGACCGCAGGTACTATATTGACTCACAGTCGCTGTAAACTATGCGTCTCACACGAGCATTCGTAAAAAGAAGAAACTAAAGATACCAGAGGCCGGGCCGGCCGCAGTAGTCGAGCGGTTCTAGGCGCTTCAGTCCGGAACCACGAGGCTGCTAAGGTCCCAGGTTCGAATCCTGCCTCGGGCATGAATGTGTGTGATGTCCTTAGGTTAGCTAGTTTTAAGTAGTTCTAAGTCTAGGGGACTGATGACCTCAGATGTTAAGTCCCGTAGTACTTAGAGCCATTTGATTGAACCAGAGGCCGGGGTGCTAGATCCCCTACCTCGGACTCTTCAGTGACCCGGCAATGGATCTTGACATACATTGATGACGTAATTAAGTAGGTCAGCAGCCTGAAGTTCGTTTCTTGTTGTTAAAGTATGAAGGTTTATGCACTTCTTTATTTGATTGTTAATCGCGTGGAATCGAAACTGCGGCGCGCTTCGTCGCGTGAGTTTATCTTTGAGAAACGACTTCCTGACACTTAAATCTATACTCGATGTTAACAAATTTCTCGTTTTCAGAAACGCTTTCCTTGCCATTGCCAGTCTACATTTTATATCCTCTCTACTTCGGCCATCATCAGTTATTTTGCTCCCCAAATAGCAAAACTCCTTTACTAAAAATGGTTCAAATGGCTCTGAGCACTATGGGACTCAACTGCTGAGGTTATTAGTCCCCTAGAACTTAGAACTAGTTAAACCTAACTAACCTAAGGACATCACAAACATCCATGCCCGAGGCAGGATTCGAACCTGCGACCGTAGCGGTCTTGCGGTTCCAGACTGCAGCGCCTTTAACCGCACGGCCACTTCGGCCGGCTCCTTTACTACTTTAAGTGTCTCATTTCCTAATCTAATTCCCTCAGCATCACCGTCATATTCTTACAAAAAGTTCAATTCACTCCTTTTTCTCTCCCTCGTTTTTGAACACTGCTGAATTCAAGAGATGGTTTACTTGTTACGGAAAAATCTGCAGAATATTTTGGTAGGTGGAGATTTTAAATGTACCTATGTTGCGTCCTGCGGGCCAGTGTCCCACTTTTCATTTCTGTCGGGTATTGCAAGATTTAGTTCGTTTCTTGAAACTGCAAGACGTTTGGGGCTATAAACATCCGACTCTTGTCAAATTTACCTACTTTATTACTTCTAGCAGTAGGCTTGACAGATTTTATTTATATGATCTGATGAGTGATAGGTGTTTGGTTGTTCATATCATCCCCGCCAGCTTTACAGGCCACTGTGCAGCGACTGTTACTTTAAATCTTGCGTGTCAGTCGGTGAAATTGTTTCGGTCGCCTTGAGTGCTGAGTGTGGCGCACTTGGAGGATCTCTCACTAGGTGAGGTGATCCGAGACGTCTGGAACCATAATCTCCGTTCAACTGCACTATACGCCTCCATTTTGGAATTGTGGATTGATGTGGCAAAGCCGAGGCTCTAACAGAGCTGATAGAGCGCAGAAATTACAGAAGAGGCCTAAATTTTCCTGCTCTCTCGTACGTGATCTTTAAGCTAGCGCTCATCAGGCTCCCCTACGGATTGCTGACGTCAATCGTGAAAAGGCGCATTTGTTACTGTTGAAGCATCGTCAAATGGAAGGATTGAGGAAGCGATTCAAACCACGTTCCTTGGTAGTGGATGAACTGACTTTTATGCATCATCTGATTCAACATCAGACTCGTCGTAGACGTGAGAGTATTACGTCCGTCAAGACGGAGGACGGCAGAGAGTGACATGTTGTATTCCTTCCATCAGCTCAATTTTGGGGTGTATGAGGTACACGTTCCCGTCATCCGATTTGCTTATTCGTACTTAAACCTAAACATAATGTTGCGCTTTTAGGTGTTTTTCAGTGCGATGATGTTTATGACCTCATTGTTAGAGCTCTTTCTCGTAAATCGCCGGGGTTAGATAGTCTGCGTTTTTGGGCGCTGTTAGATACTACTTTAAAGTTGATTTTGAACGAAGTGTTGAAACGGGGACTATTGCCCGATTCTTTTAAGGTAAGCAAAATTGTGTTAGCCCCTAAAAGTGCTTGTCAGGTAGCAAACGATAAATTTCACCTGATGAATATAAGAATGTGGCGAGGGCAGTGAATAGTCGGCTGTCTGCTTTTTGCAAAAAGTTGTTGCTGGCCATCAAAGTTGTATTCCTGGTCGTACTATTCGGTCTCCGGTAGCTGAATGTCGTGACGTCGTGTCGGTGGCCGCTGTTACTTCTGTTCCTTTTGGTCTTGGTTTTTTAGATTTTGACAATACAGACTCGCGAAGGGTCTTGTCTAATTTGTTTACGGGTATCCAAGCTACGGTGGCTGTCAATGACCAGCTGACACCCTCGATTGACAACCGTATGGATTTTCCTCAGTGAATTCCGCTTTCAATGTCGTTGTTTGGTCTATCAGTTGAGCCCTTTCTTCGAAGGATCGCCAGTCATTGACAGTGATGAGCACTCTTGGGCGTACGTGGATAATGTGCTGGTGTTCCCCCATTTCCTGCTGAAATTCCATTGCTCAAGGCTACCGTTGATGCCTTTTGCCTTGTATCTGGTGCCCGCATTGAAGAAGGCAAATGTCTGTTGATGAATTTATGGGGATTTGATAAAGATGTCATTTCGTGGGCAACGGTGGTCGATCGACGTAAGTCTCTGAGGTCATAACTGATCGTTCTCCACTTCAAATGGCTATACTTACGTGGAAGTCGGTTACAGGGAAGATACAAGGTGCAATCCTGTACAAAAGGCATTACATCGCTCAGGTCTTTTCCCTTCCCGCGATGATGGATAGGAAACGTAAACAGCTGGCCAGTCGTTTTTTATGGAAACATTACATTTTTCGATTACGATACGAGGTGGTCGTGCGTGCACATCCCCTCACAGGTTTTGGACTTTCCGATATTCGAAGGAAAGCATCAGTTTTATTTGTTTAGCGCGCTGTGTTGACTATTGCTCATACAATCCACACATTCGCGTCTCGGTTGCTTTACGGTCTGCTGCCGGGCAGTCTTGATCTGCCTGTCGATGTAGGTCTATTGAGTTTTCAATTAAACCATGCCCGTGAATTTTATACTGGTGTCAATTACTTGGGGGCTGATGCTCTACAGAGGCCGCATCCCACTACCAAATTTTAATGCTCGGGGGAGTGCTTGACTGTACTGTGCCTGTTGAACGACCATCACCGCAAACGTTTTGGAAGACGGTGTGGTTTCATCTTAGCCTTCCTTTTCTACCAATGGCGGTCGTATCAAGTGGTCTACAACCTGTTAGCCATCAACGAGTGCCCATTTCATATTGGACATAGTGTCACGGACCAGTGCAGTAGCTGATCAGCCATAGACACGTTATAGCGTAGATTTACCTGTCATGGTCCTGAAGCAAACTGGAAATGGCTTAAAAGACAATTAACGCTTCTAACTCGATCGGTTGAGATTGCCTCTGCGGCTCATATCCAGTTGCGTCCAGACTCCTCCCGCTTTCCGAGGGAAAGTCAAATACAAATGCATATCTGTTGGGTCACTATGTTCATTATATTGGAGATCGATGCGGGTATAAGTACCCTCTCGCCTTCCGGCAAGTTATGATCACAGCATATGGGAAGTGTTTTCGCTTGCCATGATATTGCGACTTATTCGCTAAGATGTTGAAACTTGTACGAGGGCTATTCCGAAAGTAAGGTCCGATCGGTCACGAAATGGAAACGACTATGAAATTCCGATAAAGCTTTGCACAGATGTGTTGGGTAGTGTCTCTAGTATAACCCCAGTTAGCATCACGTCGCTCTTCTCATTTCTGAGCTCGCAGTGAGTGCGTAAAGATGTCTAGAAAATAGTGTCTGCCGCCAAGTACGGGGGCCTGGTGAGAAATTTCCCCTGAAGCTATGCAGCTAACATTACATAACTGTCGTGCTGTTTCGTCCTCAAGACAATTCTCAGCCGCATTCTGCAGGGGCAATGAAGATGCTCCTGCATCGTTTTCAAATGGAAATGTGAGAGTACCCACAATACAGCCCGTAATTGTCTCCCTCTGAGTTTCAGCTCTGGTCACATGAACCGCTGGTTATGAAGACAACATTTCGGCACAAGACAACGAGCCGTAGGCCAGCGTAGAGAATTGGCGGAGAGCACTGGCGGCTGCCTTCTATAGCGAGGGTATGGGAAAGTTGGTACAACGCTACGATACACGTCTAAGTCGGGTCGGCGACTATGGAGATAAGTAGCTGCAAGGTGTATCTAACTGTTGCAAATAAAACATTTTTGATTTTTACCGTGGTTTCCATTTCGCGACCTATCGGACCTTACTTTCGGAATAGCCCTCGTATTTCATCGTCAAGGTATCGTATGAGTTAGGCAATCCTTGTGGCTTTCTAGTCGTGGCCCTTTTGCAGAGATATTGTTTCGCAGTTTATTTCATTTTTGTGGCGCTGTTGTCTTATTTAAAAAAGATAGCTCAGTGTTTAGAGCAATGGCAAAAAGGCGGTAAAGTGTGTTTTCGCAGACCGAGATATTGCGGGATCGAAACTCGCTGAAACCACGCTCTTCTCGTTCTTCGTTCTGACCTAGCCTTCCCATGTCAACGACTTAAGCAGTCGTCAGAAATAACACGTGGTTCGGATTTCACGTTAAACTTCAAGTTCGCTTTCCCCGGTTGGATAGCCGAGGTGCTTTGGGGACATGCTAAGTCGCTGAAGAGGTGTCCACTAGAATGACTTGCACGAGGCAATTGAGCCACGCTGAATAATTATTCTATACATAATGAAGTTTGTACGGAACGTTCAGAGCACTTGTATTTTTTTTTTTTTTTTTTTTTTTTTTTACGAATGGTCGCAAAACAGTGTCGAAAAGATATCTTCGTTTCTATTGGACGACTGCTTTTTCTGTAAATTTCTCACCTCAAAAGACAACATTCTCGTACTAGAGAGGTGATACATTCTGTTTGATCCGTACTTATAAGTAAATCAGGGTTGAAGTCAGGAATTATAGTGGAGGTAGGAAAGTTGCTTCCAATAATGCATCAAGAGTACGCTTTTCATTTGCGCTTATGTATTTCGTAACACGAACGTCCCGAATTTTTGTATTTCCGCTTGAATGAATCGAACCTGGCGTTTGAGGCTTTGAATTCAAAACTTTCTGACAGCAATGAGGCTGCTGCAACCATTGCCCACTGCCACAGTGTTTGTGAAGTAACCACATGCCCAATGTTTCTAGGCTCTGTAAAACGATCGAACTCACGCGAATCGATCAATTTATGCTTACCTGGAATCGATACTCCGCTTGTCACTTAGTCCTCCATCATGAAAGATGTTTTGTACGTGTGAGTTTTCACACTCGTACACAGCCCAGTACAGCTTAACCCTCGCAGTATCAATGGGCGGGGATGTACTTTGTGCCCACTTTCTGAAAATATTGTGTTCTGGTCGAGTACTTTATATTTTAAAATTTTGAAAAAATTGCTTTTATTGGTTTTAATGATTTCTTATGCGAGATTTGGCAACTTTTTTTTGAGTTTTTCAGTAAAATGTAACAGTAAAAGTTGCTTTTCACAACAAATATCATATTCATTTTTTCAAGTTCAGGACCTTCTTACACATTCATATATCTCTAAAAATGTGAATGAAACTCAACGGTAATTAAGGGAAACTGTATTTTTAAAAGTTTTTGTGATGGTCATAAAGTACCTCATCTCTGTGTACATATTACGGAAAATGCGTTGCTACTGCTGAAATATATTTTCAGGTTGTGGATCGTACCTATACATCAGTACCTATTTAATAATGATGTTGTTAATAAAAGGTAAAAACAATTAACTATTTTTTAATTTTGGGCATAAAGTACCTCCCTAGACCTCCCCCCCTTACCCCTTGGTATTACATGTTAATGGAACATACGTTGGTACCACTAGTGTTAACGTTTTCCGACAGACTGTTACTAACAGCTTTTGTTTGTCTCCAAGAAATCAGTGGAAAATTTAGTTCTCGAGTCCAACAAGAAGTAAAACAACCACTGGAATGACATCATTATGCGTACGCAACTGCTACAAAATCTAGGAAGCTCACAAAAAATACCTACCCTCAGTTTTTGGACAAAATTTTGTGACCTCACATCAAAATGGAGCCATTCTGTGGATTATTACTTGTGGAATGGGCAAACCTTATCCCTCCTTACACAATGGCCTGGTGTTCGATGAAATCGGAATGTTGACGTGTTCATTAGAAGTAATTCCGCCAAATTGTATATGTCAAAGCTACGACGCTACAAGTGAAAAGTTACATACGTCCATTACGAATCACACATCGCACAACAAACCGAAATCACAGGTAGAGGCGATGAACTTAATAAAATATACCCCTGGATCCGTAATCAACTGCAGACTCCAGCTTTCGAAAAACTACTTTGATACGCTTTGTTTGTCGCGAAATTATTGTCAGATCGCAAAGTATTTAGAACGTTAACGAAGTTGCTTTCCCTAATGATATACAAGTTAAGGAATATGACTGTGGTATATGTGCCTTCCCATGTTGTTGGCTGTGCTTCGATTTTGTGTGTTTTGGACTTTTTCTATGATGAATACCGCCCTGTGGAAAATACTGTTTCTGTCGTAGTGTAAAAGTAAAAATCAAAGCAAAAATGAATGTATAGGAACTTGTATGTTTTTCATCGTCGATTACTGTTAGTTAGGTAAGGTTAACAAGATTTGTGGTGATAAAATCTAATTTTAATAATATTTGAAATACTTATTCATTTTGCAAGTAATTCTACTTTATTTCTTGACGTCACAAAAACACTGATGTCATGTAGTTCTGGGACAACAAAATGAAAAAATAATAACATGAAATAGGATTTGAACATGGATCGCAAAAGTCCGAGCCTACGCTATAAGCCACTACGATACCAACTCGCTTGGCAACACCATTTGTACAAACTGATGCAGTAACATCGAAACTTTGACTGTCACCTTCTCGGAAACTAATGAGTATTGGTACCTAAGTCAGGACAAGTGTCCATTTATTTTGACTGTCACCTTCTCGGAAACTAATGAGTATTGGTACCTAAGTCAGAACAAGTGTCCATTTATTTTCACAATTCTTTCACGAAGCGAAGATTCGATTGCCTCTGGGAGTGACCTGCTGCAGCTTCCAATTGTAAGATACAGTTTCAGGGAACTGCTGATGTAACTCCGTGCCTGCACATGGAACATAGAGTTCTGGCAATATTTCCCAACCAGAAACATAGCTTGGCCAATCCAAATGGACCCGAAATGTCGGTCTTAAGTAACTAATATACAATCGAAATTAATCACTGTGTTTAGCATCCCTCAGGAGTACTACTATGTAATTAGGCTTGTTAAAGTAAGACTAAACTGCACAATGACATGTTTCATTCCTGTGATTTGTGGACTTATTTAGTCTCTCTTTCTGACTCTTTTCCTGAAACTATATCATTGTTGAACTTTTAGACGAAATTGTAGGATGCCAGTTAGAAATTGGGTCGCATTGGGATTGAGATGACGACAGTATCGAGTTTCGGACACTCCCCAATGCAACCTCATGTTACCAAATAGTTTAGAAAGACTCCAGGAGATCTACAATCACACAAATTTTGCGTTTGTTAGCTGTATGGGGGCGATCTAAAAACGGAAATACTTACGAAACAAATGATCTCGAAATGTTTAATTTATTCCATCAACCTCATATCATCTAAATTCCTTGCCTTACCGATGTTTAATTTTTTCAAGTTACTGGCTGAGTACCCGGCGTTGAAGGGAATATATTTATTCCAGATTTATCTTAGTCCATCTCCTCCTTCTCCCTCTGTCTGTCAGTCTCCACCATTCCCTCTCTCTGTCCACCTTCTCCATCCGCTACCCTCTGTCTATCCCATACTCCCCCCTCCCTCCCCCCCTGTAATTCCATCTCCACCACGCCCTCTCCTTGTCAATCTCCAACACCCCCTCTTTCTGTCCATTTCGTTTTCCCCTTCTCCCCGTTTATCTCATCCTGTTTCCTTCCTGTGTTCATATTTTCCTCTCCCTGTCCATCTCTTCCTCTTTCCTTCCTCTGTCCATTTCCTCTCCCCTCTCACTGTACATTTTCCCCTCCCCTGTCCCTGTCCATTTCTCTCTACTCCTATCTGTACCTATTTCCTTCTTTCTATCACTTTCTGTCCATCTCCTCATCCTCCCTTCTCTCTCCACGTTATCATACTCATTCCAGTAAGATCGCCTTCCCCGAATTGCTCTTCAACAGTGGGAAGCAAGAAGGTGCTTAAAACATCACTGTAGGCTTGCGCTGTGATATTGCCACGCAAAACAACAAGGGATGCAAGCCTCCTCCATGAAACTCACCACCACCCCATAACACCAACGTCTCCGAATTTTATTGTTGGCACTACACACGCTGGCAGATGACGTTCACCGGGCATTTGCCATACCCACACACTGCCATCGGATCGCCACGTTATGTACCGTGATTCGTTACTCCACACAACGTTTTTCCAATGTTCAGTCGTCCAATGTTTACGCTCCTTACACAAAGCGAGGCGTCATTTGGCATTTACCGGCGTGATGTGTGGCTTTTGAGCAGCCGCTCGACCATGAAATCCAAGTTTTCTCACCTTCCGCCTAACTGTCATAGTACTTGCAGTGGACCCTGATGCAGTTTGGAATTCCTGTGTGATGGTCTCGATAGATGTCTGCCTATTACACATTACGACCCTCTTCAACTATCAGCGGTCTCTGTCAGTCAACAGACGAGGTCGGCCTGTACGCTTTTGTGCTGTACGTGTCCCTTCACGTTTCCACTTCACTATCACAGTGGACCTAGAGATGTTTAGGAGTGTGGAAATCTCGCGTACAGACGTATGACACAAGTGACACCCGACCACCTGACCACATTCAAAGTCCGTGAGTTCCGCGGAGCGCCCTGTACTGTTGTCTCACGATATACAGTATAATAACTACTGATGTCTCTGATATGGAGTACTTGGCAGTAGGTGGCAGCACAATGCACCTATTATGAAAAAGTATGTTTTTGGGGGTGTCCGGATACTTTTGATCACATAGTGTACATCCAGTGGTATGTGTGCATACTGTCTGCGAAATGTGTAGTTAATAGGGTTAGTAGTTAAGATACACAATGCGGCAGTTTCTCACGTATCTCAGTGTTTATGACGTCATATCTCCCGAAATATGTGTCGTGCAATGATATATTTTTCTAGGCACATTCAGCGGCATATGTATATTTTCAACATCATGTCGTGCTCCGCCTACAATCCTATTCCCACCGTGTTCACTGTAGTATCGATTCGGGTTGCCGTAACTGTTGCGATCACGATCCTGTCCACGTCCTCGATCATTTCCGTTGTTCCACCTGTGTTCGCGACTGTTACCCCAGTTTCTATAAGACCGGTCTCGATTATTGTTCCGTTCGCGTCGCGACGACCAGTCACGCCATTCATTAGAACTACGGCCACGACTGCGATCGCGCTGCTGTGCCCCGTAATAACTTTGTGCCTGATTAGGCGGGCATTCTGCTGTATTATATTCCAACTCTTGGAGAAGTGTTCAAATGGTTCAAATGGCTCTGAGCACTATGGGACTCAACTGCTGTGGTTATCAGTCCCCCAGAACTTAGAACTACTTAAACCTAACTAACCTAAGGACATCACACACATCCATGCCCGAGGCAGGATTCGAACCTGCGACCGTAGCAGTCCCACGGCTCCGGACTGCGCGCCTAGAACCGCGAGACCACCGCGGCCGGCTTTGAGAAGTGTCTTAAACGTTTCCACGTCCTCTTTGCATCGTCCCGCAAGAATGACGTGGCGCAAGTGCATCGGCAATTTGGTGATGCATATCCTAATTAGTTCCGCAGGCCCGTATGGGTCATATAGAAATTGATTTGCCTGCAGCATGTGGTCGAATAGGTGTGCTGGGCTGCCGAAACCAAACTGTTTCAAATTTGGCAGCATAATTATGCCATGCTTGACCCTATCTTGTGCCGCTTCCGACCAATAGGCTGACAGAAAGGCTTGTCGAAACTCCCGAGTGGAGTTGCAGTGACGTGCTGCAAACCTCATGCGAATCGCCGTTTGCCTTCCAAATAGCCACACATATATTCTATCTTATGTGAACTTGCCCAGTCGGGGGGAAGACAGAACTCAAATTGCTCGAGCCGCGCTCGTGGATGTATTCCTTTTTGCGAATTTCGAAATATCTCAAACTTTCTCACCGTAAGGAAATGTTTGAAATCAAATCCCAGCATTCCTCCCGGCGAGGCCCTTGAATGTTTCTATTTTTCTCATGTCTGCCCTTCAAAATACATTCTTCCCTGTCGTCAAAATCTCCCTCGTGGCCGGAGTCCCTCTCTGCACTGTTCGTACAGCTATTTTTAGTGCTATTGGCGAGTTCAGAATCACACCCCATGCGGCTTTCCATATGTGTCACGCGTTCTTGTAATTCGCCTGTTACAGCTTTGTGTCGCCTGTTCACTTTGAACTGTCCCTTCTGAAATGTAAGAAGCGAATGCACTTCTTCGGTCTCTGCGACCGCTGCCGGTGTAGTATTGTTATCGCTCTCCGTGACCTTCATCGTGCCTACAATGTCCGCTAATGCCGCAATCTTATCATGTATTTGTCTGTTGTCCTCCGCCCCAGTCTGCTTCAATTGTTCTACTTGCTGTTCGAGTACGTGAATCGCTTGACTGTTGTCCGCTTCTGTGTTGCTAACAGACGTGGGACAATGCGTTTTCGCCTCCTGAACCCTGGAGAGTACCTGCTGGCGTTCCCTTTGGCATTCTTCTCTCAGCGCTTGGAAATTCCTAAGTAGCTGTTCCTCGCTCTCTTTCGATTCCGCGTCACACCTCTGCTTGCCCTGTTCTAAGGCTTGTAGACGATCATCGATTTGTTCAAATGAAACGCAATTTACAAAAGAAAAACCTCGAACTGGTCACTATCGTCTTACTATTAACCTGATGGGTCAAACAATTGTATAAGCACGTGGTACTGGCCTCACAAAGTACATCCCACGTGGATTGAACATAAAGAAAAGTTGCTATATTGAAAAATATTGTCAAGACGAGACGTTATAATCTCACGCACATTTGCATTTAGGATTGATGATCTTAGTTAGAGTTACTGATCAACACGTGGTTCCACTTTACTCACAAAGTAGTGACAAAGCAACTACCGGAAGATATTCTAAACTTCACACTCGAATTACACTGCGTTGCAATTTAAGATAACATTAGATATTTTAGAGCTAAACCTGAAATAAAGGTGATTAAATTTTCAGTTAGGCTGAACTTAAGAAATCCATTGCCCTACGGACTTAACATACATGCGCTTAGCCGGACATCTTACAACTTCAGACGCTCGCCATGGACAGACTGACCTGGGCTCCTCCCGAGGGTGCTTCACAAATACGAACGGAAGTGACCAGAGAGGCAGCTCCCTATACCAACATGACAAGGGACGGACAGGACCATGCTAAGAATAGAAACCTCTTTGCATCTAGAAAGCGTAGCTACCTGTTCCGACGTTGGTCCTACTGTTCTCTAGCAGACAGGCATGTCTGCTACCATCAAGCATGCAACTAGAAATACATTTGCTCATTCATTCTTTCACACAGAAGGGAAGGGGGATGGCAGTATCTTATCATATACAGTATATAAAAGAAAGGGCATGTAGGTTCCGTATGAGACTGTGTGACATGAATTACATATAAACTGTGTTTTAAAGTGTAGTAGTGTGACAGATCGTTCTTGTTTATGTGTAGAAGTAACACGTTTCACTGCTCAGTCTCCTGCCAGATAGTCAGAAACACCACAGTAAATTTAGAAGTGGAATGTATGCCGTAAATGACAACAGATTTAAGAAATTAACATGAAAGGAATCCAACAGAGACCTTTCAAGCCTGTCTTGTGCTATGAATAATTTCGTATTCTTGACACTTTGACACTTTGCAATGATCACTTTGGTGGTAGCCATGCACCAAATATACTTCGTCATTCTATAGCTTAAATGCACTAATGCAAGCGAATCGACATGTAAACACCGGCCTTTGCTCTAGCTTTTATCAAAGATCTTTTCTAAAAGCTTCGCTATTGCACTGTCAAAGATTTGACCAAAGGGTTTTCATAAGTATTTATCGGTGGTCACGAACACTACATTGCTGACGTTACACAGATGTGTGGCCGGCCGCGGTGGTCTCGCGGTTCTAGGCACGCAGTCCGGAACCGTGCGACTGCTACGGTCGCAGGTTCGAATCCTGCCTTGGGCATGGATGTGTGTGATGTCCTTAGGTTAGTTAGGTTTAAGTAGTTCTAAGTTCTAGGGAACTGATAACCACAGCAGTTGAGTCCTATAGTGCTCAGAGCCATTTGAACCATTTGAACACAGATGTGTACTCTACCTGTATTTATCGTTGGCCACGTTGAGAAATATGACGTCATGAGCACTGAGATCCGCGAAAAACTACTGCATCATGCAAGACATCTAAATTTATTACTTCGTTGCTATTAACTCTATTCGCAACAGTTTTCGCAAGGCAGTTTCCACATCTGCTGCCGAATGTTTCTACAAAAATACGCTGAAATGACAAAAGTCATTGGATAACTATAAGCACACATATAACTGGTGGTAGTACCGCGTACACGAGATATAAAAAGGCGATCCTTTGGCGGAGCTGTCATTTGCATTGGCAAAGCGATCATGCAGAAATGCCTTAAACAACAGAACTGGCTTCCAAGTAAATATATCTGCTGAGATATTTCGCCTGAAGAAATGCAACCCACATAATATGAAAGTCATGCGTTTCTTTCTTCAAGACAATATTCAGCCGCATTCTGCAGGGTCAATGAAGACACTCTTGCAGCGTTTTCGATGGGAAGTGTTTGATCCCCCACAATACATTCCTGAATTGGATCCCTCCACTCCTCATCTAGGCAAACCAGCGTAGAGAATTGTGGAGAAGCACAGGTGGCTGCATTCTATGATGAGTGTACTGTAAAATTTGTACAACTGTTGCGAATAAAAAATTTTTGATTTTCACTGTGGTTTTCATTTCGCGATAAATCGGACCTTACTTTCGGAACAGCCCTTGTATATGTTGTTTCACATGGTTATGGCATAATTTTTGCAGCTTGAAATAGCTTTCGCCTGTTGCTAAAAATCTAAAGTTAGCAATGACATGATCTTTAGCAGGAATAGTACTCATGATTTAAACAATGAAACACTGTACCAATTATGTATTTTTGCACGATGCTTTATTCTCATGATCAAGTACAAATATTTACATAGGTACTTTACGTAATGGTTCGGAATATCGGATTAAAGAAATCTGCCCGACTGCAGGGCAAGAGAGGCAGAACAACACGTTTAAAGACATATGTAGACACCACACAACATATGTCTGTAAATATTTCCTTTTGATAATGAGAATAATTTCTCGAAAAGCCTCATATTAAGCGTGAAAAAAATACGTAACTATGCAGTGTTCCATTATTTAAATCATGAATGACACAGTTGCAGGCTTTCCAAAAACATCGATTATGAAGAAGGAAATTTAGAAATGACATTTCTTAAATGAGTATTGTGTATACAAATATAGGGGGCCATTTTCTGAGAGCAAATTTAAATGTTTGTTCTGCCAGTCTCAAATAATTATCATTGTTCTCTATGCCCTCGCACTGTATCTCATGAATCTAATTCTAGTGAATACTTCGAGCTCCACCTCTCGCTATCCACCCACTATCGTTTCCACTCCATTTCTTTTCAAGCAGTGCACTCGCCTCTAACATATGCTGTTGTTAACTGTTTGGCATACATTTCCGAACAGCTACGACGAAAAGTTTAAACTCCAATGAAGTAGTTTGTTGAAAGAAGTTTGACAAATCTTTGAGAAAGTATGCTTTTGTGTCGGCCGACAGTTAACACTACATTTCTGACGTCACACAGACATGCGCTTAGGCCTGTATTTACCGTTGTGAACTAAGCGTCGTACAGTAATGTGACTTTTCTGGGCCGGCCGAAGTGGCCGTGCGGTTAAAGGCGCTGCAGTCTGGAACCGCGAGACCGCTACGGTCGCAGGTTCGAATCCTGCCTCGGGCATGGATGTTTGTGATGTCCTTAGGTTAGTTCGGTTTAACTAGTTCTAAGTTCTAGGGGACTAATGACCTCAGCAGTTGAGTCCCATAGTGCTCAGAGCCATTTGAACCATTTTTTGACTTTTCTGGTAAATTCAGCACTAAACGTGAATACCGTCTGCAAAAGGTGTCAAGAATAAAATTAGTAGTAAAGAAGTAATAAATTAAAACAGCATGCTTCATGTGGCAGTTTTACTGCGTCAACATCAAAAATGTGGTAAGCTATAAACTTTTTTCCTTTCACCATTTTGTGGATCTTCACC
Organism: Schistocerca nitens; assembly: GCF_023898315.1. Classification (NCBI taxonomy): domain Eukaryota; kingdom Metazoa; phylum Arthropoda; class Insecta; order Orthoptera; family Acrididae; genus Schistocerca; species Schistocerca nitens. The sequence goes on from NC_064616.1 coordinate 419,502,606, forward strand.
GAGAAAATGTTTATTAAGGATTTGAAATTATGAGTAATTTCTGTTATAAGTCTCTAAGCGCTCTTATTCTCAAATAACAGGTGACTAAACTATAGTTATTCTCACGTCATGGTCTATACTGATTTTTCACCCCCTCCCCAACCCCCTTTGAAAGGTGCATGGACCGAGCGAGGTGGCGCAGTGGTTAGACACTGGACTCGCATTCGGGAGGACGACGGTTCAATCCCGCGTCCGGCCATCCTGATTTAGGTTTTCCGTGATTTCCCTAAATCGCTCCAGGCAAATGCCGGGATGGTTCCTTTTAAAAAGGGCACGGCCGACTTCCTTCCCCGTCCTTCCCTAACCCGATGAGACCAATGACCTCGCTGTCTGGTCTCCTTCCTCAAAACCAACCAACCAACCAAAGGTGCATGGCTCTTACCCCCACAGTGATTCTTTCCAGACAGTAAAGAACATGTGTACCCAGTTTGATTGAAATCGACGCTGTAGTTTAAGGAAATATGTGGAACGTACATACTTACATACATACATTCATAAATCCATTTTTAAATTTGTATAGATCCGACAGTGATGTAAAGAGTGAGGTGCATAATCTCTATGTCATTTGCCTTTCTAGTTTTACACTTTTTAGCAAGCCAACTGCAAGATACTGCATAGAAATCCGTCCCACACTCACTTAGGGTAACCTCTTTTGTTGCTTTAGTTCCCCTGTGTCTCAAGCTACCTAAAAATTGAAAAGCTTATTCATTATGCGTTTTCCGCAAGTTATTGACAAAGCATCACCAGCAGTTAGATTGTAATCTTTATGTTTAGACAATACTTCTCGTCTCTTTGGCTTTAATAGAATAAACAACAGTTCTGTTTAAGAGTAACATTTTTGGTACGTTAGTGTCGGCACTTTTTGTTCCTTGTTTCAAACTCTGATCACTACTACTTGTCGTTTCATGGTGGCAAAATCTGGAGCTGAACTTGCACTGCAATGATTCATTTGTTTAACTATCTTTGTGGCATATGTGTCCTACTTTGCGGTTATTGCGAAAAATTCCCCTGAACTACGAGTTTTTTTTTCGCAGCATATCAACTTTGGTTTCAAAACGTAAACATCCACAAGCAGTGTTATCTTCATTTGTGTTATTATTCATGTAGTGCGAATGCAAGCATTCATAAGGAAAAGTGTTTTCAAGTTCATAATATTCAAAAGAATGTTATTTACTCGTAACGTTAATAGTGTCTACGATAGTGCAATGCCTGTGTTAATCTGAATTACGATAGAAAGTTGAACTTTG